>NC_141540.1:65980000-66580000 GCF_021556685.1 Rattus norvegicus
TTTGCTGTTCACACGCTTCCATGAGGTCCCACTTATTATTGATCTTAGAGTCTGTGCTGATGGTGATCTGTTCAGAAAGTCTTTTCCTGTGCCAATGAGCTCAGGGCTGTTCCCCACTTTCTTTTCTATCGGTTCAGTGTGTCTGGCTTTATGTTGAGGCCTCCGATCCATTTAGAGCTGAGTTGTGTGCAGGGCGGTAAGTATGGATCTATTCGCATTCTTCTTCCTGCAGGCATCACGCTGGACAGCACCATTTTGAAGATACGATCTTTTCCCCCAGGGTCTATTTCTGGACGTGTTTTAAAAAATAAAAAATCAGCTGTCCATAGACATTTCTGTGTGGGTCTTCCATTCGATTTCTTTGATCAACATATCTGGTTTTATGACACCACCATGCTGCTGCTTGCTACTCTTTTATTACTAAAGCTTCATGGAACAACTTGGCATTGGGGGTGGTCAGAGCTCTAGCAGGCTTTGGTTTTTGGTTTTTTGGTTTTTTAACCATTCAGATAGCTTCATCTGTCTTTGTGTGTATGCATGTGTGTGCGCGCGTGTGTATGTGAGTGTGCCTGTGCGTGCACAAAAGCACACGTACATTTCGATATAAAGCTGAAAACTGTCCTTTCCAGATCTCTGAAAATATGAGTTGGAATTTTAATGGGGACTACATTGAATCTCTAGATTGCTTTTGGTAGCACAGCCATTTTCACTACATTAATCCGACCAGTCCATGAGCATGAGAGATCTTTCCATCTTCTGATATCTTTTTCCATTTCTTCCTTCAATATCTTAAAGGTTTTATTATACAGGTCTTTCCCATGCTTGGTTAGAGTTGTCTCAAGACAGCTCTCTTTTATATCATCTGGAGCCATTGTGAAAGCTGCTGTTCCTCTGACTTCTTTCTCAGTCATTTTGTCTTTTTGTTATTTTATATAGGACAGTGACTGTTTTTTGTTAGTTAATTCTTTTATCCACCTATTTTGCTGAAGGTGTTTATCAGCTAAGAATTTCCCTGTGGAATTTTTAGGATCACTTGTGTATACTATCTTACCATCTGCAAATAAAGATACTTTGACTTCTTCCTTTCCCCCTTGTCTCCTTTAGTTGTCTTCTTGCTCTAGCTAGCACTTCAAGCACTACATTGAATAGATTAGTAGACAGTGGACAGCCTTGTCTTGTTCCTGATTTTAGTGAAATTGCTTTGAGTTTCTCTCCATTTAAGTTGATGTTGGCTAAGGGCTTACTGTAAATTGCTTTCATTATGTTTAGGTATGGCTATTGTGTCCCTAATCTCTCCAGAATTTTTATCTTGAAGGGGTGTCTTAAACAACTCTTATAAGGACAACATTTAATTGGGGCTGGCTTACAGGGTCAGAGGTCCAGTCCATTATCATCAAGGCAGGAACATGGCAGCATCCAGGCAGGCCTGGTGCAGGAGGAGCTGAGAGTTCTACATCTTCATCTGAAGACTGCTAGCAAAATACTGACTCTTCCACAGTGGGCAGAACTTCAAACCCCACCCTCAGAGTGACACACTTCCTCCAGCAAAGCCACACCTCCAAATAGTGCCACCTTGGGCCAAGCATATTCAAACCACCACAAGGGGTGTTGAGTTTTATCAAAGGCCTTTCCTGTATCTAATGGGATATTTGTGTGCTTTCGTCTTTCCGTCTGTTTATATGGCGGATTACATTTACTGATTTTCATATGTTGAGCCATCCCTCTGTCTCTGGGTGAACCTTACTTGATCATGGTGGGTGATCTTTTTGGTATGTTCTTGGATCTGGTTACAAATATGTTATTGAGAATTTTTGTATGTATGTTTACTAAATAATTAGTTTATAATTCCCTTTCATTGTCAGGTCTTTATGTGGTTTTGGGATTAGGGTTACTGACCTCACAAAATGGGTTGGGCAATTTTCTTCAGTTTCTGTTTTGTGGAATAATGTGAAGAATGATGGCGTTACGTCTTCTTTGAAAGTCTGGCAAGACTGACAAACCTTTATCTAAATTAACTAACAGGCAAGGAAAGGAGATACAAAGTAGCAAAATTAGAGATGAAAGGGAGTATAACAACAGATGTCAAGAAAATCCAGAGAGTCATTAGGACATACTTTAGAAACATAATCTTCACCATGTAAAAGAAATGGATAATTTTCTAGATACATAACACCTAAAACCAAAGATAAGACAAGCAATTTAAACAGATCTATCACCCCTAGTGGAATAGAAGCAGTGATTAAAGTCTATTAACCAAATCAGCCCAGGGCCAGTTGGTTTTAGCACAGAATTCTACCAGACTTTCAAAGATTTAATGGCATTGTTCCTCCCATTGTTCATAAAATTCTCAATAATTTATGTGCAAACCAAATCCAAGAACATACCAGATTGATCTTTTTTGTGTGTTTGAATGAAATGTTTTGTAAATATCTTTTAGGTCCATTTGGTTTATAACATCAGTTATCTCCAGCTATTCTTTGTTTAGCTGTTGTCTGTATGATCTGTCTATTGGTGAGAACAAGGTGGTATTGAAGTCTCCCACTATCAGTATGTGAAGGCCAAAATGTGATCAAAGGTATATTAGTTTTTCTTTTATGAACTTGGATGCTCTTGCATTTGGTACATAGATGCTAAGAATTGAATTATCTTCTTGGTGGATTTTTCATTTGATGAGTATGAATTGTCTTTCCCTATCTCTTCTGATTAGTTTAAATCAATCAGATTGACAAACCTTTAATCAAATTAACTAAATATCAGAGAAAGAAGATCTAAATTAACAAAACTGAAGACAAAATGAAACATAACTACAGACACTGAGGAAATCCTGAGAATCATAAGGACTTTAAAAACCTCACCAAACTCGAAAATCTAAACTAAATGTGTAATTTTCTTGAAATATACCACCAAATACACCAAAGTTAAATCAAGATCATATAAGCAATTTAAATGGACCTATAACCCTTGCTGAAATAGAAGCAGTAGCTAAAAGTCTAACAACAACAACAATTCCAAAACCAGACAGCTCTCATTATTTTACCAGACTTTGAAAGAAGAGTTAATACCAATACACCTCAAATTATTCCTCAAAACAGGAACAGAAAGGACATTGCTCAGTCCATCTACGAGGCCACAGTCACCCTGATACTCAAACCACATAGAGACTCATCAAAGAAAAGGAATTCAAGTAATGTTGAAGATGTCCATGGGCTTGGTTCTCCTCTCTTTAGTCATTCCACCTCTCCAGAACAACAGATCCTAAAGCTTGAACTTTCCTAGAGTAGCTATAGAAAAGAAAAGGAAAAAAAAAGTGGTGGGGGCAGAAACAGGGATCATCAACTTGGAGCTCTTTGGGTTTCTTTAGGCTTCTCCAAGGGAAGACTGGAGAGGGAGAGACTCTAAGCTGAGAGGCAGCTTGGGGGGTGAGAGCAGAAGAGGCATGGTAGCAACCATGCAGAGGGACGAGAAAGCTACAAATGGTGGAGAAAGAAGCCTCCAACACAGCCACTCAGTCAGGAAAACAGGCAACTGGCCTCTGCTTTGAATATCATTGTCCAACCTTTTACCCTTAGGTGATGTCTATAGGTGTTGTTAAAGTGTGTTTACTGGAGCAACAGATGGATGGGTCCTGTTTTTGCATCCATTCTGTTAATCTATGTCTTTTTACTGGGAGACTGAGAGCACTGACATTGAGAGTTATCAATGAGCAGTGGTCATCCCTGATTATTATTATTATTATTATTATTATTATTATTATTATTATTATTAATTATAACGTCGTTGTTGTTGGTGGTGGTGGTGGTTGTGAAGTGTGGTGTCTGTGTGTGTGTCCGTGTGTGTGTCCGTGTGTGTGTCCGTGTGTGTGTGTACCTCTTGATTTGCTGGTCTGGAATTATTTATTCCTTATATTTTCTTCAGTGTGGTTAACCTCTTTAGATTGAAATTTTCCTTCTAGTGTCTTCTGTAGGGCTGGATTTGTAGATAGCTATTGCTTAAATTTATTTTTATATTGAATGTCTTATTTTTCATTTATCGTAATTGAAAGTTTTGCTGGGTATAGTAGTTCTGGTGTGGCATCTGTGGTCTTTTAAGTATTATGTGCTAAGGGTACTTTCTTTTCTGGTCCAGTCTGTTTGGTGTTAAATATGCTTCTAGTACCTGAACAGGCCTCTTCATCTTTAGGTTAGGGCAATTTTCTTCTATGATATTGCTGATAATGTTTTCTGTGTCTGACTTGGATTTCTTCTCCTTCCTCTGTCCCTATTACCCTCGTATATGGTGATTTAATAGTTCCCAGATATCCTGGATGCTTTGCTTCAGAATTATTTTAGCTCTAACATTTTCTTTGAGCAACGTAGCCATTTCTTCTTCATGTATTGTGCTTTCCCTGCCCGAGATTCTCTCTTCCTTCTCTTGTATTCTGTTAATGAGGCTTGCTCTGAGATTTCTGTTTGAGTTCCTAGATTTTTTGTTTCCAGATGTCCCTCAGTTTGGGATATCTTTATTGATTCTATTTTGAATTTTAAGCCTTGAACTGTTTTGTTCATTTCCTTCCCTTGATTTTGGAATTCACCAACTATTTTAAGTGTTTAATAGATCCAAGAGTTTTCAGGTAGACTCAGTAGAGAATTTCATAATCTACAAATAGGGTTGGTTTGACTTCTTCCCTTTCTGCTGTTACCCCTTTTATGTCTCTCTCTTGTCTAATAGCTGTAGCTAAGACATCCAGCTCTATACTGAAGAAGAGAGGGTAGAGTGGACATCTTTGTGTAGCTCTTGATTTTAGAGGAAGTGCTCTCGGCATGTCTTCATTTAATAAAATGGCTACAGATTTACTGTATGAAGCCTTTATTTTTCAGGGATATTATATCCATTCTAAAAGTCTGAAGCTCTTTTTATCATGAGAGCACATTGAACATTGTTAAATGATATTCAAGCATCAACTGAAATAACAATGTGGTTCCTGCCCTTAAGTTTGTTTATATGGTATACTACATTTATTGGTTTATGTATTCAAACCAACTTGGCCTTCCTAGGATGAAAATAACACCTCAATTTTGTGGCTTGTGATGGTCTGTTTAAGTAATTCACATCATCAGGGTTTAATTTCAGTACCTGATATGCTTTTAGAAATTCTTCTTTTCCTTTGGGATTTTCCAGCTTTTCAGTCAGAAGTCTTCGGAGTAATTCATAAGGATGTTCTGAATTTCACTAGAGTCAGTTGTGGTGACTCTCTTTGGTTTTTAAATTTTATTTATTAATTTTATTCTTCCTTTCTTTTCTCACTAAGGATTGATCTATCTTATTAACTTTTTCAAAGAACCAACTTTTTGGTTACTTTTGCATATTAGTCTTTTTGAAAATGATTCATTTATTTTTATTTTATGTACATTGGTCTTTTGTCTACATGTATGTGTATGTGATGATGTTGGATCCCCTGGAGTTGGAGTTACAGACAGTTGCGAAGTGCCATTCATGTGCTGGGAAATAAACCTGGATCCTCTGGAAGAGCAGCTGCTCTTAATTCTGAGCCATCGTTCCAGACCCACATGTTGTTCTTTTACTGTCAATTTCATTAATTTCTTCCCTAATATTTATTAATTCTTGCTATTTACTGATTTTGAGGTGACCCACTCGTTATTTATTTCTTGAGAGCCTTGGGGTACATTATTAGGTTATTTATTGGACATGTCTCAATTTTTTAAATATGAGCACTTATTGTTATAAACTTTCCTCTCAGGACTGCCTTGCCCAGATGATACAATGCATTTTCCTTCTCGTTGTCTTGGGACATTTTTAAATTTTCTCTCTCATTTCTCGGGTAGTCTACTGCTCATTCAAAAGTGTTTTGTTCAATCTTGAAGTATTTTGGTCATTTCTCTTACTGTTTATTTCTGGTTTTATTGCATTAATGCCTGGTAGGAGATAAGGAAATATTTCACTAGTTTTAAGTTTGCTGATACTTGACTCATGTCCTATGATATGATCAACTTTGGAGAAGGTTCTATGTGCTGCTGAGAAAACTGTGCATTCCCCATTTGGTGGATAGAATATTCTGTATATATCTGCTAAGTCTTATTCATCTATAGAATATTTTAGTTCTGAAAATTTAATTTGTTTTCAGTTTGGAAGACGATCTACATCTGAAAGTGGAATATCAAAGTCCCTGCTACTCTTGTGTCAAGGCCTATATGCTCTTTTATGTTTTATAGCATATATTTCATGAAATTATTAGGGGCCACAGCATTTGATCCATAAAAATTTATAGTTATCTCTTCTTGACAAATTGTTCCTTTATTAACATGTAGTGTCACCGTGTGTGTGTATGTGTGTGTCACTTTTATCTCTTCTAATTAGTTTTAGTTGGAAGTTTACCTCGTCTGATATATGGATAGCTATGTCATCTCTTTACATTGTGTTTGTTTCCCATCCTTTGACATTAAGCTTTTGGATATCTTTGCCAGTTAAGTATGTTTTTTGGAGACAGGATATAGTTGGTTCTTAGTTTTTTAATACCGTCTGTTAGTCTGTATCTTTTTAGTGGCAAGTTGGAGCCTTATAATAGAAAGTGGTTTTCTATTTCCTATTAAAAAATTTTAGGTGCTATTCTATTTTGCTAGATTACTGATAGTTCTTTTTCTGTTCCCATATTAGTTTTGAAGGTCCATTGAGCTGCTGTGTTGACATGGTTCTTTCTTTTCCAAGTCCAGTTTGTTTCTATAAATAAACTTTCATCTTCCTCCCTGTAAATTATTCCACTAAGAACATTCTGCAGTGCTGACTCCGATGTCATGTATTGCTTTAACTCATGTTGAGCCTTGAAATACCTTTTCTCCCATCAGCTTTAAAAGATAGTTTTGCGGGGTATAACATTCTTGATTCATGACAAAATAACAAAAAGACCAAAAAGGGGTTGGGGATTTAGCTCAGTGGTAGAGCGCTTGCCTAGCAATGGCAAGGTCCTGGGTTCGGTCCCCAGCTCCGAAAAAAAAAAAAAAAAGACAAAATAACATTCTTGATTCACAATTGTTTACTTTCAGAGCCTGAAATATTTCCTTCCATACTGTACTGATCTTTATGGTTGAAAATGAAAAGTCTTGGTTAATTCTGATATTTCTGCCCTTGTATGTGTTGTTGCTTTTTTCTTGTTAGTTTTAGGAGTATTTTCTTTACTTGTACTTTTGATATCCTACATTGTACTTTTGATGTAACATGGAAAAATTCTTCTCTGGCCACATCTATTTAGAATTCTATATGTCTCTTGTGATTTCTCTAAATTTGTGAAATTTTCTTCTATAATTTCACTAAGTAGTCTTCCTATCCCATTTACCTCTGCTCCATTTTTGATATCATGAATTCTCATGTTTGACTTCTTGAATATGTCCCAGGCTTCCTGGAATTATCATTCATGCTCCTTGTTTTTCCATATATATATATATATATATATATTCCATTTACATATTGTATTGGCTTGGTTTTCTCTTCCATTCCTGAAATTCATTTTTCTTGGTCTTGTCTGTTATAAATAATGTCAGTTGTGATTTTGATTTGATAGGCCATATATTTCCTTTTACATATTTCTGTTTTATTATTTTTCAATGTTTAATCTTTTTTCATTTTTTCCTGTATTTTTGACATTTGTCTCCATTTTATTAACAGTTGTTTGTTCACTTTGGAGACTGTCTTGTCATGGATATCGTTCCTTAATTCACTAATATACTTGTCCAACTCTTCTACATGAAAATTCTAAATTCATTCTCAGACATTTTGGCTATTTCTATTATTTTGGCTTCCCTTACCAGGAGTGGCTAGTTGGTGTTGGGGTCTGAGTGGTGTTTGAGTCTTATATTTTGCATTGTTTCATCATGTTAATATATCCGTTGTTGAAGTAGATTTGTTCTGATTTCCTCTTCTTCCTAGCCTGTTGGGATATTCTGGGTTTTGTGACTTGTCTTACAGGAATATCTACCTGAAGAAAGACTGATGAACTTGGTATTGATTACTGAATTATTGATGAGTTGCTGAGGTGATCCTGACTTAGCTACATGCCAACAGGACTGTGGTTATTAGATAGAGCCAAAACCTTGGTCACCTCTGGGTTCTGTGGAACTTCTGGAGGCAGGAAACCAACTCCAGATTCAGTGAAGCCTTTCTACTATCAGAGGGATATAGTTAGAGCCACAGGCCCAAAGTAACATCTGGGACTTTAGAAATATAAAATCTGGGTCCTGGGGTAGCCTTTAGTATGCTAGATATCAGAATCCTACCTCCATGTTTATCACAAATACCACTGGAATCAAAGACTCGTTTCTCAGAGGATCCTGGGCAACATCAGAGCCAAAGCTCGGTACTATAGTGACCCGAAGTCATTGTGCAGGAGACCTGGTCACACAAAAGCCAGAAGCCTGGTTGTCCAGAGCTTTCTCTTCTGTTGGCATTAATACTCGGATTATTTGTGAGGGGGTGTTTGGTTGTCTGCCCCCTTTCCAGACCAAACTTGAAAATCTACTGGAGGTTTTCCTAGGTTTTCCTCTCTTGATCTGATTACTCAAAATAATCTCAAACTTAACTAAGGTGTCTGGCCTTACTGCTTCTGGATGCCCATCTATAGCCTGACCTTTATCTCTTGGTGGTTTTTGCTGCTTTGGGAGTTAAGATGAGTGAAGTCATCTTGACTGATCCCTTACGCATAAGGAATTTGATAAATGAAGTTGTATGGGGTCTTGGCAGGCAGTGCTTTTGAATAAGAACAGTGACCATCTGGGGACCAGTCTTCTTATCCCTTTTTTTATAGACACATATTTAAGTTCAAATTGCTTTGTTAGACTTGTGTGTGTGTTTTATATTTCAGCTTTATACAATTATCTGCCCATCTTCTAAGTTGACAGTGAGGAAGAGCAACTGGAAAGGACCTCTCAGCTCAAGTCTTTTGAAGATTCATTCCATGGTCGCAATTTTTTCCCTAATGGTCTGGCATCTACTCTGTACTTCTAGATAATTCAAAACCAATCTTGAGCAGATGAAGAAATAGAACTGATACTATCTGCACTCCTAGACAATGTTTCTGGACTTTCTGCTTTGGGTGTTTTTCACTGTACAGTTTATTTAGCATCACTCAGTGTTCCAAGAGGAGGACACAGTGACGTCATGGGTCTAATTAAGGACAGAGGATCTCACGGACATGGGCGTTGTTCATAAGTAAAATGGTAATCTCTGGAGAAAATGAGGAAGTTGGTGAACTAATTATCTTTACAATTATGTTCAGAAGAATTCTGTTCAGAGAATGGAGAGGTGGCTCAGCAACTAAGAGCATTTGCTTCTCTTGCACAGGACACAAATTCAGTTCCTGGCACACACTTTAGGTAATTCCAGGCAGAGGGAGTCCATAACCCTCTTCTGGTCTCCTTGGACACTTTCAGAGTTGTGGTAGACACACACACACACACACACACACACACACACACACACACACACACACACACAATTTTTTTAAAGACTTTAAAACCTTTGCCCACTTCTTCAACTTTGAAAACAAAATAAGATCATATGTTTTCAATCCTTTCAAAAAAAACAAATAAAACTAAAAGCTTTGTCTTGCTAACAAGAAAGAAACATTTCTTTTTCCTTCATTGATATCCTTCCCAAATAAGGACTGAGGCTACTTCTGCTTTGGTGAGGTGTCCTCCAAGCAGGATTGGAGGTGCCCCGTCTCTGATGATGAGTGCCTAAGACCATCACAGAATCTGTGTGCCAGAGAGGACGTGCTGTCCCTTCTCCTGGAGCAGCAGCCCGGATGTGTACCCTGGTGAGGAGGCAGCTCTGTGACTTTCCCCAAAAGCCTTGGTAGTTTGGATGCTGGGGTGTTTGTTTGTTTTCAAATACACCCAACCCCACTTCTATCTTGCCTTGGGCTCCTCATTTTGAATGGCATTTCAATGAATGGACATTAGTTGATGAGAGTCCACATCTCTTTAATGTTGAGTTGTTCTATCAAAGGATGGGGTACAACTCCCAGTTCATTCAGGATTTCAGTTATAGCAGTTTGGGCACTCCTAAAACAAAAATCTGCAGGGTTTTTTTTTTTCCTTAAACACTAACATGAAACAACAGGCAAAAATTTCATGTGACAGGTCACATTCAAACTGCAGGTGCATTAAAAATATTGTATGAGAACACCTTCAGGCAGCACAGTGAAATGTAGGTGGTACACAAACAGATGCTGTGATTAGACTCAGGCTGGGTGCCTCATGCGTTTCATTAGGCATAGCTCAGTGTTACGTATTTCAGACAGAGGAGACTCAACCCATATTATAGTTTTTGTCCTACAGACCGTGACAGTTTTATCCCAGTGTACTTTGTGAAGAGGGTCTGTCTCTTCTTTAAGCTCTCTGATCATCGCTCTACATCCTAGACACTGTTGGTCACCTTCTTGAGTGATTTTGCCAGTTCAAATGCTTTCTTCACTTGAGCTGTGTGCAGTGCCTGGGTGCACAGGGTTCTTCCTGTTTCCAATCATCATCATTTCTTTGTTCTTATTGCTATGCCTATGACCTTCGCCATGGTGTGGTGTGGGTGTAGGACTGCTGACTGCTGACGTCACAGTTGTGGTCTCACGTCACAGGACTGCCATTTCTCACCAGGGAACATAATAGTTTCTGCTTTTATTGGCTGCTACTCTTCTCGGAGGAAAAAGAGGATGACTCTATCCTGCCATTGTTAAGATTTTACCCTAGCGAAATGCTGAATTTTTATCAAATGGAAAACACCATGAAAACACATCCATTTCATAACAAGCATGGATAATTCAGAATCAAGTTCATTTTATAGCCACAGGTTTTATCTTCTATCTGTATTTCCAAAATATCTATAAAGAATGATGCCTTTTTTTTTTTTTTGGAGAAAATGAGCTTGAATCTTAGCAAGGTGGGATTTCACTTTTATGGTTATGAGCTGTAAAAATTGAGAATGATTCTTTGAGACAAAGTCAACAGCAACAAAAAATTATAAAGATACAACAAAAACCCAAGATGCATGCTTAATTCCATGTATTGTACAAGGGAAAAATGTTAAATTATTTTTAAATTATTACATTTATTCACGTGTGTGTTTGTGTGTGTGTGTGTGTGTGTGTGCATGTGGTGTGGTGTGTGTGTATACATGTGATATGTGCGGTGTGTGTGCATGTGGTGTTTGTGTGCATGTGGTATGTGTGCATGTGCATGTGTGTGTGTGTGTGTGTGTGGTGTGTGTGCATGTACATGTACATGTGTGTGTATGTGGTGTGTGTGCATGTACATGTACATGTGTGTGTATGTGGTGTGTGTGCATGTACATGTGCATGTGTGTGTGTATGTGTAGGCATACATCATGTTGTATATGGAAGCCAGAGGATAACTTTGAGGGTCACTTCTTCTGTCATGTGGGTTCCAGGGGAGAAACTCCAGTCATAGCGCTCAGAGGCAATGTCCTTACTTACTAAGCCATCACTCTGGCTCTGAAAACATTGAGTTCTACTTATAAAGATATGGGGTTGTAGGCCCAATGCCAGAGCACTCGCTTATCATGTGTGAGGTCTTAGATTTAATCTGCACCAACCCCTATGCTTCCCAACTCTCCACTTGTATAAATCTAATACAATTGTCTCACCCACCCTCCCTTCACAACACACATTGTTCCTTCTGGCTCCTAACTTCAGAGGTCTGCACCAGGCAGAAAGAAACATCAGGGTTTTCTTCCACACCCAGGAGTCAGAGCTTCACTTAAAACAAACAGTTGGAAAAACTCCAGACCCAAATAGAATGGGATTTTCAACAGCTTTGCCTTCATGTGGAAATTAGGGAAACAGGCTGTTCTAGAGTGGGGACAAATATTAGCCGGTATCTAGAAATGTCAAAATGATCACAGGAGCCATTAAATTCATGTGCAATCAGTGTGCAGTTGGGGGTGGTGTGACCCTCCAATGCTCTTACCCACCAAGATCAAGAGAGCAGTGCTCACATATTACAATTGTGCCCTCTTCCCAGCCAACCTTACATGTTTTCCCAAGTCCTTAATTCTGTCACTTTCAGCATCCCTGTCCCTGTGGATTCATGACCTGTTACTAATATTATTACATTGCCTGCCTCCATCCCAAACATCTTAGGCATTGTGTGCAACACATTTTCACCTACCGGCGCTGAAAAGTCAAAAGCAGAATTTCCCAACCAGAAGAATGGTAGGTAAGGTCCTCCTCACAGTCCAAACTTGCACTGAAGAGACCGTGAACACCAGCAGGGAGGGTAGATTAGAGGAAAAAAAGAACCTCAGAAATGGGAGAAGGGTGTTCTAGGGAAGAGACCAGCCTGTTTTCCTGACATGGAGGTCAGCAACATGATTAGTATAGCACTGACCGTCAGAGAACTTTTTAAACTTTTCCAGCATGGGCTATAAAGATATGGTGTAGAGGAAAGTCTTTAGATCAACCGAAGCAGTGGCTGCTGAGAATGTGGTAGGGCCCAATCTTACTACACATGCTCCTACAGTGACTATTCAACAATTCATTACATGTGGGGGTCCCTTAGATCACCATGTTCTGACCATGTTGTTTAGAGTTTTAACTTCCAAAATGCTGACCTAAATAAGCTAGCCTGCCTCAATTATACTGTTGAAGTAACGAAAAGCAGACCAACACAAGGACTTATTTATTTCTCTTTTTAGCCTTTATGCTGCCATGATACCTTCACTCTGAGTTTACACACACTAGCTATTGTCGCCATGACATTGCCTAGCCAGAAACAATGTTAGAGACATTCAGAAATATTTCCCCCATGTCTTCATACTCATTTAATGGCAATTGGGCTTAATGGCACCCTTTTATGGGGACTAGATAAAAGCTTCTAGCTTTATTTCGCATGAGACTTCCCCTTCCCCACAGCAAATTTGGTCCTCAGTGTAGATTGAGGACTCACCTTGTGATGAGCTGACAAAGGACTTGCCCTGGGGAAGTCTTCTCATGGCCATCGTGGGAACACAAAGACCAAGTTCTACTGTACAAGTGTGCTCTAGGACTCTGCCTCTGTTACATCTGCTAACATGTCACCGGCCAAAGCGAGACACATAGCCAACCCTAGATATGAGGGCTGTTCCTTATAAAGTATTCCACTTTCCAGGCCTACACCAGGGCAGTAAAGAGTTGGACTCTTGTCACAGATGTAGGACGGGATGAAACGGTGAACATCCGAACCATCCTGTCTAAATCTTCCTTCCTTCTCAGTCCCAACAGAGACACACATGATAGCTTCATAGCCTCTGGTTCAAGGAAACTATTTGTTTCAAGTCCTAGAAGGTCCAGTTGTTTCTGTCACTGGGACGCCCCCAGCCTCCATCCCATGCTTACTACTGTGACAGACACGATCTAAATACACGACTAGAGCTGCACAGGCAGATTGCTTTCTTCAAATTAGCCAAACGCCACAGGCAGAAGTCAGGATTGAGGAGGATGAGGTCAAGTCCACTGGGGGCCACAGAACCATACCTGCCTCTGCACCCTGCCTGCATGGCTCTGCCCTTCCTGTTTTAATGCCCAGATGTTTCACACTGGTTTGCCTTCGGTTCTGAGGTCTCTCCAGCTCACATAGGAGAGCCCCACTTCAGTGAGTGACATCTGCAAGTAGGCTCACTATCTGTCACTCACTGTTTCTCTCAGGTTTCCTTCTGCTGTAGACCAATCTCATGATACCTATTTTCCTCTGGCTGCCAACACACACACACACACACACACACACACACACACACACACACACACACACACAAATCTCTGGCCAAGTGCTATAGCTACCTAGGTCACACACTGGCCACTCTGGCAGTCAAGCTCCTTGACCTGACAGATGTCACACGGCTGCCCTGGGGCCTCTCCCGGATCTGTTCTCTACAAGAGAGATTTATTTCCCTGATGTTTTAGGACAGGAAAAGACTCATTTCTTGGAGGCCTGCCAAGAAGGGGGTGATCCACCCAGGAAACAAACAAGACCCTTCCCCTCTCTCTCTGTCTTTCCTGCTTCCCTGTGTCAAGTCCTCCCAGGGCAGCTCCCCCTAAGTGGAAAGAATGCTGTCAGGATCAAAAGGCTCTGCTTGTGATGAACAGCTGCTGGCTGGACCCATGCAGGAAGAACCAGCATCAAGTTAACTCCTTGTTCTCAGCCAGCCCGGGGCTGACTGCATCCAGTCCTCTGAAGCAGCTTTTTATGAACAGAGAGCCATGCCGAAGGTCTCCAAAGCCCACGGGATTTGCCTGAGCTTGTCTTCCTCCCCTCTGTGTCCCAATAGACACCTTCATATGCCCACCCCAAGAAGCGAGAGGCTCAGACCTCTGCAGCTACCTAACACTCCCTGCTGGAGTTACCATTCCCTAGCTGGGAGACCTCAAACAGCCCAGTGCTGTGGAGAGACACAAATGGTACCACGTTAGAGAGTGGACTAGTGTCCAAAAGCCGCCTTAGTTTGCACGGTCAATTCCATCAGCACCGAGAAGAGAAGGGAGGCGGTGGCTCCTGAAAAGGCACATGCTGAAAATACGATCTGTGTAGCCACAAGTCCCACAGGCTGAGGATCTAGGAGGTTCAGGTTCTGTTAAATTAGTGCAGGAATGAATATTAGCCATGCTTCCTGATGTGGCAAATGTGATTATTTTTCAAAAGGGAAAACCGAGCCCCAGCTCGCGATAGCCGAGCCCCAGCTCGCGATAGCCGAGCCCCAGCTCGCGATAGCCGAGCCCCAGCTCGCGATAGCCGAGCCCCAGCTCGCGATAGCTGCATAGTCAGATGGGAAGAACGGAGCACAATTCCGTACCCAGGGTCAGCTTCAAACCTTCCCTCAGTATCTGCTGAAGGTTCTGGCTCCATCCTGTAATAGCGAACAGGATAGGAGAATCAGCCCAGAGGAGGCACAGATCTATACATTGATAGCTGTACATTACTTGTAGGTGCTACAAAAACTGAAAGAAATATCTGAGAAAAACTTTATAGGTGAACCGTTTCCTTTGGGTTCGTAGTTCAGGATTTCAATCCTATGGTCACCCGGTTCTCTCGTCTGTGGATTACAGCGATGCAGACCATGTGACGGTTTAACTCTGATCATCAACTTCCTTTCCTGAACATAGGAAAGACCTTCTCATGCACTGCGGACTTGGGCTGGATAAAAATGGGAGAGGAGAAAGCTGTCTGGGCTCCGTCAGTCCCACCTCTCTGGTTCCTATTCTGCTGAGATGTGAGCCAGCAGCCTCATGCTCCTGCTGTCATACCTGTGAGCCCCTTCCACTGCCATGCCTGCTAGCCATGCCCACTGCCATGCCTGAAAGCCACTCCCAGCACCATGCCTTCCTGACTGTAACAAATATACTCGCAAACCATGATCCAAAAAAAAAAAAAAAACCTCTCTCTCCCAAATTGTTTCTTGCCTGGTGTTTGGTTATAGCACTGGGAAAAGCAATAGAGAGTAATATGAAAGAAAGGAGTCAAGGTGGATCAGAGCTACTGATCTCACTACAGCTGGGTAACAGCACATGTATCCAGGTAAGATAAACCATTCAAAGATACCCTCCCAAACCACCACTTCCAGCTAGGCCACACCTCCCAAAAGCACACTCAGTAAGAAGTCATCAATAGAATGACCCATTGGTGTATATGGTATCCTCCTTAGCCACCTACTTCTCAACAAAACTACCAGATTCTAAACCTGGGACTTTGAGGGGCATTTGAGGGGAATATTACTCATAGTTCTCTAGAGAATCAGATCCAATAGAATGAACGTATATTATGAAGCCATTACGGTGGCTTACATGATAGGAGCTGGATGATCTAGCAACAGCTGTCTTCATAAGGAAGAGGCTGAGAACCATGTGACCATTCAGTTCATGAGGCTGGGTACCCCAATCTGTCACTGAAGACCTAGAGAGTTCCAGGAGAGGCACTTGTCTTCAGTAGACATCAGAGGGTTGAAAGAAAGTGTATTCCACGACCAGCAAAGGATAGCAGCAACAGGGAAAGAATCACAGTGGATGCATTCGCCAGCAAGAAGCAAAGACAGGCAGGGAAAGGAGTCATCCTTTCCCATCAGACCTCCTTATAACAGGTCTCCCACGGGTGCAGCCCACTCCAGTTGAACATCTTCCCCACTCAGTTAGGCCTTTCTGGAAAACCCTCGCTGATTGCTGTCTTGGAAAAGAGACCTATTTGTGAGCCAATTTCAGTACTATCCAAGTTGACAATGGAGTTATTCATCACAGAATTCCAGATCAAACCTTTACATACTCAAATAATTTTACTTGAGGAACGTGCCTTAAGCCAATTCAGATTACTTATGATTGATGAAAGGCTTTGGTAGCCCAGGCTATACTCAGGGGCATGGAGAGTCTAGACAAGTGGTTCTCAGCTTCACTAATGCTGCAAACCTTTGATACAGTTCCTCCTGTTATGGTGTCCCCCAAACCATAAAATCATCCCATTGCTACTTCATAACTGTAATTTCACTACCACTATGAATCTCGATGTAAATACCTGACATGCAGGATATCTGACAGGAGACCCCTGTGGAAGTCATGACCCACAGTTTGGGAATGGCTTATCTAGGATGTCAGAACTTTAATAACACCAGTCCTCATGACCTACATAAACTTTCTTATTAAATATCCCTTGTGCACATCACTGTGGTTCTGAAGCCACCGTGACACCCTCTACACCAGTAGTTTTTCTAAAAGAGCCAAATTAAGGAGAAACAAAGTATTTTCGAGATATAATCTATTAAGTTAGAGTGAAAATAAAATCCTAGTATTGATCATAGTCTAGCTTGCCTAAGGTGATGGGCATGACTCAGGTGACAGCCATCATCATCTCAGCCAATGTCGAGCGGTGGTCAAACAGTGTCAGACTGACAGCTGCACTATCAGTCTGCAGGGTTGACTGCAGCCGGTCTCAGCTTCACACAGAAAACCTACAGCCTTTCCACTCTGAGAACAACCCAACTAGACAGGAGGCCAGTGACCGGCAAAAGGCAGATACAACTCTTCTCTGGGAAACCAGCAGGAACAGCAAGAGCGAGGCTTCCCAAGCCTGTACTTGTTCTTTGGTGTTCAGAGGATGGTGAATTTCCATCCTGTTGAACCTGCAGTGTTGTCCTGAGATAACATTCTTTGCTGTTTGTAGGGAGATTGTGGTACTTAAGATTGTCTGATTCTATTTTCTCATGAAGAGATTTAAAATCTTAGAGAAGAATGAAGGGGCTGATCTACTCAAAGGATCCTGGCAGAGGGTCTGGGAGACAAGAGTTAAGAGTTCTCTGGGAGGTCCTGAGTTCTGTGAACCAACCACTCCTAACTCCAGCTCCAAGAGATATGCACCCCCTCCTGGCCTCTTCAGGTAACAACACACACATGGCCAGCACAAGCACACTTTCCCCATATCTCCTTCTTTCCCTCCTTCTCTCTCCCTCTCTCTCTCTCTCTCTCTCTCTCTCTCTCTCTCTCTCTCTCTCTCTCTCTCTCCACACACACAGCTGGGGGAAGGAGATAGAGGCAGACAGACACGTGCATGTAAATAAAAAGAAATAACAAGTCTTGGAAAAGCTTTCTGGGAGAAGGTCAGATTAATTTGTTTTTGATTCTTCAGCTTAAAAAAACAGAAGGCATTTATGAAAAAAGTTGAGCAGTAGCACAGAGAGCAGAATTCTCTTCTTCATAAAAAAGAGAAGAGAAGGAAGAAATAGAAAACAGGGGTGGGGACAGCAAAGGAGGGGATAGATGAAAGACACAGAATGTCACAAGACAGCTTGTGTTTAATCAATTAATGGATTTACTTGACAATAATTATAATGTCTATGGGGTGATAATTATGTTTATATGTGTGTAATAACTTATAATGTTTATAGGTGTGTTAAATTTTTCCTGTATGCTTTAGAAATGTTAAATCAAGATAATATATCCATCACTTCACAATCCCATCATTTTTTTTGTGGTGGTAGCTTAGAAAATTATTAATTCTTTGAGATTTCATATTTGGTCATATTTACCCTTTCTCCCTCAACTCCTCCCATATCTACCTCTCTACCCTCACCTCCTGCTCCTGTTTGCTCAGTCACCATCTCACCATCGATATGTGCTCAGACATTGTGGTAGCCTCCGAATAGCTTCTCATTTTCTCTTCGCTGTGTGTGAGGTGCTGAGAGAAAGCGCAGTCTACTCCTGCCTTAACTCTTGGGGAACTGAGGATGCTGGGAAGTAAAGCTGATAAGCTGCCCCTCGAGCAGGGAACTTCAGATGATCCATCCAAATCTCTCCTCTCCCCATGGCAAAAGGAAAACAAGGCCATTTGTGCATGGCTGATTGAGGGCAAGACTTGCTGTAAATGCTGTTTAACTTTTCTGAGGCAAACCAGACACTGTGTACAGTCAACAGATCAGAACAGAAGACTTGGATGCAGACATGCAGAGCAAGAAACCCTCACTGTTTTCCAACACTGCTAGTTTTCAATGGATTCAACTTGGAGAAGATAATAAATGGATGGATGGATGGATGGATGGATGGATGGATGGATGGATGGGTAGATAGATAGATAGACAGATAGACAGGCAGATAGATAATATGTTGGGAAATGATTCCATTCAGAAGAAAGAGACTTTAAAAGCAAGATGTAAAATGGCAACCCCTTTGAGACTATTTTTTGCCATTTCCAGGTCTCTCCCTCTGCTCAGTCTGCTGGAGACCCCTCAGCAGACAGAAACTGAGCTTAGAGATCTAACCTTATGACCATTTGTTTTCTTCTTTATTTTTTTTAAAGATTTATTTATTTATTCTATATAAGTACATGATAGCCGTCTTCAGACACACCAGAAGAAGGCATCAGGTCCCATCATAAATGGTTGCTAGTCACCATGTGATTGCTGAGAATTGAACTCAGGACCTCTGGAAGAGCACTCAAGTGCTCTTAACAGCTGAGCCACCTCTCCAGCCCCCATTTGTTTTCTTCTCTTTGCCAGAGACAGACACCAAGAACTAACAATCCGTGGAAGCCGCTCTGATGGACCAGCACTGAGAGGACCCACAGTCCTTCAGCAAACACCTCATCAGACAGTTGCAGGGAGAACAGGAGGACCCATCTCTAGATACACGCCTCTAGGGTGTCATCCTGCCCATCACACTGTCTGCCAGCCATATCCCAGCAGGCAATCTGGGGTGTGGGATGGACATAATCTGATGACATGACTATGACATGGTATGGTTAGGGGGAAGACTTTTACTATAGACATGGGAGAGAAGATCCAGAGGCTTCTGGAAGAATCCAGAGCAGAGAGAGAAAGTAGTAGACGGAACACGGCTGGGAGAGCCACAGGAGCAGTGCCAAGAGGGAGGGGGTTGGGGTGTGTGAAAGATGAAGAGATGAAAAAAAGAAAGCCAGCCAAGGGCAGAGCACAGCCAAAAGTGTAGTCTATAAAAGTAGCTAGAGGGAGAAGGTTAGGGTAGGAGACGGTGGGAAGAGGTAGGTACTTATGATGTGGAGGGAGCCTGAAGGCCAGCGTGCATTCTGTGTTAATAGGCACCACAGATAGCTGCTTGTCTCTTTCACCAGTGAAAGTGGGTATAGCATGTTTCCAGCAATATTTATTTTCAATTTCAAGTTATGATTATTTCTTCTTGCTGGTTAAAAGTCCAGTTAGAAGAACTTTCCACTATACAGATAATGCCAGAGAATCCATGACAGTATTCAGAATTCAGGATTCCCTAGGTGAACATACTGTATGAAATTTCAGGAGGCCTCTAAATGCCCTCCAATTAATGAAATCAAATGTTGGAACTTTATCCGATTGGACTTCAGAACATATTTAATATATTTCCATCCAGTAACTTTGAGATGTCTCCTCAATAATGAAATTTATGAATGAATAGTTATTTGGTACAAAAAATATTTGCTCAACGTGGACAAGTTTCCTGAAGAATGCTACATATTTT
Source organism: Rattus norvegicus (assembly GCF_021556685.1). Classification (NCBI taxonomy): domain Eukaryota; kingdom Metazoa; phylum Chordata; class Mammalia; order Rodentia; family Muridae; genus Rattus; species Rattus norvegicus. Next base: position 65,999,973 of record NC_141540.1, read on the forward strand.
TATGGTTGACGTGTTTGTTTTTTGAACTGGTTGGGGTTTTTTTCAACACTGCTTTGAAATATTTCACTTATAAAACTTTGTACCCTACCTCAAATAAAACTGGCAATTCCTCTCAGAAATGTAAGAACTTAGAGAAAGTCGCATGCATTGAAGTAATTCTACCAAGGAGAAAAGCTACACTTTCTGCACTTAAAGAAATATCAAATGATACTTGTTTGGTTCTCCTGTTTCTAGCCTTCTGATCCAAGGAGCTAAGAGTGGGTATGTTTTTTAATAATAGAATTCATCTATAAGGGAAATTAAGAGTACTCTTTCTTTCAAGTATCATATTTTGAAAGTCAAACCCTTTGCAACATCCAAATAAAATAATAACAAGCAGCCAATCTTTTTTTTCTTTTTGTTTTCTTTTTTTTTTTTTTTATTTTTTGGAGCTGGGGACTGAACCCAGGGCCTTGCGCTTCCGCTCTACCACTGAGCTAAATCCCCAACCCCCAGCCAATCTTTAATGCACAGTAGGAAGGTAGCAGTGTTTAGTATACAAAGTAAATTCAAGGGCAAAAGAAAATTGAAGTGATGTAAAATTCTGAAGAGATTGGGCTGGACAGCCTCCACTCAGAATGAATGCAAAAGTGTTCACTCACATGTCTCTTCCAGGATAAGAAAGGAAGAGATAGCAGAGGTTCCTAATACAGTAACCTTGGAATAGTTCCCGTGACAGACATTTGTTGTGGTTCCCCTCTGAAGGCTGTTTCCCTGGGCTAGTTGGAGGTTGTTCTGGCTAGTTTTATGTCAACTTGCCACAAACTAGAGTCATCAGAGAGGAGGAATCTCAATTGGAGAAATGCCTCCATAGATCTGGCTGTAGGTCATTTTCTTAATTAGTGGTTGATGAGGGAGAACCCAGCCCATTGTGGGTGGTACCATCCCTGACTGGTTCCCTGGTTCTGTAAGAAATCAGGCTAAGTAAGCCACGGGAGCAAGCCAGTAAGCAGCGCCCCTCCACGGCCTCTGCATCAGCTCCTGCCTACAGGTTCCCACCTTGTTTGAGTCCCTGCCCTGACTCCCTTGAATGACAGTAACTTGGCTCACCCAACCAAGCCCTTTCCTCCTCCCCAAGTTGCTTCGATTGTGGTGTTTCTTCACAGCAATGAAAACCCCACCGAGGACAGAGATTTCTAGCATAGAGCACTGATCCAAAAGTCTACAAATTCAACTAAATCAAAGATCTCCTTTTAATTGAACAACCACTCAAGTCTCAACACAATGGATCCCAGAGCTGTAGATGCCACTGTTTGACAGTGCAAAGTACATAGAGGTTGAAATTTTCAGGCTCTATAAGTAATTTTTGAGGCTTTTAAACTAAAATATGGGTTTGAAGATGGCAGAAGAATTCATGTTTCACCTCTTTCTCCTTTCAAAACTTACTGTGAAATAAAAAGAACAACAGAGACCCACAAAGTCTATCTTGGAAGACATGTGTAACCTCAACATACAACACAAAGAGTGAACGCAGGTGCAAAGAATCGAAGGGACACAAAAAAGAAACCCGAGGTTCAGTCCAAGACCCTTTAGAAGGAACTGTACCTCTAGGCTCTGCCCAACAGCGCAGTTTCCTAGCAACAGCCAGGTATGAGCCCAGCTCTCTATTAGGACTGTAAAACACATTCTCTCTCTCTCTCTCTCTCTCTCTCTCTCTCTCTCTCTCTCTCTCTCTCTCTCTCTCTCTCTCTCCCCTCCAGCTTCTACACTCTCTTTCCCACGTGTCCGTCCACGTGTCCTCCCATGTGTCCTCGGCTGGCCTCTCCTCTTCACCTCTTCCACTCTTCCCCTCTTCCTTTCTTCCTCTCTCCTGTCTCTCCTTCTCTGTCCCCCTCCCTCCTCTACCTCTGCCTCCTCCTCTGGGTCCCAAATAAACTCCCTTTTATAAAAAGCCTGTCATGTGGTTGATTGTTCCTGGGGACTCCTTGGCAGGGCCCGCCGTCCTACAAAATACATCAGGAACTATGGGCGAAAGATAGCAGGAAGCCTGGTGTCATGGCAAAGGCCTGTAATCCTAGCACTTAGTGGGCAGAGAAAGGAAGATTGCTACATGTTCGAGGCCAACCTGATCTGCATAGGTAAAGTCAGGCCAAGCCAGAGCTACACTGTAACACCCACTTCACCACCAACCTCAACCACAACTCCAATAGCCGCAGTCTTCAAGAAAAGACACGGAACTAGAAGCTGCCAGTTTGTCTGGCAGGATTTTTCTTGCTTGGGTCAGAAAGAGGGATAGTGAAAGCAAAGGAGAGATTGGCTAAAAGCCTCAATAAAAGGAAACCTCCTTTCAGCAGGGTCAGGCAGGAAGTTGATGAACTAAAATGTCCTCCCACCAAAACGCAAGGAGAGACAGCAGGAGCTGTAACGAAAAATGTTTTTAATGCACCATGAGGGTTGGGGGGGGGGGGAGTAAGAAAAGAAGAATCTCCAGTTGCTCCCCTTGCCCTCCCTTGGTGGCAACAAGGAAACAAGGCATCAATGAAGGTCATGCCCAGAGCCACAACGGCGAGCACATATCAGCAAGGATGGTCCCCTTGGTTGCTCTGGGTGTGTGCACATAAATACATGAATAATGGAGTCTGCATTGGGAAACTGATCTTAGAAAATCCCAAGACAGCACAGGAGAGATGGGCGTGAGGCTTCTGATTGATTCACGGTTTCTAAAATTACACACATGGCTTCGTCCATACATGTAAATTTTTTTCTGGAAGACTTCATCCTCAAATTCCTAAAGACCAGAGCCTGTAATGATGTACACATAAGACAAAAATCACAGAGCACAAATGGAATAGGGGCGGCTCAGAGTGCCGAGCTGAAACGGCAAACTCAGATTTGACCCCTGCGATGGTCAGCGGCAAGATCGGGAATCACAAGGGAGATGGATTCTGGGCATGCCCGTGAGGACTGTCTTGATGACAGTAAGTGATGGGGTAGCCATCTTAATGCTGGGCTGGACCATTCCTGGGACCCATAGCTGTTTAAGATGGAGGAGGTGAGCTGAGCACCAGCTTGCGTTTGTTGCCATTCCTTTCAAAACACGGGGGAAATTGAATAATTCTAATGACGATGAGATCCTATAATAAAAGCACAGACCGAGAGAAAAGAGCTACACACAAAGAAATGGGGAAAAGATAACCGGGAAGGAGAGAGTCGTATCAGAAAGACTGAGAGAAAATAACAAGCAAATGAAAGTAATTACATATCAACCATAAAAGTTCCTTTTAAGGAGGACATTAAATGAGTCTATTTTTCATAAGAGCAGCAACAAAGGAAGTAGAGGATTTTTCTTTGTCTTAGGGTTTGATCGCTGTGAAGAGACGCCATGACCTCAGCAACGCTTATAAAGGACACCATTTCACTGGGGCTGGCTTAGTTCATTATCGGCATGGGGGAAGCACGGCACGCAGGCAGACATGGTGCTGGAGAGGGAGCGGAGAGTTCTCTATCCAGACTAACAGCAGCAGGAAGAGAGAGATGCTGGGCCTGGCTTGAGTACCTGAAACCTCAAAACCAACCCCTTACTAGGGGTTCCTCCAAGGTCACACCTATTCCAACAAGGCCACACCCACCCCAACAAGGCCACACCCCCTAAGAGTGCCACTTCCTGTGGGTGTATGGGGGCCATTTTCATTCAAACCACCACAGTCTTTAAGAAGGGTCATTGATCGGATGATCAAAATGTGAATGTTTCATGCCTTCTTTAAAAGGGGAACAAGAATACCCTTGGCAGGGAATAGGGAGGCAAAGTTTAAAACAGAGGCAGAAGGAACACCCATTCAGAGCCTGCCCCACATGTGGCCCATACATATACAGCCACCCAATTAGACAAGATGGATGAAGCAAAGAAGTGCAGGCCAACAGGAGCCGGATGTAGATCTCTCCTGAGAGACACACCCAGAATACAGCAAATATATAGGCGAATGCCAGCAGCAAACCACTGAATGAGAACAGGACCCCCATTGAAGGAATCAGAGAAAGGACTGGAAGAGCTTGAAGGGGCTCGAGACCCCATATGAACAACAATGCCAAGCAACCAGAGCTTCCAGGGACTAAGCCACTACCTAAAGACTATACATGGACTGACCCTGGACTCTGACCTCATAGGTAGCAATGAATATCCTAGTAAGATCACCAGTGGAAGGGGAAGTCCTGGGTCCTGCTAAGACTGAACCCCCAGTGAACGTGATTGTTAGGGGGAAGGCAACAATGGGGGGAGGGTGGGGAGGGGAACACCCATGTAGAAGGGGAGGGGGAGGGGTTAGGAGGATGTTGGCCCAGAAACGGGGAAAGGGAATAACATTCGAAATGTAAATAAGAAATACTCAAGTTAATTAAAAAAAGAAGGGTCATTGACCAAAGACACTTTGAAAAAAAAAATAATAACCTTCAGGAGTAAGAAGAAAGCCCTACGGAAAAACAGAATCCATGAGCACTGATATCAGGGACATGTAGATATGCCAACACTATCTCCTCGTGCAATTAATTAATATAATCAACAATATTCATGCTTTTTAAGATAAAGAAATCAGCAGAGCTCAATTTTCATAATTAGATGCAGTTGAGGGGAAGCTGGTCAATGTCAAAGCACTTAGATTGAGTCATTCAGATCTGAAGTCCCGGGTATTAGTTGTTCCTGGTAAACTCCATGACAGTGGTGATGACTTCCAGATTAAAGAGGAAAAGATGTACAGCAAAAAAAGAAAAAAAAAGTATCAAAAGAGTAGAAAAATAGAAGGTATAAAATAAAAGTTTAGGCAAATTACAATTACACAAATAATTCATATATGCGTAACACACATGTACACACACACATATATATTAAACACACACATGGTAAGGTTCTGTGTAAAAGGTGTATTAAAATTATACCTATGATCGTGGATTGGAAAAAATTAGCATTGTTTAGATGTCCGAGCTACTCAAAGAAATCTATACCTTCAACGTTACTTCTGTTGAAATTATGCTAAGGTTTTTCAAACCTCTGCCAAAACTGCAATGGTATTTTCAAAGAAATAGCAAACAGAAAAATTCTAAAATCCATATGGATCCACAAAATTAGCAAAACAGTCTGAGCAAAAAGAATTGAGAGGCCAAGCCGACCCCATCCTTGGACCGGCCTCCATCTTAAAAGGAAAAGAGTCTGAGAACTTGACCTGCAGCTGAACCCAAGCTGCACCAAGTACCAGGGAGGACTCCATGGCCTGTCCTTGGCCCATACCCCCGAGTTACTCCCTAGCTACTTCCCAGCAACAGTCAATCAAAGACTAGTCTGCTTCGGATGTTCTTTCAGACCGTTTGTGATTGATCATGTCTTGCTTCACAGCACCCACCTGTCGGCTTACAATAGTCAATCAGTTAGGTGCTTGCTAGGCTAGACTCCCCCTCACTTGCTCCCATTCCCTATAAAACCTTGTCCTGCCGAGGGTTCGAGACTGTTCTGCCTTCCTGTCCTTCTGTGTCAGCGTTGCGTTGGAGAAAAGCCTAAGCCCAGCTTGTAATAAAGAGACATTGATGCATTACATAAGAAATGGTTCCTTGGTGGTCTTTTGGGGGTTCACAAATGCTTCCTGGCATAACAGAACAAAGTTGAAAACAGTAAACACTAAACATTAATGTATCCTACACAGTAGACTAAGTGTTCTGCATAGCAAAATAGCATTGCACTGGTATTAAAAACAGTGGAATGGATCTACAGTCCTCAGTAAACTCACATATCTACAGTGAGTTAATTTTAGATAAAACTACTAGTAAATAAAACCTTTTCAGCAAATGGTAATGGGACTAAATGAACATCCACATGCAGAAGAATGAAATTAATCTGGAAACATTTTTGACACGATACAAACAGCTGAGGCAAGACAAACAAAAGTAGACAGGCGAGATCTGCATCAAACCGAATCATTTCTACAGTCAAGAACACACTCAAGATAATCAAGAAGCAACTTACAGAGTGGTAGGGAATATTTGCAAACTACAGCATCTATGAGGTATTATTACCTAAAGTGTACAAGGCACTCAATACAATAAAACAAACCAACCAAAATAAAACAAAACAAACAAAAAAAATCAGTTGGCTGTTCTAGCCTTCATAGGTAAACTCTTTTTCAAAGTAAACAATCAAGAAAAAAAACAAAACAAAACAGAGTAGCAGGTTCCCCCAGCATAATTAGGTCATACAATGCCCAATGAGCAGTTAGTAACAGACAAAAATTAAATAAAATAACAAACGAACAAATAAATAAAGCTTAGTCAAAACTCAGGTTCAACATGAGCCAACCATATAGTCCATAGAGCAGAACAATTCTCACATGGAGAGAGGGGGTGGGGAGGGAGAGGGGGAGAGAGAGAGAGAGAGAGAGAGAGAGAGAGAGAGAGAGAGAGAGAGAGAGAGAGTGTAACCCCCACTGACAGAGGCTGACTCCACCTTGGCTATATGGGCACACAAAAAAGCAAAGGCACTATTCAAGACTGCCTAAGGCCTCCTCCTCTCCATCCTCCTCCTCCTCCTCTTCCTCCTCTCCCTCCTCCTCCTCCTCTTCCTCTTCCTTCTCCTCTCCCTCCTCCTCCTCTCCCTCCTCCTCTCCTCTTCTCCCTCCTCCTCTCCCTCCTCCTCCTCTCCCTCCTCCTCCTCTCCCTCCTCCTGAGTCTCTCTTAATTTATAAAGTAAATAAATAAATTACAGGAGCTGAAGATGAAGCTCAGAAAGTCGTGTTTGCCTAGCATGCTTGCAACCTTGGGTTCAGTCGCCATTACAAGATAACTGACTATGGAATAGCAGGCTCATAAACACAGCACAGGATCATGAAGCAGGAGGAACAGGAGTTCAGGGTTACCCTTGGTACAGAGTGAGCTCCAGGCCAGCCTGTCTGAAAGAAGAAAACTGGAAGAGAAAAACAACAAAATAAGTAAATAGAAAAGTAAACAAATGATGCGGTGTGTATTCTCCTCTGAAAATGGATGTTGTAAAGAGAAGCTAGAACACTTAGGGAAAAAGTGTCTTACATAGGATTCTGGAAAACTTGTCAAAATAACCAGCCCATTTGAAAAAGATAAGGACCATACGAATCTCTAATAACTCTCCTGGACCGCCCTGTTTTTCGGCATCGTTTTGAAGACTCCACATCTGTTCCGTCTCTAAGCGGAATTCTTCACCCGCCACTCCGCTTCATTTATCCTTCTTCCAACTGAGCCCTCCCGTGTGTTCGCACTTCTCCCCAGCTTCCTATTAATACTAGGGTTATGGGCAGTTGGCTGCTTGCCTGAAGTATTAGTCTGCCTCACTGTGCCTATCAGTGTCTGGTTCCGGGTCACGTTCGTTGAGTGGATGGATTCTGGCCCACGCAAAGGGGATAGTCAGAAAATGGGCAACTGTTGATTTGTTCACAGATTTTTTTTTTTTTTTGGTCTTGTTTTGCTCTTGCTGCTAATGTGAAGTTTGGGGTAGTGCCTAGAGAGGAAAGGACCTAGCTTTTGTTAAATGTTAGTATGTCATGTGATCTGTATTAAAACTCTGAGATTGGCACCAGGAAAACCGGTGGTAACTCCAGAATATCTCTATTTCTTCCCTAGAGTCATTTGTCTTTTTCCTGGGGCATAAATAGAGGCCTTGGGCAAAGAGAATCAGGAACCCCACTGCCTCTGTGTAGGGAAAAGACCCTTCCCATGTAATTGGATGTTAAAAATCTCTTCATGAGGCCCAGGATTTTGGCTGAAGTTCAGCCACATACCTAGTCTGAGTTGAATTTGGGTATGGCCCTAATAATTACAGTTACTCTTTAGAGACAGAGCCCAAGAGGTTTACCTGGAGATTCATTCCAGATGTACGCAGGTATGTGAGGAGCTTGGTAATGAAGATGTAAACCGGATGAGGCCAGTTTGTGCCCCACAGCCTTCTCTGCAATCACTCGAATGCTAGGAGATGCTCCCCAGCCATCTAACAAACACCAGATGCCTCACCAGCATTACAGGCTAGAGTGTTAAGAAGGGGGGGGCGACCCCAAATATGAATGCCTTTGTAATTATCAATCTGCTATTAACTGTAATCAAACAGAAACAATTCTCTTCAGTCCGTCGTTCCTGGGGTAGACCCTTGTATGGCCCACCCTCCCACACTGTTCTCTCTTCTGGCAGAGTGTGCTTGGCTTAGCGACCCCAGGAAGGATGCTCATCCCCTGTCTATCACCAGGAAAGATGGCAAACACAGCATTCCCAGAAACTGGATGTTTTTGTCCTACACACTTCCAGTGTCACCTGTATTCTTCCTCCTTTCCATTTAAGTTCAGGTGTGACCTACTTTTTTTTTTTCCCTGTAGCAACCAGAATTAGGAGAAGTATTCAAGAAGCCCACTGGGAGGGGTTGCTACTGCACTCATCTGTCTGTCTCACGCAGGGTACCTGTGTATCCAGGCCACTGGTTGACAGTGTCTTCACGTGCTGCATCTTGGTGACAAGGCTTTGACCAACAAAGAGGAAACAAGGTCTCACAGTGTATCCCTGTGAGTCGGATACTCTTGCAGACACAATGGTAGTTGTTCCCTCTGTCCACACAGAGACCTCCATGGAGACACGGCTGGGCGGGGGGCCGGGGGCAGGGTGGGGAGTGTGATGTGTGCAGCTGTCCTCAGAGGAACCATGCGGACACATTGCTACTTTGGTGCCTCAGGCTATGTTTGTATTTGTCAGCCTGGATCTGTAGACAGAAGCCTAGCATAACTGTCCTCTGAGAGGCTCCACCCAGCGGCTGATTGAAACAGATGGAGAGACTCCCAACCAAACATCAAATGGAGCTCCAGGAAGTTCTATGGAAGAGTTATTGGAAGGATTGCGGAACCTGGAAGGGATAGGGACTCCACAGGAAGACCAACGAGTCAGCTAACCTGGACCCTTGGGGCTCTCAGAAACTGACCCACCAATCAAAGAGCATACACAGGCTGGATCTAAGCCTCTCCGCATGCTTGGTCTCCATGTGGGTCCCTGCATAGTTACACCGAGAATAACTAGTAAACTACATTGCCTAGGGGACAGAGTCTTTGTGGTCTCATGAGCTTGAGGTCCATTTGTGATTGGCCATGTATTACTTGGGGATAGAGCATACCTCGTTCTGAGCTTTCATGGAGCATCTTTAAGAAGACCACACATCTCTGATCGGAGGCAATGAAGCAAATTGGTTGACTTATAAAGATTATTTAATGTGTGACTCGGTTGAGGTGAATATAAAAATTCCTATGTTGATCCTGAAGTCCTGAGAAGTAAAACCTCAAGCAGCCCCATCTCAACTCTTAAATTCTTTTGAGCTAAGAAGACACAGAGCCTCTCTTAACCCATATCGTAGTTACTTACGTTTCTATACCTTCACCATGTCATGACCCCTGAGCAGCTAATGCTCCGTGGAGGCTTGCCTTGACCTTCTGCCTGCTCCTGAGAGCTTGTAAGGTACTCACCAAGCCTTGGTGATGGGAAAGGACATTTGTGTTTGCTGGAAGCATTGTGGTGGACACCGCAGGGAAGGCTTGAACACTTTCACACAACAGAGGCCCCATGACCTCCGCCCTATCACATCATTATCATCTATAATCTAACTAAAAAGTCTGGGAAACTACATGTGGAGTGAGGATGTGACTTGACGTGGTGCTGTCAAGTTTTATGTCAGCTCGATAGTAGCTTGAGTCATTCGGGAAGAGGGACTGAGAAAATGCCTCCACTTGGCCTATGGACAAGTCTGTGATGTGTTTTCTTAATTAGCGGGTGATGTGGGAGGGCCACTGTTGGTGGGCTTAAGCTGGGACAGATGGTCCTGGGGTTATAGAAGGTAGGCTGGGCAAGCCAGTAAGCAAGGCTGCCCCGGTAGATTCTGCATCAGTTCCTGCCTCCACATTTCTGCTCTGACTTCCTTCTATGATGGGCTGTGATGTGGAAGTCTAAGAGAAATGGACGCTTTGTTCCCAAGTTGCCTTTTGGCATGTTGTTTTACCAGAGCGATCAAAATCCTCATTCAGACAGCTCACAGACCTCGGGAGACAGAGGCAGGTGGATCCCTGTATGTCTGGGGTGGGAAAAAAGATAATACCCAACTCTTAGATGCTTGTGGCTTTGACCCACAATTGTTCAGAATTTTCTATGGTCACATGATAACCTTTCTAGTATTTGGGGTTGGGAAGCCTCAGAGCTGCTTGGTGCAGGGCTGGTAGTCATTACGAAGCAAGCTGTTGTCTCTCAGGGTTAGCCTAGGACATCTGAGTGAGAAAGGGCTGAGTTCCTGTCAGAACATTCTTCTGTAGCACATGGCACATCTTCAAGCCCTACTTTAAAATGGTGGACTATTAATCAGCTTCCATGAATTCAAGAAACAATGGCTAGAAATCAGTACCAGGCACCTTTCAGACTGTCCCATGACTAGCTCCTAAATTCAAACTTTGTTGGATACAAAGTATTGTCCAAAGGTCATTTTATTACTAAAACAGGGGAAATGTTAATATATATGTTTATATCACATATATAAATATATATGATGAGATATATGTGCATGCTCTATGTGTGAGTTTGAATGAGAATAGCCCCCATAGGCTCATATATTTGAATGCCTGTTTCTCACTTGGTGGAACTATTTAGGAAGGATTGGGAGGTGTGTCCTTGTTTGAGAAGGTGTGGCCTTGCAGGTGGGCTTTGAGGTTTCAAAAAGCCTTTGTCAGGCTCAGCCCACACTTGGACCTCCATCCCTGACTGACTGCTTGCCTGTAGATCAGGATGTAAATATTTAGCTACTGGTCTAGTAAAATGCCTGCCTGCCATCATGCCTAAACCTCTGAAAATGTAAGCAAGCCCCAAATTAAATGCTTTCTTTTATAAGATACCTTGGTCATAGTGTTTCTTTACAACAACAGAATAGTAACTAAGACTATCTATCTATATATATATATGTATATGTGTATGTGTATGTGTGTGTGTACGTGTATGTATATATGTATATATGTATGTGTATGTGTATATGTATATGTATATTTCACAGAAAGGTCCTGCATGAAACTGCTGGTCAGTGCTTGAGATCCCAGGAATGTAACTTAGAGAACTAACTGGAAAACAAGGCTCCAGCAGACCCCCTTCTCCCTCGAATAGGTTAATAAAACAAATAAAACCCAAATATTTCAACAATAAATAGTATCATTCCAAGATCCATCCATAGATGAGTTTTTATTTTGTTTTGGATTTCAGAGACAGGGTCCCAATTATAGCCTAGGCTACACTGGAACTCACTAGGTAGTCACAGTGAGTCTCCTGGCTCAGTGTCCCAAATTCTGGGATTACAGAATGAGCCACTATGTCTCATTTGCAGGGATGAGGTTTAAAGGTAAAAAATAATCCATGAGCAGTAGGGACCTCTCTACCTCTTTCTCTAGAGACCAACCCTTGACGTTTGTGTAAGTTTCACACTAGATGTTTCAGCAGAGCCTAAGCACCAACCACCAGGGCTGCTGCCTCACACTGCAGTCACCACAGTGGGAATTTCTAAAGCATATTTTTAGCACAACACACACAGGAACTGTTGAAGATTCTGCTGTGGTGAGGTGAAGGCTGAAGAAATGACCATGTCTTCCTGTCCTCTGGTCTTAAGGGAGCCCTAGAGGCCTTTCCTTACACAGAGTCTCCAAGTTCCAAAGTCTGGAGTAAAGAAGGCTCCCTGGCCCTAAGGACAGACCAGCTCAGTAGGGGACGTCCATCTACACTGTGTATGGTGGGCAGCCATATAGAAAGCACAAAAGTCTTCAGGAACCAGAGAAGAGAGACGTTTTTATAAAGAATCTTTATTATCTAATTTCTGTATACAACAAATATTGAAAAAGGCTTTTCAATGAAGATTTCTTGTCACTTTTCAAAAGTTTTAAACTATCAGAAGAAAAGTTATTAAAAAGCTCTCTAGGTCAAGAATCATACACAATCTTCAAAACATGATACTAATTTTCACTGTTTTTTTCCGTACTAAAGCAGGACATTTTAAACAACACGGAGGGGTTTTGTTCCAAGTGCTACGTCATTTGCATTAAGGTTTTAAATATATAAAAGAGGTGAGAAGTTTAAACATTCAGAAATACACTTGATGTTGCTGCTTCCTCCCAATCTGTTGGGTGCACACGTAGGGACATATTTCCTGTCTTCCAGCCCGTCTCTGAGCTGGGATGCAGGTAAGGAAGTCCGTGCACCTCCTGTGCTAAACAGCAGGATTCCCACAGATCACACACACCTCAGTCCACTGTACTCCACACTGTACTCCACATCCTGTGAAAGTAAATCTAGTCCTGGACAACTGACATGACTGCTCACTGACATTCTAGCAATACATCTCTTTAACATAAGGCAGAAATAGACCGGAATTTGATACCACGTGAGCCCAAAAAGCAATCTGGAATTAAACTGTGTGCACTCATTTTTCTTTCTTTTTCCTTTTTCATTTCAATGGAAGTGTGTATGTAGTGGTGGAAAAGAAAAAGCCGGCTTTTGTTAAAAAACAAAACAGTAAAAGTTAAAAGGAAACAAGATTTTTGTCATTGTTATGGTGTATGTGTGTATGTGTGTATATGTGTGTGTACATGTGTGCATGTGTGTATGTGTATGTGTGTGCATGTGTATGTATGTGTATGTGAGTATATGTGTGTATGTGTGTATGTATGTATGTGTATGTGAGTATATGTATGTATGTGTGTATGTATGTATGTGTGTGTGTGTATCTAGTGCTATAGTGTTATAAAAATGAAGGAAGAGTAACAAACCAGAGTGTCTGGGGAGGAAGAAGATCCTCACTTGTCTTCTTTGTCTAATCCAACACTCTGGCTTATATCCAAGGGACCCTGGGAAGGCTACCACACCGATGGAGAAAGGGCTGTGTGTCTCTCTGAAGGATGGATGTTGAGCTGTGACAGGATGGATGTCACGTGAGACCCACGTCTGTTATTAGCCACCCTACATGGGATCCTTCATGATGCTGGAAGACTTTATGGCAGCCGGGAAGCCTCACCTTCAACTTTCCCCTTGTTTCTAGAGAGTGAAGCCTGTGATGTGTAGAGCAGCCCTGGGCTTGGGGTAAACATCTGGGGCCAGGGGACCCCAGTGCTTAGGTGACTTTCCTGTGTGCACAAGGTTAAGAGCATGTGTGTCTCTAGAATTGGGTGATGCTAAAGACTGGCCAGGATGTCAGGACCTTCAGGAGGTACCCGGAGAAGGCCAGAAGCTGCTGGACATGGCGGTCTCCCCTTGCTTGGCCCAGCCTTTATTGCTCTCCACTGTGTCTGCAACTGCCGCACGCCTGTTCTCATCATTGCTACTGCTTACGAGGAACCCACGACAGGCTTCATCAAAAGTTCAGTGTCTTTCAAAGTTGCGTTTCAGGATTGGATGCTTATTGCCGAGACAGCACCTGCAACTGCTTTCACCTTTGTTCAGCCCTGTGAAAACCTCATGCCACCACACAGAGCTTCCACAAGCAAAACCTGCCCTATGGCTACAAGACAAAGGTCTGGCTTTCGGCTGACAACCAACAAAGTCCAGCTCTACCTCTTCCCATTGCAAAGTTGGCCTGCTCTGTGGCCTTCGAGGCAATTTTACACCGATCCTACTAATTTTACAGCAATATAGTAATTTTGCCCTGAGAGTATCAATATATCTTATAAATATGTGAGTCCTATTGTGTACAGGAAGATATAGGCACAATGGGGCTAAATGGCTTGTCCCTTGTACACACAGTAAAGCGTGGATCTTGGGCCTCACTATTCTGTCTTAATCCCCACCATCCTTGCACAGACCTCCTGATGCTATGTGAAAGTCTGGTTTAGCTGCAGGACCTGTGAGATGCTGTTGGGTCTTTTTACACAGCGTGGGATTATTTAGTGCTCAAGACTTCATGCTTGGTCTTCTCTGATCATTCTCTTTCCTACCGCCTTGATGAAGTGTGTTGTCCCTAATATTTTATTTTGCACTGGGGAAATCTTCTAAAATGTTCATCCAGATGGAGTTCACGTGAGGCATGCAGAGAAAGGCTTATGCAGAGGCAATGGGCAAGCATTCTTCTTTGGGAACTTTGGACAAAAAAAAGGGGCCCAGCATTTTACACTTGTCTTACATTCTGCTGTTTTCAATGGAAAAGAATATAAAATAAAGACCTGCTCAGAGGTAATGTTTGCGTCTCTGCGGCAACCTTCAGTGAGCCCTCTCACATCTGGCAACAATGTAACATACTTCGGAATGACTTCAGACCTTCACACCCTTCTAGTGAGAAAAAACAACCTGAGCTCAGACTTTCCACTCAGCCTAGCAATCTAAGGCAGCGCTCCATCTTTATCTCAAAGGCCACATGTCTAGCTGCTCTGCCTGTCCCAGCTCTTCTCTCTGCCCAGCTCTCTGATTCACTAAACGGCCTCCGTCTCTTAATCAAAAAAGAGGTACCCACAACAACAAACTTAAAGGAAGGTAAGCGTGGGAAGAAAACGATGCCAAGGCTACTTAGGAGCTTATGAAGAAGCCCCAAAAGCTATCTCCATCTGCAAGGCCTACACACAGTTCTGGACCTAGTCAACCGCAAAATACATGGATGGGCAGCACTGCCATCTAGACAAAAAAGAGAAAACATTTTCAATAGCATAAACTGCCCTTATAGCTTCTGAAAAAATAGCTCTGTTAAGATAAACCATTTTTGGTTTTTCAATCAGCTGTGCATTAAGAACACTTTGTTTCCACCGCCGGCCCTGACTCTATAGCTCAGCTCTGTCCGCTGCTGCTGGGCTGCTGCTCTCTTTGCTGCCGCCTCCTTCCGCCTCACCACTGTCTGCAGGAGTGAAGGACAAGGATGCCGAGTTGATGCAGTATCTTTTGCCGGTCGGACGAGGTCCATCGTCAAAAATGTGCCCAAGATGAGCACCACACTGCAAGAAAGAAAGGACGCTTAGGGCACACATGCACAAAGTGGGCTTTGAGGGGAATGCACGGGAAGTAGTGGGAGTGGATGACCGGCCTGGGTAGGGATGACATCCTGGACCATTCCTCATCTGCCTGTCAATAGCTGAAGAGAAGGTTCCAAACGGGCTCCGCACCACATGCTGAGAATAAAAAAACACTGGAACTGTGCGGACCAGCAATCATTTAGGAGCCACTGTACGTTTTGATCTGCGAACTCTCTCAGTCAGCTGGAAATTGACTGCAGTGATTTTATGAATTGAATTGACCCTTGATCTCCCCTTGTAAGAAACAGGGCAGAATGAAATCTCTTCCCTCCTGGCATGACTTTTGGCTTTGGATGGGTGGGTTTCAGATATGCAGAAGTCCACTGTAAAAGATACTCTCTAACTGTCCGTGACAGAGATGGTGGCTGCTTTCATGGGTGGTAAAACTTAACACCAGTCCTGGATGTTCTTGGAACCCAGTGAAGCAGTGGCAGGACTCGGGAGATTTATGTCATGGTCACCAAAGCTGCAAACCCAGCGCGTGGGAAGTCTCCAGCCCTGCACTGTGGCCTGTTTTCTAGCTTCCAATAGGTGGCTGCCACGAACAAAGTACAGTGGAGAAGGAAGAGGCAGTTCACTCAAACCTAAGCTCTGACTATTTGAATACTGAGGAAGGTGAGGGTCAGAAAGAAGGATGGCCGGCCATGTTGTGCTAAGGGAGGTGTGATTTTGATATAAGCCTGCAGTAACTGTTCTGAAATTGAGTGTAGCTCCAGATGGTACCACATGCCACACACACATGCCTTCCACGTCTCAGCAGGGACAGGGTAGGTAGATGGAGAGACCAGTACACCACCTCCAACAGGCTTTGGAAACACAGAACTCATCGTGCGGCAGAGAAGCCAATGGCTGGACTAAATGATGTCCACAGGCTCGTTTAGCGGACAGCTATGGAGTACTTGTTACACGCCTGGCACTGTCCTAGACTGAGGATTCAGGCACCAATCCCTGGCCTCTGACAGCTTACCTGTCAGTGGGAGATACTGACAATAAACAAGAAAATCAGTGACCCGTAAGGTGTGGTCAGTAGAAATCAGTCAATGAGAGGAAAAGGGAGAAGACAGGGATGAGGGTAGGGGGAAGGAAAGTATCAAGATATAGAGTGGCCTCCAAGGTGGTTTTGGAAACACACGTGAAGGAAGTGGCTGTCTGAGTCCGGAGGAAGGAGTGAAGATTAAGGTAAAAGCAGGACAAAAACGGCTTATAGGTGATTTCCTCCCACTGAGCTCTTTACAGAACCCCTACAAACCGAGAGGAAGGGTGTACGAGCACGAAAGGGAGAGGGATGAGGAGAGAGATGACGTAAGGTGCTCATCAGAGTGGAAACGCCCAGAGTCTCGGTTCTCCGTTCGCAGGTGCTGCGCTCGGTGCCTGAGGCCCTCTGGTTTCTAATAAACAGTACCGATAGCTGCTTCAGCGCGCCCGCACTTCCGTGTAAAAGTTGCATCCTCGTGTTACTGCCAACACGCCGTGTCAGTTTATTAAAGAACTAAAAACGAGCCAGAACCCGTTTGAGCTACTGCCCGGGGGGGAAAAATATGAAGCAGGCCTAAAAATATATAAATCTCACATTATTTTGCTACAGTCTGTGCAGGTTGAGGTAATCTCGGATCGCTTTTCTTTCCTATCAACAGGTACCTGCAGCTAAGGTGCACCGTAAGACTCCATCCGCTCACCCTGTGGCCCAGTGAACAGACCTGTGCCTGCTGCCAAGCACGCTGTGACTGGCTCACATTTACTGATCTCATGGCACTTGGATCACCTCGGCGTCCGAGGAGAGTCTGCAGAGAAAAGCCCGGGGTGGGGTTTGCGAGCATGCACATCGGTAGTTACTGGGAGAACACAGCTTTCTGGGCAAAATAAACAAGATTGCTTTCACTCATTAATTGTCTCGTGAGTGGATGAGCATGCCTCCCTGTTGAGAAAGTATGGTAAGGACATATATGATAAGGACAGACTTAAAGTTTGTTAGACGTTACGTGGTCTTCTTAACTCCCCTACGTTTTTCAGTAGCTACATGGCAGTGATTTAAAATGGTGAATTAGGGCTGGAGAGATGGCTCAGCGGTTAAGAGCACCCGACTGCTCTTTCAGAGGTCATGAGTTCAATTCCCAGCAACCATATGGTGGCTCACAACCATCTGTAATGAGATATGATGCCTTCTTCTGGTGTATCTGAAGACAGCTACAGTGGACTTATATAAAATGGTGAATTAAGTCAATTTTCTGAAATGTCCTCTTATTTGCTAATTAAGGACCGTTCCTCTGATTAAACAGAAAGGAAAGAGTTTCACTTCAAAATGTATCCCTGGTACAGGCAAAAGGAACAGAGAAAAGAAGACACAGTTAGAAGAGGACAACAGTTATCTGCAAGCAAACATGGGCTAGAACCACCAAGGAGCCAATTCCAATGCCTTCACACTAGGGTCTTTTTACTCAAGCTACAGCTTGAGCCACATCGCTGTCTCTGATGCAGCAGAACCGGAGGAGGAAGACCTAAGCTTAGTTTCAGGCAAGCATTTATAGAGACAAGAAGGGGGTATCTAGCGTGGCACACAACTGAGTGGGGGTGGGGGTGGGGCGCGTTATGGCCTTTAACATAATTGGCTGGTGCTAGGAGCCAAACCATAAATTTAACTTCTGCATTTTTCCTGATTGGAGGTTATTAGGAAGTAAAGTGCCCCAGGCTTGTAACCTGGGTGTGTGTGTGTATATGTGTGTGTGTGTGTGTGTGTGTGTGTGTGTGTGTGTGTGTGTGTCTGTGTGTGCAGATTTGTTGGGAAATAACCTGGAAACCAGTGCTAGACACAGGTTTTGTTGGGGGTTAATTTGGAAACGTGCTAGATGCAAGTTTTGTTGGGGTGTAACTTAGAAACTGGTGCTAGACACAGGCCTCGTTGAAGGAGTAATCTGGAAAATGGTGCTAGGTACCGGCCTGTTAGTTAACTTGGGTTCAACCTTAGGTCAGGTTCTCCAAGATGGAGTCTGAACCCAAAAGATCAGGCCTCTCAATAGTGTAGTGCCCTGAAAACAATAGAGGTGACCTTGGGGTGCCCAACACAATATGCTTTAAAGGTTCACAGCATGCCAGGTCACGGAGGGTGGCACAGGTGTTCACTTCTATCTCCTCCACCACATCAGTGCCTGCCATTCATTGCCTGCTGCTTCTCAGGGAAGACTAACCACACAGCATGCTATGTCAGCTTCCTCTCAGGTATACCGGTCTGGGCTTGAGAGTATACAAGCCCAAAGGGAGCGCACATGGAGCCCATTCTCTCCAGCGTCTAGCCCAGCCAGAGGCTCAGATGATGGATGGAAGTTGTCAGTGATACATTGTTTCCTTAGCCGCTTGCAAGTTCTGCCTCCCTGGCCCCAGCCAATTGGCAATGTGCAGATCACCCAGCACACCTGGTAGTAACTGAAACAAACTGGTTGGCTGATGAAGAAACCTCTGAAGCCTGCTGTTAGTGATTTCATCCAGGGACAGACTCTCCGGTGTGCGCCCTCAGTTCCTTTAGGCGTTTATGCAGCTCTTTATTTTACAGAGAAACACTGCACCTGAGTATTCGAGTCGTCATTCCAAGGGCGCAGGTGAAAACCCATTCGAAAGGAAACGTTGGTTCTCACGGGAGGCCTTTCCCATTCTACAAAGTTCAGGGAGGGAGCCTACAGAGAACCCAGAGACAGGGTAGCCTAGGGAAGAGACCAAGAGTCAAATTTAACTCCCATTGCAATGCCCAGCTGTGCTGCGCCCACCCGAGGAACACAAACAGAGTTCTCCACAGATGCATAGCTCTGCACTGAGGTATTTCCCACTGTCCTCCAGGCCTTTCTCCTAGGATGTTTGGACTTTTTTTTTTCTTTTCTTTCTTTCTTTCTTTTTTTTTTTTTTTTTTTTTTTTTTTTTACTGTCAGCTTCTCTTAAGTGTTTGATCTGCAAAAGGAAGCACTTTCAAAGCTAGACCTTTCTTTCCACTTGGGCACATGGGCTCGAGAAAGGAACGGAAAAGAGTTTTCAGAAGAAAAGCGATTCTCTCTGCCATCAATGTTGTTTCCTCCCATGCTTCCTAAGGACACCTGCACACAAGCAGGAGCCCTGCTTCTTGGCGCTTGCAATATTGATCTTTTGCAAAGGAAACGGTTGTGAACTCACCAGTTTTGTGTTAGGATTTTACAGAAGGACCAGGTGATGCGCGGGCATCTTCAATCATCAGCCATATCAAAGTTGTCATCTACGGAAGATGACTAAGGCTTGGAGATGCACTAAAAATTGCCTAGGTTTGGAAACACTCTGTGGATATTCACCTTATTGGTTTCCTTAATGAGATAAATTAATAATGGTCTAAAACAAATGTGAGAGATACTCTGAGGGCCCTAGCAATAGCAAAGTCAGCACAACCCGTGTGAACTTGGATTTGACGGTTACCTTCAAGATTATTAAAGAAAGTCAGGGGATTTCTTAGTCTCCTGCTCATTCTAGATGTACAATTCTGACCTGCGGAAAGAAGGAGGCCCAGTATTTCCAGGACAGACTGCTGCACTAGCTTGCCTCTTTGACTGACTTTAACCTCCTGACAATGCTGCTTACTACCTGGGGGACTGGACCAGATAAGGACTCTTAGAGCCTCTGAACCCACAAAAGAGCAGCCCAGTGTTTCCCTCAGCTTAAAGACCAAGGCAGAGTCAGTCTGGTAATGCCACAGGAGGAGGTGGAAATGAAGCTTGGGAGAAACATGTCCCTGCCCCTCTTCAGAACAACAGAGACAAGCCTTCTCCACAGGACCAAGCGCTGACCACCTTCTGTGAGAATTATCCTGTTTTGGCATAAGCTCTTTGATCACCTCAGGACATCTTTGTAAAAGCCATTCCTGAACTCTGCCAGGAGAAGGGAAAGAAGGAAGATTATTCTGACCCTGAGTTACAGAAACTAGACACAAACTGATCAGAAATTAGGGACTCTGGGGAACGCTAATACTTCCTGTCCCAGTTTTCCAGTGCCTTTTGGATTTGTTTAAAGAACTCAGAATTAAAGACAGGCTACGAGCAAACGGAAAGTAGTGCACAACAGACTTGAAAGCAGGTTTTAAAAAGAGGGCACCTCACAGGCTGGTGAGATAGATGGGTCATTGGGTAAGGTCATTTGCCACCAAGCCACGGGAGGACATGGCTTCAATCCCTGAAATTCAGACAGTGGAAGGAGAGAAATTATTTCTGCATGTTGTTCTCTGACCTCCACACACAAGTTGTGGTGTGTCTGTGCATTTGAGAAGGGGTGACAAGTACACACATTCACACACAGAGAGACAGAGAGATGGAGACAGAGACAGAGACAGAGCGCTATTAGCCTGAAGAGAGGTTTACTAGTTGCCAAGCGCCTACACTGCAGATTATAGAGTACCTATGGTATACCTTCTGTCAAAATTGTTATATTCTTGAGTAGATAATCTCAACTGATTCTGTGACAGTTATAACATTATCAACTATAATTCAATTTAATTAAAAACTGAATCGCATTAAAGCAGATGTTGGGGGAATCGTGGAGGTTTTAAACATCTCTTCCAATTCACCTCTTTACAGTGTCCCCCGCCTCCTCCACACATACCCCTGTCCAAAAGAGAGTTATGGAATCAAATTTCCTAGATATAAACCTGGGCTATGCCATTAGCACTATTCAGCTTTATTCAACTGCCTTCTCTGGGGCTCAGTTTCCCCACCTGTAAAGTGTGAATGAGCTTATCGTGACCACTAGCCAGGAGAGCACCAGAAAACGCTGCCCTACAGACGGTGCCCAATACATTGAAATTAGAGTCTCTGGGAATCAAACCCAGCGGTAGAGAGTTCCCCTTCATGCACAGAGGAGAACAAACTGAAAACCTGAGTTAAATGAATGACAAATTATGTTTTTCAAGGGAGAGGGAGGTCTTCAGACATGGAAGATGTATAATTGATAATCCTACTTTTGAATTGAAAACAGAAATTCTCAGAGTGTATTGTCTATGTGTATGAAACTGTCAAACACATTTAGTAATAAAAAAACCCACATACAAATTCATTGGATGGTGAGGTTCAAAGAAGCACCCTCCATCTTGGCAATAAAAGCACCACTGACTTCTCTAAGAATCTTGCACCTGCTGAGGATGAGAAACTGGACAAAGGGCAGTAGCAGAATCCCGAGGGAAGCGCCCATGGTGGCCACTCTGCTCCTGTAGTGGCCCAACTGTACCTCCCTTTACTCCATCTGTGCAAAAACATCTTCCAACAACACAGTCTTGGGTACCAGAGTAAATGTCAGTAACGCAGAACTCTGAGTCTATCTTTCACCTGTTTGGGGCAGATATGAACTGAACTGAATGGGGCACACGCCATGGCTCTTTCTCTGTACAGGAGTTTCAGCTGTGTCCCTCCATTAGCCACCGGTGAGTTTAAGTCTCTCAACACATTAACTACTCTCCCACCCCCCTCAGAGTACCCCCACTTCCATCGGTTAATGATGGTAGCATCCGTTTGGTTGCAGAAGAATGGGGTGGGGCTAACTAGAGCATCCTTGGAAATAAACACAAATGTAGACACTGGCAGAAACACAGAAAGAACCATCTTAGCTTGTACTCCTCTCCGATGAGCCTTACACTTTGACAGCTTGCCTCTTGGCTCTTGCCTCTGACCTGTACCCAGGAAAAGCCATTTCTGAGGTCTTCACAGACTGTGTGTGGTCATTAAAGACATTATAAATAAAGACTGGATAATACAACTGCAGGGGCGACATCAGTACATCAGGCTACACAAAGCTATACAATGAAATCTTCACTCATCCCGCCCCCCAATGCTTCATTCACCATTATAGTGAGAAGACTAATCTGATTCCAAGACAGACTTCAGACTGGCAGGTAAGGAGACTAGGTCAATTACCAATAGAAAGAAATCTCAGTCTCCAGCCTTCATGCCCTGATAATGGTTCTAGGATGCCTAGAGACAGAGTAAGATAAAGCTCATCTCCCCCAGGATTTCCCCTAATGTGCTTTAAATCAGTTCTGCGAGCTCACTTCGGGGTCTCTCTATCTTGGTAATAGGGAGACCCCACCATGCTGTACTTCTGAAGAATAAAACACTTGCTGCGTTTACATACTATTTGAGGTCGGGGTGTCATTCTTCGATGAATCATGGCCCCTTACAATAGTAAATCAAACGAAAAAAGTTCCCCCTACCAATGATTATTTAATATTGCTGAAGTCAACAACTGGCCATTGGGTTAGTGTTGCTAAAAGTCTGAAGATGAAGGTATCATTCAGACATTAAAAAACAGTAATCTGCTGTTCTTGTGTGTCCCTCTTGTGAACAGTCCCCTGGCCTTAGTTACTACAATTAAGTACAATGAGAGAGAAGCCTTGGGAGTGCTGGCAGCAGAGTGAGCCTCTGGGGTTTGCAGGAGGAATCGACTCACCTGAGAACAGCTTGTCTCCACCCTGTGCATCCCATAGGAGAAATCGTCTGTGAACTCGATGGCCTCAGAACTGATCACATCGTGGAAGGAAGGCCAGCCTTGGGTAGCGCGGGTGCACGGGCCAAAAGAGAAGAGAGGAAACCTTCGGTTAGAACGCAATTCTCAAGAACAGGGCAGCAAATGATGGGGAACCTTAGCTTGTGACCAGGACTTCGTCCAGCTGGGGGAGAAGGCCAGAAGCTTCAAGAGAACCTTTGCATGGAGTAAGAACACATAGAGGTTTAACCCCTTCCTCACGTGGGATGGAGGTGGGGATGAGCTGTTGCTGTTCCCACGACTGTCTTTTGAGTCACCTGATAGTTTCTGCGAGCGTCGAGATTTAGAAAGCACTCTGTGGCCACTTTCTCTCGTCTTCAGAGCTGATATGCATGACTTAGAAGCACTGTTGATCTTTCATTGTGTCAGTCTCCAAAACAACCAAATCGATTGGACGTTAACATTTCAACTATCCTGAACTTCTTTAGAAAATCATGTTTTTTTCCTGATTCTAAACTCATATGGTTAAGGAAAAAGGGACGGCTAGCCTATTTCTTTCCTGGTCTAAAGTGTATCTGGCACAGAGCATGTATCTTATAAGTGAAAGTCTTGCTCACTTCCTAGAAAAAGTTCAGAGAGGGCCATGTCCAGGCGTTTATAGACAGACTTCTTTCTCAAATAGCATCTTTCCCTCCCATTTTCATAAATTCTAGTCTTTTTCTTTTAAATCGAGACCTCAGAAACTCTTGGTGAGCAGAGCATACAGTTTGGTTTGCTTGTTTTTGTTTTTGCAACATTTCTTCCAAAGATGTGTGGAGGTTCTGAAGACTGGGCTCCCAGATGCTGACAGAGGTAAGAAGCTACTGAATTGCTGGCCTAACTTCTGCTTTCTTTTTCAGAGACCATTTGTTCCTGAAGAAAGGAAGAGGTGCTCTAAAGGAGGTGCTTCCCACTAAGGCACACACTGAAAGAAAACTACAGTAGGCAACTCCAAGAATACGGATTTCCAGTTTCAAACAAATTAGCTTCTGCCAAATGTTTCTAAGAAGCTTGGCCAAACTCTCATGACCCCAACTCCACGAGTCGAGGTTTTCCAGGCATCGATCCACTAGCTGCATGAGCAAACACACTTCCAGTTCCTCCATGCGAACTCAGACTGCAGCTACCCTCCAGGAAACCTCAGCTCTACCATCTCACATCTCCGAGACTCGCTACTAAAAGTCACCCATGACTCACCAAGCTTTAAACTCTAAAAAGACCTTGTAGATCGGCTGCGCCATTTTGGTTTGCAATGACTGCTTCTCACGTTTGGGTGTTCTCTGTTAAACCACAGAAGCGCCAGTTGCTAGCGAGGATAAAGTTTCAGGGTGATACTTAAGGACATTGACACTTAAGGACATGGCGCCATTTATCTAGAAAATGGAAGAAAATACTGCATACTGTCCTTTCAACCTTTCCATGGCATAACACACCTGAGAGCAGCTTAAAGCAGTTAATGCCAGGTTGGGTGTGTGTGTGTGTGTAATGCTTGGGACTTGACTCAGTGGAACCAAGGTAGAAGGACGAGACTCTGCATTTTCCTATTTCTAAGTTAGGAATGGAGACATGGATCTTGCTCCTCCTCTATGCTGTGTTGCATTTTATACTGCCTCGCCTTCTCTGTTTCTCTGATTCTAAGATTCGCTGGCTTTTCTCTGTGCTTTCCTCCTGGTTGATAAGGCCCTGAAGACAGCCAACCTCACCGCCTCACAATGGCACAGCTCAGACAGCATGGATGGTCACCACCCTAATTTCCAGGAAGCATTAAGCAAGGGGGTGAATAATTGAAGCCCATCACATAGCCCTATAATAAAAAGAACATGCACACACACATACTCACACACACACACACTACACACACACACAGCACGCACACGTGCACACACACACACTACACACACTTAAACACACACTTAAACACACACAGCACACACAAACACACACACTATGCACACGTGCACACACTACACACACACTTAAACACACACTACACACATACCACACACACATGCACACACACTACATACACACACACCATGCACACACATATGCACACATACACACCACACACACCTCTCACACACACACACCTCACACACACCTCTCACACACCTCACACACACATACACACACCACATACACACTACACACACACTATACACACACCTTGCACATACATATGCACACATACACACCACACGCGCATGCACCCACAAACACATACACTACACACACACCTTGAGCACACATACACCACACACACACACACACACACACACACTCCTTTCTAAGACTAGTTCAGTCACTGTGGATAAGGCTAAGCTCTCGGCATAGATGGGGATTGTTTATTTCATTATGCACATGGGGTATCAGAGACACACAGAACATTTAGGTCAAGCATTCAATGGGACTGTAGGGGAGAGAACAGAGAACACAGAAGATGTAGGCAGGAGAACCAAAGCTAGAACCTCAGCTAGAACCAAAGCTAGGACTCCCTCAGCCTCACATTCTGTGATTCCTCTCTAAAGTGCTGAGAGCTCTTTCATACTGGGACAGAGATCCTGTTTTTACAAAATTGCTTTAGTGTCTTGTGTGAATGAGTTGACTTCGCCTCTGAAGCACATTGAATGAATGAGTGAGTGAATGATAAATACTAATTGTTTTATAGTGACCAACCTATTCAAAGGGGAAAATCCAAAAGTCACGATGTGAGTGCATCTAGAGACTATATACATTATTTATTTATTTATTTATTTATTTATTTATTCATTCATTCATTCATTCATTCAAAACACCACAAAGACAAAGCAACTGAGGAAACTTAATTTTTAAATCTGAGTATCTCAGTTCAAATGATCTAGTTGGCCATAAAGATATGCATTTTGTCGACCTGAACTAAATGTTCAAAGAAATTTCTGGAAGACCATATTCAAGAACAGAGCATCTCGAGGAGGGTAGAATGGTGTGAAGCTGCTCAAAGAAACAATGGCCAACTAGTCTATTTGGTGTCTATGCTATTTACATCGGAGGAGACACTAAAAAACATTCATACAGACATTTCAATTCTCCTCTAACTTACAGCGCCCTTGGGCACTGTAGGAAAAAGACAGCTGCAAAAAAAAAAAAAAAAAAAAAAAAAACCAAAAAACAAAAAACAAATGCTCAGTATGTCATTCAAACCTTAATCAGGGAGAGCGACAAAAGAAACAATTCCCCATGACAGATGGCATTTATAAAGAGGACAGTGGCCACCACCACCACTGGTGACATTAACAAAGGAGGCTACCGGTTGTGTTGTATGTCTCAGGGAAGTGAATTGCAACAGAAAGTGAATCCACAGGAAAGGTAAGTCCTTCACGACAATCAAGCTAAGAAGGACTGTTGCCCGGGAATAAATCGTCCTATGACAGGGAGCCCGCAGCGATGACAGCTCTTTGAAAGCGGAATTCCCTCCTCATGTGTAAGTATTTAAAGGAGGAACTCTTCAGTACTGTAAAAATCCTCAAAGGAAACCCTGCCCCCACTGCTAATAACGAGAGGAGTGCTTCAAAGGGCGATAGGCAAAGGCTGAAGCAATCTGCGTCTTGTTGAGAAAATTATCTTGAGCTGAGGGGTTGGGGGGAGGTGTGTTTATGTCAGTCTTGACATTAAAGAAAGATCATCTATCCTCCTTCTCTCTGGGCTTTTCCTTCTGGTCTCCTCACCCAACTAAACATCACTTGTTTTGGATGCGTTCCATGCGCTTTTTAAAAAGAAAGTCACGTGAAAACCTGCATAAACACTGGGCTCTCTCCGCCCCCCTAGCACGCCCCTTTGTTTCTATTTGATGAGGTTGGATTCCGATCTCTTATCATTTCGTTTCACAGAACATAAACCATGCTTTTTTCAGATCTTGAACTGCCTAGTATCGAGATTTGTCTTATTTTTAATACATACATTCTCCCTTGGAGGGATTCTCACCTCAAGATAGCAAATCAAGCCAGAGGCTACAAGGGAGACAGACAACTCAGCGTGTACCAGTTCTGCCCTGACGCCGTTCAACCATCGGGCCAGATTATCTGCAGTTGTGTCTTAACACTTCTTGTATAGTAAGGAGCGAGTTCAGGATTTGCTCATTGGCATCTCTGACCCAAAGCAAATGATCTGAATTATTACCACTAAGTTGTCCCTTGGTGCTTGCTGTAGTGCTACAGTAGGTTGTTCTTAAATTACAATAAAACGAATTATTCTTACTCACAATGCAATTGATATAGCTGTTCCAAGGCTACTCCACCTTCAACCAAGCAGTGGCCTGGTGCTCCTCAAATAGTGTGGATAAAGTTTAGAAGATTCACTTTAATTTCCTACGAAATTCCTTTTCAGCTCCCTGGTCCTATTGCTCCCTCTTTCCTTTCAAAAAGTTTAAAAAAAAATGAAACAAATGTTGAAATTAGCAATAGGTTATAAATAAGCCAGACGCTAGTCCATCTGTACAGTGTCGGCAAAGTGTGACCCCCTCATTCTCCATCATCAAGAAGGGTGATACATGATATCTACCTCCCTGCCTTCTTCCTCTACTCCTAAATCAGAGTTGCAAATCCCAGTAAGGTGGCTACATAATCAGTCGGTAAACAACAGTAGAAACTTGAACAAAAATCTACTGGATTGACAGGTGATTCCAAAAATGTTATCTGAAGGTAGACTTAAGTTCGGGCACAGTTGGGCGTGGGCGATGTTTACTAGTGACAAGTACATCTGAGCACAGTTTTGGATGAAGATATGTATGTTTTAGGGTACACGAGGTCTCGCAGCTCTCTAATTCCAAATATCTCAAATTTTGTTAAGTTTTGTTAAGTTTTCTGAACCTGTTCACCTCCCTGACCAGGGTTTGCCTGCTTAGCTGTACCAAGACAAATAACACTCTCAGGAAGGCCTCCAGCTGACAGATGTCTGAGGCTTAGATCCCTAATCCTTGCCAAATTATTCATGAGAGTTGACATTTCCAGTGTAACTTTTATCTCATTTTTTAAAAAAAAAGGTTGACTCTCAACTCTCCTTCAAAGACCCCATTTGGTTACAGTCTAGTCTTCCGTAAGTTTTAGTAATCAACCAAACAGATCCTTGTAGCAGAAAATCACACAATGCAGATGGCTCATCAGGAAAAGTTTCCTTTCAATCCCCTACCTCCCTACAGGCAGCCATGATTTATAGTTTTCTTGCTTAATTCCTTTTTAAAAAGGGTTTACTCCAGTTATCTCTTGACTTGCGCACTTTAAACCTGTGCTGCTCAGTACAGTAGTTTGGAACTACCAACCGTTTGGAGACAGCCACCTGCCGAGTCCTCAACACTCAGACCTTCAGCACAAACACACAGAACATCCCTCCCCGACCCTCTCGGTTTTTACAATGAGGAAGACTTGGGCCACTGGAGAACACAGTTCTATGGATGGCACAGACACATAGGACACTCTTACCATGATTTCCACAATACCACAGGCTAGATAAGTAGATATCACTACTTTAGATGGTTTGAGCTGATTCCTTGGATGAAAGATGGACATTTCTTATTCCATCTTCACTAACCCTCCCATTTCCAAGGTTTTATGTTTATGCTAATTTCCTTTTAAAAATCTCACTTGGTGATGGCAGCCTCCGAAACCACAATACAAGCTCAATAACATCAGAAAACATTTTTTTTGGACACTAAATTTTCAACCACCCAGCACAGTGCCTGATGACACAAATAGTAGCCCAAAACACCAGGTGCTAAGGAAGGAAGGAATGTAGGAATGACTGTTTGATTTCCCACCCTGTGAGAAGATCCTCAGTCTACATGGTGTGAAGACAGTTTTCTACAGACCCCTCCCACACTCCTTCCTCCACGAACATCTGGATCCATAGACAACACGCACTACTAAAACCACTGAACGTTTACAGAAGTGACGCCACAGCATGGCTGTCTTTCAATGACTCATTCTTCTTGATATTCTTTGTCTTTGGAGTTCGTTAACACTATCATCTAAGTTCAGAAACACAAAAGCTTTCAAATACCTCTGAGAATATAGACAAGAGGGTTGGTTCATCTTAAATTTTCTGTAATTTTCTAAAATATGTTTTTCCAGGGCAACTGTCATTCTGGTTTTATTAATTCCAGCTCTTGGTTCCATTCTCACACCACTAGAGAGCCTTGATCACCGTGTCTCTTTAAGAATGGAGGCTGGCTAAATTGTCCCACCTGCCTGACATAGGCGCTTCTGTTATTAGGCATAATGTGGGCTTGTTCCTTGAGTGGCTCTTATCTCTGAGTAGAAAGGCTGCTGACAGACAAGGGTTTATTCTGAGGTTTCTTAAATACCTAAAAGGGGAATAGTTGATACCACAGGACCAGAAACTCAACAGCAGCACCAATTCACTGACAGCCTGCTTAGTGATATCTTAAGAGAACAGTATTCCAGGACCGTTTTCATGTAGAGAATTGATGATCTGTCCTTTCAAATATGAAAGTGAGGAAGATGTAAAACCGGGCTACCTATCCTTTAGGCTTCTATTCTCCCCCACCCCATCCTTTTGCTCTTGCCAGTCCTGAGCTCTGAGCTTCTTTGTTATTCTGCTGGGCATCAGCAGTTGCACATAGTCTGGGATACAGTGTTTTAAAAGCAGGGATGTTTGCTATATACATTTCCATTCTTTTTCTTTTCCGAGAAAGATTACTTAGACTTCCCTGTGTGCCCAACTCCAGGACTCTACAGTGGACAGTGCTCTTCTTGCTTACTTCTTTTCTGACCCTAATTTTAGAAGTTTTTTTTTTGTTTTTTTGTTTGGTTTTTGGGGGCATTTTTTTTTTTTGCAGAGGGAAAAAATAACTGTATCCTATTCTACATACCTTGTGCAAGAAAATAAAGTTGCATATTTCAGCCACAATTTTCTGTTAAGAAGCAGCAGATTTAAGGTTTCAATTTTTTTTTCTTCCAACCGGAAGGATGTTTTTATCTTAATGAAAAACAAATACTAAAGTCAGCCCTGAGTTCCTAGCTTGATGGAAAGTGTTTGCCTAGTGTGTGTTTGTGTGTGTGTGTGTGGGGGGGGGTGTTGGGGGTTGGGGCAGCTCTGGGTTAGATTCTCAGCAATGTAAAACTAAATGCACAAAATAAACAAAAGTCAGTATTATGTTAAGCAGCTTTAATTGGCTTAGACTCAGCCCTGTGGCTGAGAACTGACTGTGAACTAAGTACTTAAGCACTCGGAAAGAGTCTGTGTCACCAGCTCAGTTAGAATTCAGTTTAGAATCAGAATTTAAATTGAATCAGTTCCATTCAGACTGATTCTGCAAAAGACATTTCTCACACAACTTTTCAAGTTGACGTTTCTAACAGTGTTTGAGAACTTGATGTTGCAAATATAAGAACAAGAAGCCCCTACTCCCATGTGAGGACCACAGGATTTCATCTCTACGAACAAGACCTCTCTCAAGAAGCAAAAGTCAAAGGATCAAAGGTAATCACTGGGAAAACAGAGCAATGGCTTTGGGCAAACATTTCTATATAGTGTGTCTAGTTTTATTCTGTGGCTCCTGAAAAATAAAAAGGTAGCTAGAATATACCTTTAAAAATATTTGATTTTATTTTCTTGTAGGAATATGTGCCAGAATGAGGCATCAGATGCAGATTTCCTGGAGCTGGGGTTACAGACAGCTGCGAGCTGTCAGTGTGGATGCTGAGAACTGAACCCCCGTCCTTGGCAAGGGTGGCAAGTGCTCTTAACTGCTGAGCCATCTCTTCAACCCCAGTCTGACTGCCTTTTAAATGCTGTATTCTAGGGGCTCTCTGTTATGAGAATGTGGGGTCTGCTTATAGGCTTTATAGGCTACTAACATGATCATATTTGTCCTTTTAAAAAGATGGTTCTAGAAACATGGCAAAGCCAAACAAACAAAACAAAAAACAAACAAACTTTAAGAGGGGTTGTGAAATTAGGAGTGTTGGAAGGTTCTACACCGGAACAGAATCCAAGATGTTCTAAATCAGTGGTTCTCAACCTGCCCAATGCTACGACCTTTTAATACAGTTCCTCATGATGTAGTGATCTCAACCATGAAATTATCTGTTGGTATGTCAAAATTGTAAGTTTGCTACTTATAGGAATCACAGTGTAAATATTTTTGGTAAAAGAAGTTCATCCAAGGGGTCCTGACCCACAGGTTGAGAACCACTGTTCTAAATGAATTCTTTTTTTTTTTTTTTTTTTTGTGATTGTGATAAATTTGGCAAGATGGAGGAACAAAACCAGCCTGCAGTCTGGCCTGGATCACAGCTGACACACACTTTCAGTGCAAAGCATAGAATCAGTGTCTTAAGGAAGGCAGAGTGATATGTGCATTTGAGAGTGAAGACTAAGCCAGAGGTAGAGATTTGAAGGTCATCGGAACATAAATGTGCACTACGGGTGAGGACACAAAGGAGGTGAACATACGGAGCGGCAGGCTAGGCATGTATTTAAATTTGGCATAAGAATGAGTTAGCAGTAGAAAATAAAGAGTGCTTCACGAATTAGGAAGGCGAGAGAGAAGCAGCTCAGAGTTCAAAAAGGAAGCGGCTAAGGTTAAAGGCCCAGGGCAGAGACAGCATCGACAGGAAGTCAGAGGACACGGAACGCTGAGTGATCTGAAGTGACAGGAAACAAATCCTCTTCCTTCTGGCAGAGGGCAGGCAGAAGGAAGATGTGGCAGGGGACAGGGAGGGCATGTGACCTCTGTGTTATCTGGATTCTGGCTCCTCCCACTCTTCCCGTCTCTGTTTTCTAAAGCACGTTCAAGCAACAATGTTACTTTCCCTAAAATTTCTAAATAAAAATGAATATGAGATATGAAGGTATTATAAATTGCTTTTTTAAAAAAGCACTATTCAAAAGCTCCTAAAGATTCTAAACAGAAGTAATATTTTAAAAGGCTTAAAGAGAACTTTAATTTTGTATTTTATTTTGTGTTTTGTGTTATTCCTAGTATATTGTGGTCTACTGAGCAAAGTGTGATGGGTGGGATGTTGTAAAAGACTGTTGTAATGTGTTTTGCTTTTGATGCAGAGTAGGCAAAAATAAATACAGCTGAAGAAATGACTCCGGGAGACTAAACTGCAGGTCTTGTCCACACTGAACATGCTCGGAGAACCCAGGATGTTTACTTCAAACAATGTCTCACGGTTAGTAATTACTTACCTGTATGAATAATTTAAAATTAGTGATGCTTTAAGCACCAAGAGGACATGGCTGCTTTGTTTACTGGTATTTTTTTTAAAATAAGTAACCTATAGAGATCTTTCTTGAGTGAATCAAATAATAAAGAAAACATTTCTGCTTTCAGCAAAATTCAACCCAATGAAAGGCAATAAATCCCTACTTGTGGTAGTAAAAATTACAGAGAAAGAAAGAATAATGGTGTTTCCCAGGATCCAAGGGAAGTGGGAAAGAACTATTATTTCACGGTTTGGAGTTTGCACTTTATAAGGTGAAAGGTTACGGATGGAACTGAATGGTGGTTTCACCATTAATTTATCTCATGCCCTGAACTACACACCCAAAAATGTTCTACGAAAAATTCTATTATATTTTGCCATAATAAAAAATATCCGCGTGTGTGCACTTGTGTGTGTGCTTGTGTAGGACCAGAAGTCAATTGTGGGTACTGTTCTTCAGGTACCTTCCACCTCTTTTTATGAGACGGACACTTGTTTCAGGTTCACCAAACATGAGACTGTGCTTGGTGGGCCAGCAGGCCCAAGAGATCAGCCCAGCTCCTGGGTGACAAGTGTGAGCCATCTTTATGTGCCATGAACCATCGGAGTCCATGGACGAAGGTTCTCATCAGGAACCAAGCCAGCGTCTAAACCAGGGCTGGGTTTCCCAAACTCCCAACTGGAGGAAATAGATACTATTCTTTTAAGCAAGAACGAGAAGAGGGGAAGAAAAGGAAGGGTGCACCGAGTAGAGGAAGATACAGGAGGGAGGGGAGAGGAAGAAAAGGAAAAGGAACATTTGGATGCTTCTGTTACTGGACCAATTGAAGAAACAGGGAGAAATAAGCAAATAAATTCTATTTCCTTAGGCAACTTTTAATAAATAACAATTAAATGTGAGTTATTTTTCCTATCAAAAAGAATGCATTTTTTTCAGGACATGCTCGTTAATAAATTTAGATGTAAAATAATGGAGCCTCATCACTGCAAACATTTCAGTCTATTTAAGGACACCAGAGCCACAGACTGTTGAAAACACTAAGGTGTCCTCTGGGCCATGTAAACATCTGGTATCTATTCTCTGTAGAGATTAATAATGGAGCTGTACCGCACCAGGTTTCACACTAATTCCTTTGAGCCCTGTACTGCATTTTTAAATGGTTCCAAACACACACAGTCTCTAATTGGTGTGGATTTTGTCCACCATCACGAGCTGTCTCTAGGTCCTAAGCAAAAATTGACAGGGGCCGGCTTCCCTATTTCCCTTAGTGAAGGCAGCTATGAATAATACTGTTTTTCCAAGCTCAATAAAATTATCAAACTAAAACAAACCGTTTCAACAAAAGGACTGGAGGTGGAGACTTTGTTTTCCCTAGCCAACGACTGCCCCTTGTTTCTTTCAACCACAGTCGGTGTTTTAAAAGATGCGTCTCGCATCAGCTTGAAGACTCTTAGCACCAAGGGACTGGAGCAACACCAAATGCCATGGCCCGACCTCAGCCATAATTCCTAAGTGCCATTAAAAAATGTCTTTCAAACTGGGTTTAAATTTACTGTTGACCCAGTAACCTTGATTCCTCAACACATTCAACGCTAGATGATTATTTTATGTTGGTTCCAAAAGCTCTTCAGTCCAGTGAGGTGTCCACTGGGAAGTTCCAAAAGGACTTTGCAGTTTGCTTAGAATTTATTAGCTACAGCAGACAGGAAGGTGGCGATGTGGGCTGTTTTCTGAGTGAAGATTATTTACTGTGCTCAACTGACCTTAGAAATACCACAAGAGATAAAAACAGGGAAATTCAAAGAAACGCAGATTCTATTCCCAGCAGCATGCACTTTATACCGAACGGAAGAAAACAATGCTCCCACCACATGCTGTCCTGGTTCACACCACACGCTCAGAGCATCACCAGACAGTGCCAAGCCAGAACTTACATCCTTCAGCATGGTACCCATCAACATTTCCACAGTAATTCCTTGTCTAAATGCCTGGACCTGACAGAAATGTTAAAACTGTATTTTTTTTCCTTTAAAATGCAGTTTGAGTATCAAAATTCTTTTACTCATCTCAAATGTCTCCTGATGTTTTGCCTTAACTGGTCTTTCCAAACATGAAGTTGGCTTTTGATCTTTAGTTTACTATAGAAGCTCAAATACTACAACTTCAAATAAAGTCTTGTTGTTTTCACAAATACTGTCTGATCCTTTATAATCAGCACTGATTCTTCCTGTGTGAAGACAAACTTAACTATTACTTACGTGTCTGATAACCCATCTTGAGAAGAAAAAAATTGACAGAACAGACTGCACAGAAAAGCTATTAAAAATAAAAATGTAGAAAAAACTAATTTTCTCATGAGTTCTTTTTTGCATGACAAAATACATCCTGCCTTTGCAGCAGACACGTGGCAAAATTGAAGCAATTTGTCAAAACGCTAAGCATTTCCTAATATATAAAAAATGTAATATTTACATCAAAAAGGCAGGGAGAAGGCGAGGACAGTAGTTCATTTGTTCAAGGTCTGGCCACACAGGCAAGAGGACCTGAGGTTGGATTCCCTCCACTCATGTAAGACACCAGG
The DNA here is from genome assembly GCF_021556685.1 of Rattus norvegicus. Lineage (NCBI taxonomy): Eukaryota > Metazoa > Chordata > Mammalia > Rodentia > Muridae > Rattus > Rattus norvegicus. The sequence goes on from NC_141540.1 coordinate 66,034,296, forward strand.
TGTGTGGCAGCACATGCCTGCAGTCCCAGGGCCAGGAACATGGAGGATGGGAGATCCATGAACATGAGCCACTAGTTTAGTCTAGCTGAACTACTGAGCCCTGTGCTCAGTTAGAGAACCGGTCTCAGAGAAAAACAATGGAAGGTGACTGAAGAAGAGACCTAGCACTAACCTCAAGCCACTACCTGCATGCTAACACACACACACACACACACACACACACACACACACGGTTGGGGGAGGAAGAAACCTATGTCCCATTAAGACATAGTTTCACAACATTTTGAAACTCTTCAGGGAAATAATTTGCTAACATGGAATTCTCTATTTATCTGCTGTGTGCACATGCATGTGAATATGTGTGTATGTGTGTGTATGTGTGTGTATGTGTGTATACGTGTGTGAGTGTGTGTGTGTATATGTATATGTGTGTATATGTATGTATGTGTGTATGGGTGTGTGTATGTGTGTATACATGTGTTTGAGTGTATGTGTGCATGTGTGTATGTGTATGTGACTGTGTGTATGTGTGTGAGAGTATATGTATGAGTGTGTATATGTGTGTATACATGTGTATGTAAATGTGTATGAGTGTGTATATGTGTATACATGTGTATATATGTATATATGAGTGCATGTATGTATGTATATGTGTGTATATATATGTGTATTGGTATGTGTGTGTGTATGTGTATATATATGTGTGTGAGTATGTGAGTGTGTGTGTGTGTTTCCCAAAAGCTATCCCTTTCTCCTATGTCATATTCTCCGTGTCTCCTATTTGCCTTCCCTCAATTTAAATATAAAGTTTATATAGTTGCTTTCCTGCCAAAATATTCCAAGCTCCAAAATTGGGCATGTCATGGAATAATTCTTGACGGGATGGATGAATTTCCTACAGAACCCATTACTCCAGAAAGCTGAGATTTCAGGATTCAATCTCAAACTTGCTTTATATTTAAAATACACAGAGTATGTCTACTGTCAGTAGAGTTAATTCTAGAACATCCACCACTTACCAATATTTGTTAATCCTTCTGGCACCTGAAGACAAGACACATCCCTTTTTCTTAGTTCCAAACTCTTATCAGCGTTATACTAGGCATCAGAGACCCATGTGACACCCCTCAAGTGTACCTTTGGGGACCTCAGGCAGCCTACATCAAGATCCAGGCGTACAAGTAGCTCTGGCAATTTGAAAGTTGGAATGGTTTTAGTTTTGACCATCGACAATAATTGAAAGCTTTAAAGTAGAATGTTCACATGAAGAGCTAAAGCCCATCAGACAGGCTGATCTAAAGGGTAGCAATGCAGACACTTGGGGTAGCACTGGAGCCTGGACTGGCTACTTCTGTGTTTCACTGGGCTGGGGCTCCTAGCTTCTAAAAGAAAGCAGGCTGGGCAAGCCATGGGGAACAAGCCAGTAAGCAGCACTCCTCCAAGGCTTCTGCATCAGCTCCTGCCTCCAGGTTCCTGCCTTGTTTGAGTTCCTGTCCGGATTCCTTCAATAGTGATCAGAAATATGAATGTGTAGGCCAAATGAACTCTTTCCTCCCCATAGTCATGGTGGTTCACTGCAGCAATAAAAACCCTAACTAAAGCCTCAAGACCCAGCAGGGGAAATTTTCATGAAGATCTAACCATCCCCCAAATATGTTCCACACCTAAAAGTCCAATATGTCATTTTGGCAGCTATGGGGTGATGTTCAAGCTTCCCTGCAGCAAAGTATAGGACGTGGCACATGGCATTAGTGGATACTAGAAAAACCTGTGTCTCTCTTGTGGTTTCTTTGGCACAGGGCCTCACTATGGAGCCCTTACTGATCTGGAACTTGCTAGTTAGGACAGACTAGCCTCTCCACCACAGGCATCCACTTCTCTCTGCATCCCAAGAGCTGAGAAGAGAGGTGCGTGTTGCTATATCTAGGTAAACATTTGCTGGGATGGAAGCCAAACTGACCAGAAGTAAATATTAACAACAACAACAAAAGACGTCAGGACAAGGAGTGAAAACCCTGAAGGGTGAACAGAACTGAGTCATGTGGTACACATGTACAGGAATCTCATAACGACACCCCTTACCTTGTACTGTACCACGGATCTATGCAATTTAGAAAAAAATAAAAATTCAAATAAAACCGCTTCATGCACTTTAAATATACAGTGTATACAATAAAAATCCTGGAACTTTAGTGTTAAATTCTCTTTTGAAAAGAACTGCTCTCCAGGCCTGGCAACACACACCTACAATACTAGGGCTTGGTAGACTAAACTGGAAAAGTTTATAGTTCCAGGCCAGCCTGGGGTACAGAGTAGGTAAAACCATAAATAAACAAAATCCATAAAAACTGCCTACGAGTGGCTGTAAAAATTACAAAATAATTTTCAGGGACTATCTCTACAAATTTTTTTAAATACAGTCTTTAAAATGTTTGTATGTGTAAGTATGTATGTGTGTGAGTGTGTGTGTGTGTATGTCTGTGTCTATGTGTGTGTGTGTGTTTGTGTGTGTGTATCTTTGTGTGTGTGTGTATCTTTGTGTGTGTATCTGTGTGTGAGTGTATGTGTGAGTGTGTGTGTGAGTGTGTGTGTGTTTATGTGTGTGTTTATGTGTGTGAGTGTGTGTATGATTGTGTATCTGTGTGTGAGTGTATGTGTGAGTGTGTGTGTGTTTATGTGTGTGTTTGTGTGTGTGAGTGTGTATGAGTGTGTATCTGTGTGTGAGTGTGTGAGTGAGTGTGTGTGAGTGTGTATCTGTGTGTGTGAGTGTGCGTGTATCTGTGTGTGAGTGTGAGTGTGTGAGTTAGTGTGTGAGTGAGTGTGTCTGTATGTGTGTGTGTGAGTGTGTGTGTGCCCACATGCACATGCCATGGATAGCTTGTAGGAACCACTTTTCTTGCTACCATGTGGGTCCTAGGAATCAAGGTCAGGCCACTAGGCTTGGTAGCAAATCTCTTTGTTGAGCCATTTATCAGCCCTTCCACACACTGAGAGCTACAGCAGTTCAGAAGCTGGGCAACAGTACATATTAGTAATGGTGACCATCTTAATACCACAGTGGTTTTTTTTTTTTTGGAGAAAATTCACTTCTCAAGCATTTATATTCCCATGTCACTAAATGACAATATATAGTGTCATTTACTTAGTAGCATTTTTTTTTTTTTGGTTCTTTTTTTCGGAGCTGGGGACCGAACCCAGGGCCTTGCGCTTCCTAGGCAAGCGCTCTACCACTGAGCTAAATCCCCAACCCCACTTAGTAGCATTTTATAAGAACATAAAAGGTCTCTGATTTTCTCTTAGTTAGTTATCAGAATTTTCTGAAAACTTTAGTCAGCATTCAATTCACACCACAGACACTGGGGATTTAAAAAAAAATTGCAGGCTTAGTCACACAGTATAAGGGTGACAAAAATTGTGGTCTTAAACACGGTGTGAAAATGAGTTTAATTATATTCCCCACCCTGGAAAACTTCCTTAGGAAAACTTTTACCAAACGTTTATGCTACATATGTATAAGTTTTTAAAAATAATCTTCAGCTGAAGAGTGAACCAAGAGAAAAGAGAAAAGCTCTTTGATCTTTAGGGTTTTGTTTTGATTCATTTTTATTCGCAATGTTCCTTTCACATATTTTTATGCTGTCCAATTAATCTCAGCTTTTCACTCAGCTCCTAGAAGGAGCCCTTGGCTTCTGGCCTCTGAGACAGTGCAATGTTGTTACTTTTTAAATGCCTGGTTAATATGCCCCTGCTACTTTAAAGAAATCATACACACATTTATTAACCATATAGAAATGCGTAAATGTGAGTATAACAGACACACCTTATGTACAACCTTTCTCCTGTTTTCCCCCCTTGGCTATTTACCTCTCCCATAGGAAATCTATGTTAACAACCTAATAAGGGTTGTATTGCATTTTTGTCTCTGCTCTAAGAGCCACATAAAATCATAAATATCTACACACAAATAAGCAGGAATGCTCTATCAATGCCTTAACATTCCACTGTGCAACTGTCTCCCAGCCACAGTGGCGACTTCGAATCTAATTCTTCCCACTTCGTGTAAAGAAGTGCAACAGACAGGGAACCATTTGGAATGAGGAAAGGGAGGAGGGGAAGTATGAGGGGAGGAGGGGAAGTGTACAGGGAGGAGGGGGAGTATGAGGGGAGGAGGGGGACTGTGAGGGGAGGAGGGGGACTGTGAGGGGAGGAGGAGAAGTGTACAGGGAGGGGGGAGTGTGCAGGGAGGAGGGGGAGTGTACAGGGAGGAGGGGGAGTATGAGGGGAGGAGGGGAAGTGTAAGGGGAAGAGGGGAAGTGTGAGGGGAGGAAGGGAAATGTGAGGGGAGGAGGGGGACTGTGAAGGGAGGAGGGGTACTGTGAGGGGAGGAGGGGAAGTGTACAGGGAGGGGGAGTGTACAGGAAGGAGGGGGAATGTACAGGGAGGAGGGGTAGTGTATAGGGAGGAGGGGGAGTGTACAGGGAGGAGGGGGAGTATACAGGGAGGAGGGGGAGTGTACAGGGAGGGGGAGTGTACAGGGAGGAGGGGGAGTGTACAGGGAGGGGGGAGTGTACAGGGAAGAGGGGGAGTGTACAGGGAGGAGGGGGAGTGTACAGGGAGGAGGGGGAGTGTACAGGGAGGAGGGGGAGTGTACAGGGAGGAGGGGGCGTGTACAGGGAGGAGGGGGAGTGTACAGGGAGGAGGGGAGTGTACAGGGAGGAGGGGGAGTGTACAGGGAGGAGGGGGAGTGTACAGGGAGGAGGGGGAGTGTACAGGGAGGAGGGGGAATGTACAGGGAGGAGGGGGAGTGAAGGGGAGGGGCCAAGAGAGAATAATGAGGATGTGAATATAGTTGCATTGCACTATATACCAGAATTAACATCTTATACAGGGGCTTGAGGGATGCTCTGCGGTGAGGAGTGCTTGCTGCTCAGTCAGATAGACTAAGCTTGCTTCTCAGCACCCACACAGGTGCTTCACATCTGCCTGTAACTTCAGCTCCAGAGGATGCAACCCACTCTTTGAGCCTCTGTGGGTGCCTACATACATGTATACCTTGAGTGTGCGCACGCACACACATACAAACACACAAATGCACACACAAATAAATAACGAAAATTTTAAATGCTACACTGAAACCCATCATTCTATACAGCTAATAATTTATATAATTATTTTATATAATTAATAAATTTATATAATAATTTATATGACTGATAAATACTAATGAGAAGAAATGAATGAAAAACACAGTGAAGGCCCATCCTACAGGAACATCCTGGAACCACGGCTCTGCACGTAGACCTCCCTCCCCTGAGTGGGAAGTGTTTATAAAACTTCTCTATTCTTATAGCAGTGATGGCGCACGGCACCTTTACCCTCCTTCTCTGCTCTGCTGGGAATCAAACTCAAGGTCTTATCTACAGCCCCTTTGCTAGATTTTAGTGTAAGAGCATGTCACAAAGTTTATGTCATTTCCGTTGTCACTATTTTTAACACATATATTTCCCCTAGAACATTGTTATTTTCTTCTGCTTACACTGAACAATACTTTGTGGGCCCCATGCTTGTTCATTTCTCTCTCCCACAACAGTGAGTAAAGATACACATAGACCAGATACTGACATTATTACAAGCCTATGCTCTGTCTACACCAGGGGTTCTCACCCCATGGGCTGATCCTTCCACAGGAGTCACCTAACACCTTGGGAAAACACAGATATTTATATTACTATCCATAGCAGTACCAAATTTCAGTTATGGAGTAGCAACAAATATAATTTTATGGTTGGGGGTCACCACAACATGAAGAACTGTATTAAAGGATCGCAGCATTGAGATCCTAAGGTTGGGAACCACTGGTCTGTACTATATGGTACAGATTATATCTTATATGGTATACTATATTATATTATACAGAAACTAACATTGATGCACTGGTCTATGGGAAGCTGGGGACATAAACAATTTAACTTCACCTTGCCAGCTTGGTGACCAGGTACATGGGAAAATGAGTGGAGCCGGGCTTCAGTGTGCACCGTGGGGCATCCACCTCTGTGCGCTCTTCACAATGTCTGGCTAATGCTTTAAGTGCATCATCCAGTTCACATTTTTGGCCATTTTTTTCCTCATATGGTAATGTCTATGGTTGCTAGCTAGTATCTACTCAAAGAATTCAAACTCCTACCTCCTTTTGTGTGTAAAGGAAACTTGGGTCTCCCCACCTGTTTAGATCGCTGTGTACTTTTACAGCAGTAAAAGGATCTCCAAAACATTCCTGTAGACTAGGCTCTACCCCTCCCTTGCCAACTCTCCAATTGTAGAAATACTAGGTGGGTTCTAAAGATCCCATCCCACCTTATAACCAGCCACTGTGTCCTAGGGAGGAACAACAGCTCTTCCTGCATGCACCATCCACAAATTACGTACTACCTCACTTGCCTTGCAGAAACTCTCAAGGATGGATACGTACATACATACATATACACATACATACATACATACATACATATATACATACATATATATTCCTTGAATTGCTTCGAGATTTGGAAGAGTAAGGAAAAAACAACAACAACAACAACCAATGTGTTTTCACACCGCCATCATAGCCCAAGTTCTAACTCCCCCTCTCTAACTTATGGTTGTGATCAATTGGGTTTTATTTTGGTTTCTTTGCTTGTTTTTCCAAATAGGGCTTCTCTGTGTAGCCCTGGCTATCCTGATACTTGTTCTATAGACCAGTCTGGCTTCGAACTCACAGAGATCTGCCTGCCTCCGCCTCCCAAGTACTGGGATTAAAAGTATGCGCCACCACCACCCAGCTTAGGTGTGATAGTTTTAAGACATTTTATATAGGGTCTAAAGTATCTAAAATACAATGAAATAGACACAGCATTGTGGTAACGCTGACATGACATGTATGCATCCAGTGACATTAAGTGAACCATCACTGGTCCACCCCTTTGCCCTTCTCCAGGATATCTCCATTGCATCAGAGTGGAAACCAAGTGAAAACCAATTCTTACTAAATAATAACTCCCATTCCCCACAGCCCGAGTTCCTGCAAACTACCTTTCCATTTTCTATCTTTATTTTACCAATTTAGTGCATGCACGCACATCCATCCATCCGTGAACATCTGAGTTGTTTCTATCTTTGGATATTGTGGATAACGTTGCTACAAACACGAGAGTACACACAAGCCCTGTTCGGATCTAACATTGACTCTTTGAGTGATTTCTATAAGAGGGGTTGCTTGAGCGCGTGATTATGTGGCTGGCCCAAAGCTGCAATTCTCTGCTGCTGTCCACCATCAAGAAAATACCATAGTGTATATCTGTAACCCAGGAAAAAGGTCAAAATTCACATGTCAAAGCATGGGATCTATCTCTCAAAGGATGTGATCTGAAAATAGTCACAGGTCAAAGAATTGCTAAGCTGGGGGTCTCTTTATAGGATCCTAATACTTCACGGTCTCTCTAACATGAATTTCCTGCTAGGTTTTTTTTTCCTCACAGAGCTAAAATGACTTGGTAAGTCATTCTTGCACACCAGCCAGTTTGCTGCACACTTATCCATTGAGCAATCGCTTGGAGAGAAACACAATGAACATTTAGTGGTGATCAAACACATACCCAAAGCATCATTCAGAGCATGTTCACAGAACAAGAGGCTGGACCTGGAGCTTCCCATGTGTCTATGTTAACACATGCTGACTTTAAAAGACACTGATTTTCTTCTTTAGCTGCGTGTACATCTAGCTTTTCTGGTTCCCAGGTACATACATTGCCCCCCGCGCCCCGTCTCAGTAGCTGGGCTCACTCTCTTCGACTCCCCTGTTTTAAGTTAGTTTGCTAACCACCAGGCCAGCTGGGTCTTAGTGTAGTTGGAGACAGTCTGGACAAGTGATGCACGGCTTCTAGCCCGAGTTGAAACCCTGCATGTATAAAGCTTTTTGACTTCCCCGCCCAATCTCTTGTTATCCATTCATCTCTCCTTACCAGTGTCCTGGAAACTGGCCTTTCACTCAACTGTCTAACATTTCAGCTTACATACGGATATAGTGAATGCAATGCCAGTGGGCACCACCTTCCAAGGACTATATTTTCTGTATCATTTAGCTAGCAGGTATTTACTGCATTACTTCTACCGCTCTAACAACAGTGCAAACATCAACGGAGACACCGACTTGGTTACATACAGGGATAGCCAGTGATATTTATCAGTTGCTAATCTGATAAATATTTGCAGTTCTGCCTCCTTTTCTTCTGTACCAAGTGAGTTTTGGAAGCCTGACGACAGGAGAGCAAGCTTGAGAGCTGAATCGGGGATCGAATCAAGAGTGGAATTGAGAATCGAACCTCTCAAGTCAGCCAGCCAGCCCAGGCCAGCACTGGACAAACCAGCTGGCGACCTGTCTTAGCACACGTGAAGGCCCTCTGCTGTGAGCTTAACTGTTTGAGAGAAGTTCTGAAGAAAATGACCAAGGCTAGGGCAACGAGAGGAATTAATTTTTCAGGCTTGTTGAAGAACAGGAGTCGATCTGTGACTCGGCTCCCCAGGTATTACCCACCCGGCCTCAAGAATAGAGTCATTTACGAAGTAACTGCTTCAAGGAGTCTACTTGAAACTACAAAGACATTGAATTCCTGTCAGACGTGGGAATTTCTTTAGGGAATAAAAGAATTTTATGACTCATAAGACAAAATTCTCCTGAATACTCACAAAAGTAATCTAATGAGGTACTGTCACCAGGAGAGAAGTTTGATGAATGGATGTGTTGTGCAGGAAAGCTTTAGGCAAAACAGGAAATTGAAAAGACTGGGTCGTGAATTCATTCGCAATTTTTCCTTGCAGGATAAAACTAACTTCAGAAGCACACTTTCCCATGTGGCATGGCATTCCACAGAATGCCACATTTGACTTCTGGGTCCTTAATTAAAAATTCATATTCCTCAAAAGCGTGCACAGGTGGTGGCCAACATCCCAAGTCCAGGACTTGGTTCTAAGTCATTTTGAATATTCTTATTCTCCCAGTTAGATATAATTGGGGTGGTGGTGAGTGTAAGTTCTCAAGGTAAAAACTTAGAACCTATGCTGATTAAACAGGAAAGAGGTTGGAATTTTCCTAGGAAAATCCAAAACAAAGCTGAGAGATCGCAGTGTAGCCTTACTTTTAGACAAGGCGTAAGCACACACCACCAAGAAGGACACCTTGACCTTAAACTATTCCCTGTTAATTCTAATCACAGTTTTGTCTGTTCTATATTAAATTTTTCTTTTACTAACAGGTTGTAAAAATAGAGCAAGCAGTGAAAGCCCTCTGTTTAATCTTTCCCAGGGACAAACACGGTGTAATGTCTAATATGTAAGTACGAATCGGATGGCAAATTACTTTTATTTAATTTAGTCTATGCTTAGCTTCACCTCTGAAATATCAGTCTGCGTCCTTCTATCTGGCTTGGTTCTATAGTCCACTTAGCAGAGTAAATGTTTACACTGAAAGGACAAGAAAATGTGTGATATATTTTAACTGTCAAAAGTGTTGTGAACAGCAGCAGCTGGAAGACTGCCTAGTCCACGTCTCTGTTACCCTAAAGCCTTTAGTTTCCACAAACCAGCAGTTACATCCTTTAATGTCTATATTAAAAGAAAGGCAGAAGGAAAGAAAATGAATTTATTGCTATTTCTGGAAAACACGGTCTAGCTTCTCTCATGTGTGGTCTCTATCTACACCCAGTACAAACTTCGAGTTAGTGTGGGGGTGTGAACTGGTCGTCAGCAATGAAGCTTTTCTTTCTGTTTTGTTGTTGGGTTTTTGTAGACACAAAAGCCTGGGAGGGGCGCCCTCCATGTGAACTCTGCTTTCTCCCCCTGCTCCTCTCTGCCTACCTTGTACATCATCCTAAACTCGCCCTCCGGTGGCTGTGCCGAAGGCTATCCTCAGCAGACTGAAGTCTGAAAATAAGTCGCTTCTTGTACCACCTTCAGACACACTGAAGCTGAAGAGATGGCTTTATCACACTCCTGCCGCAGTGACGGCAGGTCCTACAGGAATATTCTGGGGTGGCTATTAGATGTTAAGGACAATACGCGCATAATTAGACTTCATGTTTAACACGTTCAACTCAAGAACTGTGGGGCTCGGTCCTGCATCCCATCACCCAGCTTCTGCCTGCCTCTCTGAGCACCACATAAACCCACGCTCCCATTACTTGTTAACCACAGCGGCGAATCTTTCTGCTTCTCCGATGGATCGAGAGTTTGCTTTCTCTCCTGTCCAGACTCTGCATGCAGTTCGGTTCTCACACTTCAGAACTTAGTCGCGCTCACTCGGTGAAGGCGTCCCTGAAATTCCAGTCCAGATTTGCGTTTCCTCCCACGCACGCTGTGCGAGCCTTCGGTTCTTTCCACTTCCTCTGCAGTTTTTATCAGACATCGCCGAGTCTCTTCAATGGTTTCATGACAGACATTAGAGTGTAAACTGCTCTGCCTGTTTACCACAGGATCCCTTGGTCCTATGGAAGTAAATATTTACTGTGTAGATAACCCTAGAGCTCTAGTAGAACCTGAGGCCAAGATAAAACGAAGCTCTATAGTCTCACCCCCCCCCACCCCCACCCCTCGAAGAAAGGAAAGGAAACAAAATCTAATGTAGACATTTTGCCTCTTTCCACCGACATTCCTGGATGGCAGCTCTCACCAAGCATCCTCACCAACTACTCTCTTATAACTAGATGTCAGAAATAGACAAAAGTTCAAAACCCCATGAATATGTAAACATTAAGCAACATGCCCCTAAAAAACCAAACATTTAAAAATGTTTTAAAATCTAAGATAAATGATAACGGAAATGCCAAAGCTCCCGGGGTGTGGCAAACGTGGTGCTAAGCGGGAAGTTTCTAGAGATGAATATCTACATCTAGAGAGAAAGATGGCCGTGCACACCTGTCATCCCCACACCTGGGGTCCCGTTTCTCTTCTAAGAAGCCAAAAAGGCAAAGCCATCTGAATATGATACACACAAAGAAGGCTGACAGATCTGTGAGGTACCTTTTACCGGTGTTTGTGACTTTGCTGTTTTTTAATATCTGTACCTGTGATACGCTCATGCCCCTTATAAGCAGGCTAAAGACCTACCTACACAAAAAGCAGGATGGGCAACCAAATCGTAAGGGAAGGCGGCAAATATCTTCAAGGGCTCTTTCCCCATTAAAAAAAAAAAAAAGGAGAATGTTTGAACTAATAGAAAACTTTATATTTGTATGCATTGAGTCTCCTGCTGGGTGAAAAACTATAAAGAAAAAACTAGCGATATTATTTTATAAGACTCTCACATGAACTCAAATGACAAAAGGAGGTTAAAGGGTGAAAATAGCAAAGCTACAGCAGGTAGATACCACACAAGGGAAGCAGGGGGGACACAAAGCCCGTTGACCAAGATAAACAAACACATAAAAAACCAAACAAATAAAATCAATTCTAAAAGGGGGATATGTTAATAAAGGGTAATCATTCAGAAGCTCATAACTTCTGATGTACTTTTACATATAACAGAACTGTAAATTATAGAAAATGAAAATTACTAGAAACATACACGCACGTACACACACACACACACACACACACACACACACACACACTACTAATCCTCACTTACTCTAACGGCTGTTAATGCATGGATTTCTAAACAGTGAAAGCAGAAAGCAATAATAAAGGAGACAAAGACTATGAGAATTCCATCAGGAGCCATATTGGCAGGAAACAGCAGTCAGTGAGTACCTCCTGCCTACTATGTACAAGGTCATGGGTTTGATTCCTAGCTCTGGGAAGAAAAGAATCTTACCCAATCTTCCTATCCGTTTAACCAGCTACAACTACTTTGAGAACACCAGGTCAACCAGGGGGAATCGGAAATAGAAGAAGACTATACATTGAGGAGAGGTCTGGGAAACATGGTTATCAGAGAGACCAGACCGCCAGTCAAGCTTAAAACCCTTTAGCTTTTTGCCCGAGATTCAGGAGCAACATTCTGGACTTTCGAAAATGAGTCTGCCTTGGGATCTCAGTTCTTGACAGGTTCTTGACAACAAGGACTGAAAAACACGGCCCCAGGAGACGTGGCGTGCCAAGGAGGGCTCTTAGGAATCATACAGAAGACCAGTTGTCTGAGCAGAGACAAGTTGAGGAGAGACTTGCCACAAGTGTGATCTGCTGCTGAACTATAATCCATGGAATTAGAGGCTAATTAATTCCATCCCTTCTTCCTTCTTCCATTTATTCTTGAGTCCAAGGAAATGTTCACTGAACTTCTAGTAAGAGCCAGTCCTTGTGCTGGATGCCGAGAAAGCGGCGAATGAAACAGACAGCAGTGAGTCCACTTGCATCTGAGTACTTCCAGGGGGTCAGCCCCCCTGTACATCGGAGTCACTTGGGGACCTTTTAGAGCATTGCATATCTAATATCCAGCACCAGACACTTGGAGACAATGGGTCATCGATGAAACCAAGGACCTATGTTTTTCTCTTTGAAAGTTCATTAGGTTGTTCTGACGTGTGGGTAGGGCTGAGAAAACCTGTTCAAAGGATGTGGCCTGTAGCAGGCCGAGCAAGGGCTGGGTAACGGTGTAAATAAACCCAGGCGCAGGCAACAGGCTTACCACCACCCGAGACACTGGGGACACCCCACTCCTCCTCAGGTCTTCAATTATCCTCTCCTCCCCTCCACATGTAGACCCCTGGGATGCTCTCCCATTTTCTTTTAGCACTTAGCTCAAATTATCTTTCTAATCCAACCTGTCACGATCTTTCATACACAACTTACACGGTACTGTTGATAACTCTCCCAGAACCTTGGCTGCCTTGGTCTCCACAACTCCACAACATTCACTTCCAATCCCCAGCTGCTGAACAGATGGTGTGAATCCAATACCAATCCTTTCAAACACTGCTCCAGACTCCCAGCAAGCTTGGGGCTGAGTGAAGGACCCTCTCCCTCCCACAAATGGGAAGTCCATGCTTGACATCCCAGCCTGACAGTCTCAATAAACTGTCTACTGAGACTGTTACATACTATAACATACTAGAGTACATTATAGGTTCCGCCCCCAGGAAAACTGGCCTTGAAGAATGCCACTTTTGCACAACAAAATATATCCTGAGCTCAAAGCAGGTAACTTAGGAACGAACTTTTGAAAAACAACAACGACAAAACAACCCACTCTTATCTTTGACAGTGTCTGTATCTCACATCCTGGCCAGTCCTTCCAGGAGTAGCTGCACCACTTACAAAAGGCAGAGTCGGAAGACAGACACAGTAAGTTCTAGGCTACATTTAAAAAGTCACAAATTAAAGGCCTTCAGCTTGGAAGCATGTTCGTGGTAGCTTTATTTAACCAACATTGGTTTCTGAAGAATACACACTGTCATCGATCAGCTGCTCCCTTTCTGGGGAAAGAGCCAGTTCCTCCTTCCCTTCAACTACCCTTCGCTTCAGCTGTTGGTTTTAATATTCTGCAAAGCTACCATGAGAAAAGCCATGCGACACTGAGGGAGTCCACCATCTTTTGACTTGTGAAGGTCACGATCCGGTTTCCAGCTGGTCTCTTTCTTCTTTAAGGCTTCCGAGTGTCAGTCTTGGTGACTTCCTCCTCCTGCTCCCACGACATTCACATAAGGCAATGTTCCTGCCTTTGTTCACTTGATGGGAAGCCCGTAGTGCAAACCATATTTCTTTCCTTTACATTACAAACTTGTATTTCTTGAGACAGTAGCCTGTGGAATGACTAGAGCATTCTGAAAGTCATTGGGTGGAGATCTTCTGCCAGGAGCAGAGGTGGTGGACACAGGGATCCAGAAAGGTTAGGTATAATGATTGTCTTTTCCCTGTTTATAAATGTGTAGGATGCTTTTGCACAGTACACTAGAATATAGAATATTACAAGAAGCTCTAAGAAAGCTCTAAGATCACCTGGATGTGATCTTACGTCACTGCAGTAACTACCATTAATATTTGCTGTACTTTTTTTTTAATTCTAGAGAAAATATGGTGCCCTGCCCTTAATATAGATATTTGGAATATTTAGAGTCTCTTTCCTCTCTTCCCCCTCTCTCTCCACTCATTTCCTTTTTCTTTCCTTTCCTTTTCTTTCTTCCTATGACCTTGAGTATTTTCTGAATACTCTTCCACATTTGCCTTTGACTATTTTCCCTATAAAGTTTCTGAAATTAGAATTTGATAAGCAATCATCAAGTTCCTTTTTGGAAAAATTAAAAAGGCATCAAGGGGCTGGGGATTTAGCTCAGTGGTAGAGCGCTTACCTAGGAAGCGCAAGGCCCTGGGTTCGGTCCCCAGCTCCGAAAAAAAAGAACCCAAAAAAAAAAAAAAAAAAGGCATCAAAATTCTGATGCATTACTAACTTAGTCTAACTATACTCTTGAAGCCCTAATTTATATTTCTATGATTCCCAATTTGGTTAAACTTTGGAAATGTTTATTGGTCTCTGAAAAATCATTAAATTCTCTTGTATCTTTTTTTTAGGCTGTTCCCATGAGTAAGGTAAAGCTCACAATACTATACTTAAAACTTTGTGTTCAGTGGACAAAGGAATTTGTCAGAAGTAAATGAGACTGAAAGAGTTATGTTTGGGGTTCCCCCCCACACACATTCGAAACATAGGAAGGAAGGAAGGAAGGAAGGAAGGAAGGAAGGAAGGAAGGAAGGAAGGAAGGAAGGAAGAAAAACTAACTTCCCTCTTCCCTCAACTGGATTGAATAGCCACTACACATTGCACATCAGAAAACAACGCTAAAGGGAAGCTTTCCGATACCTGTCAGCAATCACCAGGCTTTCAGAGAAATGCTCTGCTGGGAGGTGTAAGAGACACCAAGAATGAGACAACGTAAGGTCGGCAGAGCACACCCGACAGAAAACCACATCCACGCTTTAAAGGGATCTAATATCAGTTTGCAACAGAGTTTGGCTTGATTTGCAACATAGTTTGGCTTTGGTCTTACCCTGTCTCTTCCTTCCAGCAAACAACCTCCTATCGCTCGCCTCTCAAAGCCAGGCTGATGTTGCCTGCGTAAGATGAATGGTTATCTTTAGACAAAGCAGACTTCCTTCCATTTGCCTACTTTATGTAGTATTTACACATAACCTTAGTGAAGGAGAAAAATGAGGGATTAGGAAAGGCTTCCTCTAGGTAAATATGACAGAGAATGAATACACATCGTTATCTGGGGATTAAAAAGGCAGAGCTGACAGAGTCAATGGGCAAATGTCCAACGTTCAGAGCTACACTTGTGCCACCTATTTAACTACAAGTGACACTTTCTGAGATGCTCTGTTTTCCAAATGATGAGGATATGCCTAGCTATAAAGATAACATTTTAAAATTACACACTAATTGAAAAGCAATAATCTTAGGTCCTTTATGCTAAGCCTAGTAAATTTTAACACTTTAATGAATATATTATAGATAATCACAAAAGCTAGATTTGAGTTGAAATTCATTCTTAATTTATGTCTTTTGACTAGAAACCAAGCCCATTTTGATAAGGTTAAACAACTTCAAGTGGATTATGATTGATGCATTTTTCTCATAATAATTTTACTAGCTGTAAATTTCAGGGCAGAAACAAGATAGTGGTCATTAAAAAGAGAATGTGAAAATATTTTAATCTTCTTCAGTCATTAATCACGTCAACTTTACTAGATCACCCCACTAAGCTATCTGAAACAGATTAAGACATTTTCTAAACCATAGCTTTTCTGGTTTGGATCATTCTATACAAAGCCATCCCACGACTCACTGGCAAATTCAGATAAAAGATAAATATAGAACGCTTCCGTGTTTTGTTCCACAGACACATGACTCAAATTGTGCTATGTCACACGTCATCTAAATCAGAAAAACATAATTAAGAAGAATAATTCCTGAAGAGGAAAATCATAAATCTAGCAGTAAGAAAAGTAAAGTGGAAAAGTGGCTACCAATCGATTTCATGCATGATTCTACTAAATGCTACTAAAGCAAGTCACAAAGTATAACACATTTAAACAGATCCCTATAAAAATGGCTGGTGCTGGTGTGCACCCCTAATCCCAGCATGAAGGGCTAA
This sequence comes from Rattus norvegicus, assembly GCF_021556685.1. Classification (NCBI taxonomy): domain Eukaryota; kingdom Metazoa; phylum Chordata; class Mammalia; order Rodentia; family Muridae; genus Rattus; species Rattus norvegicus. The sequence goes on from NC_141540.1 coordinate 66,050,417, forward strand.
AGCAGGTAGATCTCTGTGAATTCAACACAGCCTGGTCTACAGAGTGAGTTCCAGGATAGTCAGGCCTACACAGAAAAACCCTGAAACCCTCAAAAAATATACAGATTCCTATAAAAAGAAATCTGAATGGCTACATTTGAATGAAATATTGATGTAACTTTCACATACAGATTTTTCTATTAGTAAACAACACTAGAAAAAATTAATGCTAAGGAAATGTTATTATAGAAGTAAACTGAAATCTAAAATGTGAGGGGAAAAGCTCTAAACTCCATTTTTTTAATTGCCTGCAGAGCCTCAGGTATATTCTCACTGTTATAGCATAAAAGTCAAATCTTTGTATAGATGCTCTGAGCTAGGAAACTCCGCCACTAAGCATCTCTACTGTCACTAAACTCTGCCACTAAGTACCTCTACTGTCACTAAACTCCACCACTAAGCACCTCTACTGCTAGTAAGCTCCACCACTAAGCACCTCTACTGTCACTAAACTCTGACACTAAACACCTCTACTGTTACTGAGTTTCTGGTTATTGACACTTTTTATCTCCCACCAATCATCCTTCCATTCATAACATGATTTGGATATGAAGTAATTTATAGATACACTGTTTCTTTAAAAAATACTACTTTTGTTAATAATGGTGAATATTCAACATTACTTTGAAAATGGCGTAACAGGCTTTATAAAACTTGACACCATTTCACCTGTCTTCCATCCACTCAACAAACATTACACAGGCCATATTGTGTGAAGATATAATGTGAGTTAATTGTTTACTATATAGTAATTAAATGTTTTCAAATCAATAATAAGATGTCATATGTATGTGTGTATATGAAAATTTACAAGATTAGTGATCATCAAGCAAAAATATTGCTCAAAATTCATTCATATTTAGTTCCTACCATCAGAGATTGGGAAATGAATTAAAAAATAAAATATTTTTATAAAAGACTTATTTGTGTCATTTTAAGTTATGTGTCAGGATATGTGTATATGAGTGTGGGTACCCACAGAAGCCAGAATTGGCTATCAGATCCCCTGGAGCTGGTGTTGCAGGCAGTTGCGAGCCTTGGGTGCTGGGAACTGGATTTGGGTTCTCTGTAAGAACAGTAAGCATGCGTAATCATTGAGCCATTTCTCACCCCAAAAGAACCTCCTCTAAAACGTTCTTTTCTGTAGTGTAATTGCATAATACAAGAGAAAAGAAGAAGCTATTTATACATAAAACAAGTTTTAAAAGTCTAGCTGAATTGAGAGTTTGGTGACGGAACATTTGCCTGGCATATGCAGGGCCCTCAGAACTCCAGCACAGGGAAGCAAACATCTGTCAGTACAACTATGCGCCCGCACTTGGGAGGCTGAGGCAAGAAGATGGCCAGCTCTAGACCTTCCTGAGCTGGGCTGAAATCCTGTCTAAAACAAAACAGTATTTTTAAAACACGTAAAAGAGTGTTTTTAAGGGTTGGGGATTTAGCTCAGTGGTAGAGCGCTTGCCTAGGAAGCGCAAGGCCCTGGGTTCGGTCCCCAGCTCCGAAAAAAAGAAGCAAAAAAAAAAAAAAAAAAAAAAAAAAAAAAAAAAAAGAGTGTTTTTAATATGATAGACAAAAATAATATATGTCATTGATTTACATTTGTTCTTTAATGAGCAGAATCTTTTCATACTAGACAAGCTGACAGACTCTTAATCCTGGGACCAAGAGTCCTGTCCCATCAGAATTTCTAGGTACCGTTGGATGATCTCGCTTATTTCTGCCCAGGAATGAGCAAGATGTGTCAAGGAGAGAAATGTTCCAAGAACATCCTGTGGTGACATATAATGTTGGCATATAAAGTCAACATTACCAAATGATACTGTTATCTACAGGGTTACCCCCAAACTCTTTATGTTCTATACCCCAGAATCTGTAATAAGATCTCAACACCCCTGGACCTTTTCAACAAATTTCTCTAGTTCTGGTGGGTCAGTTTCCTTATTCATCCCCAAAGATACTTATCACTGTTATCTCTGAATCTGGCCCCAGATGGCTATTTAAAATGGTCTCTCTCCTTATTTATATCTACCCCGATTCTTGAAGACCTACCACACCCTAGGTAGTTCCCTTTCTAAAGATCCCCCTTGGATTACATTGTGAGAATCAACCATGTTGATGAACCTATAGACCTCATTAGTTCAATGAGATTACAAGGTCAATGAAAGTAAGAAATGCTGTATGTCCTCCTTTATGTCTTACATGTGTAAGCAGAAGTTGAAGTAAAAATATCTGCATACTAGTCCAGTGCTTTGGTAGTAGTATTCTGGGCTAGAGTATTGGAAACTAGCATGTTAGTAAGTATAACCGTGTCACTGGTAGCAGTAATTGGGCTTATACTATTCAGCCCTGTTCAGCCATAACTACTAGGACCTACGAATATCTGCGTGGTCTTAAGGAAGCTGCATAACTTTCTGGGGCCCACTCCCTTCACTGATGAGTATGGCCTAGCAGAACTTATAAAACTTTTTTGTGAGGCTCAAACTTGGTAAGATTTATGAAAATGGTTTGTAATGGTAAAGCGCTATGCAAATATTTTCATGATTATTTACCACAAACGGCACGGCTGGAGTTTGGTTTCCAAATCATGAGAAATAAGAAAAGAACTGACTCCATTTCAAAAAAAGTATGACCGCTCTAACTCAGGACACGTTTTGATAAGGTTTTATAAGGTTGAGCACAGCATGCTCTAATACAGTGGGTAAGTTACAGACTCTGAGCCATCTCCGTTCCTGTACGTGCTCTGCACCTCACCAGAGAAAAGAAAGGGCAATTGCTAGCAGTGAGAGCATTTTCACAAGCATTAACATGCCCAAGGAAAGAACAAAACTGAAGGTTTTTAAAAAGACTATATAAAACTGTTCAGGACTCGGCTATACCATCAAGGGAAGAAATTCATAGCTTTAAAGGATTTAACTCCAAAAAAGGGGGAGGAAAAGGATAAAATGTGTGATCTAGTGGCAAACATGAAAGCCAAAAAAAAAAAAAAAAAAAAAAAAAAAAGCAGTTTACATGTTTACATGAGGGCTAGCCTTGGCACTCAGTCCATTCTCTGCTGCCTCCTGCTTACTTCCAGTTGGTTTGTGGAAGACAGCCGACTGTGTGCTTGCTTCTATACAACCTGTAAGGTTGTTAGAGAGGAGACCTGACTTCTCATGCCAGCCTTGAAGAGGGCAAGTCAAGAGACAAATGCAAACAGCAGCATTTATAAGGATGCACCCCTGTTATGTTCTCAGTGACCTCTCCCGGCAGCCTACGGTGGTGCCATAGCACTCCTTCCTGAGATGCTGGCACCAATGTAAAGGCTGAGTGGGAATCCCTTATGGGTTGAGCAATGTAAAGAGAAGTGTATTTGTGTAAACTTAAAACACATTGGCTGGTGCTTGAACAGCAAGAGCTTCTTTTTTTTTTTTTTTTTTGAATTTAGAGAATACTTTATTAGTTTTTGTAATCAAACCCACGTAGATAAGACCTTACATATTTAATACAGTGTGTTACCCCTGTACAAATGGAAAAAACTTAAGTTCAACATTTCTAGACCAATACGGCTGTTAATTTCTGTACAGTGCCAACTCAATACAGTAAACGGGGATACTTTTTTCCAAAGTTGACAGCACAGCTAAAGTTTCAAAAAATTCAAATTATATATCTGTATATATATATATTTATATTTATATAAAAAGACCAATAATAGCAGTGTGTTATGCATCAACAGCAGCAACAGCTTTTCCAGGTTCTGCAGTCATCTGAACAAAACTGTAGAGACATCCAGCACACTCCATTAAAAAAAAAAAAAGTAAAAAAAACAAAACCCGAGAAAACAGCACAGTTCTGTTACTCTTGTGGTACCTGGCACCATTTTTTTTTTTAATTAGCTTCTCAATCATCATCTGGAAAGAAAACATTCTGAGCAACATCATTAAAAACAGCTCTGATAAAGCACGGTCACTATTACGTATCATAAAGCAGGTACAAGCTATTTTACATCCACAGAGGTATGATACAGTACTGTCCTACATCTATAATACTAGAGGATACAATTTAAAAGGCATTATTTGAGACTTGATTCTACTTTTCCAGCAGAGGGCCCAAAGGATGGTGTGACACAGCTTTGTAAAGAAACATACTCTAGACAGGATTTCCTTTCACTAGTGGCACAGTTCTAAGGATTCATTCTCTCCATGAATGTCAGCTAAAACCGTTATTAAAAAAATGAAATATCCCTAAAACAAAACCGTATAACCACCGGATTCACATGAAGATGACCTAGTGGAGACAAGCTGGACCTCACCTTACCAACAAGCTATCAAATCTGTTATGTTTAAACAGTGAGACCTCCAAGGAAGGAGATGCCAAGTAGTGCTTCAAAGCTTCGGACCACAATCAAACACAGCATCCTTTTCAACAGAAGGAGAAGCTCATCTGAATACAGCAAGAGCTTCTTAAACTCACCGTCCGGATGTAAGGTGAGCCTTTGTTAGTCCTACTTTGCTAAACACAGAGAAATCAATGGAAATTCATATAATGAACCAAGTTCTGTAAGAAGCAATCGTGTCTAGTGGTGTTCCCAGCTACGAACTCAACATCTGGCATACAGCACGCCCAATAAATACACGTTGAATGAAAGAACTGTTCAATGGCCAGTGTCTTTCTTATTTCTATTGAATGGTGTCCAGGTATGGATGGCCACACTCTCATGGAGAGAATCGTACTTTCTCTCCTTTCTTCCCTTGTAGTCATTAAAATAAGAAATTTAAATCACAAAATGGTAAGGCTAAACTGTATTGTCAGTCTAGAGAAGCAAGGGTGGGAAATATTTTCCTCATGGGCGTTTCTTGAGAAGGGCAAGCTGCCTTGTTTGTGAGAAGTTTAAACCCCAGCCCTGCTCTGCTCTGACTGTCCATCTTGTTTGGCTTATTACCTCTCATCACACTCTACCCTGCACCTCCGTGCCTTTCGGCATCAACAGAGTCTGTCCTTTGATTTCCTCACCACAGCGTGGAGATCCCTTTCAACTAAAGAGCCTAACGGCGACACTAGATGCTTTTTATTCCTTGGATTTTTCCCTCTCCACCCTCTGGGATAATTCTATTCTGCCCTGCCTCTTTACATGGTGTTGTTTAGGACCTCCTAACCTTCTCCGCTCCGGCTTTATTTAAGAGCGCAAGTGCTCCCGCCTCTACTCTCCGCACCAGCCCTTGCTCATTAGGTCTCTTAATCCCCCATAATTTGCTTTCATGAAATCCTATACCTTTGAGATGCTGTGTTCTGTGAGCCCGTTTCCTTAGGAGAGCTACTCCAAGCATTGCAGAAGCAATGCGCTTTCTGTAGAAAACTTTGCGTGTTTGTGGGCCATGGAACTATACCTTTCAGCTTGGTTTTTTTCACTTTTCGCTCAAACATTGCCTGAGATGTTTCAAACTACAGCGTACAGCTACAGGCAGTCTTACACAGATAGTTATTAACTTGTAAGCATCAGAATCTTAGAAAAATCACAATATCCTATTGCATTATTGACTACTAAGTTCAAACTACGTCTTTGCGTTACACCTAGAATTTAGAAGAGAATAAGACCCACACTTTTTTTTTTTTTTTTTTTTTTTTGCAGTTATTCCGCAAGGACGGGAACGGCACGCGTGTTCTTCAACTTCACTGAAGACCTGGGTCTTTTCAACTCCTCCTCAACCTAGTTTTCCCCCGTTCTATTCATTGGCACTTCTGCTAAGGAGCATATTCAGAACAGACAAAAGAGCACGTGTTTTCCATTCCATTTCTAGCTTTCTAGGAGCCTTTGTTAAGAAAAATTGTTTTGGTTTGTGGGCTGAAAGAGTTAATGAATTTTCCAAAGATGCCACGCTTTTCTCCAGCAAAGTTCACACTCCCAGCTCTGTGCACGTTAGCATGGGACCCCTGTCCGGATGACAGAGAGCAAAGCCAGAGTTCCTTATTTAACTGGTCTGCATCCACGCCCTGACCTCCAGGGCTCTGTTTATATAGTTTATCATGCAATAGACTCCACAGCTCTCCGCCTTCAAAAGCACGTCTCTCCTGAGATTTGATATACGGCTTTCATGTTTGATCGCCGCATCAAACCCGACGCTCTGCTTCCTCCAGCATCAACTGGCTTCCTGCTTGGGTGGTGGGCTGAAGAGCACGGCCTCTTGCTAATGCTGAACATGAAAGGAAGTCTGTTCTGCTCCCTTAATAAAGTCACCAACTCCACGAGCTCTTAGGCAAGAAGAGACATGCACTAGGACCTCACGTTAACACAGAAGGCCAGCTCATCTGTTCTCGTCTGACAAAGCCAAACCTCAGGTTGCATGAATCAATGGAACACATATGTAAATGTGGAATTCACGGCAGAACTCAGTACATAGAAATCACAGAGAAACAGGAGCTCGGGGCCCATCCACAGTCATCATGTGGGTGGGGCGTTTCCGTGATTCTCAGGTCAGAGTGGACGCAGTGCCTCCGTGCTGGCTGCAGGATTTCCTAAGTGGATGACTTTTCAAGTGTGAACACAGAAGTATCACAATCCTCCAACTCATAGTCTGTGTGTGCCCTAAACTTTTACGACAGGTAAAAACCCTGAAAACTTAATTGGCCCCGATTCGGTAGGTCAGAACAATCCGTAATTGTCAGGTTTTAAGTAAACCACATAAAATGTAAAATATTATGAGAAAAAGGCAAGACTTTGACACAGCATTAATAAGAGTAAATTTTAATTGATAGTGATGTGGCGCTCACTGATAACTACTCTCCCTACATTTAAAGTATGATTGAAATTTTCTGCATAAAAGTCTTAATTTCAGGGGCTGGAGAAACAGCCCAGTGGTTAAGGGTACACACTGCTCTTGTGAAGGACCTAAGTTTGGTTCCTCCCACCTATGTAGCAGCTCTTAACTCCCTGTAACTCAAGTTCTAGGAGATCCAACACCCTCTTCTGACCTCCGTGGGCACTGCACACATATGCTCTACACAAACTCATGCAAGCACCCATGCACATAACACATTCTCATTCTTTAATTTTAAAAACTTGAGGAGATCTAAGAAGATGGCTCCATCAGTAGAGTGCTTGTCTTGCAAACGTGAAGACTTGATTTTGATCCCCAGAACCCACATGTTAAAAAAAAGAAAAAGGCGGGACATCATGCTGTAATCATACCACAGGAGTCCAGGGGCAAAGAGAGTAGGTCCCTTGAACTGCTGGTCATCAATCTAGCCTACTTAGCCAGCTCTCTGCCAGAGAAATAGAGTCAGACATGATGGTACACACCTTTAGTCCAGCAAAGGTTATCCCCTGGCCACCATACTCACATATATGTCTACACCACACACACACACACACACACACACACACACACACACACACACACATATACACACTTAAAATATAGCAGAAGATTGTCTGTTGGCTTCTGTTTATTAAAAAAACGTAATAATCAAGTCTTTATGTTATTTTCTTGGTTGATAATTTAGGGTGTACTCAACAACTGATTTTCTTTTTAAACTATGTGATGGTAGTGAAAGCCTTCCTTCTACCTCAGCCTGAAACTCATCTGTACAAACTACAAATGTTGTTCATAAACTGGTTACTTCCCTTAACAAACCCATGCACACACACACACACACACACACACACACACATATATGCAAGCACACAAACACACATAGAAAAATGTCACAATCCTGGGCTTTGCTAGGCATCGATCATCATTTTAATATGGTGCCAGTCTTCAGACAAAGACCTGGCTTTGCCAATCCGTGTGCGGCACCAAACAGAGCTGTACTTCATGAGCAGTAAAGAAACTGAACCTAGTAGAGTCAGACATTTAATTGTCCCAGTATCACCTCATTCATAGCCAAAATCTGCCTGTTAGAAAACACCAAAGAACAAACGCTGTTTCCTTCCTCTGAGTCCTCATCAATGATAAGCTTAGAGCTCAGAGCTTGGAAGGGGAAAAAGTGACTTATTTCTTAATTTTAAAACATCTAAATTTTCTCCATAGTTCGATGCAAAGATCAAAGTACAGATAAACTTTTAATTCTTATTTCCCATAAGACTCTAGACATCTCTAACTGTAGTTTTCAAAGATAAGTGGATGTTGTCTAACAGACATTCGAAAAACCGAAATTGAAGAAATGAGGTGTGGGCAAAAATCTTAGGCCAAAGGAGTGAAAAGCGAGCCTATAGAGACGTTGTAACTATTTCTCCAATAGGGGTTGGGGATTTGGCTCAGTGGTAGAGCGCTTGCCTAGCAAGCACAAGGTCCTGAGTTCGGTCCCCAGCTCCGAAAAAACAAAACAGAACAAAACTATTTCCCCAATAAACACTAGCCTTCTGTACACAACGTTAGCAGCACACTTTAATTTGGATTAAAAATCGCAAGGTAAATTATTTGACTTTGACAGTAGCAGCCTCACATTTCGGTTTTGTGCTTTATTCACAGCTTACTTTCAAACTGACCTACTGGGTGGGCTTATTTTTTTAAAGCCACATTCCAGGTTGCGGACCTCAAAACCAACTTCTCATCTGATTTTTAAAGAACAGAATTATATAATCAATAAACAATAGTTGTTACCTTATTATTTGGTGATGGGCAGGTTTTCTAAAGCATGTAGTCTTGCTGTAATTTTAATCTCCATCAGTTTACTTATTACTGTGCTTAGAGATTTCAACTATTAAAGGTGTATTCTGGTGCGATTTCATGGGGCCAGTGGTCAATCAGTAGCTTCAATGTCATTTCATCTTTAGATGTCTATTGCTAACACTTTGTGTCTGACTTCTGTTTATCTTGCTGCAACAGTGGCACACTCGTGACTTAGGAGTCCCAGAACATTCTGACTAGAAAGGGTCAGCCCAGCGTTTAAATTAGGTGAACTTATTAGGTCAAATCTATAGACTTCGCTGGCTAAGACTAGTCCCTCTAAACTAGAGAAACTCGTACAACTGTAGTGCACAAGGGCGATCAGGCTCATGAGAAAGAAAGCAAGGGAGCTCAGTGATGCCACTCTGGAGAGGAAGTTACAGCCCCTCTGCAAGCTAAGGCATTTTAGGCAAAGATACAGTAAAACACATGACTCTAAGTGTGACTCTTAAATCCAACAAGGCATGTACTTTCCACCTGCAAATTATTATCCATTAGGATTGAAAACTAATGTCGATGTATCAAAATCCATCAAAGGGCCACAGCTCCTTGGCTCCCAACGTGAGACAAAATCATAAACGGCACTGGGAACTCTTCTGTGCCCAGATCTCAGCAGGAGGTGAGGGACACAGGACCACATCCATTCTCAATGACAAGAGAGCATCCAACATGACTGAGGTTACTGCCATGTATCTGTCTGTCTCCGTAGATACAAAGCAACAGCTTGAGGTGATTTTAATTTTCTATCATTCCCCCGATAAAACATTGAAACATCTATGCCATAGATGAATTTCCAACTCTACAGTAGGAAACCCTTTGTTCTTTGCTGGATTAAAATGTGTCTCCCCACCCCAAATCACTTGCAAACACTCTTCAAGCATTCAAATATTTAAGGTGCTTTGTCTATCTACAAAGTAGTGTTCCGTTGTGGGCAGTGACGGTGTGCAGCAGACACACCTGCTTTAAAGGGGACTCAGATGGCAATTAGCACTTGTTTCCAAAGTATTAAAGGTCCCAAAATGAACATCTCCAATTATGGTCTGAAGCATCCTGAGGTGGGGCTCATATTTCAAGAAGAGAGTGCTCAGTCTGTTTTAAATCAAAATGGTTCTGGATGTCCTAAATTACTTTCCAAAGCATCATGTAAAATATATGTATGTACTCAGAATAACATTATTAGTGTAAACATACCTGAACCAGAGTCAAATTTCGTTTCTGACCTGTAAAACAATAAAAAAGAAAAATTAATATAAAAATTACAAAAAAAATCTGGGGTGGGAGGTACAGTAATTATAGATTTATATATATCGGTCAAAAAAGGACATCATTTCCTTAAATGTAAACATATATTTTCTTTTCAACCATTTCAATTGAATGCACATAGTAATTCGAGTCACACCGTAAGAAAAAAAAAATAATTTCTCGAAATTTGCTTTCCATAGAAGGGATTTTTGCTTTCTAAAATCTCCAACCTTTCTTTACAGATAAACTTACTTCAATTGTATTGTAGAGCAATAAACAAATCCAGTCCATCGTTATTATCAAAGATTTTCAGTTACTTAGCACCAAGCAATTTCCCGGCAGGTTCTTAGCACACAGTGCGTGAACTTAGTCACCCCATAGGCTTAATAAGGAGGAAGAGAGACGAGAGTCCTTGTGGGAACACTGCGTCTCAGATACAGGGTAATGCTGGCTGTAAACGCAGAAGTCTTTGAAGCCCTTGGTCTGGCTGTGGGAAACTGCTGTTGGGTAATTACTCTCAAGATGCTGCTGAGTGCTTTCAAGCAGAATTAACCCTGTGACTGGGCCTATCCACACAGGCCGCTATGAGACAGCATTGTCTGTATCGAGCTCTCGACCCAATTAGTGGGCATGCTCAGTCGGATTTATATCGCACATTCACGGGCCACCGTATGTACGTTCACAGCTGCCACAGCAAGATACAAGAACGGAGCAGCAGGAGTCCTGTTAGGGACGTCCTGCTGGCAGAGAGGACTTTCCCCTCTGTGGAAGTGCAGTTAACTAACTGGGGAAAGGAGATCTCTTTGAAACTATGCCAGAGGACTGAAGCGCACTGGACGTGGTGGCTCTCCTCACCTAAATTAGCTTGGAGAGAACTCATCAAAGTACAAATGAGAAAAGTTAAGGGTTTTCTTTGGTCACAAAAATCTGTCTTCTCAAGCATCCTCAAAGCTCACCTTATCTCTGAACAATATCAACATTTTTTTCATTTACATACTATATGAAACTATCTACATAGTTATATCTGCATACATAGAAGTATGTAGGTATTGACCACTGGTCTCGTTTTGCAGGGGTTTTCTCTGTGTGATGCTTGGAATTGAACCTAGGGGCTCACACAGGCTAGGTAGGCACTCGGCCCTTCAGCTCTGCCTCTGGTCCAGCCAATCAGTTTGCAGCACCTACTTCTGTAACACAGACCCCACATCCTCCCCAAATCAGTCCTCATGTCTGTCCTTCTCGCCTACGCCCTTCCCACTTCCAGTGCAAATTCGTTTCACTCTACGAGATCTGTGATTCTGTAACGCCTCGCTTCAGGACTAACTACACCATCCTGATGACAACTCAGGGCCTCTTATGGGTTACCCGATTGGCTTTCCTACCTACATCCTCCCTAGACCTCCGCCATGCCTCAGTAACTTTTGCAGCCACAGCATCTAACCACGCCTGCCGCGTGTGCTCAGACGCCTGCCAAGGGAAGCCACAGGGACAGAGGTCTTAATAAAATATACGTTTTGAGATATGAGAAACAAAGTCAAGAGAATCTTACATGGTCCTGAGACACCTGGCCAGGGTGTAATGTACCCACAAAATAAACACAAGATCGCAAACAAATCGGTGCCCCCCCTCCGCCCCGGGGCATCAATTAAAAAGTAGAAAACATTTCCAGAATCCTCAGACATAGTATTTAACATTTTTTAAAAAAGAATACATTGCTCGTCATGAAAACACGATCGTAAAATTAATGCAGTCCGATGCGCAGTTAGGGGAACCTGGTCCTATGACCTAAGTGCGTTGAAATTTCTGTGGTATCAGACACACTCGCATAAGCAAAGACACCAAGTCCACTGTGTCATGGTGCGTCACAGTGTCTGTCGTGACAACCTCCGTTCGTGAATGCTCTTTGAGGAAGTGAGTAAAACCCAGGGGGGAATGGGTAGTAACGCAGACGAGTGTGGTAGAAGGTCACGGGCATCCCATCCATTCCGAAGGTACCCCTGGCAAGCTTAGTTCTCCTGGTTGCTCTAGGAGCTGCCGGGATAGGAGAAGGCACAAGGGAGGCCACGGAATGGATAAGTTCGGAATATCCCCTATATGGTATACTCATGCATTGGAGGGCAGAATTATTCAATCGGCTCCTTTGGTAATCACCAAGAGGGATCATTTGGTGCTGGCTATAACTGCTATTCCGACATACCTTGATCCCTTTTTATTTTTTCAAAGTTTTAAGGAGGCACAGAGCTGCACAGGTGAGATAATGTGTCTGCACTGTTTAGCACCTCTCTTGTGGCTCGTTGTGACCATGTGACCTAATTATCTTGCACCAGGCCCCACCTCTTAAAGATCCAGCACCTGAACACCATTGCACTGGGGACCAATGTCCCAGCTCGTGAACTTTGGAAAGTCACGCTGTATCCACGGCCAAATCTCGGACAGGCTCACACTAAAACTCACTGATGCCTCGATGTGGAAACAAAGAGCTTATGCGTTTCTAACCAGAATTGGTCGACACTAGGAAACCCAACGATCATTCACATTATCAAAATAATTTAAGACTGCGACATACACATTTTTTTTTCTTTTTTTTTTTTTTTTAGAGCTGGGGACCGAACCCAGGGCCTTGCGCTTGCTAGGCAAGCGCTCTACCGCTGAGCTAAATCCCCAACCCTGACATACACATTCTCTTAACAGTGAAGTGGACGGCTCTCGGGAGAGGGCAGATTTAGTCACTGGTTAGAGTTGCGCACCCCTGGAGAAAGTGAAAGGAACTTCCATTTTCTATTTCCGCCAAACATTCTACATATGTCAAAGTAAAAAGACTTGAGGCTGAGGATGTAGCTTGACTGATAGCGTCCCTGCCTGGCGTGCAGTAAGGCCTGGATTGATTCCTAACAGTTTTTTGAGACGGTTGTGGTGGCACAGAACCTGGGAGGTTGAAGCAAGAGGGTCAGGAAATGAGAGCCTTCCTCAGCCACATAGTAAGTTCTAGGCCACCCTGAGCTGCTCGGAACTCTGACAGTGCAGAGTAACGGGAGTGGGGAAGGAAGAGGCAGGGAAGGGGAAGGAAATTATCAGGAGTTATAATATTCCAGGGCAAAAATTATAACAGTTGAGGGCCACACTGACTAGTCTCAGAATTTCTTTCTACCCCCAGGCAAAGGCCTTTCTCTCCAACAGAACAGTAAATAAGAGTAGTGGACATTCACATGTTTTCTCCGGGAACATAATAAGTACAGTGTGCCTCCTCTCCTTGGAATGCTCCCAACCTCCCTGCCACCTACTCTCAGGAATGTCCTGCACGTATCAACTTCGTAGTCTTCTGAAGAAAACTGACCAGGCTTGGCTAAATCACTGCTCCAGACCACTGGGCTCCTTCCTGTGCGGGATGCTCATCAGAGCTGTAATTCTGTAACTATACTTGTTTCTGTGAGGTTTTCTTCTATTGTCTCTTGGTGGTTTTATTAGATGCGTATTAATTACACGTTAATTGCGTGTAACTAGTATGCTTCCCTGGGACGTTCTCACATGTGCATACTGTTATGTGCTGAGACCTAGAGTTCAACAGTGGTGGCACCCACTATTTGTTGCCTACCTGACAACTAGTCTCTCGGTCCCTCAGGAGCAGAACTGCAGTTTCTGGAAAGTGCCAAGACATGCCCACTTGAGCAATGACTTTTGTACGTGCATTGAAAACCGGTTCAAGGCTAAGCCCTTGGCCTGGCTGAGTCTTATGAGGTAAAACCTGTTGATGACTGTTCTGGGAAAGGTTGGCAGAGGGAAGACCTTTCTCAGACTATGCTTCACTCCATTCAAAGTCTCCATATGAAGATGCTGGCTCAGGGCTGCCACAGTATCTTGTGACCCCAAGGAACAGAGACATGCATAACCTTTCAAGGGCTGCTTTGTTACCCATAGAATGGGGGAGGGTGGTAAGAAGCTGACTTTTAAGAGCTTTAATGTAGGTTGAAAAGACCCCAAAAGAGCCTGGGGTCAGGTCTTGGTATTTATTAAAAACCAAGTAAAACTTTCTAAGTAATACTGCTACATAGATTTAACTTCTGACAAGGAGCTCAATCAGTGATGTTTCAGCTAAATAAAAACAGCATTGTATTATTTAAAAAAAAAACTATTGATCTGGCTAAGATCTTACATGTGTGAGGTGTGAAATGGCACAGGAGAAACAAACAAACAAAAGAACAGCAATGAAAATAACTGGAAAAAATGGAGCTTTAAGCAGATAGAAAGAATGACTCCCTGTTGTCTGGTTTTCTCATTTCCAACCAGAACTTGACAGAGGCATCCCCAAGGAGGAAATGGTTACTTCAGCTCACTCTTTGGGAGATAAGTCCATAAAGGAGGCTGGGGCCACGTTTCTCGTATCAGTGGGAGCTTTTGATAGGACTTTTCACATCTTAGCAGATCAGGAAGATAATCAGAGCTGAAAACCGGTGTTAGCCTATCCCCAGCAGCCTACAGGAGTCACCTAGGTCCTACCTCTCAAAGCCCCACAAGGTCCTCAAACAACACTGTCAACTGAAGACCAAGAGCTCAAACATGGGAGCCCACGAAGGACATTTTATATTTAAATTAGAACATTCTGCTCCAATCCCTGGAGGCCATCTCATAATGTAAAATGTATCCAGTACAACTTTTCTACCTTTAACAGTCCAAACACTCTTTAGGGCCCCAAAGTCTGTTGTCTGTTCTGAAACTACAGGCCAAGAGCTGAGAGTCCCTGTAAAATGATAATATTAAAGTTACATATTTCTAACACCCAGTGGCACATTCCCACCCCTAAAGGGAAGACTTGGGTACGGTGAGGAACACTGGGCCATACAGAGAGTGAGACTCAGAAGGACAAAAACTAAACTCTGTAGTTCCAGGCTCAGCACCCAGGGCTTTTGGTGATGTCATTTGGGTGCTAGTAGGTTAGGGTAGTCTTGGCTCTTCAGCCCTGCCATTTGCAACACACATGGCCTGTCTGGTGAGCCTGTGGCTTTCCTTGGCAAATTCTGTATGTTCTTGGCATCTCCAGCATCCTGGTATCTCCAATGCAACTTTACAGCATCACCAAGCCAGCTCACGTGCCCCACAGAGAGAATTCAACCTTGCTTCACACTGTGTGGATGCAGAGGTTTCTGTAACCCTTATGACAAGGTCCCAGGAGCCTGACAATACTGTATTCTAAATGCCTACAAAGCCAGTGCCCTGTAGGTGACACCAGTTCCTGCTGCCAGCTCAATGTAATGGCGCTCTTGACCCCACTGCTGCAGCAATCTCTGAGTGTCTATGTGGCTGAACCTGGGGAAACACTCCGAGCTGGCTCTGTAGAAGCCGAGCACCCTGGTTCTCTCTTTCCAAATAAAACATCTCCCTAAGGCTGTCCTGAAGAGCATTCTCCTTATTGGTGGTTGTTCTGGGAGTGAAAGGAAGAGATGGAATGTTTCTCCACCATCCTTCTAAGACCCAGGCTAGCACTGCACCACTGGTTCCAAAGGCCTGCATCCGTGGTCCCGGAAGACATAAGGTTCTCCAGCTCATATCAAGCCTCCGAAAAGCAGACAGAGCTGAGAAAATGCCTGCTTTTAAATTCTCTAAACTTAAGCTCTAAACTTAAGCTCTGAGCTCTTGTAACTGAACTGGCATTCCTCTAACATGAAGACAACCTCTCCCATTAACCACTGCAAAGCTGCTCACCTTTCTACATATTCCAACTTGTTTATATTACTCACTTTCGAAGTAACATTTTGCCCAATCGGAAAATAAAGAAGATTCCCCTCGAACTGTATGAAATTTCACCTGGAAAATATTTTTTCCATATCACTGTAATAAAGTTATCTTTCTGGGAAATACTGAAATAAACAATAAGCAAGTAGAAATCTGTTGGAAAAGACCTAGTCCCTGGGGATATATATATATATATGTATATATATATATGTATGTATATGTATATATATAGCCACTGAAAACCAAATAATATACTTATATGTATATATAATTTTTATATATCAAGTTATATATAGAGAAGATACATATCCTTGTGAACATATTAAAACTACGGTTTAATTGTATAGCTAAAGTCCCTGAGACTAGGAGTCACACAATATCGCGTCCAAGTGCAGAGATCTGGACTGTTGAGCAAACCAGCTAGCATGACTTATCACTAGAAAGGCAAGTCTCATGAAGTCAATAAAATTATACTCCATCAAAGTCCCAAGCAAAACACATATGAAAGATACCATTCCAGAAGACTTCCCGCCAATCCGGAAACTGGACAGAGAAGTTCATGGGGAGGTCGAAACACACATTAAGTCATCATTGAGAGCATTTATGGAGTACTTACTATGTACAAAGCACTCTGTTTGAAAGAGGAGGTCTTCTATAAAGTTGCCATAATTCAACCCATAAAAGCCCTTTATAGTTTAAGATCAATAGCTTGAACCTCCTTGAAGAGCAAACGGGTAGCTGGTACTGAAGGAGACAGGTGTAATTGGTCAGTCAGCGGCATGTGATGTCTCAACTTGAAGAAGTCTTTGCAATCTACACAAATTCCACATTCTGGGTGGTCTTTCGGAACATTCTCAAAGAAGGCACACCAGAGGTAGCCGAGTTAATTTATGGTTATGTGGAGTACGAATTATGGGACTGCCATTAACACTATACACTTAACTACATGCGTGGAACTGAAACCTGCAAATTCCTAGCGGTGTAATACCAATTTTCCTGACAGCAGAAAACCTTGCAACTAGATCCCACTGAAAACCAAATCCATCTATGAATTTTGAAAAGTGTATTTTATTTCTGGTTAAGCAAGTTAAGATACTAGCAGCATAAGGAACGAACGAGCCTCTTTCCAGCTCCTTCATGATCATGAAATACAAGGCTGATGAAGCAGACAGCGACCTGGCTTGACGTTGTGGTCTATTCCTTCTCTGGTGTATGAAGCAGCCGACACAATGGTAACATAGTAAGAGCTGCCAGGTACCAAGTGCTACTTTAGGGCAACATTTTCTATACAGCGAGGAAACTAGACAATAGAGAAAAAACTAAAGCAACTTGAAGCTCAGCTTGGGGGTGGACAACTATTCACCTAAGAAGATGCTACTCCCAGAAGAAAAAACCAATCTTCATTCCTAAAGCATATCCTGTGGTCTTCCGGCCTCGGTGTATCTCTCTGTAAGGCGTTCCCTTGAACCTGCCTTCCCCACCACTGTGAGGGATGGGTCTTGCCTTCCTATCTTAACCCTCTTGACCCAGTCATGGCTGCTGCGTCTTCTGAGCTAATCCTTCACAATATCTCCACTTAATGTTTATGGCTTGAAACTTGGATCATTCCCCAACCTTTTTGCCACCCGACTTCTAAAGCCCCTTCTTCTGAAGTGTTTTTCTAATACTGACAAACCAAGTAACTGGTGCCTATCCTTCTGCGTCTCCACAGTGTTTCTGAACTTTCTTTTGTACCCGCACCTCTAGCACTAACCTTTGTTGTAAACCTACACATCCTTGTCTACTCTGGTATCTCATGGTTCACAATACCAAAAAATGCCAGCCTCAAAATATGGTTTTCAAATATCAGACTGATTCAGTGGCCACAAGATGTCTGAAAACAATAGTCACTGTATTCTACTCTGAACACTATTAGTTCAGTAAGCAATTTATCCCTAAATACAAAGCACATTTTTTTCTTTTGCACAGAACACAATATTTCATCAGCCTAGAACTGTGCAAAAATATTGCACAAATATCCAAGAGAACACATTTTTGCAGGAACACTGATATGAATGAATGTATATGTATTTGTATATATATATACATGTATGTATATATGTGTATATACATGTATGTATATGTGTGTATATACATGTATGTATATATGTGTATATATACATGTATGTATGTTTATATATATACATATACATACACATTTTTGGTTATAACTTCAAGTTTATCAGACTTTCAAAACTGCATTCATTATCTTCCCTCTCATTCAAGGTGTTAAGCATCAAATTAATCATTAATAAGATCTTTTGCTCCAATTTCACAAGCAGCTGATAGCCAGTCTCCTCTCTCCATGAGTGCTTTGGCAGCATGTGTTAAATTGTTATTGATGCCATTCGAATCAGATCTCCTCAGAACTCATTCACACCGATGGACGAGCACACTCAGAAAACAGAGAGTTAACTTTTCAGAGCACAGAGCAGGCTCCGGGGTCTACAACCACTTCAGTAAGTAAGAGCTCTGCCAGGGTAAGATACAGAATCTGTAGCTCTCTAGTCATCTAGATTTGCAAGTTGCTGTATGAAGCTCGGCATAGGGGCCATGACTACCCTCCTCGAGTTCCCCATATCTCTCTCACTACCCTCTATCACTTCTTCAGTGTGCTGTGGTTTGAAGTGTCCTAGTGATCAGTTGGGCTCTTTCTGAACTAGCCACTGTGCCCACTAACTTTCAAATGAATGTCTTGTACCAAACCATAGATACCTCAGATATAGGTTAGCAAGTTTCTGAAAGAGCACACTTTATTATTTCCTGGGTTTACCTAGACTCTCTTGGTTTTGGACAAGCAAACCCACCTCCCTATCACTTATCCCCTACAGTAAATGACTACCTCTTCATCACCAACCTGACTATGAAATTAGCCTCTCAATGAACAGAGAAAGCTTCCCACAATTCTCAAGCAGCATTTGACCCAGCCCCAACCTTTGCTCCAAGCACAGTGCCTCCCCTTGCACCAAGGCACATTGTGACAGCTAATCCTTCAAGTACTTAATGTGAACATTTCATGAACATAGTGATCTTTTTCTACTCCTAAGATATTGTTTACTTCATCTCTAAAATCCTTGTAAGGTGGGCGGCATCCTTTCCTCACAAACAGGAAAGTGCTAGCTATGAGAGGTTACAACATGTCAGTCATCTACCTCAGTAGTGTGGGGGAAGTCGTGGATTTCACCTCACTTCTTTACACCTTAATCACAGCTTTCTTTGCCTTAACATCCAAATATAGCTACTTGGCCATCATCAGAAAATTAGCACCAATTAACGCTGTTGCCAGAGTGGCCAGATGGTGACTTGCCAAGTGAAAAGACTAATCAGTCAAAATGTAGGGCAGCATTGTATTATAGGAGGGCAGGAGAAAGGGCCTGGGGGCTGTTGGACCCAAGCGTGGTCCTAACTCTCAATGTTTCCTGAACTACACAGCCTGTGTGGCTTTTGGGTTTTGTTATTAAAGAATAGGGCATTTTTGTTAAGTTATTAGTATACAGTTTCTCACATAGTAACCTTCTAACTGTTGTTTTAAAATCTAGTCTATTCCAGCATGATAAACAGTTTATAAAATCAGTCTTTAAAAAAAAATGACTATAAATCTTCTCGCTATGGTGCTTCCTCAAACAATTTCCCCTGGGTTTCTCAGAACAGGGCTCAGGAATGCCATGAGGAGATGGAAATGTCCCAAGGAAAGAGGACCTTTTGAAATAGTAACTAAAAGAGAGGCCAAGAGAAGAGAAGTCAGACTAAAGTCTAAGTAGTTTAACTTCCTCCTGGCCAGTGACAGGAAAGACGTAGGAAAAGAAGCGCCATGTACAAAGCTTAAGTCCAAGGGCATCAAGGACCTCCACATCAAACCAGACACACTCAAACTAATAGAAGAAAAAGTAGGGAAGAATCTCGAACACATGGGCACTGGAGACATTTTCCTGAACAGAACACCAATGGCTTACGCTCTAAGATCAAGAATGGACAAATGGGACCTCATGAAACTGCAAAGCTTCTGTAAGGCAAAGGACACTGTGGTTAGGACAAAACGGCAACCAACAGATTGGGAAAAGATCTTACCAACCCTACATCTGACAGAGGGCTAATATACAAAATATACAAAAAACTCAAGAAGTTAGACTCCAGAGAGCCAAATAACCCTATTAAAAATAGGGTACAGAGCTAAACAAATCATTCTTAGCTGAGAATTATCGAATGGCCAAAAAAAAATCTAAAGAAATGTTCAACATCCTTTGTCATCAGGGAAATGCAAATCAAAACAACCCTGAGATTCTACCTCACACCAGTCAGAATGGCTAAGATCAAAAAAAAACTCAGGTGACAGCAAATGCTGGCGAGGATGTGGAGAAAGAGGAACACTCCTCCATTGTTGGTGGGATTGCAGACTGGTACGACTTCTCTGGAAATCACTCTGGAGATTCCTCAGAAAATTGGACATTCCACTAACAGAGGACCCAGCTATATCTCTCCTGGGCATATACCCAAAAGATGCTCCAACATACAACAAAGACACATGCTCCACTATGTTCATAGCAGCCTTATTTATAATAGCCAGAAGCTGGAAAGAACCCAGATGCCCTTCAACAGAGGAATGAATTCAAAAAAATGTGGTACATCTACACAATGGAGTATTACTACTCAGCTATCAAAAACAATGACTTCGTGAAATTCATAGGTAAATGGAATGAACTAGAAAATATCATCCTGAGTGAGGTTACTCAATCACAGAAAAACACACTTGGTGTTCACTCATTGTTAAATGGATATTAGCCAAAAAGCTCGAATTACCCAAGATGCAATCCACAGACCACAGGAAGCTCACGAAGAAGCTTTAAAATGCTTTTTATAAAGCTCAAAATGCGAATGCTCCCACTCCTTCTTAAAAGGAAAAATATCCATAGGAGGGGATATGGAAGCAAAGTTTAGAGCAGCGACTCAAGGAATGGCCATTCAGAGCCTGATCCACATGTGGCCCATAAATATACAGCCACCAAAACTAAATATAGATTGATGAAACTAGAAAATGCATGCTGAAAGGAACCGGATATTAACCTCTTCTGAGAGACACATCCAGAGCATGTCCAATACAGAAGTCAATGCCAGCAGCAAATCACCGAACTGAGAATAGGACCCCCTTGGGGGGAATTAGAGGAAGGATTGAAAGAGGTGAAGGAGCTTGCAACCGCATAAGAACAATAGTAGACCTGCAGGAGGGAGACGGCCGCAGCACGGCAGCCCGCAGCGCACCGCCCTGCCATCCGCCTTCCTGTCGCAGCCTCCCGGACCCTGTGGTCCGCGAGTGCTTGCTGTGAGCCCGCCGCGCGACAGCCCGCCATCCGCCTGCCCTCCTTCCCTTGTCGCCTCTGCCAGCCCGGGGGGGGGGGGGGGGTGGCGGCCGGGCGCGCCGCAGACACCCGCCGGGGCCCTTGGACCATGGAGGACGTGAAACTGGAGTTCCCCTCGCTCCCGCAGTGCAAAGACGACGTCGAGGAGTGGACTTACCCTATGAGACGAGAGATGCAGGAAGTTTTGCCTGGATTGTTCTTAGGCCCCTACTCTTCTGCTATGAAAAGCAAGCTACCTATACTGCAGAAACATGGCATAACTCATATAATTTGCATACGGCAAAATATTGAAGCAAACTTTATTAAACCAAACTTTCAACAATTATTTAGGTATCTAGTCTTGGATATTGCTGATAATCCAGTTGAAAACATAATACGTTTTTTCCCTATGACTAAAGAGTTTATTGATGGAAGCTTACAAAATGGAGGAAAAGTTCTCGTCCATGGGAATGCAGGTATCTCTAGAAGTGCCGCCTTTGTTATTGCATACATCATGGAGACATTTGGGATGAAGTACAGAGATGCATTTGCTTGTGTCCAAGAAAGGAGATTTTGTATTAATCCTAATGCTGGATTTGTCCACCAACTTCAGGAATATGAAGCCATCTACTTAGCAAAATTAACAATACAGATGATGTCACCACTCCAGATAGAAAGGTCTTTATCTGTTCATTCTGGTACTACAGGTAGTGTGAAGAGAACATACGAAGATGATGATGACTTTGGGAACATGCAAGTGGCAACCGCACAGAATGGCTGACCTGTGAGGACTGTTATTGCACAGGATCGCTGGACTATGAGGACTGTTACATGGGTGTGAGCTTCCATCTAGAAAGGACAGGATCCTAGTGATGATAATGTGAAATGGTAAACACACAAATACTTTCTTTTCAACTATACGTTGCTTCCAGACATGTTTCTCTGCAACTTGTTGAGCAACAAGTTAAGATGTGGGACTTCTGCAGTAGATGGCGCCGATGGACGATGGGTTTACTTTAAAAAAAAAAAAAAAAAAACTATGGTTTTATTATAAACCAAGAATTTTGGACTTGCAAAGAGGTATTATTGCAATAATGCACTTTTCATACTTGAAATTTATTTGTATGATATAAAGTTATTACTTTAAACAAAATACAAGTTAGGGGGATTTGTTTATAGGTTTTGGATAATTTATAACAAATTTCCTAATGTTTCCTAAAAATTCATTTTGTGTTATATATTACATTTAAAGTAATTTTACAGTTCAATTTTATGATGGAGCCTCTTACAGAAACATTAACAAAATGTAGAACTTGTCCACATTTTTTAGTATAATTCAGTAACTTGATTACCATTTTTTTAAACTTCTTGGTCCCGTATCTTTAAATCATGACTTTAGCAACTAGCCTACTTTACTAATTTAATACAGTTAATACTTCCTTTCCAGTTGTCTCCCTTATTCTAAATGAGAAAAGTTGTAATGATCAAAGAGGTCTTACTTTCTAGAACCGATACTCAAAAATAAGGATAGTGTTATGTTTTCCACATGACTTTTTCCTCTTGCTGTTTAAGCCAAATGTAGACTTGGTCTTCTCAGAGTTGCTCTAACTCTTGTCCAAAATGGTTCAAAGTAGACCAAACCAATGTAGCACTGTTTCTTCAATATGAAACCCCCAAAGAAAAGTGCCTTGCATCAGCAAACAAGTAAATCCTCATGACTTCTAAATTAGTATATAAAGCAGTGAAAAGCTATTAACGTTTTTTTCTATGATTTCTTGTTTTTGAACCATAAATTAAATCTGTGATGCTTGACAAAGGTGAATTATTTGGAAGGAGACATTTACTTCTACTTTACGTTGTATTACTTCTGTGAGGTTCAGCTGACAGCTTTGCTTTGAAGGTGTATCCCTTGGGGAAAGCAATTTGTGGGTAGCTTCAGTGTATTGTAAATTACTGTTTTAACTTGTTCCTAAAGTAACTCAAATTTACACCATGATTTGCATTAGCAACGTCATTTTATGGCTCTTTAGTTTTCCATGTTTTTATCTATATGTATAAAAATTGTTCTACAAAAAAAAAAGAACAACAATAGTTCTATCAATAGTTTTAACAATAGTTAAAACGATAAGTATATATCACAAAGAAAGTATATTGAAAGCTGTAAGAGGAAAAAAATTACATATATATATATTCAAAATAACAGCTGACTTCTAAATGGAAATGTTGAATGCTAGAGCCTGGAGCAATGTATTCCAAGCCCTAAAGGACTATGACAGCAAGCTTGGAATAATATACCCAGCAAAACTACCTGCAATAATTGAAGGAGAAAGAAAAACTTTCTACATTATAAACAATGTAAAAAAATTATATCCAGCAAACAAACCTAAAGAAAATACAGGAAGCAATATCTCAGGGCTGAGTAGAGGACTGCACATCAGAGACTATGGAAGGGAATAGGAAGTCATCATTGAACACAGACAACACCAAAGATCAGCAAACCAATGACTACATTTCAATAAAATCTTTAAATATCAGAGGCCTCAACTTCCCATTCAAAAAACACAGGCTGGTGCAACAGATAAAGAAAATCCATCCACCTTATCTGGGTAAGAAACAGACCTGAGCTTTAGAGATGGGCACTGCCTTCTAGTGAACGGATGACAAAAATGTTCCAGTCTAATGGAACATGAGGCCAGGAAGAAGACGAGTGTCACTCTTCTAATGCCTCACAAAATGGACTTCAAACTAAAACTAATCACAAGAGATTAGAGAAACACTTCATTGGAATGGAGGGAACAGTTAACCAAATAGATGTTGCCATTCTCTCTATATATGTATACATATACATATATGTGTGTGTCCATATATACACATGTATATGTGTATATGCATATGTGTGTGCATATATACACATACACATGAATGTTATATTCAGTAAACAAACCTAAAGAATATATATGTGTGTATATGTACATATGTATACACACACGCACACGTATAGGTACCAAACTGAAGGCACTAAATTTCAAGAAATGATGTCCTATTGATCAACATCAATAGACAGGTCATCTGGTTAAAAAGCAGCAATAGAAACAAGTGACATCATAAATCAAATGAACTTAACAGATACCGACAGACTGTTCTACTGAGACACCAAAGAATATGCAGTCTACTCAGGAGCACGCAAGAGCTTTTCTAAGAAAAAGACTACACCCCTGGCCACAAGACAAATCTTTACACGAACTGGAAAAGATTAAACAGCTCCTTGTGTCCAGTCTGACCACAATGCCGTACAACTTAAAATCAACAACAAACAAATCTCGAGATGAAACGGCTCATTACTGCATGATGAAGGAGTCAAAGGAGAAGTCAAGGAAGAAAAATTTCCCAAAAGTAAATTGAAATGAAAACACCACGACGACATGTCTGGTACACACTGAAAGCAGCCCCTGTGGGGAGATGGACAGCTCTGAGCTCCGAGTCCTCTCTGCACCAGTCTCGGCACCCGCGTGGTGAGCTGCTTCTCACAGGATGGTTGGAAAGACCACTCGACCAGTTACAAGACAAGGTGGCTGTTCCAGAAAGGAATTGTTACTATCTTTTAGACAAAAGGTACTAAGTGGGTGATCCCTGATGCATCTTAAAAATTTTCTATTTGGTGACAGTTTGTATAGCTCTCTTTGTGTGTGACAGTCATCTATACCTTTTCCTTGTATCTGGCAGCAAAGCCTACAATAAATATTCAAACAATCCAGACTGGATCAAGAAAAAAAAAAAAAGGAAAGAAAAGACCAGCACAAGTAAATGACTTAATGATGCAGTTCAAAAATTTGGGAAAAAAATAGGAACAAACTAAATACAGACCCAGTCAACGGCAAGAAATAATAAAAATCAAGGCAGAAATCAATTAAATAGAAACACAAAACAATACAAAGAACCAATGAATCTAATAGCTGGCTCTTTGAGAAGATTAACCAGACTAACAGCCTGCTGGCCCAATTAACGAAAAGGAAGAAAAGGAAGACCCAGAGGAAGAGACTTAGCAATGAGCATAGAAATATTCCAACAGACCCTGAAGAAATGCAGGATATTTTAAGAGGATACTAAAGAACAAACTTGCATTCCATTAAGCTGGAAACCCAATAGCAATGGCTCAATTTCTAAATCCAAACTGCCAACATTGAACCAAGAGGTCAAAAAACTAAACAAACACATAATAGATGAAGAGGTCAAAATAGTAATTAAAACCCTCCCAACTGAAGAGTCCAGGACTTGATGGATTCACAACAGAAATCTACCAGACTTCCATAAAACGTCTATAGTCAATCCCTCTTGAACTATTCAAACAGTTAGAAACAGAAAGAACACTGAAACTATTTCCACAAAGCTGCTGCCTCTCTAAAACCAAAACTAGGTGAAGATACAAGAGGAGGAAGAGGAAGAGGAGGAGGAAGAGGGGAGGGGAGAGGAGAGGAAAAGGGGGAGGAGGAGGGCACAAGTAATCAGGCTACAGGGTCAATATCCCTGGTGAATGTAAACTACAAAATGCTCAATAAAACATTTGCAAACAGAATACATACATCAAAAAGAATTTCCACTGTGACTAAGCTTGCTTAGTCCCTGAAAGTGCAGAGATGGTCTCAGGGTTTCTATAGCTGGTATCAACACCATGACCAAAAGGCAAGTTGGAAAGAAAGGGGTTTATCTAGCTTACACTTCAACACTGTAGTCCATCACTGAAGGAAGTCAGGACAGGAACTCACACAGGGCAGGAACCTGGAGGCAGGAGCTGATGCAGAGGCCATGGAAGGGTGCTGCTTACTGGCTTGCTTTCCCAGGGCTTGCTCAGCTTGCTTTCTTATAGAACCCGGGAGAATCAGCCCAGGGATGGCTCCACCCACAATGGTCTGGGCCCCTCCCCAATCAATCACTAATTAAGAAAACACCTTTCAGCTGGAGTTTATGGAGGCATTTTCTCACTTGAGGTTCCCTCCTTCCAGACAACCCTAGTTTGTTTGCTTTTTTGTTTTCTTTGTCTTCTTTTTTTTAACTCTAGTTTGTTTTAAGTTGACATAGAACCAGCCAGTATGTGGTTCAACATCCATAAGTCAATAAATGTATTAAACCACATAAATGGCTATGATCATCGCAATAGATGAAGAAAGAAAAAGTCTTTCACGAACCCCAACTTGTATTGATGATAAAAGTCCCAGAGACCGTAAGGCTAGAAGGAACATACCTTAAATGTGATAAAAGCTATATATGAGAAACCCATAGCCAACGTCATGCTAAATGGTGACAGGCTTTTATTAGTCCACTAAAGTTGGGAACACGACAGGGATGAACATTGTCATCTATGCTTTTAAATACTGTGCTCTGAGCACTAGCTGGAGCAATAAATCGAGAGAAAGAAATTAAAGGGATTCAAATAGTGAAAGAAGTCAAGCTATCCACGTTGCAGATAACAAAATACTACACATTCAATATCCCAAACATTCTACTAGAATGTCTAGAAGTGATGAACAAACTTAACCCTTTGTTTATCAGAAGGATATAGAATCAACTTGCACAAATCAATAGCCCTTCTACACCACCACCAAACATACAGGGTAGTATCTCATAGACACTGTATGACAGCCTCAAAGGGGAAAAATATACCTGAAATAAACCTAACTGAGGAAATAAAGGACCTTTATAATTAAAACTTTAAACCTCTGAAAAGGAGGAGAAAAAAAAGACACTAGAAAATAGAAAGACAATCCATAATCACTGAGTGATCAAATCAATATTGTGAAAATGACTGCTTTATCAAAAGCTATTAACAGATTCAGTGCAACCCCAATCACAATATCTAACTTATCCTTAACAGAAATAGAAAAGAAACTATAGTAAAATCCATCCCATATGTGACCACAAAGGGCTGCAGATAGCTGAAATAATCCTGAACAAAATAACAATGATGGCAGAACTGCCCTTCCAGATCTAAATCCATATTACAGAGCCATAGACACATAGGACAAAACAGCGACCAACAGATTGGGAAAAGTACTACTCAGCTATTAAAAACAATGACTATGGGGCTGGGGATTTAGCTCAGTGGTAGAGCGCTTACCTAGGAAGCGCAAGGCCCGGGGTTCGGTCCCCAGCTCCGAAAAAAAGAACCAAAAAAAAAAAAAAAAAAAAAAAAAACAATGACTACGAGAAATTCTTAGGCAAATGGATGGAACTAGAAAATATCATCCTGAGTGAGGTAACCCAGTCACAAAAGAACACACATGGTATGCACTCACTGATAAGTGGATATTATCCCAAAAGCTTGGAATACCTAAGAAAAATTCACAGATCATATGAAGCCCAAGAAGAAGGAAGACCAAAATGTGGAAGCTTCATTCCTTCTTAGAACAGAGAACAAAATACTCATGGGAGGAAAT
Organism: Rattus norvegicus; assembly: GCF_021556685.1. NCBI lineage: Eukaryota > Metazoa > Chordata > Mammalia > Rodentia > Muridae > Rattus > Rattus norvegicus. The sequence continues at coordinate 66,077,873 of NC_141540.1, forward strand.
ACAGAGACAAAGAATGGAGCAGAGACTGAAGAAAAGGTCATCCAGAGACTGCCCCACCCGGGGATCCATCCCATATGCAGCAACCAAACCAAGTCACTACTGCTGATGTCAAGAAGTGTTTGCTGACAGGAGCCTGATTTGGATGTCTCCTGAGAGGCTCTGCCAGAGCCCTACTGATACAGATGAGGATGATTGCAGCTAACTATCAGACTAAAAAAGGGGACCCCAAATGGAGGATCTGAAAGGGTTTGCCACACTCTAGGAAGATCAATAATATCAACCAACCAGACCCCACCAGAGCTCCCAGAGACTAAACCACCAACCAATGAGCACAATGGCATGGAGGGACCCATGTCACAAATGTAGCAGAGGATGGCCGTGTCCAGCATCAATAGGAGGAAAATCCCTTGGTCCTGTGAAGGGACCAGTGTAGGGTAATGCCCTGGTGTTGAGGTTGGAGTGGGTGGGTAGGAGTGAGTGGGAGCATCTTCATAGAAGCAGGGGGAGAGGGAGTGGGTATGGGAGAGGAGGAAAGGGGATAACATTTGAAATGTAAATATATAAATTATCCAAGAAAAAATTTAAAAAACTAAGCTAAAGTTACTATGTAACAAATTATATTTTTAAAGGTAATACAACTCATCATTTCCCAAGTATTTAACTACACATAACTTACTTATGTTTGTTATTTGCAACATATATAGAAATGCTGTAGCAGAAACATGACTTAGATGTGAGATAGCTAATCTTGCCTGCCAAACTGACTACCTCTGAACCTAACTAGAACCCAGCAGCTGGATATGCCTGTGAGGGATTTGTCTTGTAGGGTTATGGGAGGTTGGAGACTCACTCCAAATCCGGATCCTGTGAGGGCAGAAAGCCAGACCTTCTGGTAGAGTTCACATAAGAGGATGTGGAAGAAGGAAGCTTTTGCTCTTTGTCTGCTTGTCCTCACTCTTGCTAGCAAGTTCATCTCCCCCTCGCTTGCATTAGAACCTCCTCCTTCCTGGATTCCAGCATGGACTGAAACCCTGATGATCTCTAGGACCTCCGTGGAACTCCAGCCCTGGAACTACTGCCACATCCATCTCCTGGGCTGACCAACTGCTAAGTCCTTGGACTATTTGGACCACAGCCTGTTAGCCACCCTCATAAACCCCTGTGTGCGTGTGTGTGTGTGTGTGTGTGCGCGCGCGTGCGCGTGCGTGAGTGCATGTGTGTGTGTGCAGGTGCATGTGTGTGTGAGCGTGTGTGTGTGTGTGCGTGCGTGTGTGTGTGCATGTGCGTGTGTGTGTGCGTGTGTGTGCGTGTGTGTGAGCGTGTGTGTGTGTGTGCATGCGTGCGTGTGTGTGTGTGTGCGCGTGCGCGTGCGCGTGCGTGAGTGCATGTGTGTGTGTGTGCAGGTGCATGTGTGTGTGAGCGTGTGTGTGTGTGCGTGCGTGTGTGTGTGCATGTGCGTGTGTGTGTGTGTGAGCGTGTGTGTGTGTGTGCATGCGTGCGTGTGTGCGTGTGTGTGCGTGCGTGTGTGTGTGCATGTGCGTGTGTGTGTGTGTGTGAGCGTGTGTGTGCGTGCGTGTGTATGTCAAGAGGGGGGGAGCCCTGACTACTAACATGGTGTTACCGCATCTCTCTTCCCACTTCCCATCTCCACACTCAGTGGTGTCACATTCATGCTTGAAACAGCCCATGCTGGAACATGTCCACTATAAAAATTACTGAACAGGACAGAGTCAAGCTCGAGCTATTGTTTTGTTGATTGATCAGATCAGTAGTTTTCAACTGGAGATAATTTTGCCCTTGATGGGAGAGACTGTTGCTGGTTGTAAGAGGGGAGATGCAGTGGCCATCTAACGTGGCGTACCATGCCCCACTGCACATGTAAGATATGCGGCTCAAACCCTTGTCTTCTGAGACATCTTCCTGGGTGGCCCTGTAGGGACTGTCCACTGTCTTCATCACTCCTCCTTGTGACCAGAAACATCAAGTGCCTTGCAGAAGGCCAGCTTTTTATCTCCGTGTGGTTTGCTGTGGTCCTCTTGTGATTTGGTTTTTGCTGTTTTCGTTGTTTAGCATATTGATCTCAATATGCATTACAGTTATTATCTTTTTTTTTTTTGGTTCTTTTTTTTTTTTCGGAGCTGGGGACCGAACCCAGGGCCTTGCGCTTCCTAGGTAAGTGCTCTACCACTGAGCTAAATCCCCAGCCCCCAGTTATTATCTTTTTAAAGTAAGAACTGGTTTTTACATTTCTTTTAATAGAGCTCTAAATGTCTGGTCCTCGTGTGTGACTTTCTGCTCCACTCAATGCTTTCCTGTAAGAACGTGCCAAGCTCCACCACTGTCATCTTCCCCTCTGTGGTAGGACTTCACCTTTGCGGGTGTCATGGAGCTGTGTACACAGTAAGTGTCTACTAAAAGTAAGTTCTGTGTGACCTAACTTTCCAAAATTCACTTTGGGAAACGTGGTAAGGGAGAATAACTGAGAATGTTTGCAACCAAGAATTTGCAAGCAAGAACCTGCATGTCTCTCCTCTTGGTGTCTGGTTGAAGCACCTAATTCTGTTTAATTAAATATGCAAAACCCCAATGCCTTTCACCTGCAGGCCCAGGAATTACAAAGCTCCTAGATCATAGCCTACTCTCAAGAAGTTGATGGACTTGTTAGGAAGAGAGATTTAAAAATAACCGAAGTCTTGTACAGTTATTTCTTTAAAAACATGACTCAAGAAATTTAGAATCCACACTAATTTTTATGTCTCTCATAAGAGACAAAGTATTTCGGATGAGCTGAGTCATCGGGTCAAATACTATACCATGAAACACCAAGTCATTGCACAGTCCTGCTGACCTGACTGTGGCAGCAAGAGAAAGAGAAAAAAAAAGACACAGACACACAAAAAGCTGTGGTCGGGAGGTCTACGCTCTTAGATTGGAAACCTTGGCACCCTGGAAGCTCAATGTCTTTACTATACAGAGTTGAATGAACAGCAAGACAGGGCTCCTGCATCAACCAAGAAAGATCAGGGCTACTACACACACACACACACACACACACACAGAGAGAGAGAGAGAGAGAGAGAGAGAGAGAGAGAGAGAGAGAGAGAATAAGGAAATAGAGTCATTATACACAGATAAGGAGGCAAGGGTTGTGGTGTACAGTGGGATGAAGGAAATCCAGGTAGCTAATCTGGGTAGGAGCAGTCTCTAGGGGAATGGTCTTTAGGCCATCACCATCAGGGGGGTTCTGTGTTAAACAGTTTCTGCACACACTATCAACATCCACACTTGGACCAGGAAGAAAGATTTTATTTCCCTAACTTACACTAGGGGAGGCTCTGCCCCTTTCCCATGGGTCTGAGGCTATCGAGTTCTTGGCATGACTGTGTTCACATCAACAACACACATTCAATACTCAGGACTGCACTCGGGGCTTCCTACAAGAAAACATGCAGTTTTAGTGCTGATAATGGAATAAAAAACAAACGGTCTGACTTAATTTTGAGAGCTCCAGATTTGCCTGCTGCTCACAGTTTGTCATATGAAGTTGAAATTGCATTTTTACAAACCCCACCATGTTTAACAACATGTCTGTGTAATTCCTGCATTTGACACATGATGTTAGAGAGAGAAAAACTGTTGCTGTCCAACCATTTCACAGATGGAGAGGATGAGAGGGCTGTTTCCTTGTTAGTGGCTTTGCAGCCAACGCAAGGCTGAGTCCAGCTGGTGCTAGTCAGGACCTCCCGGGACTGTGTCACCTCACAGGTCACTCACTACAGTAGAAGTCACCCTAGGCATGTACCTGGATGAAACTTTCTGCAGTTCTTGCTACCTACTCTCTGATCATTTTATATAAAGATAGAACTGTTCATTTCAAGAACAGTGGCTTTGTGGACCACCTCACAAGTACTTGCTTAAGCCTGCACAGTCTTCATGAACTCTCTGATTTCAACCCCATGCCAAAGCGGAGTCCTAAGTATTAACTGCCTGGTGCCTGCTTATCTGAGGTAGACCTACGTTTGCATTGTTTCCCAGTTTATCCTAAACACTGCAGTTTGCTGAGGCAAATAAAAGCCCCTCCCACCTACATGCAGAAATCCATATTATGATTTTGTTGATCATACAAGGGAAAATGGCTTTCTCCACATCTCTCTTTCTGCATGCACATGGGCACACAGTGCAGTATCTTGGCGTTTCGTGCATACTGTTGTTTCGAGACTTTTTTGTATGTATATGGACATAACTTCTAAAAAGAAAACTATACTACATTTATGTCACTGCACCTTCAATTATGTCTCACTACATAGTTTTGTGAAACAGTTTTACCATGCAGTAGGAATTATACGCCGCCTTTCACCTCCTGAATGCTGTGCTCTCCCTGCTGGCAGTGGTTTAGATGTATTATATCAGTGGCGGATTTTCCTCCTTATCCCTCCCAATAGCCCAAGAAAGTCATTTTTCTCCCAGACCATCTATGGTCTTATCCTAAGCTTTCTAATGAGGCAAAGATTAAATAATTCCTACTACAAATACCTCTTCTGCAGGGCACAATGTGTGAGGAGACAAGAAGGGGTGGAGAGATTCAGGAAGTCAAATCTATATTCTCTTCAAAAACATACGACCGGTTCAGTTCAACAAAAGTTTATGTAAAGCCGCCACTCAGAAACTGCTTCATCTCAGAGCAGTCTCACTGTGCCGCAGAGCTTTATGGGATTTAGATCACGGCAACGGGCGAGGTAATTACTAAAACTTCAAAGTTAAACGCTCTTCAGGAACGATTAGCGCCTTTCTGAAATTAGAACCATTTCCAGCAGAATCCCCTGAAGAAGTAATCCTGAAGATAAGTCACATTGCCCCAGAATTCTACTGTAGCTTCAGGAATAGTGCTAACGGTGTCGAGGAAGTGAGATCTCATAGAGAACAATGGGCAACTCCATCTTCCAGTCACCCCACCTTCCCTGCCACACAGGCACACTGCTGTGTCGGAGGGCAAAGGGTTCATGTTGAAAGTTTCCTGTAGCGCTGAATGGAAGAACGTGCGGGAACAGCGGAGGTGAGTAAGCTGTGTGTGGCATTGGACTGGAATTCTCTTAATGAAAGAGCTTATGTTCTCAAAGAGCTGAAAAACAGCTCCAATTTTCTGGTGGCCTAGAATAAAATAGCAAGGGGTTGGGAGGGAGGGTCACATGAAATATAGAGTGTGCGCACAACTCTGCAGCATGGGGGAGGAGGTGCTCGCCTGAACTATGGCGCATGCGCAGCAGAGTTCGACTTGACCGGCGCAGCACAGTTTGAAGCAGTAATTCAGTCACACCAGCGTCTACTCTTAACAGACAGACCCGCCCGGACAAGCTCTGCTTGGTCACATTTCACAGTCCTTTGTAGACAGTTGTGATAGTGTATGTCCCCAAACTTGCTCAAGCCACCTATTTAGCATTGTTTTAATGACCAGCATACCTTTGGTGCATTTGTGCATTTAGTTTTTACCCTGTTTTGACTTTGCTTTTTCTAGTTTGCAGAGAACAAATCTGGGCTCGCATACCTGGGCTGGCATTCTACATGTCCTGTGATTTGCTTTTGGCCAGTCCCTGTCTGGCGACTCGATGACAGAGAAGACGTTTAGAATAGCTCATGTCCATTGATGTCAGTCTTCTCAGAAATACGGCAAGAAATTTTGAAAGAACTGATAAACATGTAATATAGCTACTTGAGATAAAGCAAGATCAGAAATCGGTGTGGAAATCACGTGCTTCAATTGCTGCGGTCCTACCTAGTAAGTCCAGCTTTGCTCCTAGGGACTGATGGCTTCCGGGCTCCTGCAAGTTTATTACATTGTACTGAGATGGTTCCAAGTGTCTTTCGAGCTGAGTCATTCTAGCAATCGGCCACAACAGAGCCAGCCTTTTCCTGAACAGAAACGATCTTCAATTGTCTATTCAAGTCTGCACATACCGAAACAAGCAGACCACAGAGAATTGAGACACGTGTGTGTTCCCTTAGTTCTAGTGACACTGATTGAAATAGCCATACCTGATTGGCCAGAATAAAGTAGAAAGCACCAGACCGTAGAACTCCTTTTAAATTGAGCATTACTGTTTAACATAGGCTCACATGCTGACCTAGATTCTAAGAGGTTTTCCTCACATCCTCTTCTTATATGAATGGCATATGATAATTCTTATGCAAGCATTAGCTATCACTTAATAGTAATGTTGTTCTTGCTAATAATGAGTCTAGTCTACAATATGAACTATTCCATGGAAGGTTACTATGCACAAAGTAGTGGGTATTGGGTGTGGGTCTTCAGAGCCACAGACAGATGACTTCACATAGATAGATAATGGTGCAATTCATCAGCGAGACTGCACATGACTTCCCAATGACTCTATCACTAGCCTGTAGCCCTTTTATTCCCAGAAATCCATTTTATAAATTGTTATGACTGACTTCCCACATTTCTCATGCTAGTCCTTTCCTCAAATCTTCTCCAGAATCTGCACAACTCTAATGAGACATGCATGTGACATAAACATTTGATTATTACATGTCTGGTGCTAAGAGAAAAATATAACTAGAGCATATTCTTTTCACTGTGAAATTCACTTAGAAGGAAGGCACACACATGCATACACATACACACATGCACACATATACACATACACATGCACACATGTACACACACCTGCACACATATATACACACATACACACATGCACATATATACACACACATACACACACATGCACACATATGCACATATATACACACATACACACATGCACATATATACACACACATACACACACCTGCACACATATATACACACATACACACATGCACATATATACACACACATGCACACATATGCACATAGATACACACACATACACACATGCACACATATGCATACATATATACACATGCACACACACACACACACACACACACACACACACGTACACAAGCATAAACAATCCAGAACTAAGTAGAAACTGCAGTGATGGAAGGAACATGCTAAGGAACAGAGATAGAAGGACCACGTTTACTCTGGAAGAAACAAAGAAAGAATCTGAGGGAGGAGATTCTGGTGCTTACAGGATGTAAGTAAGGTAAAAGCTTTTTCTTCACTACATCCTCCAAAGTTCCAGCCGCATCTCTCATTGTTCTCAACACAACCGAACTCTCTATTCCTATTGGACCAGTCTGCCATTGTCTTGTCTTAAAAAATACACCTTTGATCTTATTGACAATGTCTTTTTTCACAAGACATTCCATCAGGATCCTCCAACAGGGAAAAATCAAACTTGTTCCTTTTCTCTTTCCCATCCCCCTCCCTTCCTTACTCTTCATCCTTCCTCTACCTCCTCACCCTCACCCTCCTCTTCCTCCTCATTCCCACCTAGTAAACAGTGCCCTAAGTCCCATGAGCCCTTGCCAACTCGGCGCAGCCATATCCTCTAATCACACATGAAAGCGTTTCATCCAGGAGCATAGTGAGTTTATAATTGTCATTTTCTCACATCGTGCCAACCAAACCATAGCTACTTGGAGAAAAGGTATTTTGTAACATTATTTTATTTGGTCCATAGCACTAGCACTGTATCAGCCATAACACAATATGAACGGTCAAAAGAACTTTCTGAAAGGAATTGTTTTACCAATTCTCCCTCTGGTTTATGTGATGTGGAATAAATTTACAAAAGTTTAGAAGTTCAAATAACTAGAGCTGAGAACGTTCTTGCTTCCATCGGCAAATTTACTAACTAGAAGTCAGGAGTACCATAAGAACGATAAACTAGCTGGGTAAACTCTGAATGTGGAAAAACCATGAGCTGTGGGGTAGCTTACACGTCTGGTTTGTACGAAGGCTGTGAATGAGGTTCTCGTACCTGGGCATCTGTAAGAGGAGCAATGTATTGTTGAAAGAAGGAAAGAGTTTACAAGTTTAGAAATAAAATGGGAGTGATTAAGTAGACATTTCTGTGAGGAACTGTAGTATTTGTGTGTCAGTCAAGTAAAAGAGGGTTATGGGAAGGGCACAATCTCAGTGGGGACAGGGCCACACAAGTGTGAGGACTTGGGAGTCAGATTCCTAGGACCGATGTAAAAGCCAGATGCTGTAGTGCAATGTGTGTGCTCCTGAGAAAAAGGAGGCAGACATAGGAGAGTTCGGGAACTTGTAAGCCACCTAGTCTGGCATACATAGCAGCAAAGAACTAGACACCTCTCTCTACTGAGGTGGAAGATGAGGACCAATACTCAAGGCTGAAGGTGTTCTCCAACCCCCACATGCAAGTAATGGCATGTGCTCTCATTCATATACATCACACACACATACATGTACATGCACACGCACACACATATGTACACACATGCACATGAATATGCACACACATACACACATACATGAACGTGCACACCCATGCACAATGTTTTAAAGAGAAGCTTATGCATACACATGTATGTACATGCTGTGCATGCACCAGGTAATGGAACTGAAGGTTTGGGGAGCATTTAGACACATCCAGGTCCAGTAACCTATGGCTTTCCTCAGAACATTCCTAGTTAGTCTGTTCTGCTTCTTATCTCTCACCCCCTTCATTCTAACAAAACCACAAACACACATTCACTCACACAACACTATACTCGTATTCAAAACAGGAAGTGAATGGCCTCCAGAGAATCATCCATATTGGTGAGAGGGAATCCCTAGAAAGAATGAAGAAGAAGATACAGATTCATTCATTCCATTTGGTGCCTCTCACTTTAAATCGACATTTCTTGTTTGCGCCAATGAGTTCTTTGAACATTTTTCCTGGTCAGCTAGCACCATGTCATGTTTGCCAGTGGATGACACAGGAGGAAGGCTCAGAAGGAAGATGGCTCCTTTACTGGAGCTCTATGAACGTCTTCTGCTCCAGAAGTTTCCCCAGCTTCTGATACTCCGATCATACAACTCCCTTTCTAGTTCTTGCAACATGGGCAGCTGCTCCAGTGCCAGGCCTTGGATATAGCTTCCCTGTGCCAAGCTCCTTCAATAGTCAGAGCTTCTCTATTACCTGATTCCTCTAGAGGAAACAGCTTCTCCTCACAAGTCTCTCCAGCAAACTCATGTTCCAAGAACTCAGCTGATGCAGAAAGGGTACCTCGTGGGGTGCCTGGCTCCCACAATGCTGTGAGCAGCAGTACTGAGCGGCGGCAGCTTCCCTGACATGCCTCTCGGGTAACTTTGCAGTCAACACCCCCTTTCTGCCAATGGCTTTCCCCAACACTGAAAAGAGTGGCTTTCCAGTAAACTCCAAAGGGCAACTGTCCAGCACATTACAGCACTGTGCACAGCCATGAGCTCTGTGCCATGCAGGAGCTGCAAACACGTCTCTTCCTTCTCTACCCCAGAGAAAGAGCAGGAGCACGACTGAGAAGGAGAAGGAGAACCTTTCTGCCTCTGCCCTAGAGGCCATGACCACCACTCCTGCTGTGGGTACACATGACCAGTCCTGCTGTGTGTACACAGGACCACTCCTGCTGTGTGTGTACTCATGACCACTTCTGCTATGTGTGTACACATGACCAGTCCTACTGTGTGTGTATATATGACCACTCCTGCTGTGTGTACACATGACCACTCCTGCTATGTGTACACATGACCACTCCTGCTGTGTGTGTATATATGACTACTCCTGCTGTGTGTGTACACATGACCACTCCTGCTGTGTGTGTACACATGACCACTCCTGCTGTGTGTATACACATGACCAGTCCTACTGTGTGTGTACACAGGACCACTCCTGGTGTGTATGTACACATGACCAATCCTGCTATGTGTATACACATGACCAGTCCTACTGTGTGTGTACACATGACCGCTCCTGCTGTGTGTATATACATGACCAGTCCTGCTGTGTGTACACAGGACCACTCCTGCTGTGTGTGTACTCATGACCACTTCTGCTGTGTGTGTACACATGGCCAGTCCTACTGTGTGTACACATGACCAATTCTGCTGTATGTGTACTCATGACCACTCCTGCTGTGTGTGTACATATGACCATTCCTACTGTGTGTATACACATGACCAGTACACATGACCACTCCTGCTGTGTGTATACATGACTACTCCTGCTGTGTGTATACATGACTACTCCTGCTGTGTGTGTACACATGACCACTCCTGCTGTGTGTATACACATTACCAGTCCTACTGTGTGTGTATACATGACCACTCCTGCTGTGTCTGTACACATGACCACTCCTGCTGTGTGTGTACACATGACCACTCCTGCTATGTCTGTACACATGACCACTCCTGCTATCTGTACACATGACCACTCCTGCTGTGTCTGTATTCTTTCTAACTTCCTTTCACTTCTTACTAGCAAACCTTTTCTTATCCTAACCTTCTCCTATAATTTGAAAACTTTTAAACTTTCTTGTTCAAACAACTATGTGGATTCTAAACTTGTACCTGCTGATTGATAACTTCCCCCTTGTGTGCTTTTAAAACTTATCAGAAATGTAAATAACTGAGTTGTTTCGTATTCTGCATACCTGCTTAAAGTGCCTCTGTCCAGCCCTCAGGCTTCCATATTTCCATCACTCATATGTGGAAAAGTCATCCCATGCTCTTATTTGCAAACTCAGTCTTCACCAATATCAATCAAATCTTGCTTTCCCCCCAAAACAACTATGAAACCCCAGAAACTTTCATTTTCTATGATTTGCATAAACTTGCTGATGCGTGTTTTCACGGCAACCCATTTAAGTCCCTGGTTGGAAAGCAGGTACACAGATAGCGAAGGGTCTTCAAAATTAATACATCCTTGAACTATCACTTTGCTTGCCCCTGAAGACGGTAACTAGGGACCATAAACCAACAATATCTGGGACAGATGAAAGGCATACCACACCCCAAGTGAAGAGAGAGGAAAACCACAGGAGAGGTTGGATGGAAGGAGCCACCGACCACTGAACCCTGAGAATGCATAGTTTTGGCAAAACATGCACAAAGAAAGAAAGAATGGGGAAAACCCGAGTCTTTCGAAACTGCGCATGCCCTGTGGCCCCTGCATCTCCATGGGCACCCAGGTTCACATTTTGAAGACAACCATACAAGGCCAGTAAAGTACTCCATCTCCAGCAGCGGAAGGAGCAGGGGTGCTTTCCACCAAAGTAGATAAGAAATCAAGAGAGAGTGGTGAACGATGAAAACCAGCAAAAGTATGAGTGAAAAATTAAATCCTATTTCTCAGAAGTTTAGAAAATGGAGGCTGACAGGAACGCTAGGGGGGATGACACAAAGTCACTGTATCACCCGGAAGGTCACCACGAAGGAGAAAATGACTCTCGCAAGCATGAAAGTCTTGCTTTCAAGGTTTGTGATTCAAAGCTCACAAGGGTTAAGTTCTCCATTCACAGTTGACTCTGTTTCTTATTTAAAACAGTAAGGTTTTCTTCAGTGAAATCACGTGATTGGGAAAGAGGTGGGGCGTCTCAAACAAAAAGCCTAGGGATGTGGGCAGCTTTGACCGTTTGAGGCATTAAGCAGTTTAGCATGGCTCAGCAGCTACCTTAAGTGTTATGTCAACTATTATGACATAAGCTAAAGGTGTTGAAATATGAGGATGTGTGTTTTCTGACAGGGAACGGGTGACAATTTGAAGGGTCGGTTTTTTAACATGGAAAAAAAATAAGTAAGAATTCAGAACAGATTGTCAACCAACAGGTTGTGCAAAAGGGTTTAAGTAATTGGGGAAAAGTTGGAACTCTTAAAAAAAATTTTTAAGGAAACTACCATTTTCCTGTTGTTTCAGAAATATCTGTAATGCTAGTATCTTAAAGGAGAAACGTGAGGCAAATTAAAGTGTGTTTTCCATTCTTCTTTTGCTATTTGTCTCTGACACTTCTTAATCCTGTCTCAGATAAAGGACGCTCGCTCCTGAGTAAGGTCTCTGCTTTCACTCCCCCAGGGCAGCAACTCTACAGGACAGAACAGGGATCCCGAGATTTTACACACCCAGATAAAATGTCTTTGGTAAAGGTTGTCCTTCCTTACTAAGATTATCCTATCCAGACCAAGAATTATCTGTCTTGGTCAAAAAGTCTGTGTGGTGCCTGCATTACTGTGAACTGTTGGGATCTTTTTAAAAAGAGGATTTTAGGCCAATATAAAAGTAATGTTAACCTCACATATACAATATTGTTACATGCTTACTTTGTGTATATCCCTTCATTGTAGAAGTAAAGACTTCTCGATAGATGCATTATAATCTGAGGGATGTGCATGAATGCTTTGCAAAATGGCCCATAAATGGATTTCGGGGCATCACTTGAAGGTAGACAAATCAGTAAATACATAAGCACATCTCTGTTCACCAAGATTGTCTTCATACCTCTGCTAAGGAGAATGGTTACTGAGGTAGAACAAAGTTAACATTTTAAATGTCTGAACAATACAAAGTTACCCAGTCTGTCACACTAGTAAGTTAGCCACGTAAGTCTGTAATCATTCTTGTTTTCAGGGAGTGGACAAAAATATAAAAGGATAGAATCAAATTCAGCAAAAGGAAGGATTCACAGGTAACTGAGCAGCAAGGACCTCTGGGTCACATGACCCGGCCATGCCCACTGGCTTTCAGGACACTTACTTGAACAGCGGAGTTCCACAGACAACACATTTATATATCCCAGGATCTTTGTGATGGGTGTATTCTCCTTCAAAGGCACTGATAAACAATAAACAGATCGTCAAAAAATATTAACAAAGCTAGTATTACTTCTTATAAAACACATTGGTTTAAAATATATTTCTCCAAAAAAGCTTTCCAGGGGTTTTTGGTCCTAAAGTGAGAACAGACCAAACATGGAAACCGGAACAATAGTAATATACTTTATATGTGTATGTGATGTGTGTGTGTGTGTGTGTGTGTGTGTGTGTGTGTGTATTACATATAACTACTCCAAACTAGTAGGTTAAGTAAAAATATCAAGCCATCCAGTAAGTTAATACTTAGAATATTTTTCAAATTAAAAAAAAAAAGCCCATTGTTTGAGTTATATAAAGAACATTATTATCTGAGATTTCTGCTACCCCACACCATGCAAGAGGGGACCAGAAAATGTAGCAGGTTCTGAGTCTTCAAGTGGAAGGAGTCTCACTTTTTTTGGTTTGAAAGGGAATATTGCAGCTTTAAGGGAATATTTTTCTCCGTTAACAATCTTAAAGGCGAGGAGGTCAGTCGGTTAATGCAGATCAGCTGTGCGGGCCAACAAAAAGTCTATGTGCTTCGCAGCCTGTTCTTATTATCGTTTTGCCCTCTTTACGAGGTCCAATTTTTTTTTTATAAACAGAATTTTTAAGAATGACCTAATCTCTGGTTGTTTGTGTGCATTAAATCATTTTTGCTAGCCTCGCGCACAACACTGGCGGGCGGGCAGGCAGGAGTCCCGTACGCTGTGATCTAGCCCACCGCTGGTAGAAGGAAGGCACACCTTGTTAGAGCCTCGGCGTTTAGTAAACTCAGTACACAGTGGGCTCTGTGACGGGGAGAGCGTGGCGTCGAGGAACAAGGATCCCCTGTGTGAGCTCATGAATGGAAGCACAAAGTTACATCATTAATAAATCTGGATCAGAGCTACATTTACAGCCCCATGCCAAGCTCCACGGTATAAATCAGACAACAAAATCATTGGGCCCTGGCAAGGTACCTTTTAGCTGAAATCAGCTGAGAGAGATTTTATTCTATTCACTAAAAACAGTCTTGGAAGTGAACGGACTTTTTTTTTCCCACCCCTTCCAGGATGTAGGGCGAACTTCCAAGGACCAAAGCCGTGCGAGGGTAGTTATTGAAAATTTTTGACATTCCAACCACAAATGAGCCAATAAATACTTTCTCCACATGTGCTTCAAAAAGAAATCAGAGCGGGGTGGAAAGGAACTAAATTATGCTACCTTCTTTTTGCAGCCAAAACGTCTATGCTTTACAATGACCACCTTCAAAATGCCAGCCTCCTGGCGGAGCTCCACGTCCCTCACGGTTTTCCTTGCTGTGATGTCGTCCAAGGAAGAAGAAAAAAAGTATCCAAATCGCTATTCCTTCCACACATTTCGTTGTAAACTAAAAACAGGCCCTCAGCAAAAGTCCCATGGCTTTATAGAGATAGCACATTCCGAGTGGGGGGTAAAGCAGAAACAAAACCGAGCCTTAACCCTAGGCAGTGCCATCTCCAGTCTTTTCAGAGACAAGTCGTTTGCAGGCCTCAGCCAGTGTGTATAGTTTCTTTAAAAATAATCAACAGGGAAGAAGACTCCGAGGGGGAGAAAGTGGTGCTTGCCTGCCTATTTTATCACAGCACACATTACCTTTCTGTTCCTTTCTCCTGAGTGACGTGGTACTGTAGGGGTGTCAGCCGCTTCCTCAGTTCCTGCTGGGAAAAGGCCACCTTACAGTTCTTCTTATCCCTACTTGACCCTGGAAAGAGAGGATATGGGAGAAAGAGCCATTTTAGCCCGAATCCTAAATACTTGCTTTGGCTGGCCGCCACAGCACAGCCTCTACAGTCAGTCGCTTCTCAATGACCAGAGAGTCCCTAACGGACTACAAAATCTTACCTGAGCTACAGCTGGTCTCCAAGTTCAAACAGAACACACCTAAAGGAGCCAACTGACTCCTCTGGAGCAACAAGAATGGGCCACAGCCAGGGCTCCCAGCAGGAGAGACTGGAAACTCACTGGGCATTTGCATTTGTTTACAGGACCAGGGCACATCCTTTACGCTACCTGATACCTTGAAACCCCCTTTTAGAAGGTGAATCCAACAGCAGGCATGTATTTGCAAGTATGCGGTGACATGGGCATATAAAGATCCATTCCATAACTTTGCAACTTGGTAGATGAGCCTGAGGCTGTCATCAAACCATTGTCGTCCAAGATGGCCGCCTGCCATCCTAGTTATTTTTCAGAGGAACCTAAATGTATCTTTTTGTGTGTGTGTTTCTACAGTAGGAACTACTGTTTTCTATGAGTCTATCAGATACTTAACTGGGTTCTGCATGGTCTTTAGAAATGCATGGTTTTTCTAAAGCCCGTATCTTATCAGGCTATCAAGAAACTGTCAGGATGTCAGGAGACTTCAGGAGAAGATATTTACTTAATATAAAGTGAGATTCAAGAATTCCAGAGAGAGAGAGAGAGAGAGAGAGAGAGAGAGAGAGGGAGGCAGGAAGAAGAGGACACAAACAGAAGTGGGGTATGGTTTGACTTCAGGGTTTGTGCTCTCCTGGCACAGCTCAGAAGGGAGGATTTCCCCACTTAGTGTCTGAATGTCAAAGTGGTTCTAATGTGACTGACAGCCCAGGCAGTTTTATTTCAATATATGCAGACTGCAGTGAGATGTTCAGACGACACCTGTTTGTGTGTTTGTGTGCACTGTTTTTATTTTACTCTAGCAAGTGAGCGGAAGAAACATGACCAAGGCAGGACAGCCATGACTCACTGCACTAACCTGCCTTTCCATGGCCATCCATCAGAGTAGCAAAGCAGCTTGCAAATGGCCCTCCACACAGAGATTTCCTACCACATCTTGAACTTAGTCTTGGTATCCTGAGTATTAAATTCAACTTCTTCTGACTCAGCAGGAGAAACCCTTCCCGAGGTTTGCTTTTAAGGCACCTACCATAGAATCCAAGATTACTGAAGTTAAGCTCGGCAAGAATTAACTAATCAGCCATCCTGATTGTGGGACTGAAGACAGGCTATCAGCTTCCAGAACTGGGGCCACCTAGACAGATGGCTGATTCTCCATCAGAAAACAGGGAGCCAGGGAGAAGGCAAACCAGAGCCAATGGAAGACAACCTTGGTCAGGTAGGGAGTCACAGTGACCTCTGCTAGCCTCCCCATCCTTTGTTGGTCTAGAAAGGAACCCAGGAACAACTGGCATTTCAGCAATAGCCCTGAGGGCCTCCCACCTCACTGAACCACAGTTAACACCGGGCTCATCCTGGTGTGAGAAACCCTGCTTACTGCTGTCCAAGGCATAGACAGACAATTGCCTATTTAGCCAGCATGAAGAAGGGCTCTTTCTCAAACAACAGGCACCCTGGATTTGGGTGGGTTTCTGTTTACCTCCCTCACAGACTTCTTAAATTTTATTTTGCTTTTACTGATTGTTAGAAGGGTTCCTGCTAATTTTGTCACAAAGTTCATTAATTACAACCTTAATCTGACAAATTATCATGGTTGAAATTATTGGTTCCAACGGGCTTGATAATTAAGATCTGGACAATTAGAGTTAAACAAATCTGTCGAAAATATTTTGGGTTTAATATACGTTCATTCATATAAAAAGGCCAATTGTGTTCCCAACGTTTCAAGAGCTTAGCCACCCATCTGTATGTCATTTGGTACAGGAGAAGCAACCGCCGGTTTAAATTACATGGTATTGGATTGCAATTCCCTAACATTGGATGCTTTTCTGCTCTTTTACCTTGAGTCATTTTACTAAGGGGTGCTCATGAAAAGTAGCTTCGAGCGCAGATGCTCGCAAACCACTCAGGCAAAGATGTTTCTCTCTCTTTCATTCTCTCTCTCTTTCTCAAAAAATTAAAATCTCTTTTCTGAAGGAAAAGAATAAGACTGTTGGTCAGTATTGATGAACCCTGTCATGTATTTGCAGGGGGGAGGGATGAGTAAAATTGAAAACATCTGATTGAAGTAAATAATACAAACATAAAAGCTTGACTGGTGAATGGAGGGTATGGAAGAGTCCTTATTTCATAGATTAGAAATTACTTTTGATCTAAACGTTCTTAAAAACAGATTGTTTTCCGCTATGAGCCCAGCTCATTAGCTGTGCTGTGCAGAACGCGTTTTAATGGTGAACTTTGAAAGGGACCCGCTCTGTTCCTTTGTTAGTCCCCATCTTGTGTGGAATGGGGGAAAAGCTTTCGTTTCAGCTTTCTTTGTTTGTCTTTCGAGAACCACGAAAGCAGCATTCACACAGATTCTGGAGGAATGCGCCCTATGTCACAGCCTACAAGTTATTTGGTTTTGGTGCACTTAAAGGTCATCTTCCAAATTAGTGAAATTTTCCTACATCCTGGCTTTTCAACCTTAAATATAAATGTTGTTTCCCAACTGTAAGTGAGGTTTGTTCTCTGAGAAAGGCTGGTGATTATGTGAAGTGGTCAAACTTCATGCATTTCTTTTTTTCTTTGGTCATACTGTGTTCACCAAGTAATTAGGCATTTAAAGTATACCTAGTAGCGAAAGGAAGGGCATGCACATTAGAAACAGTTACTGTGATTTTTGTACTAAGCAACTCCAGTACGAAGTTTGTCAGATTGTAACAGAAGTCTGGCCACACCGTTCAATAGCAATGATAAACTTCTTGGACAATTGAATGCTGTGCTGATTCATTAATTCTGAGAGCAGAACCAACACTGGCATGTACAAAGAGAAGCTTCGTGCTGGTCTCGGTCCTCTGCTCCCTACCAGACTGACTTGGCTAAAGGCTCGCGGTGCCAGGGTTGATTCTGAAGACATCATTTCATTTTGAAATCTGAGCATCATTCATTGGGTGTCTGGTTTCCCTTTGCTATCTTCACTTAGGTACCGTAATTTTCTCATTACACAGGGTAATTTAACATTAGCGTTCTACGACATCTGTTCAATGACTTCTAAATTGGCCTAGAAGCACGTCAGGGAGAGAGGGATCCCTTTCTTGAAATGTTTAATAGCACACTTTGAAGGCACAAGTCGGCACGCACACACACACACACACGTGCAACACAGTACGTCTAGAGGAATAGATATTATCCCTGTATATCTAACCATAACCCATTCCCTACAGTGTAATTGTTACATGGACCAGATCTATCCTAAACCCAATCCAGACGTATTTAAATACAGAAATATGCCCAGGGTATTTTTCTTTACACCAAGACAGCTTCCATGTCACTGCTGAAGGGGAGAACAGTGTAGAAACTCCAGTAGCCACACAGATGCAGGAGATTATACCTGTAATCCCACACAGCACGGCTTTGTCACACACGGACACACACACACACAGACACACACAGACACACACACACAGACACACACACACACAGACACACACACACACACATACACACCACACACACAGACACACACACACACACCACACACACAGACACACAGACACACACACACACACACCACACACACACAGAGACACACAGACACACAGACATACACACACAGACACACAGACACACACACACACACACCACACACACACAGAGACACACAGACACACAGACATACACACACCGACACACAGACACACACAGACAGACACACACCACACACACACAGAGACACACAGACACACACACACAAAGACACACAGACACACACACACAAAGACATACAGACATACACACCACACACACACAGACACACCACACACACACAGAGACACACAGACACACAGACATACACACACAGACACACACACAGACACACACACAGACACACAGACACACACAGACACACACCACACACACACACAGAGACACACAGACACACACACAAAGACATACAGACATACACACCACACATACACACACAGACACAGACACAGACACACACACACACACACACACACACACACACATACACACATAGACAGACACTTCTAAAACGGAGTCTGCAGCTTTGCGCAGTGGCAGTATCGTAGCCAATGAGGTTTATCCGAGGCGCGATTATTGCTAATTAAAACGGAGTCTGCATTCTGGTTCTACCTGCTTCAAACTGTGACCGTAGCAGAGTGTTCACCACATCAGCCACTGTACGGGTGACAACAGCAGACTTAGCAGGCCCCCCCCAGTGAAGAATTGCAGAGGATCGATCACGTCCATTTTACAAACGGAACCTAGGCTCATAGGATTGGTTATAGTATAACTTTTTACGGAAGTGTAGCAACTCAAACATGCAGTTCTTGAACAATATGGCAATTTCTGTGAGTATGAAAATTAGACAAAACTTTCTTCTCAAATTATGCAGTAAATTCCAACACCACCACCACCAACAACAATAATAATAATCCTGCACTAATGAGTTAAGACAACAGAATAGGAAGGTCATGGCCATGGCAGGACACGCAGAGAGTGGCAATGTCCGCCCTTAGCCCGTGCCGGCTGTCCCTACATTCTTCAGCATCAGTGGCAAGCCCATGCAAGCCTCTCACCACATCTACAATGCCAAAAGGACTTTCTACTCCCTGTACAGACCAGATCGGTCACCTAAATGCTTAGAGCACTCTCAAACCATACATCTTATATTTCAGTGTGGAAAAATATTGACTATTTCCCCATGATAATAAGTATGAGATGTGTATCTTGTTCTGATTTAACTTCACTAAGATAGTAAAGCTAACGTAGGAATATCCTGCTGCTGTATTGACAGACGGTGTAAAATTAAAGCATATGTTAATTTCTACTGTGAGCGTCCATGTTCAAGTTCGCACTAGTCTATCATGTTGGAAAACTATTTTATTTCAGGCTTAGGGGGTGTTAGAATCTGTAAGTGGGAGATTATAGACTAAATCTAGCTGACCTTTAGAATAAATGTGCACCACAAACACCAACTGCTGTTGGTTTTCTTCTGTTTCACAACTCCAGCCACGCGCTAAAGGCCTTGAGAACAAAACAGCACAATTACAGAGGGGGAGGTGTTATGGAGGCGTCTTCAGTTCAGACCCTCCCCTCAGAGTAAATATGTACTAGGAAAACATCTCTGGGACCTCGTGCATTTCAAGGTGTCAGGACACAGCTTCAGGCCCTGGCTTCCACAAACCAGGGCTGCTCTGCTCACCTTGAGAACACTGAATCAAGACTACTTACTTTTCTAAGTCTAAGCTGTTGTCAGCTACCGAGCATACGTGAAGGACTGCTTTAACCATCATGCTGGGTCCGCTCATGGCTTCCGCCATTGTTTGGAGGACACAGAGCACAGTGCTGAAAACAAGGTGAGACCTTCTGCCTTGGAGCTCCGTTAGGGCAGAGGTAAGATACACAGAACACAGGAGAAGCAAGGTGGTCTAGTAGAAGGTCTTTTAGAAGTTGGTAACTACATAAGTGTGGAAAGGCAAGCAAGGAGCAGGGCTAGGGTGCCCAGGCTACCGGAAGACGGCTGTCTCATGGAGTAGGTAGGGGGCTCTCACTACAGTGATATTTGGGCAGAGTCCTGAAGAAGGAGAGGTAGCTGATAGTGAGGATGACTCAAGAACTTTCCAAATGCATAGAGGGGATGGCCAGGAGGTGAAGACACTGTACAGCTCATACATGAGTGGCAGAGACGGGCAACTTGAACATGGCCAGAAAGCCCAAGTGGGGGCAGGGTAAACACTGGACACAGTGGGCAAAGGACACTGGGCAAAGGGCAGGCCTTGTTTCTAACAAAGTTGACTGCTCTGTGTATATGGTAACTCTCAGGGGCCTCCTTTCAGACTGTGTCTACCCAACATGTCTCTGAGAATGTTGTCACCTGGCTGGATTATACTGGCGTTGCGTCTAACTTGCTTGCTGGCTTAATGTCATACTACCTAAAGCCAGACTATCATCCCCAACCTCGAGCTCCACATGAAGGGCGTCAGTAGAGGGTTCTTTGGAGATCAGTGCTGCATGAGCATAGAGAACGAAACCCTTCGGCCATTTTAAACAAGGCATGTACCCTGGGAAGCTCGGGCACCTCTCCCACATTAGGGTAGTCCTGTAGGTAATGGTAGGGGACATCCGTAAGGAAAGAACACATAGAATTAATGCCTCAGCTGAGCTTTAAAAGAGCAGCCTTAATTTTTATACCAAACTGTTTAATTGCATCTGTGCTCCAAGCCCTAAAGACACATAAAGAATCATTACATTTCTTGAATTAAATAATGCCATGTATTTTACAGGCACCGCACCAAAAGATGAAACTGGCCTCCGGCTTCTATACTGACAGAGAGAACAGACCAGGTCACAAGACATTTCTGGCCAGTTTTCCTTCCCACTCTATGCACCCAGGTGGCTTCACCTCTGCCAGCCTTCAGGGATAGCTTGTTTGCTCTGCAGGGCAGAGCATCTGCCTGGGCAAATACTGTGTGGTCCAACTTCGTGTGGACATCACCTAGAAACATTGTAACTTCTTCAAGATACAAACTTCTGGGCTTAATATTGATGCATTGTCTCTACAGCCATTTATTAAATATCTTCGGTGAGTTAAGACTTGAGTCCTCTGCGGAGTTGAGGACAGATCAAGGAAAGCCCCTGCCTCCTAAGGAGCTCACAGATGAGCAGGAATGGTAAGAGGTCAGCACAACCTAAGTCTTTAGGGAAGGCATGTGCAGAACTCTGTGTAAAGGGAGTTAACACTGAGGGCATTTGTACTCTAAACTTTTCCCGTCCAGATTGACGATGTCTGGCTGTCCTAGCAGCATAGGATACCTGTAGAAATCAAATGTCTACAATCAGAGTGCCAGGAAATGTCCAAATAGGGAAGAAAGCTCCTCCTAGGTGGCTGACTGACAAACAGGGTGGGATTACATGGGTATAAGCCAAGGCTAGGATCGTCCACCCTGCAGAAAGCTATGCAGATGGAGGATTTGGAGCCATATCGGCTAATTTTATGAAGTTGCCAATTCTCCAAACAGGAAAAGGTGTAGGTTCAGATTCAAAAGAGAAAAACTTTGGGATCTGAGAAGTGAAGTAATTTTAAAGCCAAGGAGGGAAACGTGAGAACGTTTTGTTTTTCCTGTTGTGAGCTGACAGGAAAACATGAACTGTGAGAGGCCAGCATCAACTCTGTGGTATCTCAGGCTAATTAGGATGACCTGAAATTCTCACCGTAGTAGTAAAGCCTCGTTTATGAAGTTGCATGACTTTTCTGACCAGAGACAACAGAGAGATTCGTTCACCCTGATATAACAGCCATTAAAAACATTGAACGGCCGTGAGACAGAAGCCATCTTCTATACGTCTATATTTACTTGCACACTATAAACTTTTAATTGTGCAACCCTCATACCGTCATCATTTCATCACCATCTGTTAAGTTCCCAAGAGAACTAGAAACTACTTTATCAACCCCTCAAAACTTAACGCAAACCCTGGGAGCAATGGTGTTCGTGTTAATGTGGACCATGAAGTTTAGGGTTTAGAGAAATATTTAAGGCATGTCTTGATCCTGAAAGCATTTTCTTGCTGGCGAAGCATAGAACTAAAAAGGAATTTCTGAAGCACTCCCATCATCTAGGGACAGCAGTGGAAGAGAAAGTCACCTCATGTCAACTCTATCTGATTGCTTGTGAGACTTCTGACAAACCTGCAGTTCCCTGGTTTTAATTTTTTTTTTTTTTAAAGCATGGGTCCTCACTCTCCCATAGAGAAAAAGATTAAAACCAGACAGGCTCAGTTCAATTCTACATTTTACATGCAATCAAAAAGATTTGTATACATGCATGCGCGAGCACACACATACACACACACATGCATGCACACATTCGCACAAGCAATATCCTCTCTATCCATCTTTCGTCCCTCGGTTTCCCCCTCGGAGATCACAGTCTGCTTAAGAGATAAGAGGTAACCACCTGCTGGAACAAGCCCTCTCTTTGATTATCATGCAGAATTTTATTTTGAATAATACTTCACTAGAAAGAAAATATGCTGCCTAAAAGTTCAATTTTTTTTTCAAGTTTCCAAAATTAACTCATGGCATACATCAAACTTGAGTCTAAATTTAAGGACAATGACAAAAACCAAGTCTGCAACTTCTGCCAGAGGAATAGCTAACTGATTAGCCCAGAGGAATCTAAGATATTCTGGAGGAAAGGATACAATTTAACGTTTTTCCTTTTCACACAGAAAACTCAAGAAAAGGCACATGGCTTCTACTGAAGTTTTCAAGGGCTGCTCAGAGGAGTGTGCTTGCATATTTACTAGCTATCTTTGCATTCCCTGCACCAGAAACTGTGTCAGTGCAAGACAAGTGCTGATCTAAAATTGGTTTGCTTGCCTCCTTAAGCCTCCATCTCAGGGGCTTCTGTTTAACCCTTCCCCCAAGATGTCTTCTCGTTACCTGTGCCCATGCTTCTTAGATCTCGGTTTCAAACATACGAGGACATCTGTCTAGTGCATCAGTGTGATAAAAATGGTGCCTGATGATAGAGTAAAACAACTTTTCCTTTGAAAGTACCTGATTCTTTATCACTTTTCTTGAGGTCCACGTCCAAGTCTTCACCATGACTAAGGGATGACTGGCATAAAATGTCTCAGGTGGAAGGGTGTGAGAATGCTTGGCCCAGCAGGAGAGTCTACCTGTTGGTGTGATCCATCTCAGAGAGTCTCTTATATTACTACACGTTTTTAGATGTGCTACATTATCTATGGGCCACTAGAAAGGGGGAAAGAACACTGCCAAGCTATCATATATCCTTATCCATATGCTATGTTTGTCCTCAAGATTTATTTACTTTTATTTCATGTATACGAGTGTTTGGTCTGAATGTATGTGTACTGTGCCTGTAGTGCCAGCAGAGGCCAGAAGAGGGCGGTGGATCCCCTGGAACTGGAGTTACTAAAAGGTTGGGATCTGCCACGTGGGTGCTAGGATTCCCCCCTGGTCCTCTGCAAGAGCAGCCAGTGTTCTTAACACCTGAGCCACATCTCCAGTCCCCATCACGTGGTTTTTAAAGTGAGTCCTCACTATGAAAACAGTAAAGCAGAAAAGGCTAAGTATTCGAATTAGTGAAGACAGCAATATGCAGTATCATCCGATAATTTACAGGGTAAATAACAGAACTAATATTCCTCATATTGTAGACTGAAAATTGACAAACTTCTAGACTAAAACCTTCAAGAAGCAGTTAATGCCCAAAGAAGTTACTTGATGTGGTCACACGCCTGTTTAACATGAGCCGGGTCCTAGAGGCTGGACCCTGACTCATTCTCTACGCTCTCTCTTCAGCCCATGCTCCGTGATACCTTACTATGCCGTCTACCGCTAACTCTTGCTCCCCAAGTACATGGTCATCTCCTGCCGACTCCACTCCCCACTAAGGACAGCTAGCTAGTCCTTCTGCACCTTTCACTGTCCTGTGTGAAATCTGGTCCCAGGAAGCTATCTATCCTGCACCAAGAAACTTCTCACCCTGCTCCTGCCTCCATGGTTAAACAAAGAGAGAATGTCTACATGGACTTGTAAAAGTATCAGTACAGTACTTTCTTTCACCCTAGAGTTAATAAAGCTTGCACCCCAGTGGCCATCTTTTTTTGTGGCACCGTCTTGATGCTTAAGATGATGTTACTTGTTCGCCGACATTCATCTGGTCCACAAACATGCATCGGGTGCCCCTTATGGGACAGACACGGTTCTAGTCTGAATGGAGCAGTGAGTCAAACAGTCAGAAATTTCAGTCTTTCTGGTGCATTACAGGATCCAAGCATTCATTTCCTGTAACAAGAAATACCTAGCCTGGCCAACTCATCATGCTCTCCTGACTGTAACAGATTGCTCCCCAGAATCTTCCTCTTTCTTCTCTTTGATAGTAAGAGATTGAGGTTCTATACTAAAAAGGTTTTGGAAATTATCAGCTAATGTAACACTTAGAATTCTAATTGTAAAAGAGCAGTAATGATAACAATAACTGTTACTCTCAGTTTACAGTTGAAAACATGGAATGAAAGATAGAAAAGGAAACTTCTGGGGGCCCAAAAGCAAACTGGTAATAAAAACAAACCAGTAAGGAATAACATAATTTGTTTCCTCATCAATGCCAAAACTATAGCAAAGGGCTTTGAAACGTGAGGTTAAGTTATATAAAATCACACGAGTGATAGTGAAATATTAATCAAGTGGGATGAGTCATCCTGAGATAATATGTATTCTGGCAATAAAATAAAATATTATAAAATTACAACCATAGAGATATTTACAGTGGTAGATTTTCCTGGCTTGCCTAAAACTCAAATAATCTATTGATTTAAAATAATATCCCATTCTCTGTAAGCACATGGCTGAATATAATCATCATGAGTAGCATAGAAGGAAGTATTTATCATAAAAGTTATTATGTGTAAGTGTGCAAATATATAATTTATTAATCCATTAAGTACCTAATAAATAATTTTTTAACATTTTAAAATAAGTGATACACGAGTGAGCATATTAAATACAGATAAAGGGGGAAATTAAGGAACTTCTAACAAATATTAAGCTCTCCAATAAATGGTTGCTTTCAAATGTGAAGGCACAAAATGTCTACATACACTTTTATCATTTTATCACTGTATCTCAATAATGCAGTTTAAATAACTTTAAATTAAAATGTATCCAGCAAAAGGAATCATGAAAAATTTGATCACTAAATAAAATGTTTCAGTTGAAACTATAAATTGGGAAAGACTGACAATGAAAACCAACAGGTGTGATCAGGTATGATCTGCAGTTACCTCTGCCCGCAGGTGTGATCAGGTATGTTCTGTAGTTACCTCTGCCCACAGGCGTGATCAGGTATGATCTGCAGTTACCTCTGCCCGCAGATGTGATCAGGTATGTTCTGCAGTTACCTCTGCCCGCAGGTGTGATCAGGTATGATCTGCAGTTACCTCTGCTTACTTCTTTGTCATGCCCATCAGTTGAGGTAAAATGCCTTTTAGTTCATTCATTTCTCTCTGATCTTTTTTATAGCATCACTGTGAGCATGCTTAAATACAGAAACAGCCTATCTATGCAATTTCTCCAAATTCATCTTGTCTTGACTTTCTAGTTTTGTAGAATTGTTGGAGGCAGTAATGTTTTATATCTTTCACAGTCATTGTAATACTTAATTTTCAAAAGAGATGATGAGATGGGTTTCAGATATTCCCATGCCTGCCTTGATATTCTACTGTGCTACTAATATATTTGCCATTTAACCAGGTTTAGTAAGGCATATGCCCAACACCTTATATTTATACATGTATGTTATTTTGTGACAAATTGATCTTGACAAAATATGCGTTCTCTACAAACAGTTTTTAAAACACATAAACCACATATCAAGCTTTCAGTATTAATTGAAGCCTCACTACATTATAAAGCTACTAATTCTTGTTTCAAAAACACTCCTCATTAATCAACTCATTAATAAACATTTAAAATATAATTTTTCTAGTTTCCTAAAATATTTCATTTATGCAAAAACTGGTCCATGCTTGACGTTCAACATGTTTAACTAATAACGTCTCAGGATTCTATAAAAATCCAAAACATGGCAAAACAAAATGTGTAGTTTTCTTTAGTTCTTGGGTGGCCCGCTGCAGGAAGTTGGGCTACATGTAAAAGCTATGAATTACTGCTAAATCAGCTATTTGGGAAAAGATAAGTTAATTTACAAAAACTTGTTTTACTTTGTAGAAAGTCTACATATGAAAGACATTTCCAAGAAACGTCCAAGCAAAGGGAGCTGGAGCCCTATTGAAAACGGAAAGGGTTCACTCTACACACACTGCTGGAACATGTATGGGCAAGAAAAGTGTGGTTTGTAAATCCACACTCTTAACTGGGTATTCCTCACATACTTTGAGATTTTTACAATGCACTTATGTGTTTAATGCTAACAGATTGGTGCAAGCCAAGCAAGAATGTACAGCCAGTGCCACCTACTGGAAGGTGGGGGTAGCAGCCAGTCAACTGACCTCTAATGCTGTTGTAAACTATGCTGAAAATTGCCTCTGGTTTTAAAGTTATTTCTCTTAAAAAAACAAAAACAAAAACAAAAACAAAAACAAAAACATTCCTGGCTTGTTAGTATACATAGCATGTATGAGGCCCCGCATCAAGCCTCTAGAACTGAATACACATGTGCGCACACGCACATACACACACATGCTCACATATGTATCACACACACCGTACACGTCTGTGTTTCTGAGTGTGTATTCTTCAAAAATGCTAGTGTAATTAAAAAGCTAGCTCGTGACACCAACAGAGAACCAAGGACTACTGAGTCCTGATTCCAGTCGTAGTGGCTTTGTGTTTGTCTGAGAACAGGCTCTGCACTCCACTCACAGAGTTGAAGAGTTTTAGCACAAGAACAATAGGAAACTTGAAACTACTAAAATATTGTGTTCACAAAACTGTTTTTTGGAGGGTTTGGTTTGTTTGTTCATTTTTCTAGAAGACCATTGTGTTTATCAAAGGCCCATGGAGGTGGTCCAGATTTGAACAGCACTAACATAAGAAAGTGTACTTATTCCAGTGGGTAAGCTGATTGTTTTTAAAGTAGAAGTAACACCAGTTGCTACTAATGAACTACTGTCAGTTTTAATTGAAAATAGTGCTTTTTACTTTACAGAGATGCTCTTGTGTGCATCTGTAGTAAACTTTAAGGTGGCAAAAGTACAAACACACTAGTTTGCTTCACAGATGTAAACAAACGAGTCAGAGTTCTTAATTCTCATAGTAAATATAAGATATATGTGTACACTTCAGGCAGTTAATAAACCAACAAACTCATATTATTTTAGAGAAAAAGGCAAAGAAATTCTAGATGATATATATGTGTGGTATCTATATATGTGTGTGTGCGTATGTATGTGTCTATATATGTCGTGTATATACATGTGTGTATATATATGTGTGTATGTATATGTGTATGTGTGTATATATGTGTGTATATGTTGTTGTGTATATATATGTGTGTGTATGTGTATATGTATTTATGTATATATATGCATGTGTATATATATGTATATATATGTGTGTGTATATGTGTGTGTATATGTGTGTATATGTGTATATGTATATGTGTGTATGTATATATATGCATATGTACTACATATATATGTATGTATAGTTATGGAGTTTATCTGTGCTGTCACTTTTGTTATTTAGCTGAAAATACTATGGTCCATATCTAAGACATCCACTATATTATAAAAATATAATAAAGTGAGAATAAATTGCCTTTTGAAAATAAATTTTAAAGGCACATAAGCTATAAACTTCACTTTTAATCTCCCCATATAAAGTAATCTCAAATGAGTTCCTGCTCCTTGTCATAGTTATGACCTCATACACACATAAACTCTCCAGATGCTTACTATTAGTTTAAGAAATACTTACTAAGCAGCAGACACTATGTCATGTTCCGGGGTCACAAACCCCTGGTTCATAGAGTTCTACTGTCACAGAGGATGGTCTGTGTATTCCAAACCCTACTTTTCAGAATGTGGCTTTGAGAGTTTTAATTTATTCACTAGAACACTACGTTATATTTCTTCACAAACAGCCTAATAGTCCCAGGCTGGCTTATTAAACATGTGGATGAAGTGACATCAAAGCCTCAACTGCTTATTGTGTGACTTATCACCATAATTAGGCCTATCTAGACAGGCACCTCTAGTTGGCTAAAACTACCATGATATCTGATCTAAGCTACCACAACACCTAATTTTCTCCAGTATTAAAACCATGGACCAAATTTTGCTATACAATCCCTCTTCAGATAATCCTTTCATCTTGATTTAGCACTACCTAGCAGACTTTCCTATAAATCTTGAGTAATAATTAATACTGAAGTTTGAGATATAATTCACCTCAAGTCAAAAATTAAAACTGTGCTAAGAAGAAAAAGCCCACAGGATTTCATAATGGAACAGATTATCTAATGTTTCTTCTTCATTTTTAAAGAAAAAGAGAATAAAATCCGGGCAGGTTCACAGATGTGCCCAAGGTCACGCACAAGCCAACGACAGAACTGTGGTCTAAGTTTCTGCTCCTGTCCCGGAGTGCTTTGTAATACTTACCGGAAGCTGTTGTAGGAAATTATCAAGAAACTCTGAGTGAGAAAAATGACCTTTAATGACAAACACGAGTGAGCCGTGACTCAGATGCACCTAATAAGCTCTAAGTTAAAATTATGCGTTATTAGAAAAATAAGGAGAAAGGCCAGCCAGAGCCGAAGTGATAAATCACTTCCGAGATATGTCCTCGATGCCCGCCGCCCAGCTATGACCAGTCTCGGGAGCCTGTTTCCACTGTTACTTTCTTTTAGCAATAGAGTTACTCCGTGTTGAATTATTATTCAAAATCAATTTATAACTCAATGTTTAATAATTATTCAAAATCAATTTGCTACTCAATATTGAATTATTATCGAGTACTCAGATTTAATGGGGATAAGGAACCCAAGTCTTTCTGACTTACAGAGATCTCTGCCGTAATGGGTTTGGGCCAAGGAACAGTGATTTAAAGCAAGGAATAAAATTTTCATCTCAATTTCCTTGGCCTCCCACTACCCCTCTTTTCCTCTCTGTACCAAGTGATCAAGGTTAGGGCTGTCATTGCGGTGACGTCTTAAAATTTAAAAGTTCCAACTAGTTTGTATCACTGTCGCTAAATCTAACAAACTCTTCAGCACGCCTGCCTCTCAAAGAGGAATAGATCACAAGTTCATCACGCTTCAAACACCAGTGACCCTTGAAAGTTAGGGAAATTCTAATCAATTCATTTGCCAGCTAAAATGTGTCTATAAGTCCCCGGGAAGAAAGATATAGGATTTCTCTGGGTTTTTTGTCAATATGGGGTGGTAAGAAGGGAAGAAACATATATTTACAGAACTTCACGTCTGGCGCTGGACAACATTCACAGAGAACGAACACATCAAACACAGGTTGGGGGACTGGCAAGATGGCTCAGTAGGTAAAGGCACGTGCAGTCAAGCAACCTGAGTTTAGTCCCCCAGAACAACACCCAGAGGTTGTCACCTGACTGCCAGAGATGTACAAAGGTAGCATACACACACACGCACACACACACACACACACACACACACACACACACACAAAACATCAGTGTTCAAAAGAAACAATAGATTGATAGGTTATATATCTCAAGCCACATGCATTTGTGGTTCTTATTAAATTAAAGGTGGTTATAAACGGAAATTTATTTATACATACTTAAGTGTTTTAAAAGTCTATTTTCATGGAAAAATATAAACCCAAAAGGATATAAACGTAGGAGTTTTTGTAATGAACCTAGTGAAAATATGTATGGTGCTTACTCTGGGTCGGGCAGCGTGCTAAGCTTTTTTACATGCTAATCTATTTAATTCTCACAGCAATCATTTTGGGCAGGACCTATCATTGTCTTTCTTGTGAAAATATGGAAACTAAGACGTCCAGACAGTAAGAGTCAAAGCCAGATTCCAATTTCCACCAGTCTGGATCCAGAATTGCTTACCGAGCTCTGGTGCTGGAATGGTTTGCTCCTTACCCGGTTTTGTGGAATTTATCTCTGAATTTATTTTGTTATCAAAAGTGAAAGCTATTTGTATTTCAACTCAACAGTTTCATTGTGGAATACTTTACTAGCCCTGTTATATTTTAAGGAACACACTGCTCTTTGAAAGTTACTTCTGTAAACTCTTAAGCCTCCACTATGGATAGCAAACCCGCCCTACAAAACTATGTGCAGGGCTTTTCCCCATGGAGGCATTTACAAGGGGAAAATAGACACAGGCCTTAACTGAACGCTTGTGACCCCGTCACTTGTGTCTATAGCGATGGGAAACTGCCCTCTGGTAGGAAGACTGCAGCGAACGAGTTTTTCCTTGTGAGCAGACACAATGCAATGGGTGAGCCTAGCCAGGTCTACTGCCGGGCTCTCCCTGTCTTCCACCCTTATCTTGTCCCATCTGCTCTCATCACCATCTTCAAGACTCGACTCCCGAGGACACCACACAACCTCAAATCTATCTACTCTACTACACCGGGGCAGCACAGGACGCGCAGGGCCGGAAGAACAGTGCCAAAAGTGGTTGGGGGCGGGGCCCCGTGCATTAGGCTGCATTTACT
Source organism: Rattus norvegicus (assembly GCF_021556685.1). NCBI lineage: Eukaryota > Metazoa > Chordata > Mammalia > Rodentia > Muridae > Rattus > Rattus norvegicus. The sequence continues at coordinate 66,108,732 of NC_141540.1, forward strand.
CGTGAGTTGTCGTAGATCAACAACATAAAATCTACTTTTTACAAGTGCCCTATCTGACACCTGAAATCAAGTTGCCATCTCAGGCCCTATCAAAGCTATGCAGGAAAACCAGCGCAGGCCCTCAAGTAGGAAAACCAGCGCCGGCCCTCCCCACGCTGCGACCGCTGGGTGTATAGAACGCCCATGACAACTTCAGCCCTCTTGAGCGCACCATTCCCAGCACCCCCTGATGTGCCCAGATTTCCTTACTTCCTCGCTTCTTCCACTTGCCCTTGTCTTCCCCCGCGACCCCCACAGACCACGTGTTTCCTGCCACACATCCCTCATTTCTATCTTCATGTCTTGCTCGCGCTACTTCATGTTCTGAAATTATCCCCGCTTCAGGCCACGCAGTTAGCCGCTGCTCAAGCTCTGTGACCACCCATCTCCCTTGTGGGAACCTCCTAAGCTCCGGAGTCCCAGATCACTGTGCTCTGGTTCCCTACTCGGCCCAAGGCAGTCATGTCCAGTCTAGCCATAGCGTAATAGGGTCAGCGAGCCTCATACGGTTTTATTTCTCTCTACTTGTTGAAAAAAAAAATCAACTGAGCTGGAGAGCTGGCTCAGAGGTTAAGAGCACCGTCTGCTCTTCCAGAAGTCCTGGGTTTAATTCCCAGCAACCACATGGTGGCTCACAACCATCTGTAATGGGATCTGGCGCCCTCTTCTGGTGTGGCTGAAAACGACAGTGTACTCGCACATAAAATAAATAAATTAAAAAAAAAAAATACAAAAAACTAAAGAGGACCAGCAAAAAGAAAGAAAAACCAGTCAACTGAGTCTTGTTTATCATTGTATCCTTACTACTCACGATGTATATTCATGTATTTGATTCTTAGTGTTTAATTTTAAATTCTCTACCCAATATATGGATAAAGATGTATACAGTAAGGCGACTATATTAACTTAGATGGTATGGACACACAGTGAAAGTTTGAATTTTCCTCTTCCCTTTAAGTGCTTAAAAATCACATTTTAAAAAAAGCATAGTGTTTCTAACTTATCTTATTTTGCAAAAATTATTTATTTTATGTTTGAGAGTACACTGTAGCTGTCTTCAGACACACCAGAAGAGGGCATCAGATCCCATTACAGATGGTTGTGAACCACCATGTGGTTGCTGGGAATTGAACTCAGGACCTCTGGAAGAGCAGTCAGTGCTCTTAACCACTGGGCCATCTCTCCAGCCCCAGTGGTTCTAATTTCAGAACCAGTTTGAAACATGCTATATTCTTTCTGTTTATTTGGTTCTTGTTAATTGGAAACCTTTCTTCTTAGCTGCAGTCTAAGTAACACACTTGCCTTAAAGTTCTCACTTCCCCTAAAGGACAGCCACATGTGCCGTGAGAAGCTTGGCATTCCCTTAACAAGCTGAATGTTCTGCCCCGTGTGCGCTGACTTGCAGATGTGTACAGGATGTGCTGGAGAACAAGAAGACACCAGGAAATATCAGTGACAAGTGCATGCTGGGCAGGGAAACTGGGCGGTGTCTCTAATTCAGAGTAGAGTGAGGGTTTGTAACCAATTTCCATCTTTAAATTAGGGTCCAACTAAAAGAGCTGAAGTTTAGTAAAACATGCTGGTGTACCATTTCCCGCAGCAGAAATACCCACTCAGCCCGGCACCCTACAAAGGACAGTATAACAGTCAGCAACCTGAGGGGAGCCCACAGGCTCTCAGGGCCACGGGCTGACTCTTCGTCACCAAGTGCAGCAGGTTGAAGGCGGACATCGCTGTGGTATCCTCAGCAACACACCCGGAGGCAAAGGCAGCAGCGACAGCTGAGTAGGAGACAGAAAACAAAAAACAACGGATTAAAACCTCGAGACCGTTAAGCGCGCTCATCGAACAACTGATGGTTTGTGTTTATCTAGGGTGAGCACATTCACAGTCGATAATAAGCCACGGTGCGCCGGTTTCAGACGCACAGCTGACTCGCAGTCATCAAGAGTTCCTGCACTATGCCAAGGAGCCTGGTTGTATCCCCAATACGTATATGAGTGAAATTGAGGCTCAGAGATCCAAGAGCACAGAGCAAACACAGGGTGGAATGCTTGCTTGACAGCAGAGCCAGAATGTGTCCTTACGGAGAGACTTGTCCTTTAAGACAAGGAAAAAACAAAAAACCTTAAGGACAGCTATGAGTCTTCACAAACTGTCAATTTTGAATAAGACGCAGGGAACGTGCCCTTTTGTTCGATTTTATGATTTATACCTTCTACATAAAATTCTGTGAGTAGAACTCATGACCCAACATTGAAAGGGGTAATATATATATATATATATATATATATATATATATATATATGTGTGTGTGTGTGTGTGTGTGTGTGTGTGTGTGTGTGTGTGTCTTACTGAAGTCTTTGGAAATGAGTCATGTAGAAGAATCCCCAACTTATATGATATCAGGACTTCAGACAAAAATCCCAGCTTGTGGGATGTGCATTAGCAACACAGGGCCCTGGTTGGTGCGTAAACATCTCACCCAGGCCCTGACTGGTGTGGACTAACTTCAGATGAATGTGGAGAAGACTCAGTGATTATCAATCTCTCATGTTTTCTTCAAAATCACCACGTTAAGGAACTTCAACCGCCAAATGTCCAAAGACGGGATGAAATTAACGTCCCGCTCATTTCCTCACCGCCACCTCCTCCATTCCTCACCCCAAAATAAAAGTCTTTTCCTGGACTCTCCTGACCCCCTTGAAGAGAAAATCTGTAATAAACAGTAATATATTTGACCAAATCACTCTGGAGTATATCTGACCGAAATCTGCTTGTATTAACGTGCCTGAACTCTGACTCCCCCAAACTAAACTCACTACAGAACTAAAACATTTCTGTGTTCCTAACTGAAGGTAAGGGGGTGGGGGTGGGGGTGGTGTGCTTAAGAATCACAATGCACAGCCTGAGAGAACCGTTAGACATAAATAAAGATGTCATTTTCACGAGTGACTGCGGAGCAGGCAAAGACTGCATGCCTTTGTAGCAGACTACTGGCTAATAAAAGATCAAAGGTCTATACCTCACAACGCCATAAATAAAAATGTAGGTTTTTTTTTCTTTTTTCCATGAGACCCTTCCCCGTGAGGGATAAAGTATGTGCGGTAAATGTAATTACTTAGCAAAGCTGCGGCCTCTCTGTGCTCCCGCAGCTGACCATAAAACGTCTTCCTATTCTGTTTCATCAACCGCTGTACCAGGCTCCCTGGGCGCCTACGGATCACTGTGGCCATCTGGCTTGTGTCAAAGCCAGCACACAGGAAGAAAGGCGGTGACGTCACCCCGCAGGTCAGGCAAAGAACAAAGATGCCGTCTACAATTAAAAGCCAAGGACTGCAAATACCAGAGGCTCAAAGTGACTGTGATTTAATAGTCCATCCTCGCTGCCTTTTTCCTACCCACATAGCCAGAGCGCCATCTAGTGGCAAATTGGTTTTGCCCGGTTTGGGGGCGCTTAAGCTGCTTTGTTTCCATTTTGGTGTTTAAAGTCGACCCTAGAAGTGCCACACTAGGGTCCACACGGTAAAGCAACGGACGTTATTACTGCCACAGCCACCTTGTCTTTTCAGATGCCGAAGAACGACAGAGCACAACCTGTCGTGGTGTGAGCCACCCGCAAATCTCGCCTTTTATAGGCTGGGAACTGATAAGACCTCAATTATGTTAACGCTCACAAGTATGTTAGAAAAGGCAGGCAAGTTTACAGAATGCTTGCACAGTGAGAATGTATGTCTGAGCCACAGACCGAGGGGCAGGTCTAAAGATTGCTGCCGCCCGTGTCTGCATGCCCTGCAGCTCCATCAGACAGGGAATGTGCCTTTAGTGTGTGCCATCCAGGGACAAGACCATGGTCACAATATTTGGGGGGGGGGCTAAGGTTTTGAGGGAAGAGAGAAAGAGCATGTGTATTTTTCTCACACTTGCAATAAAGAGCAGACACAGATGACAGACATAAAACACACAGCCCATTTCCAGGAAGATGGCCATCACCGGGGATGTGGGCAAGCTTTGTTGCTGAACTGGCTGGCTGGACCCCAGCTAGTATCTGTAACTCCTTGTATGTATGACCTTGGACAAGTCACTTACCTTTGCTTCCCCAACTCTAAAGTGACCATTAAATAAAGCAATCAGTTAAAAGGACCCCTAACAACTCCTAGTATGTGGCATGTGTTCAGAAAAAGTTAGCTGTCAAATATTTGCCATGTTTAACATTACATGAATTGGAAAGTTACGTTTACGAAAAAATAAAATTTCCAACCGCACATTCTGATCCTGGCTTCCCCTCGCCCACCTCTTCCCAGCTCCTCCCCACCTCCCCACCCATCCAACTCCATGCCTTCTTCTTGTGTTTCTCACCATATCTTATCCCATCCCATGGTCCTGCTGGACCCAACGCCCATCACCGCCCCCCCATCCCGGAACAAGCCAACTGTTCCTACTAATTCCAGGTCTCTCTTTCGAGTCCGTGCTCTCCAATACCTTTTCCCACCACCGCCGGGAATCACAGCATAGCTTTTCCAGCGCTCACCCTACAGAGCACCCGATGATGAGCTATCCTACAGCAATTTCCAGGATACTGGTGAGTTTTCATCTTTACCTCTTCTAAATTAACACTGCCAGGAAGGGAGGGGATTTTTTTTTCATTTTTGTACCCCACTACCCAACACATGACAACCAAGCACTCATTCACTTACTGAGTAGAAGACTCAATGCCAACGATTAACCTACGAATCCAGCTGTTCAGGACATCTCATTTCCAATGTTGTCTCTGCCAGTTGCCTTGCTAACGATGCTTACAGGAATTAAAATCCATTATAGTGCACTTGCCAGCCAGGGATAGAACAGGTTGGGAGGCTGAAGAGCATCCCCACTTAAAATTCAAAGATAACTCAACTGCCCTATGATTTTCAAATTTTTCTGCTTTCCTACTAATACCCCTACTACCTCAGAATTCTAACGTCCAGATCATGACTGAACTCAGTGTGCTGGTGGTTTTGGTTTGGATCCTCCCTGACTCCCTCTTTTCCTCTGTGTCTGAAGTTGAACAAAGTACTAGCCAGAGAGAGAGCATTACCAGGGAATGCAGAGAATTCGCCAAGCTGATAATTAGTTCCAGATAGAGCTGACTGTGCCCATGGACTTGAAATGTCAGCCCCGAAGGTCGGATCCCTCGCCAACAAACGCAAAGAACTGTGCACATGAGCGGTTTTCACGAGCTGGTAAAAACGCTCTCCCCGCCAAATGACAAAAGCCAATGACAAATTAGAATGTTGTCAAGGACAATTTTTAAAAACATAACACTCAAATATCACCACAATCTTCTTCCTCTCCAGAAAGAAAAGGTGTGCAGACAGTGAGAACCAGGAAAGGAATCTTAAAACAAAGACCATTGTTGACAGAAAATGCTCCACTGATGGGTGTAGTCTCGAACCACCACTTTCCCCATTTCCTTTAGCAGAAAAGTTACCATGGGTCTGGAACCTCTAACTATAAAGTTCTATTGGAAACATTGTTCTCATTGGCACTGGGCCTGACACACACTTTATGTTCAACTGTTATTGGCTGAATGGACGGGCATCTCCTTTAGCTGCTGACTCATGAAGTCAGCAGCGGGATAGGTCGAGGTGGTGCCACCACTGCCAAGCAGAGTCTACTGGGATGCACAGAAGCCTGGGTTTTAAGAACGCCCCAGCCCTCCAAACCATTTCCAAATTAAAATTAGGGAGGTTGAGACCCGATGCTTTAAAATGCACCACAGTGCAAAACACACCTATGCATTGTTCTAACAGGGCCGTTGGTGTCATGGTTTATACCTTCTATTTCACATATGTATTTCAGCTACATGTTCTTCCTTTCTCTTCACATGGGTTTTAGAGATCTGAGCTCAGATAGCCTGCTATTTTTCTTCATATATAAAAAGCATCAGCAAGACAGAAAAAAAAAAACCCACATAAAGCAGTTTAATTCTTATGTAAATGAAAATACTTCAGAGGGTGGACGGCTGGAGACTGAACTTACCTAGGACCCTGGCCCTCATAGGCAATCGTTCAGTCACCACGCTTCATCCCAGACATTTCTGTCGCTTTTTATGTGAAACAGGGTCTCGCTGGCCTTTAACACAGTCTGTAGCCGTGGCAGGACTCGACCTCGTGCCCCTCAGCCTCCCCGGGGAGCAGTTCAGTTCCGGTTTTTCAGTTATTTCTTTTCTGCTGTTCTGATTTTTCTTTTCGAGTCCTGAGATCACACTAAGACCCTCACTGACCTCTACATTTCAGTGAGGAGTTTTACTCTGAGGTTTGCAAGCCCCCTCTGCAACCACAGAGCTTGTGATGTCAGCCATTAGAGGAGCACACGGCGCCTCTGAATACTACAGACCCCAGGGAACAGAGGCACAGCGCCTCCTGGCGGCATTTCCTATGGCTGATGATCACTTTCTTTCTCCCTTTGCAGAACCAGGGTCTTTATCTCTTACACCATTTCCTTTTATTCCCAAGGTAATTACACTACAAGCCTGGTCCTTCCGTTCCCTCTGGGTTTCCGACCTGCATACTCTCTCCATTACAGACCCACTTTTCTCCAGAACTTAGTCTCCAGACTTAATCTCCACCTTCCAGATGCTTGCAACGTATAAAGCTCTAGAGCTGACCTTCCTCAAAGCCTCCAACACCTCGTTTTCTAAAGACTTCTAGATAACAGTGGTATCAGTTTGTGTATGCACTGTGTGCTTTTCCTTCGCAGGGACCTCCCTACAGTTTTATAACCTCATAAGCTAATCTACTTCGTGTTATTTAAATATTTGCACGTGTGCATTTCGTGTCACTATGAATAGGAGCCGGATTCAAGTGCCTGAACTCGGTGAGTCTGAATATGTGATCCTGAGGTAACTTACTCCTACTGCTTGCTATTCTGCGGCTATTTCTGGCTCTCCACTTCCCACGCTAGGAGTGCAGTGCCTCCTGCTGCCCCCTGGTGGTAGAGAGACCACATGACATGTTCCAATCAACACATTAGCTGCAGAGATGGTAAAAGTGGCTCTCTGGAGCCTCTTAGCTGTTGGCGTGAACCCACCGTACAGCACTTGCTTTTCTTCTGTAACAATCCCACCTCTACAGCTAATCCAGAGCAGCTCTGTTAACCGTGACTCCGGAGTAAGGAAACAAGGAATAGACTTTCCATCGGGCCCACAGAGAGTATGAAGTACAAACAAGAACGAAGCCTTCAGCATGTGCAGCCCTTGGTACCGGCGATCGTTTGTTCAGATCAGAACGCCTTTTGACGTGCCCGGAAAGCAAGCGATGGAGCCAGAATAAAGTTTATTTTAATCACCTCTACTATATTAAAATTTCCTTTGGGCTGGAGAGAGCCCCGCAGTTAAGAGGGAACATTGCTCTTCTAGGAGACACAAATTAGTTCCCAGCAGTGGCGTCACAACTTCTTGTAACAGCAGCTTCTCCTCCATGGTGATCACAAACCCCTGGCCTCCATGAGCACCTGCATTCATGCGTATTTACTCACAGACACATAATTTAAAATAATAAATATATGTTTAATCCTCAAGGACAGGAATTCTGGTGCTAAAGATTACTGTACCCATTTCAGAAAATGCATTCTAGAAACATGAGAAGTCTGACACCAAGGTCATGGAGACATCAACAGAAAGCCTACAGCGCTCACCCATTAGTCACCTCATTAGTAACTGTCCCAAAGCTCCTCTTATGGTCAGAAGAGAGAACTCTCCTATTAGAAAAAGACACCGAAGACCACACGATTGCTGCTTAACCCGACCACACAGAATTAACTGTCCCAGTCCTCCAGAAAGCGAAGTGTTCAGTCACTCCATGGCTTAGTCGAGTAACTTGTAGTGAGAGCTGAATTAATGAATGGATGAATGAACGAATGAATGAAATCCTTTATCCCGATGTGACTGCTGCTCCCTGGACACTAACCACATCCGTGGCAGCTTCTTACTGACTCAACGAGTGGGAAGCCTAAACACAGTACACACAGACAAGATGCTCCCACTGTAGTCAATCAACAATACAAGGAAAAAAATCTATTTGCCATGATGCTCCCAAAAGACTTCACTTACTCCAGCCCTAAGGTTAAGCAATCCTAGAAACAGCTTGATTTTCTCAACCTAAAGGTAAGCAGCAACAACAATGGCGATAACAACACACACAGCGCCATGCACAGACACGAACTCATACACATACCACACACACACATACACATTCACACACCACATACACACATACACATTCACACACCACACACACACATACACATTCACACACCATACACATACATCATACTCATATGTAAACACACACATACCACACAGCCCACACAGACACACAAACACAGACATGTCATGATACACACACATGTCATGACAATATAAGCTTTTAAAAAAAACAACCCGTGGACAGATACTTGGCTGTTTCGGAATGTACTGCAAACACCGGCAGCTTCGTACACGGGAACGAAGAGGATCTAGCAAAGGAAGGCAGAAGGGAAATCAGAAGAAAGTCTGAAGGCACCAGGCTCTTCGTCTTGTGAAGCAGAGAAGAGGCATCAACTGAACCATAAAATGGCTCCCTAAAATTCCATCTTCCCCAAATAACAGACTCCCCTGGAATGCGGGCTCAGCATACAGTCACAGGTCTTGGCCTCCCAGCAACGGGATCGGAGCACGCAAGTGAACTGTGGGAAAGGGAGCGTAAGTCTGTGGACCTTGTGATCTGTCAGAGGAACTTTAAAGCCGAGGTCATGTGGTTTCAGCTTCTTCCTCCCTCCTGGGGCATGGTTAACAGTTCGTAAACCCCAAAACAGACATTGCTGGATGAAGAAGACCACGCCATGAAGCCAAGCAAAGATGGTTGCCATCTTTGACCTGGTGCATGAAAGAAAAGTAAGTTTCTGTATTATCTGAGTCCCTTTGCTGCATCTCTGTCTGCCACAGCGAGCCTCCGGGCTATCACAGGCTAAGCAGTAAATACAGCGGTGCTGTAAAGTGAACAACGGACCGATCACAGCACCACTAGAGGAGTGAACGGTGCAAAATACTGAAGCAGTGCGAGAGGAGCCCTTAGCTTTCACGTCTGGATGTCATCCGAGTTTGACAAGCCAATTGGGGTTGCTATGACTGTATCAAAAGTATAGAAGTAAGTTTAAAAAAAAAAAAACAGTGATTTGAAGTTGTTTCAGGGGAGTGAGACAGAGAGAGGTAAAGTTGAAAGGTATTAGTGCTTGTGCACTAAGAACCATTTGCAGATTTTCTTTATAAAAATAAAATTAACATGAAAAACATGTTGTGTTCCAAATGAGTCTTTCATTTAAAAAAAAAAAAAAAAGACCACCTCTGAACGTCGCCAGAATCTATATTCTAGGCCTGGGAGTCTATGTTAAAGTATCTATGTCTCTCCATGATTGGTATCACTTTTGAGGCAAGGTCTCACTATGTAGCCCATGCTAGCCTCAAATTTGTGAGGATTACTGAGGCAGGAGGATTATGTTGAGTGCAAGGCCAGCCCAGGCTACATAAGTACCTGGCCAGCCTGGTGTACAGGGTAAGATCCTGTCTCAAAACAAAACTCAGCTCATGTTTTCCTCCTTCCCTCCCTCCCTCCCTCCCTCCCCCCCCTCCCTCCCTCCCTCCCTCTCTCCCTTTCTTCCTTCCTTCTTCACAATTTATTCTTATTTCTATATTTCTGATTTTGTTCCAAAATATTCCCAACTACCCATCACCAAAATTGCAAACATGATTTCCTGGTTTTACTTTTAGTCACTGGCTACCCAGGCGACACTAACTGACCACAACTCTATTTCCATTCCGTTCCCTAAATGTATCCTCCTCTTCTCACCTAAGATGGGGAACAAACTGCTGCTCCAAGTCGTTCACTTCTGATCTGGTCCCCTTCACATCTGCCCTGCTGCCCCCTGCACACAGCCTGTACACTGGTTTTGCTCACACACACAGGACTTAACATGCTCCAGGACTCATCACCATCTCCAGAGAAAGCTTCGACCAATCTGCCCCACCTTCACGGCCTGTCAGAGTCACTTCAATCTGCCCCACCTTCACGGCCTGTCAGAGTCATTTCTTTTGCTCTTGCAGTTCTTCAGCCCTCAGCATTCTCTGGTCCACACCACCCTCCACAGACCCTTGTGTCTTTTGTTATTTCGTGCCTCCCTCCATACCTAGCTCTTAGAAGACAGCCGATGTACGCCACTTGAATGAATAAATAAATATTACGTTCTGATTATGACCCACTGTTCAGTTCCTTCCTAAAATCTCCCATTTAGTGGAAATTTCTACAGATCCTCAGCTTCCTTATCTGTAAAATATGGGTTATAATAACAGTTATTTCATTAAAGTTCACATTAAATAAAATTTTTTATACTATATAGCACAACACAGTGAATTTTAATATTCCCTATCCAGAAGGAAAACAAAAGGAGGAAGAAGAAAGAAGTATAGAGATGAGGGGGAGGAGTATGGAGATGAGGGGGAGGGGTATGGAGATGAGGGGGAGGGGTATGGAGATGAGGGGGAGGGTATGGAGATGAGGGGGAGGGGTATGGAGATGGGGAGGGTATGGAGATGAGGGGGGGTATGGAGATGAGGGGGAGGAGTATGGAGATGAGGGGGAGGAGTATGGAGATGAGGGGGAGGGGTATGGGGATGAGGGGGAGGGGTATGGAGATGGGGAGGGGTATGGAGATGGGGAGGGGTATGGAGATGAGGGGGAGGGGTATGGAGATGAGGGGGGTATGGAGATGAGGGGGGTATGGAGATGAGGAGGAGGAGTATGGAGATGGAGGAGCAGTAGGGAGATGAGGGGGGAGAGAAAGGGGAGAGAGCTACATGATTACAGACTTTAACTTAGTTTGGAAAACATAAAGATTGGACCATTAAACACATAACTTCACAAGAATTTTTTTTCCACTTCAGGAATTAATTTCACGTTCATGAAAAATATATATATTTTTTACTTTGATGAAAATTAAAATTTCAAATTTTGCAACCAATTGTTTCAGACAACTCAGAGTGACCCAGCTTTGTGCATGCAAAAAAAAAAAAAATCAAAGGGTTGAGGCCACTCTTATGAACTCCAGCAGAAGTTATAAATTACAGTTGCAATGTTACTGCCACGAAAGATAAAGTATTCAAGGTCTTAAAACTAATTCTGCACATGACCCTGAGAATCAGTCCTAGCACTTGAGAACTTGGATTCCCAGCACTTACAACCTTGTGACTGATATAGCAATCTCCCATGAAAATGCCAGTAAATTCCACTGTCCTAGGTGCCTCTTTTGCACAAAACGCTAGTGACTTTTTATATATTCCACCATATATTACCACTTGCAGTCACCTTACCCAATAAGAATGTTCCAACCTCTTATGATGCCTTTTGACAATCTTTTTAATCAAATGCTTTTTAAGGGATATGATAGTTTTTAATTGAGTTACCTCAGGCTTAGGAAATAAATATATCTTTTCTTGTTTAAAAAAATGTACCAGCTCAAGGATAGACTCCAGGTTATGAATGATCTATAAATCAAAATATCATTAATGAATTTAAGGTTGATAGAATTTAAAATATATGGTGGTGTGGTGGTTTCAATAAGAATGACCCCCGCCCCCAGGCTCATAGCTTTGAATGCTTGGTCCCCAGGGAGTGGGGTATGGCCTTGTTAGAGTAGGTGTGGCCTGATTGGAGGAAGTGTGACATTGGAGGAGGCTTTGGGATGTCAAATACTCAAATCAGGCCCAGTGTCTCTCCCTGTGCTGCTGTCTGTGAATCCAGATACCTCTCCAGCACCATGTCCGCCTTCGTGTCTCCAAGCTGACAATGGACTGACCCTCTAAGTGTGTGAGCCAACCAAATGAAATGTTGCCCTTAATAAGAGTTGCCTTGACAATGGCGTCTCTTCCCAACAATAGGACACTGAGACCTGTGGTAATCAGTAGATACGATAAATGTCACATGATTAGATGAAAATAACCCTTAAAGGGAGATTGTGGCATGAAGGCAACGATGCAAAAATAATCACTTTCAACTACAGGCTCCACCTTAACTAATAGAAACAAGACAGAAAAAAAAAAAAGTTCCTAAATTCCCCCCATAATGAAGAGTAAAGGTGGAGGCACTTTTAATGTGCTGGTTAGACTGGGTACCATTTTCTACACCCACAGAAACTAAAATAGCCCCAATAAAAGATGGAGGCAAGTATAACAGCCTCAAGAAATGAGCACTGGGAGAAGGAAAACCGCAAAAACCTGAAGTAACAGAAGAAAGGCTCATCCGCTATGTCCATGGCATAAAATAAAAATGGTTTGTATGAGCTTATTAAAAAGAGTGACTCACACAGCATTGCAAAATAAAGAAATGGCGAGGAAGGGTTTGAAAGGGGATGAGAGAAAAAAAGGTGCTTCCTTTCATCCGGTAAACACAGGCACCAATAAAAGGGAAGCAATACTTTTCGAAAGAGCTCACTCCCAGTCAGATTCATCACTCCCATGAAAGTGGAGGACAGAATATAAAAACAGGAAACCTGCATCCGCCCTGAAAATGTAACACAAATAAGGTTCTTCTACGAAGCTTCTGCTGGATGAAGTGCAGAGGGAAAGTACAGAAGAAAAGGTCAAAGCCCCACTCACACCCCAGCGACCCCTGAGCCCAGCACATTCCCACTGGGTTCTCGGGAGGCAGAAGAAAAACCCAGAGTGCAGCTAAGCCACCAGGTACAGAAAGTGTCAACTGGACATGCCACTGTCTAAATCCAGTGGGTAATTCTGGCAGGGCCTGACACAGGCTGTCACCTCACAAAGGACTGAGGAAGAGCCTGTATGCTGACTATTGAAAGAGACAGGCAAATCTGGGAGATGCTGAGTCCCCCAACCAGCCCCGTATTCAAAATTCTGGATAGTGCTCCAATCAAAATCAAGACACTCCAACAGCACACCCACCCCTCCTTTCCAGAGCCCACTTCAGATGCTGCCCCCCTCCTCTCTCTCTACAGTCCGTGTCTTTGAAAGCTCTCTGTTCTCCTCTTTTGTAGGCTTGAAAGATAACACGCACCAAACTCAGAAGTGCTCTCATTCTCAGGCTGGGCAGACGGGCCATTGCCTCTGCTCCTCAGTCTACGTGACAGATGCTGAAACTAAAACCGAACACCATAGCAACTGGCAGCTGACATGTCAGGAAAGCGAGAGCTAAGGTTACTAAGCTTGTTAACAACCACACAGAGGCAGAAGGGGAAAACACAGACCCACACATATAAAAGGTAAAATAAATACTATCTGGTGGCCAGGGGTGTGGGTGAAAGGAAGCATGCTCATCAAACGCACGTAAACGCCCTGGGTTGCATCCTCACCCTGCAAAAAAGAAAAGAAGAATGGGGGGAGGAGGAGGAAGAGGAGGAGAAATAGGGAGGAGGAGGAGAAAGAGGAAAAAGAAAGAACAGGAGAAAGAAGAAGAGGAGAAAGAGGAGAAGGAGGAGGAAGGAGAGGAAGAGGAGGAGGAAGAGAAAAGGGAAGGGGAAGGAGGAGAAGAAGGGGAAGAAGTAGAAGGAGGAGGAAGAGGAAAAGGAGGAGGAGGAAGAGGAGGAAGAAGAAGAGGAGGAGGAGGAGGAAGAGGAGGAAGAGGAGGAGGAGGAGGAGGAGGAGAAAAAGAAAAAGAAAAAGAAAAAGATAAAGAAGAAGAAAGTGTTCCAAACAGTGATCTGGAGCTAAGAGTAAATGTCACCCACCTCACCCCCCCACCCCCACCCCCACCCCCACCGCTGGTGATGAAGGAAGAGTATGTGGCTGAGGCGGATATCTGTCAGGATGAAGTCGACAAGAGAGAATCATGGAAGCCAGTGCAGGGATTTGTAAAGAAGAGGCACTGAAGAGAGCGTTACTATCAGACAGGCAGATTTAAATTCTAACGAGACAAGAGTGAAAATGGCAGGACTCACTCAGGACCGAAGGGAGACACTGATCTCTAGAGCTACAGCCTAGGCTCAGGTCTGCTGTCTGTTAGGGTGAGAGAGGTGAGTCCCAGCGCACAGCTGTGGCTGAAGCAGCAGTGAAAACGGCAGCAGCGGTTACTAATCTGGGAGGTGAGGAGGCCAAAGTTGAGGTAGAAAAAGAAGTTCTGGTTTATGGCCTGTCAGGGTGCCCTAGGCAAGGTTATGCAGTCAGTGATGACACGAAAGGAATCGAGGGCAGGAGAACTGGGCTGATGGGGAGATAAGACCTAAATACAATCAGAACTGAGGCCATGAGGTAAGATGATTGAAGGAGACGCATCTACCAGGTGAAAAAGGCGGGTGAACTGTAGCTCAGCTCAAGGTGGGTTATCCTGAAGAGGGTCTAGAAGAGAGTTGTGAGTCAAGGGGAGAGATCAAAGGTGTTGTCCCAGAATGGCAGAGATGACCCTGCCTGTAAAACCACTGATGTTGCTACAGTAACACTTACTGTGGAGCCGCTGTGAGAGGAACAGGCAGGGACAGTGCAGGAGCAGAGGCTGAGAGACAATGGGATTGCTGTGGGCTTTTGAGACCTCATAGTCTGTCCCCAGGGACACATCTTCTCCAACAATGACACACGTCTTAATCCTTCCCAAATCATTCTACCCACTGGGGGCCAAGCATTCAAATACATGAGACTATAGTAACACTCATACTCAAAAGGTCTTTCACTTCATGATTAAAACAGTCCATGAGCAATAGATGCAATAGCGCCTCCATTTTTCAAGTGAAAGAACTGAGATATCGTTTTAATTAATTAAGCCAGAAACCAAGACAAAGGCTGGTTCTAGGATGGAGTGACTACACCAAACAACCTAGTTGGGAAGAGAAGGATCCAACAGAATCCACTGGAATTGGCGGGAACACCATTAGTTCCACCAGAGCAGCTCACTCCAAGGAAATAGTACCAGCAAGATTTCACTTCTGAGACCTCCTCCCCCAATTCTAACCGGCATCAGTCCCTCTATGAACCAGGGACATGGCCCTAAATGCTGTACCTACTGCTGTTCTCGGTGTCCACAATCTATTCCCCAGACAGCAGCCAGAACGCCCACTTAGAAATGAAGTTCGGGCCTCCTCACTGCCTACCTAACATCCCCTCAGTATGGCCATGTTCAGCACATCTCGACTCTCATAATCCTCTAAGCACTCGGTAGGTAAGTGGCCAGGGAGATCCTCAGAAGTGTTAGCCCCCAAGCCTGACAACTTGAGTTCTATCTCCAGACCCATAATGGTGGAAGGAAAGAACCAACTACCAAAAGCTGTCTTCTGATCACCACATACCTACCACGTGTGTGCACATCTGCAGTAGTTAGATGATGGGCAGACGATTGCCCTCCTTTGATCCTCACTCTAACTGCTCTCTCCTGCTCCTATCACAGGACGGCCTTGCTTTTTCTGCAACAGGTCGTGGCAGTTTCAAACCAAGAGGGAAAACCTGAGAAAGAGGCCTGTGTGTCCAGTTCACACTATATCCCAACATGAGACACACTAATTAGTGCCTCACGAGTAAGAAGAGTTCATTCGTATTTCAGAGGCCTGAAAAAGAGAGCTGGAGAGGAGGTGAGGAATTTGTAAGCTAGTTTGAAGAATAAATGGAGAACAACGGAACAAGAAGAGTTGGGCGGAGTGGGGTCAGGGGTGAGAGGGCACGGCAGAGGAGGGAATACTGGGAAGGACATCTAAGTCTAAAGGCCTTTGAAAGGCCATATGGAAACCTACGACTGTGGGAAGCTTCCTAAAATAGATGCATATGTATACATATATATATATATGTATTATCTATGTGTATGTATATACATACACACATGTATATATAATATGCACACACACACACATCCTATAATGGGAGTACAATGTCACTCCCAGACACCACAGCCTGTCCAATAAAAAACCCAGTGGCAGGCGGGAGTTTGTTGGTCAATGGGATCCCATAGGCCCCAGCATCCAAATAGTCATTTCCAGTGCTGCTGGTATTCTTATTGGTAAGACCCTGTTACTAAAGACTTCATATATTCGAGTCACAGGACATGGAAAAATCAAACTGGCACTCACTGGGAAGCCTCCTCTCTACAGGTGCCGGAAGATGCTATGCGGGTGAAGCTACTAAGGGGATAGAGCACTCGGCTGTGTCCCTCAGCTCTGAGTCCACAAGAGTGAGTTCCTAGAAAGACCTGCCAACCAATGCCAGAGTGTGCAAATGCTATGACAGCCACCAACCACCCTCTGGTTGGATTTAAGGCCCACTCTACAAAGGGGAACTCAGTCTAGCATCTTTATTAACACCAAGAGCCTGTGACTGGGTGGACTGTAGGCCCTGAGGGAGAAACAACTATTATTATGCCAAATGAACACAGAATTAAACAGCCTCCTAAGGTCTGTCTCTGTATCTGGAGATTACCTCTCCTCTCACTCAACCCTCACCTGCGGCTTCTTTCTGTTATAGGTGACGATTAACACAGAGAGCACAACTCACCCAAAAGAAACATCCAGTTAGCAGGCCCTCCTCCCATGGCTCCAGGGTCATCACCAAAGAGGAAACAGGGCCGCAGGAGTCAGAAGTCAGGGAGGATTGCAGCAAAGCAGTGCGGCCCAGCCGAGGCAGGAGAGAGCTGCACACCTCCGTTCACAGCCGTTATTACCACATACCCAAAACTGCACAAGAAAAGCCAGACAAAAATCCTAGTGTGGACAGGAGAAGGAGGCACAAAGTCCCACCCCAGCTAGGAGCCATTGAAAAGTGATGGCTCCTGGGAGAGATCCAGTCCCTGAGAGCCTGGCCAGGCTCCAGCAGAAGGACCTATGCCCATGCACACACAGGCAACACCTAGCAAACTTAGCCGGTTTGAACACAGGGCACATAAAACTGGGAGGAGGACAAAGGAGGGGCTGTTTATATAAGGATTTCAAACAACAAAATTGAAAAAAAAAAGTGGAATAGCCCTTCCCCCAACCAAAAACTAAGTTAAATCTCAGGAGATGCTGGGATAGATGGGCTTTCCATTTTGTGGGAGAAATCTAAGCATGTTTAAATGAGAGGTATTAGGAAGATTTTCCCAGAGCTTGGAAAAACTGGAGGTTATTTTTAAAAATCCTATGAGAAGGTCTTAATTTCTTATTTCTAATTTTAATCTTAAAAAAATGAACTTTGTAAAATAGTGAGTATTTTTAGGGCCTTTGATCCTTATGCTAACACACTTCTGTAATTAGGGGTTAGCAGAAAACCAGTTGTTTCCAGCCCCATCCAGAATTTTATTTTTTTCCCTTTTGGTCATTTCATGCTAACAAAGTTCTTATTAACAGTTATACATGCCCCACAGATAAAGTATCACTTGGCAGACAAAAGTTATCTGAAAAATCCTAGTATGTTAACTGCTTCATGTAAGACCATAAAATTTCCCTCTGGGAAAAAACAAAAACAAAAACAAAAAACAAAAAACAATATTTGGAGCTAGCAAGGTGGCATATCGGGTAGAGGGGCTTGCCACCAAGTCTCACAAGCAGAGTTTGATCCCTCAAATACACTGAAGGGGAAAACCGACTCTCTCAAGTTGCCTTCTAGCCTTCACAAATGCACCACAATATGTGTGTGTGTGTGTGTGTGTGTGTGTGTGTGTGTGTGTGTGTGACAGGAACTTCACACAGATGGCTTTAGCACTCCATCTTGAAACTGGGTAGGGGCACTCAGACTTTTAAAATAAGGTCTGTATATTTTATATAGGTGACTGACTCTTTCTATATGGGTGATGACATATACGTAGGCAAAATGCCCATACAGATATAATTAAAATAAAAAAAAATTTAAAACCTAACAGTTTTTGAAAAAGAAATCAGAAGCAAAGTTGACAGTGAACTTTCAATTTTCAACTCTCCCTTTCATTATCGTAAAACTAGAATTCCAAGAGTACTTGTGGTCACTCACCCCCAGTACCTTGTCCAATCTGGACTAGGTCCCAGGAGATGTAGCCACACTTTCCTTATTAATGCACTACTAATCTAAAATAAGGAAAGCCTCTACCTAACACACGTTACAATTCTCTCCAACTCCGACCAAGCCCAGAGTCTGTAGCCACCAAACACAATAGGAACAAAAGAAGAAACATGCAAATATAAGATGGATTTATTCTTATTAATGATTTAAACTTGACACAGGTTCTGCAGTACTTTTCTTGGTCGTTAAGTAAAGAAACTGTAAGAGCTTGTTCTATCGTGTATAGCAATGGCAGACAGTTATGACCAAAACAATGAGTGCTATAAACGGGTTATACAAATGTCACCTTAAAAATCACATTATAGGCCTAGGAATGATCCCTGAAAATGGAGTTTTTGGAGTATACCATTTATGTCTCCTCATCCTGGAGACTATTTAATAGCACAGTCTCAGCTAGTCTATCTCCAAGCCAGGAAAAAAAAAACCTTTAAAAATTAAAAGTAAATAAATAAAAACAGGAGGCAACTGCTGTGACAGGATTTTGAGGCAGTTCCTCAAACTTTTGAAAGTTTGTAAAAACTTTCAGTTATGGCTTAGGTTTAAAAAAAAAACAAAAACAAAAAAAAAAAACAAAACAAAAAAAAAAAAAAAAAAAAAAAACAAAGCTAAAGAGAGAGAGTGACCCAGGGGACTTGGAACCAGGAACATCCCGGAGAATACCTGCAAAGCCGAAAAGCAAGTGCAGTCTGCAAATTTTGTAGGTCATTATTTCCACACGCGTACTCAGCGAGCTTTTATCTTCGAAGTTGACTTCCAGACGTTCACGACAGCTTCCTGCTGTACAGCATCTCCTCACTCAGCAGCTGCTACAATGCGTAGCTATGGAGGCGCTGGCATTCTATTTTATTTTGAGAGGAAGAAATAATTCTTCATACTCTGCTCTGTACATAAACCTGTCTATCTACATGTGAGGACCGGGGCACTGTCCTTAGAAAGTCCAAATCGGGGTATACTGTTATCTGTAAGCTGGTCCCCGAGAACACAGTTTCTAGGCCCCAGTTCTCTCGGGTTTGCCTTCAACCAGCTCCAGGTGTCATCAATCTCCACAAGCCACGGAAATAAAGCCTCTCGAGAAAGGCTTTCCTTCAGCCATCAATGCATTGGATACTCTGAGCTGACGTCAGAGAGCCACGCCTCTCCATGGTACAGTGGCCAGGGTGGCTAGCCCGAGGGTGCTGGAGCTACGCAAGTGACAACTGCTAGCACGAGACATTCAGGGTGCGGGGTGTGTGTGTGTGTGTGTGTGTGTGTGTGTGTGTGTGTGTGTGTGTGTGTGTGTTAGTACAAAATGGTGTGCTTCGATAGTCGGTTTCATTTATTTTAGACTAAGAAAATGTCAAAAATTATTAAAGATAACCTGACCATTGCGACAGAAAGTGCCCCTAAGACAGGCAGAGAATTCTAAGTACTACTCCCTTACGGTCCTCACAGCCTGCCCATTCTTGGAGATGAAAGGAGGGCCCAGGAGGGCTGTGCGACAGTATGTGTCCAGAACTTTAAAGTTTCGCTATGTTGAGGATGGTGGGGAAGGAGCAGCCCCACCGTGCAGGGTAAGGGCGTCCTAGACGCGGTGCCTGCCGTATTTCCTATGTATTTGATGTCAATCCTTCCGCACAGCAACTCGCAGACAGAATGCCAGGTGCCGAGTGGATCGCTTTTGAAGCCCTATCAGGTTCTGTCTTCTTTAGGATGCTTTTCTTGCGTCCCTCCTCTGACTGGAGGCAACCCCGTTCTAGTCTTACCTATCTCTCCAGCCCTCCTCACTCATAGAGGTTTTGTTTCCAGTCTTGCTGGCTCTCCCTCCACACCCTGCCACACACGGTTCCGCTACCCACTTCCACGGCCACCCACGAGCCAGCCACTCGCATCCACGGGAATGTTCTATGGGCGCCTAAAGCAGGAGATCTGCAGCTGATACTTTGTCTCATTTACAAAGCTGTTCTGAGCAAACATTCTTTCAGTCACCCAGGATTAACATTTCGGCAACACCCTTTACCCATCCCTTTCTTCCCTAGTACCTTAATGATCTCAGCCCCATTCTCCCTCCCCCAAGGCTTCCCTCACCCCACTGCCGCTCCCTAGTTTAAGTCTTCATTTCTTGAAAAACCTGGGTTGCTTGTTAATACTTTCTTTGCCAACTCCACTCACCCTGTGAGCTGTTAGACATACCACCTGCAATTCTACTCTGATTGCGACATTCCAGGGATCAAGAAACTCCCAATTTCATAGCTAATGAGGCCAGTCCTAATCTCCCGGCCTTGAGCATTAAGAGTCTTGCATGTCCTGAGCCCAACCCAATTCTCTACCTCTTCATTTTCACAGTTCTCCGGTTTATATCCGTTCTGTCTGTGCCTTCTGCATTTGCTGTGTCTGACATAATATCATGTGGCCAAGCAAGGCCATTCCCTCCCTGCCCTCCCGTGCCTCTTCAGTTGACAGGAAAACTTCCTGTCTTTTACATATTCAATCTTCACACAGGAAATTGGAATGTTCATGGAAAAGCTTATAAAAATCTATGAGACAAACAGTGCCCCTGTGCTCCAAGGTCAAAGAGGAAGGTGGTGGTGGGCCTGAGGATTTCAGAATGTGGAAAGTCAGAAAGTAACATAGCTGTGCCCCTGTTGGAGGGCTAAGAGCCTTCTCAGAACTAGAAGTGAACCGCTAGTCTGCTGCACAGTGAATACATACAGTGTTGAGTGGCACGAGCTTTTGGAGAAGCTAAAGGAAGTTATACACACGATTAGATATGGAAGGTTTCACAGGGTCTCACAAGAGGATGTATCAACCACTATTAATAAAAAATTAAAAAAAAAAAAAGGCTGGAATCATGAGCCAAGCCTCATGAACTCACGCTCCCTAGATTCTTTCTATTTTGAACGACTCTATCATTTCCACACTCTTCATGAACTTACATAGAGAGCTACTTGGACTCAACTCCTCGTTAGTGGGTTCCTGAACATTCAGGAGACTGAAAACACGCAGGGGACAGCCTACAGAATGGATTGACGGTTATCACCCAGGACTTTCACAACTCCGTCCCATGCTGAGCTCATAATTCCATGCTGAGTGCGACATGCACGCAGTTGACTTCCCGTAGGTCCCCCCCCACCCCGCCCAGCATTCTTGCAGAAGGAGCTGCATGCTGTCTAGTGTCTGCAGGCGATGTCACCACTTCAACATGCCATGCAATCAAGAAGAAATCATGCAGTATAAAGACTAAATATCCCCAAAATCTAACACATGAAAAGGCCGACTCAAGCACTCCACAGAGCTATACACTACATGATACTAGAAGTCAGAAACTTTGGGGGAAATCTAGACCAACCACATGCCCCACACTGTGTGTTATCAGGTTCCTCCTCTGAGATATACTCAAGCAACTTTGTACTGTGGTCAAGGGACACAGAAGTACACTGAGAGCTACTGAGCTGCAAAGTCTAACTGCAAACCACAAAGGACACAAGAATAGAAACAAAAACAGCCAGAGACAAGGGAAGCATATGAAGGCAAAGACTAGAGGCATAGAATGTTCCAGGCTTTCATTGTCGATCATAGCCCTGGGCCCTAATAAGGTCCGTCTGTGCTTGGCTTCCAATGGTCTCCCAGTGCATCCCTTTACTCCTTCCTCCCTTCCTTTTGACTAAAAGCTCAAAACTCCTAGTTTGGTTTATTTCTACTTCAGGTTTATTTCCATCTCTTGAAACAAATGGTAATCAAAACCTTCCACAAAGTCAGCTGACTCATAGCTGTTCTAGTTTTTTCTCCTACATTCTCTTAAAGGCTTCAAAAGGAGATTTCAGACTGTTGGGGAATGGACTATGGACTATACTAACAGGGATCAAGGGCCATAGGGAAGAGCATCTTACAAGAATGAATTGCGCCAGGGTTGGGGATTTATTTAGCTCAGAGGTAGAGCGCTTGCCTAGGAAGCGCAAGGCCCTGGGTTCGGTCCCCAGCTCCGAAAAAAAGAACCAAAAAAAAAAAAAAAAAAAAGAATGAATTGCGCCCAAGAAAGAGAAGATAACAGGCATTCAGGGTAAAGCCATGAGATCTGTGTCAGCCATAAGAAACTCTAATGAAGCACCAATTAAATAGCTGTTCACGCTCCTATCCAAAGGCGAGCTAACTGTAAAGACATCGACTGGGAGATGGGACTGAGTCTTCCCAGAGGCAGAATTCTTTGGAAGGTTCCCCAGGCTTTGAGGGCAGGAAGTCCTGCGCGAACTCTGATGATATCTCCCCAGACCCAAATACCAAAACCACGTTATCGGACGGTGTCAGAGGCTTCAGTTTACCTACGAAGGCGCAGGCGGACATTTGCCAGTGGCAGAGCAGCGCTCTCTGAAAGCACAGGCCTGGATTTTAAATGCGCTCCATTCAGGTCTGTACTTTCTGTGAGACAATTCTGAGGCAGATGGCTCCCCCGAGGCTGAAGCCACGCCCACTGGGCCCAACTACCTGGAGACCAGTTTAACACGTGGAGTGAGTCAAAGATGACTGAAGGAGTGAAGTGGGTGGCTCTGCGGGGTAACGCAAACAGAAGCTGTACTAGAGAAGCCAGCGGTTGGAAGGTATTTACAGAATTAAGCAGCTAAACTTTGGAACCAAATTCATCAGCCAAATCCCCAGCCACAATATGTGTGTGTGTGTGTGTGTGTGTGTGTGTGTGTGTGTGTGTGTGTGTGTGTGTATGATTCAAAAATAAAAGGGCTCTGACTAGATTATGATGGAACTCAAAAGCATTTACTAACTGCTTTCTGATGGCTTAAAATAATCTGTGTTTGCTTGCAAAGTGAAAAATAACCAGAAAAACTGATGGGTCCTAATTTGGGATAGATTTTAGTTGTCTTTTTCTTTTTTCTGACAGTCTGACAACCAAACCTCAGCTGGCCTGGAACTTGCGAACTTGCTATCCAAATGAGACTGACCTCAGTCTCACAGAAATCTGCTGGCCTCTGTTTTCTGTGTGCTTCGATGGAAGGATGTCCCACCATGCTCCCTGTCTTATCACCTTAGTGAAAGAGCAAGGACTTCTGACCAGATAGTTCCAACATTGTAGCCGGACTACTGGAGCGAGTGACTTTAAAAGTGCTTTGATTGGAAACTAAATGACGCTGTGTGCTGCAACCTTGGCAGACAGGCAGTTTAGGCACTGTGACAAAAATCTAGATGGCAAAGAGCTACTGAGTTCCATACAAAAAATTCCAGATGGCCACATAGGGAACTATTAAAAGCATCAGAAGTTCGACTACCAGGTAGGAACAGAGTTTTAGAACTATGTTTAAAGAGTCCAAATATAAACTTGGTGTTTGAACTTACTGGCGAGAGGCCATGGCACCGTTGATTTTGGTCTTCAAAGGCTGCTTGACCACAGACATCAAGTAAGTCCACCTCTCTCTCTCTCTCTCTCTCTCTCTCTCTCTCTCTCTCTCTCTCTCTCTCTCTCACACACACACACACACACACACACACACACATCATGTGCTCCCTTCAGCACAATCTGTTCCTTAGCATCCCGCCCAGCAGGTTTGAGAAATCCATTGATAAACTGTTTCGTCAGAATCGTTGATTCCCAAGAAGGAGAGTTACAAAGCAGCTCCAGGATTAGGAGTCTCTTTAAAGGAGGGTTCTTTCCCAAGAACAAGGTTCAGATACAAACACAAAACTGCTGTCACTGCTAATGTGAGCACTTTTGATCTGCCCACTGTGTACATTTAACTATGTGCCATTGGTTCCGAGAAACCACTTCGGAAACTCTAACCCTGACACTCTTTCCTGGGTAACATTTTCTACATTAAAGTATCTTTAAAACCTTCTTTGTCTTTCATGCTGCACAGTGTGTAGTCAACTGTCAATTAACACGTCAGTCCTGACTAGCCAAACCTCATTTCGACAGTTCAGTCTATGGATGGGCATCGACCACTTAACACCTCTCACGTAATCCCAGTTTCTGATGATTATAACGTTTCTGCCTTGCCAGACAAAATGAATCAAGCCTTGATTAGTTTACGCTGTCCAAATTCAGGAGCCCCTGCCACTTAATATTTTCCTTAAAAGTCTCCCCTCTGTAATTGAAATAATTGGTTTTTTGACACTCAATGGAAAAAGGAGAAAGAAAGAAAAAAAAAAACCCTCCCTAATACTTTCCATATGATTCAAAGAATATTCTTTTAAATCCTTATTGTTCCCACTTCAGAATTACCACACTTATCGCATAACCTACAAAGGCAGGAACAGTACTTTTTATTGATAGTTTGACTTGAAATAGGCCAGTGGAAAAGTTTAAGGGAAAAAAAAAAGCAAGACGGGGGAGGGGGTTCTCATGCTTGTTTCCACTAGAAAAGAAAAGAAAACCGGTACCTGCTCCCTGGGGTTCTGCTGGTACCTGTCTGGGCCTATGAGCAGCCAGCCCGGTTCCGGGTGCTCCCCTGTCCCCGGGCCTGGCGACGCCTTCCCGGTTCCCACGCCTCGGTCCGTTATCCCCCGGCCTCAGCTGTCGAGAGGTCCGAGAGGGACGCGCCCTCCGAGCTGCAGTCCGCGCCCCCCCTACCCCGCCACCCCGCGGAGCCTCCCCGGGGACTCGCTCGGGGACCGCGGCTCAGGTTCGCGGCGGGGACGGGTAAGGTGTCAGCGCGGCAGGGTACGAGCTCTTTCGCCTGACCTCGTTTTGAGCTGTCCCTCGTTGGTGCGGCGCGTCTCTGGGGTCCGCCCGAGATCTACGGCCGGGGGATGACGCTCGAGGCTGAGGGGCAGCACGAGCGCTCCCGGGACGGGGGTGGGGGTGGGGGCACATTCGGGTCCCAAGCTGACTTGGAGGGTTGGAGGGCGGGATGGGGCGAGGCGGAGACTCACCACGCGGCGTAGTGGCCGCGACCGCAGCTAGGCAGAGGCCGAGGCAGAGCGCGATTGGGCGCGGGAGGGTCCACCGCGCACTCCGGGGAAGAGGAGCCACCGCTGTCCGATCCCTCCTCCCTCCCGGCTCTGGGCGACAGACGGGGCGGCGGGAGGCATGACGGGAAATTCCTGGGCACGGGCGGCAGAGTCCAAATATGAGCATAGCAGACAAGCGAGGGAGGACGGCGGAGCGCGCTGGCTGCGGACGGGGCCCGCTGCCCGGGACGCCAAGGCCGCCAACTCCCGCCTCTGGCGCCGCCTCCACCGCCCCGGGCCAGCCCTGAGGGGACAGCGCTTCCGCGCGTGGGCACCCAGGGCAGAACCTCCTCGCAGCATCCACCCGAAACCCCTACTGTAGGGTCAGGACGCCAGAGCAGAGGACCTAAGGGATGATATGTTGGGGTGGTGGCGCGATGAAAAGTCCGGGCCTGTACCCAAGAGCCTGAGGAGTGCCAGTTAAGGTGTGACATCGGCGCTCCCGATGCCCATAATACAGAGGACCACCGCGCCTGTGTCCTAGGGGTCGCACCTCAGGGGGTCCCCACCACACACACACACCACTACTGTGTGAGCGTGGTGTGGTGTGGTGTGGTGTGGTGTGTGTGTGTGTGTGTGTGTGTGTGTGTGTGTGTGTGTGTGTGTGTGTGTGTTGTAGTGAGATTCACGAAAAGGGCAGCCCCTGAACTTTTCCTTGAATACCATATATGGAGTCAAAGCAGGCGGAGTGGAAAAGTTTTCACTCCAGCTAAAACTGCTTTACACCAACAATTCTCCTCACCTTTGCTCAATATTCACTCATACAATCTCTCCCCCAGCCCCGACCACTCCCCACCACACACACACACACACACACACACACACACACACACACACACACACTTTTGTATTTATTGCACACTGTCCAAAGAGGAACTTTGAAATGTACTCTAAGGGCACTACCTCTGACAACCAAAATGTCAGCTCCAGATGTTTAATTACAGGCCAAGGGTGTGCATACCTGACTTTTCTTTGGCACTAAACTCTACAATTAATCAGATCCAAATGACCCTTCGTCTCTCAAAACAATGAACGTAATTATGTCTTAATTACTATAATACATATCCACACACACACCCAAACAACTGTTTGACAGGATCTGGCGATGTGGGGCGTCATACAATTACTTCTCCACATATTAAGACGCTGCAGAAGTGATTAATTGATGGCAAACATGGAAGGGGGAAATGTCAAACAGATTTAGAGGGTGGACTATCCCAATGTGAGCTGGAGGGGGGTAATTTGTCCATCACACTGTGCTGGAAAATGCTTTATTTGAAAGTTAGTAAACCTCATTTCCAAACAAACGCAATTCTGGCAAAGTATGAAGGCCCCCAAGCCAAAACACAGTGCATTTGCAATTGGCTGCTTCTAAGACATCCCGTGAATTACACCCGACAGATGGACAGATTTCACTTCATGGATTAGCAGTGATGGTGGGGCTGCGGGCAAACAGCCTAAGCTGTAGTAGAACAAGGAGCTTTAAAGGCCTATTGCTGTCAGGCTGTCCCTGGGACACACAGTGGACAGGCACGGGAAACTTGAGGATCCTCCTCCTCCCTCTCCCCCTCCCCTCCCTGCTGAAGCTTGTGTTACATAAGCAGCGGTTTCTCTCCTCTCTCCCCAGCAACACCCAGCACAGTCCTTTCTCCATAATCCAAACGTCTGAAACAAAAAATGAGAGTGCGGCCATTTATAAACTTTAAGAACCCTACATAAAGGGGGGGGAAAGCATGTTTCGAAAGACTGTAGCAATTGTGGCTAAGCTTAAAATATTTCTGTGCAGCTGTGGTAAGAGGCAGAGTTGTGACAAAGGCAACACCACCACAAGGCAACTTAGTGTTCACGTAACGGGGGGGGGGTGGGGGGGTGGGGATGGGGACGGGTGTGCAGGCTTTACCTGTCAACGGTCACTTTAAATGTGTGAATTAAGTACATCAAGGCTGGAAGAAGAAGGAATAAACTTAATGGGTATAAAGTAAATGGCAGACATGAGGCTAGGTACTTTACACCCGGTGTCTCATTTGAAACCAGAAAAATACCTGTAAAGTTAGTGTTTCTACCTGACTTGCAGTTATGAAGACATAGGCACAGAGCCCATTACACCGGGAGGAGAGATGGTGTTGGAATTCAAGCCCCAATCCACAGTGCGTATACATGTTTTCACAATGTTAACATGGTCTGTTTTATACACACACACACACACACACACACACCCTCACAAGGAGGCGCTTTCAAAGAGGACGTCCCTTGGGTTCTTATGGTTTTAAGTATCTGTCGGGCACTCAGGTTACCTCAGGTACAGGAGGTAAAGACTCACATAGAAACTTGACCGGAGGCTTAGCTGGCTTGCCAGATTATCCCTTCTAGGCCTTGCAGGTGTGGTCCATACTCTGATGGTTTTGCAAAGAGGAAAGGTGCTATCCTCAGACCATCCCATGAGATCTGTAACTTAACCGCCGATGTTCAGGTCATATATCCCCACGATGTTTCTCGATGCCTTTTCATCATGGATTTAGTAACAACCATCTTGTTATTTTAAGCATGCTTGATTTGAAGAACAAAAGTCCTAGTGGGAATAATAACACACACACACACACACACAGACATACACTCCCATGTGACAGTGACACACCAGCAAACATTTACATCAGACCAGGCATGTGGGGGACCCAACCAGTTGCTTGCATTAGTTTACACGCCTGCTCTAACTCTACTGAATTTATGTGTTTGAGGTCAGAGTTTGAAAAATATAAAGGAAAAGAAGTAACTCTTGGGCAGCAGAGCCAGGCATGGCTGGCTACAGCTCTAATGCCTCGTGTTGTTTCAGAACACAAGACTAATTTAATTTGCACGACTATAGCTCTTCATCTCTCTGCCTTCCCAGACCTTGCCAGATGCCTCATAATCAAATACCCTACAGGGAGGAACCTCATCCTTCCACCAGTCTTGCAAGAGTCTATGTCACAGAGCACAGAGTAGCCTACAAGGTGCCACCAGAACCAGGCAGCGTCTCTCAGTGGTTTGGCAACAGGTAACCTGAAACGGTCACGTGTGCTACAGAGCAATGTTGGGTGTGCTGAAGAAATTAAGTAGGAAGTGACCGGGCAGCTTGTAATCCCAGCACTCTGGGGACTGAAGCCATAGGTTCAAGGCTGGCCTGGGCTAGACAGCAAGAATCCCTTTCCAAAGCAAACAAACCAAATCATATCTAAGAAAGAAATGATGAAAAATAAAACTAATCAAACAACAACAACAACAAAAACCGCAGGAGAAACTAGAACCAACATTTCCTATCTTTACACAACATCTAAGCTGCATCCTCGCTAATATGCTATTCTCAACTACTTAACAAAACCTCCCAGCCACTGCCCACTTGTGTGTGCACATGCACGTGTGTGTGTGTGTGTGTGTGTGTGTGTGTGTGTGTGTGTGTATGTCCTACCCCATGCCCCAGAGAACTGGATGGAAGCCAACTGTGTTGCAAGTGAAGACACAATAGGATTTGTCCGGGCTTCAACTCAATGGCCTTTTACATAGGACCAGTTAGTGATCAGCTGGAGAGGAAGAACAATATTTTTAAGAAGATGTAACATTCCAGGGGAAATTTCTCCAGCTTCTCAGATGCTGGGCTCCTACGTCAGGAAAGACTGTGCTGGCTCTCACTCCTGGTGAAAGCAGAGTTTTATGGAGGTGGAAGTGCACTGAGGTGGGGACACATTGAGCACTGGAGGCAGGCATGGTGCTGGAGAAGGAACTGAGGAGAGAGATCAAGCCACTGGGCCAGGCTTGAAATTCTGAAACCTCAAAGCCCACCCCCAGTAGCACACTTCCTCCAAAAAAGGCCAAACCTATTCCAACAAGGCCATATGTCCTAATCCTTTCAAACGATGCCACTCCCCATGAGCCTACAAGGGCCGTTTTCATTCACACACCATAAAATGTCAACACAGCATTATTATTATTAATCTTTATCATTTCCTACCAGGCTGCAATCAATACAAAACACACTTATCTGATTGGATTTCCCGTCTAAAGTGACTCAGATTTTTTTTCACAGCTCGAGGTCCTCCATTTGTATCTAAAAATGGTCATGTTTAACAATTTTCTAACATATTTTTTAAAGAAGTTTTACTTTTTACAATATATTCAAAATTACTAACAATGACTCCTTTGAACTATTTTAACCTCTTCAAAGTAATCAGAAGCCTGCAGTCATGTTGTTGTAAAATTAAGAAAAATAAAACTGTCTTTTAGCCCCATTAGGTCCAGCGCCACAGTGCCCCAAGATATCTGGCAGATATGTTCATCTCAGTCAGCAAAGCCTCTCACCCGCTCTGCTCCATCCCATATCACACTGCTGATGGCCTCTCTCTGAGCCTGGCAGCAATCTCTCTACCCATCCAGTTCCCAAGGCAGGCTGCCACCATGCCAGACATACACATCCCAACTCCGTGGCGGCCCAGTGTCTCTGCCACCGCACACTCTCTTAAACTCAAATTGTCACAAGAAAGAACACACAACACAGTAACCTCTGACCCAATTGTTAAGATATAACTGCCCACCTAGACACACAAAGCCCTGTACACATCCATCCCTTAAGAACACTCATAACAACCTGTAAATACACAGAGTGGAATCTTAACATCCACCTCCATGTTCTCTCTTCCTCCTGTTTCCTTCTGTTCCAGTCTCCTCCTCTCGAACTTTTCTTCCACCCATCCTTCCTTCTCATCCAATGACAGACCTCGTTCTTCACCTTCACCTGTGTAATGACATCATCCCCCACAGTCATGTTTGAATATTCAAGCTAGTTTGTAATGATTGCTTGTCATCAAAACATATGGTGCGATTAAAAAAAAAAACTCCAAAAGAAACGTCCTCTTCCAGTCATCTGCTTATATTTGCTGAATGCTCCCTGATGTACAAAATATACCATAAAAGCAATAAATTGGTCAAATGTTTAGTATGTTAAATAAGAAAAATAAGGCAGGGGAGGCTTGCTAAAAGCATTCGGGAAGGAGGGTTGAAAGGCCCCCAAGAAGTAAGGAACCAAGCTAGGGAATACTGAGAGAGGGGGCTGCCAACTACGAGGCTGCCATGGGCCACCTCAGAAGCACATGCAGACAAGCTGCTTTGCGGTGGGAGGTGGACAGAAAGGTGTGTATGGTAGTGAGGTTCTGGGCGGCTGGCTTTAGGGTCTGAACAACAGTGTAAAGGCAGTGGACGCGGAGATTAAGCTTGTCCTAAGGGTGGGTAGCTATTCCTATGGACCGGTAGTATAATATATAGAGAGTATGTGGTGTACATTTCTCCTTCATAGAAGAATGTACTGGGACGTGTGGAGATCACCCGTCCAGCCCAGGGTCCTTTCAGCAGCCAGATGTGGCTAATGGAGGAATTACGTCCACAGTAGCAGCCTTAAGTGTGTAGAACCCGAGAGTCAACTGCAATGGCAGCAAAAAGTGTGGCCATTCTGCCCAGGCCCCTAGCCAGGCCCAGCAGTGCCCCAAGATGAGGAAACAGGGTGGCTCAGGAGGGATGACTGTAGATTAAGGAAGGCTAGATGGGTATTGTCCCATATCCGTGCCACCATTCCCAACACTGGTCTGTGTGGGAAAAAGTGATATTAGCTAATTCTTTTTTTAAATCTCCTCAGCTCCTGAACTCCAAGACCAATTGGCACTTGTTTGGAGTGTATGGTAGTAGGCCCTCGGAGACTGTGCTAACTCTGCTTTTTTTTAAGTTTCATTATTTAATACTGCTGCGTGAAAAAGTTCCTAATGCCAGAAGCAGGTCACCTAAGGTGCCGGCCAGGGAGGAGCTTCCGGTCTGTCACATAACCCAAGTTATTACCACACACCAGAAGTATGCGCTAAGTCCCTCCTGCTGGGGACACCACACGCTTCGGTGTCAGGCCGGGAATGAAATGGAGGTTCCAACCCTCACTGCTGGCCTCTGTGGTCAGGAGGTGCCAGGCAGGCTGATGGGGAAGGGTTGTCACTGACGGGCCTGCTGCCCGAATCAGTTACTTCTGTGTGGCGGTAAAATACCGCGCCCAAAGCAATAGAAGAAAAAGGTCATGTTGGACTCACATTTCCAGAAGGTCCGTGATGGCTGAGCAGTGGCAGTCGACAGTCGGTGGTGGGAACAACAGGTGGGGGCTCACATAACCAACTCTGAGGAGGAAAACAAGAGAGCCAACTTGAAATGGCACAGAGCCTTTTGCAGTCTCAAAGCCTGCTCCCAGTGATGCACTTCCCAGTTGGGAATCAAGCATTCAAATGTCAGACTTCTGGGGAACATCCCATCCAAGCCAGAACTATCGACATACCAGGCAAGATGTGCCTGCCGCCGCAATAGTGGCACAGCTGCTGAGGGCACAGCCAGCTGCTTTCTCACTGGAAGATGACGCACTCTAGGAGGGGGACTCATGGCCGGTACTGTAAGTCAGGGCAACTATTTGAAGTGGGAGACCTAAAAGGCTCCAGGGGGGAGAAGCACCTGCTCTTGTTTGCTAAACACATATGACATGCTTGCCAAATTGCCTTCTGTGTTTATGGAGATTGGTGTTCTGCCCGTCGTTTACTGCAGCTGTCAGCCCAGGTCGTGCAGTAGGTAGTGGCTATCATTGCAACACAACTTGTCACATTCCCTGATAAGTATCCTGTAGGACAACAGCTCAGTGTTTACCCATAACTGATTAAATATATGGTGTGTGTGTGTGTGTGTGTGTGTGTGTGTGTGTGTGTGTGTGTGTGTTAGCCACCAATACTCAATACTCAGGGATCATCATAGAAGACAGGACGGCAGGGAGAATGTTAAGAGCCTCAGGAGGAAGGGATGGAATGTTGCCCTGTTCCCTATTTCTTCCTGAAGACTTTGGAGACTCATTGAGCTGTTGGATCATTGTCTCATACAGCCTAAGCTGGCCTGGAATTTGCTATGCCCCTGAGGATGGCTTCAAACTCCTGATTCTCCTGCCTCTGGCTCCCAACCGTAGGGATACTGACATGTTTTTTTAAACATGTGCGTGCGTGTGCATGTACGTGTGAGTGCGCGCGTGCACGAGTGCAGCCTGTGGTTGCCAGAAACAAGCCTCAAACCCCTGGAGCCAGAGTCTCCGATGACTCTAAGCCTCCTGACGTGGGAGCTGGGAACTGAACCCTGGACCTCTGTAAGAACATTAAGTGATCACCGAGCCGTTCCTGCAGCCACACATGAACATTACACTGTTGCTGGGGAAGAGGACACTCTCTAGCAGAGCTCCCTGCAAGGAGTGCAGGACCACAGATGTCACCATCTGAGTCTGCAGGTCTGCACCCATTCACTCTAGGCTCTGCTTTTCTTGAAGTGTGGCTGCCTTGGAGTCATCCACGTTCCTGTTAACCTCAACAAACTCCTTTGTTCACCAAACTCAATGCAGGAAGAAAAATTCCTTTGGTCTGTCAGTGCTTTATCTGGGATAAGTAGACATTTATTTATTTATTTATTTATTTATTCATGTCTCCCGCAGAAAAGTCAAGTACACCCCGTTTGTTATCTCAGGCTGTCAGGAAAGTTGAGCAATGACCTTGTAAGTGGCAGCATTCTGTTCAAGCTCCCCGGCATGTGACGGTCACGTATGACTTTGCAATGCATGGTACTTTACTGGGATTTCATTTGTGTCTTCATTAATACCCATCCCTTCTGCTCTGTAAGATGCTGGAGGCGAAGTTAAAGAAGGGGACTTTGAAACTACTGATCCCTGAAGAAATCATGGCTGAGGCTGGTTGTGTTTTCCTAAATTGGCCTTTTCTTTGAATAAGCCAATGTTCTTTACATATCTTGAAGATGCTTCTGTAAGAGTTTGATACAGGGGCTGGAGAGGTGGCTCAGCGGTTAAGAGTACTGACTGCTCTTCCAGAGGTCCTGAGTTTAATTCGCAGCAACCACATGGTAGCTCACAGCCATCTGTAACGGGATCTGATGTTTCTGGTGTGTCTGAAGACAGCTACAGTGTACTCAACACACATAAAATAAATTTTAAAAAATCTTTAAACAATTATTTTTAAGAAGTCTGATTCAGATTAAGTTAGACACCCGTGCATATGTGGGTTATAAAAGACAGGAGGCCTAATGATCAGAAGTCACTTTGTGGCTGTAGGTGTGTCTTAGTCAGTAAAATGCCTGTTGTGCAAGCACAAAGGTGAGAGTTCAGATCCCTGGCACCCACATCAGAGCCACATGCAGAGACAGGCACTTGTAACCCTCATGCTGCAGGTAGGAGGGTGGACAGACAGTAAATCTCAAGCTCACAGGGCAGCAAGTCTGGGTGAATCAAGTTTTAAGATCTCGAGGCCCTGTATCAAAAGTAAGGTGGCCACTGATCATGGTTGACAACTGACACTGACTTCTGACCTCTACATATTACACACACACACACACACACACACACACACACACACAGAGGGGGGGGGAGATCATACTGTTTGTAGGAGAGAAACGTAAAGAAAAAGGCTTCTAGGAAGCTGGAATGCACTGCAGGCACTGGGGTGATAAGGAGTGTTGGGAAGGCTGCCCAGGTAGGTGATGAAGAAACCAGAGCCTAAAATGTATCAGTGGGGCTAAAAGAACAATAGGAGATACAAAAATATAGTTAGCAGATATCATGTAGAATATGCAAATACGTTTGGATCTTAGGTACAGCAAGTCATTTTGAGCGTGCACATGTCTGCAGTATTGTATGGACAATACTTAAACATCCATGACTTATCTGAAAGCACCCTTAGGTTCCCTTTGTTCTTGTTCGGGTGTCTGCAGTCGTTGAGATTCTCAGTAACTGCACTCCCACACCCCTGTCTGTGTTTCTATTGGGTGAAGTCATTGTTCTCTAAGGACCCATCTATTTTCCAGTCAAGTATATGATTCAGTAATATTATGGCTGTATTCCTTGAGACAGGGTCTTATTATGCCAGATTGGTCTGGAATCATAGGAGTAGCCTTGCCTCAGCTCCCCAGTTCTGGGGTTATAGCTTGGTTCTACTGAAAACCATTTTGATACTGTACTATATGGTCTATGAGGATGTGTGCATTTGTGTTTGTGTGTGTGTATGTGTGTGTGTGTGTGCATGTGCACACTCAGTGTATGGGTTAACTAGCAAGGGAATGACTGACCCAATTTGCACTAGAGACACCGACTGGGAAACAAGGATCTGAAGACCTATAGTCTTCTCCATCACCCTTCACTTACACACAGGAAGGTACACAATGTGAGCCAATGACAGGAGGCTCTCTCTTCCTGACCCCAGAGTGAGCAGCCTCAGCCTCCGACTACATACTGTATGGTATATGCAAAAGGTCCAGACTATGAGGCCTTTTCAGTGGTGGTGGTGGTGGTGGTGGTGGTGGTGAAGGAAGAGGAGGAGGAGGAAGGGGGGAGGGGAAGGAGGGGGAGAGCGAGGGGGAGGGGAGGAGCCATCACTGAAATCCGAGGGAATCCATTCCATGTGGCAACGTGAACATGCGGGTAGAGCCGACAATAGCAGGGACCTTCAGAAGGCTGACTCTATTTAAAAGCTAGGGACCATGAAAATCTTAAGTGGCACAGGGAAACCCAAACTTCAGGTGTAGAACCCGAATTCCTACCTCTCCTGCTTTATAATTCCACTCTGAAATAAGGTGCAAGACTTGCCAGGACTTGGATGCTGAATGACGCATTAGCAACAGAGAAACTTGGAAACCAACCTAAAGCCCTCCCCATTTTGCAACTCCTCAAAGTACAATCGATGTGTTTAAAAGTGTGCTGGCATTTCAAGTGGGGTTGGCGTGATTATACAGGCTCAAAACTCACAGAGAAAACAGCAGAAGAAAGCCATTGACCACTTACCTTCATACAGACAGGAAGGCACAGTGAAAACAACTGGAAATACGATCTACTCCGAGTGAGGCGTCTCAAGAACACGTGTAATTGTTTCACAGTGATGGGAACCTGTGTCAGAACCAAAGCTCTAACGCATCCCAAGACGCTCAGGAGAAAGAACCCTTAGAGAGGCTTCTGTAATGCTCTAGCTTGAGGGAAAACACCAAAATAACAAAGAGAGAAAGAAAAAGAGAGAAAGAAAGAAAGAGAAAGGGAAAAGAAAGGAAGAAAGGAAGGAAGAAAGAAAATGTCTGTCACATGAGTAAGGTATGCCCAGCTAATTTCATGTTACTTCATGTTAATAAAAAGGAAAAACTATCTATCAGGTATGGATGCCATCAACAACAATCTCTGAACAACGTCCAACTTGGCCTTGACCATTCCCTCTACAGAGCACCATTTTATGTCCTGCTCTTGTACTGTGGGAAGTAGAGCATCTATTTCAACCTTGCCCCTCCTCCTGCATCAGCATTCACAGAACAAACTGTTTGGGGATGATCTGGTTAACTCTAAGTTGATGTCTCTCAGTCAGATCCTGATACTGTCTGAAAGGCAGAACTATCTGGGCACATTAATATTCTGGGCTCTTTAACAGACAAAGTGACTCAGTTCCCAGCAATTACCCCAGACGACAGACAAGGAACAGTCCACAAAGAATTCTCCTAAAACTCTGGCTTAGATTTACAGCAGTAGTTGCTGCCATTACAGGGGTTCATCATTACATCCAGCTATAAGGATTGATTTTCAATGTCTAGGCATTCATCATTACATCCAGCTCTGAGGGTTGATTTTCAATGTCTTATTTCCAATTGAGAATTTGGGGAGGGGTAAGCTTTGCTCTCTCCTTTCTTTTTCTTTCTTTCTTTTTTTAATGCATTGGTTTCAGATTTCTGTTTGTCTTTTCTTTTTTTTTTTTTTTAAGATTTATTTAACGTATATGAGTACACTATAGCTGTCTTCAGACACACCAGAAGAGGGCATCAGATCCCATTACAGATGGTTGTGAGCCACCATGTTGTTGCTGGGATTTGAACTCAGGACCTCTGGAAGAGCAGTCAACGCTCTTAATCGTTGAGCCATCTCTCCGGCACTGCTCTCTCCTTTCGATATAATGCTCACAACAGAGCTGGGAAGGATTAATAAAGAAAAACACATCAAAATCTAAGACTCAACTTTCCTAGCCTTTCTAAGACACACAACTCACTTAGAATCCAAATAGTGAAGTCAAAACGGAAACTCCCATCTCAGTTGTTAGTGATGAACGCCATGAGCTGGGCTCTGCAGCAGACTGTTAGTACACTGAGCTCTACATGCACTCAATGCTAGGATTACCAGAGTCTTCAGAAGGTAGTCATTTTCTTTAAGGTTGTGTCAAATCTTAGATAACTAGGATATCAAATTTATCAGAATACACTTTTACTATTCCACGTAGTCAGGAACTTATGAATCTGATCTCAGAGTGTGGTGCGTATTTACTGTATGAAGAGCTGGGACCTGGGAGGGTTTAGCAGTTCAGAGCACTCACTGCTTTTTCTAGCACCCAATCAGGCGGCTTCCGAACACCTGTGGCTCCCACCCCACGCCCTCTTTTGGCCTGCATGAGCGCCCACACCCATGTAGCAGAAACACACACAAACATACCAAACATGCAACTTTAATAAGAGCATTCCAGAACCTATGTTATCCTGAATATAATAAAAATACACAAATGTCTGTAAACATGTTAATTATTTATGCAGTATTTCTCCCATGAATATCTACAAGTGAGAAGGCTTGATCTAATGACAAGTATATATTGAACTAACATTAGGGAAAACCAAGAAAAGAAGTTTTGGACATTTCGTGTAACTAAGGAAGAGCAGAAAAAGCAAATGGACTTATTCATTACCAGGTTACAGGCCGTCGTCCCTGCCTAGTTACTGCCGGGGTCTCTCACGGCCATTACTCTTTGTTGTCTCCTGGGAGCCAACAGCACACAACTTAGCCACCAAGTCACAAGGTACGCATCCTGTGAAATGAACTTAAGACTGCTTGATGAAAAGATTATGCCAGCACTGTGTTCGTAACAACTTGCCAATAACACAGAACCGACTACACACCCACCTTCAAGATGTTATGTTTCCCACCAGCATGCACAACCGGAGGTCCACTATTGTGGGGCCAGATCCCTTCTAAATACTGATGCTGCCCTAGTTCACTGCCCGTAATTCTTGAAAACCGCTGTACTTGGCTTCTGATCGAGATGTTGTTATACTGGGGAGGGAATTTAAATTTTGATTGTTGTACCTTTTTTTTGAGGTTTTAGATATTTTAGAGAAAACAGTAAAATGAAGAAACAATAGAAAAGTATAGTGTTCCAAAGCTAAATAAAATAATCTACAAGTAACAGAGGTGGATCAGGAGCCTTGATGTTCTCCCAGAGGACCGGGAGGGGATAGACATAAATAAAAATATTTTAAAAAATTTTAAAGGGTCCTGTAAAAGAGAATACATTAATCAAAAAAAAAAAAAAACAAAAAAAAACCATGACGATGGCTTTCCAGGTGTTTTTTGTTTGTTTGTTGTTGTTTTTTTCTGGACACAGGTTAAAAGGTATCTGTGGAGAGGGACCTCGACTGAGAAAATGCCTTCACCTGATTGATTCTGGGAGAGCCCATGGGGTCATTTTCTTAATTAATGACTGAGGAGAAAGAGTCCACTTATTTCACGCCAGTAAACAACAACCCTCCATGGTCTAAGCTTCAATGTTCCTGTCCTGACTTTCCTTCCTGATGGGCTACAACCCTGAGCTAAATGATGAAGACAAACCCTTTCCTTCCCAAGTTGCTTTTGGTCATTTTTGTTTTATCACAGCTATAGAAAACAAACCAAGACAGTGCCAAGAAGGTGATGAAAACGTCTTCTTTTTTCTTTTTAAGCTTTGGAAAAAAAATTCAGAGCATTCGAATTTTTAGTAAGCCCCTTAGGACTAAAATAGAATACCACAAGGTCTTTTGCAATAATGTTTGTGTCTTCCAGTAGACTCCCTCCATTAATAAGAATTCTAGTGTGCTTCACTTTTGGGGAAAGAATGCATGTATGGTGACTGTCACCAGATACATGGGGACCAGTCATGTTATTGCTTTGTCAAACTTGATGAATTAGTATCAAAGCAAACTGACCCTGTTGTGCTCACGAATTAACGTGACTTGGATGTGACATGTAATTTGTGCTATGTATGTAATTTGATGAATTAGTAATGTGAACCACCCTTGGCTCCTGGGCTGACCTGTAGACGGCACATTTCTGAATTCATTCACTGACCAGTGTGCTTTGCTTCTAACACCTGTGTTTCCGTTGGGTCAGCCTGCCTTGCAACTGTTCCCTTTCTAACTACTGCTTCCTAGTCAGGAAATACCCCTTTCTTCTTCTCTGCAACTGAAGTTTCATTTCAAAATGAGGCACTGACGAGCTGATACATTTGAAAGCTTCTCTCCTGTGTGAACAATATGAAGGACTACAATGAAAAAAATTTAAAATAACTCCTATTACCAAGGAGCCTCAGCTTTGAAACAGTAACAGGATTACTCTGCAGTGGGTGATTTTCAAAACTCTTTTATTGTCTTGTCAACAGTACAAACAACTAACACTGTTTAACTTGCCTAAAGTCACAGATGAAGCCACAGATCGGTTTGGGTCAGAGCTGAAGTAGAAACACTCTTTCAACTCCACAGGCCACGCCCTCCATTGTCTCCCCTCTTTCCAAACAGGGATCTGGGGAGTGTTGGAAGACTTTTCATATACCTGCTAACACTAACAGCTAATGCCAAAATAAACGGAGCCCTTTCCCAGTGTGCTGAGATGATTAAACTCTAGATGTCTGCGCTTCATTACCAAAGATTGGCAGGGATTCAAAATAAACTGAGACCAATTGGAACAAAGGGGGGAGGCAATTACAGCAATGAACATATGAACGCACATGAAGGTTTGTAAATAAACATGTAACTCAACAGACTGCTTTCCACAGCTAATTTTGAAATATTTCCTGCCCAGTGTTATACGAATATGCCATTCATTCTTGACAGCTTCTCACTTTTTAACAACTGTGATAGAGAATTACACAGGGAAGTCAACAGTGTTGTCAGTAACAAAAAATAAACTGCTGGTGCCTATGTGAAGGCTACGTTGGCCAGCATCCTGACGCTTTCTTCTTCCTGAGAACAACCAGCTTCATGTGACGCAAACTCCCTTGCCTGGAGGCCTCTGTAGAACACTGGTAGTGGGAACTGGAACATAACCCAGTGAGGGCCAGCTCCTTGTTCTCCCCTCCTAGACAAAGATCTAGCACTCATTTACTCTGACAAAGCCTGCCCTAGCTTTGTCAAGCAGTGTCTTCTCTGAGATTTCACACCCTGGGTATCATTCTGATCTTCTTTTCTAAGTATCAGAGAAAATAATGGAACCACTTCCAACTGATTGTGTCCTACAGGACATGTTTTTGAGACAATGTGAATACAACGTTAAGTATGACATATGACATGATTTTTCTACTTCTTAAATACTCTTCAAAACATTTCCACGATCTTCCAATCATTTGATAACCTCTTAAAATCCCCCGACTGCTGGAGAGATGGATCAGTGTTTAAGGGCACTTGCTGCTGTTTGAGTCTTCTCAAATGACTCCATAGAAAACACTAAGACAGTGATGAAAATGTCTTTTTTTTTTTTTAAAAGAAGCTTTAGAAAAAATTCAGAGCATTCAAAGTTTTAGTAAGCCCCATAGAGCTAAACTAGAATACAGGGGATCCTGAGATGACAACAGAGAGTAGAAATAATTCTCTACTTCTGAAATGCATTGATTAGAACAAATGATCAACACTGATTGATAGCAATGGTTCCACGACTTAACTCCGTAAACCTAAAACCCTTCTTACTGGTTGTGATATCAAACCAGTTTTTAAAAAAAAAAAAATCACACTTCAGGGACTAGAGAGATTGTTTAGTGGTTAATAGCACACACTGCTCCTTATGGCACCTTATAACACCTGCATGGTAGCCCATAACCTTCTAAGAACAGTTTCAGGGAGATCTGATGCCCTCTCCTGGACAATTCAGGAACAAGGCATGTGCCTGGTGCACAGACATACATGTAAGCAAAACACTCCTACATGTAAAATTAACCAGGCAGTTCACAATGACCTGCAACTCCAGCTCCTAGGGATGCTACACCCTCTTCTGGCTGTCTTGAAAGCTGCACGCATTTGGCATATACTCACAGCGATATACTTGCTTACATACATTTTTTAAATTATAGATAAGCTACTGTTAAGACACACCGTGGGACTTAGGTGTATCCACTCTGAGAACCTACTAATGCCTATGCTTAAATTTTTAAAACATTTCAATACACTACAATTCTCTATACGGCGCATATTCTGAAATTCTTCTTTCCCTCACGGTCAAGAACGTTGGCTTCACTGAATAGAAGTCTGAGGCCTCATTAGGCGGTGGCAGGCAGCAGTGTAGAGCTGTGTCTCTGGCTCCCTCCCATTGCTACTGATAACTCACACACCTTAGAGGCATCGTGTTACTAACATCATCTATGTTACAACAAACTCTAGGGTCTAAGCCATCTCTAAACAGACACTTTCAGGAGACATGGGCCCGGAAACAATAATACCACAGCTCCAACATCAAAGCCTTGTTTTTGATTTTTTGAAATAAAAACTTCAAATGAAATAAAAACCACCTTTCTCACTGGTTTTGTAAGACAGCAGCATATATTGAATTCTTCTATACCAGAATGTCCTTAAGATGTAAATATTTATCAGCTATACTATCTCAGCTAGTTGATTATTAATACATTATACACAAAGCTGTTTTTCAGCAAGTCAGCAGATATTCTCTATTTCATAGTGCCCATTGGTAAAATGTGCTTTCCAGTCTCTTGCAAATTGTCACTTAACAATATAATGCAGTGAAGACACTCTATAAAAAGGACTTCCAAGCCTCTCAAGATGGTTAAGATCTCAGGAAATCAATAAAACCTTCTCCAATCACAAGCATGGCCAGAGACTATGGCTGGGTTAGTCCAGTCAGGAAAGAGGAGCTCACAAGGACAAGGGTGGTGCTGGAGACCATGACAGGCACGCCTAGAGACAGCCTCGTACAAGACCAGATACCGTCTGGGATAATTCTTCAAAAATGACACTGATTTTGGAGAAGGAATCAAATACTTGGAGATCACAAACATATGTTTATAATTGCTTCTGTTAGAAAAAAAAATAGAGAGGATTCTGGAAGTTAACATAATTACAATCTAACATAATAGTGTGTGTGTGTGTGTCGGTGTCTGTGTCTGTGTGCAGCCTTGGTAATTTGAGTAAAGCACTTTAAGTACAGCTTTAATGACTACATTAGGAAAATCTGGTCTCTGGTTAGAGTGGATTTACTGACATACTTCGTGTGTCAGTAAAGCTAAAATGAGGATCAGCTCCAATGAAGGCATTTATCCTTTCCCTTTATCTGCTGTATGTTTTCATTAACGGTTTAACGTATTTAAATAGCTCTACTATCTCGTAGAGGCAATCTACTATTATTAATCATATTTTAAGTTAAAAAT
Organism: Rattus norvegicus; assembly: GCF_021556685.1. Lineage (NCBI taxonomy): Eukaryota > Metazoa > Chordata > Mammalia > Rodentia > Muridae > Rattus > Rattus norvegicus. The sequence goes on from NC_141540.1 coordinate 66,150,216, forward strand.
ACTACGTTTCTCCTTCTTTCTTCCAGTTGATATTCTTGATTTATATTTAAAATCCCTAGACACTAGTCCGTGTCCCTGGGGGCGTTCCTAGAAGTATTGACCCTTGTAAAGGAAGAATTAGTTCACTTGTCATATTCACTCTATCAAGGAAAATCTCTGTTTTCCTTGAGAACCCTCAGAAAAGCTTCCCACACATCGCTCTACATTTCTTGTTGGATCTATCTTTCCCCAGGATGCAGATCTGTCTACCAAATCGCCATCTAAACTATTACCACCCCTGATGAACATGTGGGCACTAACACTGAGAACACAATACTATTTCCTTAAAGGCAGAGAATGTATCTTGACTATGGGGACCATGAGAAACAGTTTAACAATTTATTTCCAGGGACATAACAACATAAAACAGCATGAATAAATCTCTCCCAAAACTACATTAAACATAAAATAATGACTTTTTACACAAGTTGCTAATCTAATAAAGGACATCCTGAGGTTAGAGAGGAGATGCAAAGGGCCCATCAGTGACACGGTTGGTCAGGAGCCAGAGCAGCCAAAGGCATCTGTAGCTGTCTGGTGACCCGGAGGCTTCGCCAGCAGCACAATCTTCCTGTGTGTACGGGGACTGCCCGTATGTTATGTCACAAAGAACCCTCAGTACATTTCAAAAGGTTGAAGTAACACAAAATATGTCCTTTAAAGCACGTGGCTAAAGTCAGTTAAAACTGATAATGAAATCTGGAGAACTCACCTCTAAGCAAGCAATGGGAGAGAGGGAAGTTGAAATGCTCTGAGATGAATGACAAGGGAGCTACAGTGTCCAAAGCTCACAGAAGGCAGCTAAAACAAGGTTTGGAAAGAAACGCATAGCCTTAAACATTTGTTAAAATAGTAAGACTTCAGATCAATAATCAAAGCATATACCTGAAGACATGAGAACACAGTAACAACAAACCCTACAGAAACATAAAATATAACAAAAAACGGGCTTTTGGGAGGCTCAACAAACTAGATTGGCAAGGGGAAGAAACTGAAGACTCAAATTATGAAAATGATGTTAGGGGCCGTTACAGAAGTGGAGCAATAAGGGAACGTGTGGACACTCCACATACATCAACTGGATGTGGAGGGAATGGGAAATCCTAGTAGGAGACAACTTACTGAATCTGACTAAGAAGAAACATCTGAGCTAACTGAACAAATAAGAAAACGATTTAGTAATAATAATAAACCCACAAATTCTCTGATCCTGATGTCCGTGGTGGTAAGCCCTACCAAACTTCACAGCTAGTCCAAAAAGATGGAAAGAGGATTTATTTAACTCATTCTGTGACGGTCTTATCCCAGTTCCAGAACCAGATGAGACTTCAAAAGACAACTACAGTCTGTTATGAATGCAGATGCTGGAGTCCTCAACTAATACTCTCAGACCAAATCCAGCAACTTAACAAAAAGACTACAATCCGTACTCTTCATTTTCAATGGATTAAAAAACAAAAGTCACATCAGCTTGACAAAGGGAAACATCTGATAACATCCAAAATAAGAGTCCTGGTAAAAAAAACAAAAACAAAAAACTGACAAACTCTAATTAGAAAACATAAACACACACACACACACACACACACACACACACACACACACACACACATGCTGCTGACATCATTGTTGATGAGACACAAGTACAAGAAGGACTCCAACCTTTGGTGGGTGGAGCCGACTAAGAGGACCTTTCACCGGGGTTAAGATGATGGCAGGACACTGGCTTTCTCTCTTCTAGTTCTTAATATTGTTCCCGGCTCCTACTTCCAGCAGCTTGACGTGTAGTGAACCCCACCATCATGCACCACTCTTGCCAAAGGTTCATGTTTGAGACCACTCCATCTTGGACCTGAACCTCTAGGGTCATGAATTAAAGCAAACCTATGCGAACGAAGTGCATTAGGAATTCTGTTAGGGTTGCAGGAAGACAGCACAGACACATGCTCAGTAATGGCGTATCTGCGGATTACAGGGCACTGCTCCTCCTCCTATTGTTCTCCACAATGGTAAGGACGATGACCATGCCCATCAAGTGTGCAGGGTTCCATCTCTCTGCACCCTTGGCAGTACTTGTTCCTTTCAACAGGCTCAGCCAATGTTACTGACTTTAGTTTGCATGTCCCTGATGGCTATTCTTTTCAACATAATGGTTGGCCATTTGAGAAGTATCTGTTGCTATTTTTACCTCGGTTCTTCATCAGGATTTGTGTTTGTTAGCTTTTATGTGAGTTCCTTTTATATTTTGGGTATTAACTCCTTACACAAAATTTAAGGTTTGAGCCGAGGGTGTTATGCACCTTTACATCCGGGCATTCAGGAGGCTGAGACCAAAGGACTGTCAGTCTGGGGCTATTCTCGATTACACAGTGCATTTCTGGGCTACAGAATATTTGTTTACCCTAGAGTGCATAGAAACAAATCAGATTAATGTTCCGAGCATGCACGCTCCCTGTTTATTCTGCAGCTTTCTCCTAGCACACGCTGCTGACTACTGTGCTTTTACAGGGTTCTCACACCAGGTGGCTCCTGTTTCAGTCTGTTTCCTTCAGATTGTCTCAGCCATTCAAGTAAAACTGTCATTTAAATATGGACAAAAAAACTACTGAGACAGACACAGTGGTGCACACCTGTGATCCCAGTGCTGGGAAAGGAGGGAAGAGGGCTTAAGTTCAAGGTTATCTTGAGCTTCAAAAAACAAAACAAAACCCAAAGGAACAAACAAAGGCTGTGCTGACTCTAAATAACTCTGGCTAGTGTGGATGGATATGTTAGCAGTATTTATTCTCCCATCATTTTTACTTACTGTGCAAGTTTTTAAGTTTCTTTTACCAGTGTTTTTTAAAAATTCTCAATTACATATTTTTCAGTTCCCTTATAATGTATTCCTAAGTATTTTACTTTTGTTAGTTACCATGGATTAAACTGCCATCTTGATTTCTTTTTCAAACAGCTCTAGTACATAAAATTACCACCATTTTTTGAACATTAATTTTTTTATCCTGTGACTTAACTAATTCATTAGTTTATTTCTCTATTTTTAGTCAGAGTTGGGGTTTATTAAAGATATTCTGATATAGATTTTAAGGACAAGGTAAGAGAGGCAACTGCAAAGAGAAATACCTGACAGTGTGTCACATCACATCACATGCACAAAACAGGAAGACAGGGAGGGGAAAGACGAAAGGACAGTATTCTACAGGTTCTAGATATGAAGCAGTAAAATTTGAATTATAAGTAGACTGTGATAAATTTGTGATGTATATTATAAACTTTAGTGAAACAAACAAAACCAAAAAGGTCAGAAAGGAGCTAAAATACAATCAAAATGTACCTGATAAAAACCAATGGGGTGGGGTTGGGGATGTGGCTCAGTGGTAGAGCACTTGCCTAGCAAGCGCAAGGCCCTGGGTTCAGTCCCCAGCTCCAAAAAAAAAAAGAAAAAAAAAAAAAAAACCAATGGGGTGTGTGCTGGCGCTCCCCCCTCCCTCCCTCTCTCTCTCACACACACATACACATGCACAGATGTATTTTCATATATATATATATATATATATATATATATATATATATATATATATATATATATGAGAGAGAGCAAAGAATGGAGGCAAATTTTAGAAAAAGAAACACAAAAGGCACATCTAACCAAATCAATAGTCACTTTAAATACCATGCATCTAATCCAACTGCAAGTCCGACTAGATGAGAAGTGTGTGGAAACGTAAGCTGAAACCTGAACACGGAGGTCATGTAAAGATAAAGGCCCACAGCAGGAGGTCACCAAGTATACCGATCTTAACACTGGAGGAATACTGTGAGGATACAAGGAAAACCAATGTGCCCACAGAGATAAAAACTAGTCAAGCTGGAGTCACACAAGACGCTTGCTTTGCTGATCCTGCTTGTTCAAACTGAAGCACAGGTAGCACGGGTGACACTGGATTGTACTACAAAGGTATATCTTGGTAAAGATTCACATTTCAGTCGTTATTCTGAGTTCTTAAGCTTCGCTAGTACAGTTGAAACACTGAAAATTCAAATTAATTTTAATTTACTTAACACTATTTCAACTATAGACCCAGACTTCAAAATATAGAGTATTATTTCTACTTTGGTTTTCTATTATAAGTTATCACTGGCTGGGGACAAAGTTTATCACTGAGAGTCTATCTCTGCTAAGAAACAAAGTATTACATTTATGACATACTGCTGGCCTGTTTTTTCCACAGTAGAAAATCAAACACCAGTTTCTTCCTTGTTATCTAATCATTAAATCTTTTCCATTTCATCTCGTCCTTCAAATCCTTTATTCTAACAAATCATTAAATTGCTCATCTGAACTCTCTAAGTCGGTGTTCAAATTTTGTGTCACACCAAATATCCCAACAGCCTGAACATTGCCTGAATAGAGCCTTGTCTATTTCCTACAATTACCTCAAACTCAGTGACTCATGAACAATGGCTGGAGGGAGGGAGGGAGGAAGGGAGGGAGGAAGGGAGGGAGAGCGAGCTAGCATGCACGCACGCACCTGTGTGCATGTGTTTGAGTGTATGGGCGCCCGAGCATGCATGTGTGTGAGAGACAGTTAACTGGGGTTGGGGTCATTAGTTTGTTTCTTGTTACTTTTCTTTTCCAAGTTTAGGAGCCTGTGAAGTTCCCTGATATCTATTCAAAGAGAAGAAAAAGCAAATCTGAATATAAAGGCTCTATTGGTTTCTAATCAACAAAATGTGTCTATCATGCCGCCCATGGAATTTCCTTCACAGGGATTCAAGGCCAAAGATGAGCATCCAGGATAGCCGGTTTCTTTAAATTACAAGTCCCAGTTAGTTCCTAACTATCCCCAACTCTTCAATACCTGCTTATGTGCATCTCTCCCAAGAGAATGGCTGTCATCATTCTGCTGACATGACTCAGAGAGCTAGTCTAGGAGAAAAGGGTGAAGAACCCATATATGTGACCTATGATTTTCGTGGCCCTGAAGGCTGGGGGTGAAACTGCAAGGGGAATCTCATGACATGTTACACACATAAAGACATGTTACACACAGCGGTTCTAAATTCTGCTCACCTAGAAACTACTTCCTATTCACACTGCAAATACAATATAAGGGAAACCCAAGGAGCCCAAGATGACGGTTGGACACTCAGAGTGCAAGCAAGAGTGCATGTGCCAGTGAGTATGAAGCCAATGAGCTCCATGACATGGCTGCCACATACCAACTCTCATGAGCCTAGCTCAAGGACAGATGCTCTCTCCAGAGAAAGCGCAGGGCAAAGACTTTTATCATTGACAGTAACAGATGCTAGCCTGTCTTACCCCACGCCTTACCTGGTTGGCATCCAAGTTTCTCTGCATCTCAGAACCCTGCCTGGTTCCCTTTCACATTATTACTATAATGCTGTATCCACAGTGTCTTTACCTTACTATATTATATTCTCTTCCTGCAGATGGGACTCCTTCAGGATTAGCCCATGTGTTTTTCACCTCTGTATCCCTGTCTTCCACATGACTAATGAGTCAAATCTTTTTACTTGATTAAAACATCAAAGAAAAAATCTAAACTAATGGTCTAGCAGTTTAAAAAAATCGATTGAGATTGGTTTACAATGGGTTAAGGCTTTAAGTCAGGATGTGTATAACTATTTGCTCTGTTGAGAATTCCTTCTTAAGACAAAACTATCTATCTGAGCTGACTTAGTGACCCAGTTCATTTACATTCTTGTCACCATCTGGTCCAAACACCTGAAAGTTAAATGAAGACATTTTCATAAAGAGAAGCAGAGTTAGAAGACACGATTAGCAAGAATAGGAAGAGGACAATGAGGGTAATAGGGTGAACATACGATAAAATACCATAATGAATCCCATTACTAAGTATAATTACTAAATGCTAGCGAACTGTTGAAGATGCTGAAAATGCATGGTCACAATGAGTTGTCACCTGGGCATGGTGGCTCTCCCTGTAAGCTCGGCACTGGGAAGGCTGTAAGGCAGGCAGGAGGATTCCACAAGGCTGAGGCCAGTCCAGGCTACACAGTGGGATCTCCATCTCAAAACAGCAATAAACATCAAAAAATTAACTTTATGATTCTCCTCCTTAAATACACATCCAACCATAGATCCTTAGATAAAGGAGATTTAAAGATACCTAGTTTCACTGGCAAAAAGAAATAGACACACAATACTTTACATGTTTCTTTAAAACGAAGACGCATGTTTTAAAAAAAAAACCTAGTAAATTTTTAATTAGAATGTTTTCCTTCTTTTTTAAACAGAACAAGAAACAAATTACATCAAAGCAGAACTTTTCAAATACCTACTTACTATACACATTCCCATCTGCCTCACAGGGAGGACTCGTGGTCAGCTTAAGAGTTGCAGGTAAAATAAACTGCGTAATGTATATATTACAGTAATAAATGTACAATGTTTACATGAAATATATCTTAGAAGCAAGAAAAGGATGTATTTGCATCAAAAGGTGACCTGTTTAAATGCCACAACTGTATTTTACATTCACTCTTGCAACAGGTTACAAGATTGGGTCACTAAGCTCAAATAAATCACTATGGTGCACATAAAATACAGGAAGATTGGTTACTTTATATATTATATATATTTATATTTATATTTTAACACGTTAGCATCTGAGACATAGATCGAGAATTTAAAATTTATTCTCTTCAGATAACAAATCATTTATTCTTCATAAACATGGTGCCCACAAAAGCACACAGGTAAGGCACAAGGGTTTTCTGTTATAGAACGGTGTGCATCATGTTTACTTAACCAGAAAACGTGCATTATCTGTGCAAGTTCATGCTGCAAACCCAACGCATGAACTGGACCAAAAAGGAAACTGGACCAAAATAACAATTCAGACTGGTGGAATTCCAGCTGCCCCACATCTTCACCTGCACCAACAAGCATCTGTCTACCTGGCAGCTTAGTTTTCAAAGAGCCAAGTTTTAGGTTACAAGTAAACCTTGATCAGTAACTATTTTGATCTGAAATCATAAGCAGTAATAAAGTAGCTTTACTGAAATAAACGCTGAGGCACAGACCACTGGTCATTTGTGCACGTTCTACATTGCAGACTTGCATGGCCCTGCATTCCAAGGCTCATTTGTCCAGTCCATTCTGCTGCAGCAATGCATGCTGCTTTACACTGCACATGGAACAGGAGCTAACGTTTCTTTAAGCCCAAAACAGCCTGGGGAAATGACATAATCCCTTAAGTACTGTCACAGTCACAGTATGTATAATAAATACAGCTTTTCACAAAATATTTTCCAGTATCTGCCAATTGCTTCTTTATTGCTCACATAAATTTGAACTCATTACAGCTGGTGCCAGAACTTTCACACAAAACCATACTTGGGTATTTTTATATAAAATCTATAAAAGATATTTTAAACATGTATGTAATAATACTTCCAGGTATTTGGCTGCTTGATCATCTATGACTGTACAGCCATTATGTATATATTTGTGTGGATATGTACATATGTACATAAACACACATCTACGCACATATATATATATATATACAGATAGATTATGCATAAAATAGAAAGCTTATTTTACTGCTAATGCAGACATTCTCACAAAACAAGACTTTCAGCTACCATCGGCATTTATACATATATACAAAAGCCAATTTAAGTACATGTACATCCACTTACATATGTATGTAACCATTAAAACCAAATAAACTTCCCCATATCCCAGCGGCAGCAAATGAACCTTTCACAAGCAATAGAAACCTAAGGTTGAAGTGGGAATGAACAGTTTCAGCACAGTGGCCCATAAGGAACTATGTAGCTCACTGTGTACAAACACTCACATTAGTTCACAAATTATGGAAAACACAAAGGCTGCTCTGCCAGACTTACATGGCTATCAAACACTTCTGCAAAAAGATGACCACCATCTCTGAATCGCTTACTATAAAGTCAAGTGTTCCTCATGCACAACCCCAAATGCGCTGGCTTAACTGAGCTCCCAAACGGAGTAAAGCAACTGTTCTACTACTGAGTGTTGCTGCCTCACTGCTGAATCCATTTGGAACCGTGAGATTTCCGGAACTTTCAAACAGCTGTCTTCAGCAATAAAAATATTACATACAAAAAGCATTTTAAAAGGAAGACAGGAAGCCAAATGGGAATTTTCCTATTTAAATTAACAGTCCTAGGAGTGAAGACATCTTTTCAGGAACTTCCTTGAGAATTAGCTAGGCCAGTTCGCAGGCGCAGGTGAGACATGGAGTTCATGTGTTTGTCTGATGGCTTCAAGGGAGTGCTGCACGTAAGAGCCTGGGGGAAGCGGTGGTGGTATCTATCTAGTCGTAAGTATTTTACTGTTACCAATTTTCCTGTTGTAAGATAAAAATAGTACTTCAGATCTGTAAAGTGCTGTTTAGTATTTGTAGAAAATTAACTGTGATAAAAAATGAACACAAAATTATCTAAATTATTATTCAAAAATTGTTAACCTAAAGTGATTTTATTTAAAATCAGGCATGAGCTAAAGAACTATCATCCTTTCCAAATCTCTGCAACAGTCAAATCCCTTACCATCGAACCAGGAGCCGTGCAGGGCTTTAAAAGCCTTCCCAGCATGTCCCGGAGACAGACACTTAACATACACGCAGCCCTGCAACACAAGCAGAGAACAGAGGCAGGCAGAGTGGTCTTAGGTTAATAGCAACAGGCCCAAAACCGCATGCTTCCTATTGGACTGCCGATGTTACCTCACGGGAGTTCCTGTCTACCGCGATATGAACAATGCCGTCGTTATCGCTGCACTTCTCTAAAATTGCTTCTTGAATTGCCAGATGCCAGTGATCTCCTATTTCCCTGGAATTAAGAGAAACAAAATCAACCATGCCATTCCTACACTGCACTCGCTGCAGAGTCCAGACAGCTTGCTATACTTGCAGGACGTTCCGGTTCTGTCCAGACTAGTGTTAATACTAGTGCAGTAGTAGACCAATACTGCTTTCTTATATTTCTGGTTGTGAGCCTAGCCTTTAACGGCTGAGCCATCTCTCCAGCCCCGAATACTGCTTTCTTTACTGTTAATAACATCTAATTCATTCTGGTATCACCTGTCGAGGCACAGGAAAGTCACGAATGACTATGACCAGCATGGGATTAGCAGCTATTTCTCTGTCACGATTTGAAAAAAAACCAAACACCCCACCTCTAGCTGAAAAGCTGTTTGACAGTTGGTGTTTCTGGAACAAGAAGAGTCAGTCCTTTTTTAAAGTCATGGTCTTTATAGCTTTACTACACTCCAGTGGTTAGCTCCAAACCCATGGCTATATAGTTAGGAGGAGGTGGGGAGTGGGAGTAAAACTGGGAGAAGTTAGGGAAGGGATATGAGGGAAATATGATCAAAATACACTGCATGTATATATGAAATTCTCAAAGAATAAAAATATAATTAAAAAAACTTGAAAAAAAAGATTTTTATCTGTTGTATCATTAACAGCTAAGCAGTAACTATTAGAATATCAACTCTAAAAATTCTCACACCTACTAACTAAAATGTATTAGGGAGATGGTTCAGTGGGTAGGAGCACTTGCTCTACAAGCACGAGGGCCTGAGCTCAATCTCTAGGACTTTCTAAAGCTGGGCACAGCGGCTTATGCCTATAACCAGCATGTGGAACAGAGACAATCAGATCCTTAGAGCTTGCTGAACCCAGCCTGGGAGACGCTTCAAGTTCACCATGGAGACATGGACACGGGCGTGCGCACATACACGCACGAACACGTGCAAACACACACACACACACACACACACACACACACACACACGGTAGTGAATTCTACCATACACTACCATCCCCTGGATGTGTGCTGTGGTGATTATGTGGTCAGAAAAGTTCCTCAAATATTCCATTAATAAGTACATATAGAACACAGAATAAGGTGTGACTCTTTGTAGGGTTTTGCTGTTTTTTTGTTTGTTTTTACAGGAACTAGAAATTTCTGCAAGATTAAGATAGTGGGGGCTGGGGATTTAGCTCAGCGGTAGAGCGCTTGCCTAGGAAGCGCAAGGCCCTGGGTTCGGTCCCCAGCTCCGAAAAAAAAAGAACCAAAAAAAAAAAAAAAAAAAAAAAAAAGATTAAGATAGTGTACTGAGGTGAAAATGTTAACAAGTACATATAAAATGAATGTTGCATTTATAGAGAGCATTGTTGTTATTAATCTACATTCATGCATTTATCTGTTAGAAGAGTCACACTCAATACAGAGATATACAAACATTTTACAAGTCCTTATTTTTGTGTGTCAAAGATCAAATCTTTGCTTGGAATTTAACAAAAGGGGAAAAGCACAACATTTTTAAATTATAAGTTAAAAAAGTTGTAAATTAGACACACAGCAACACACACACACACTCACACACACACACAGTCACACACACACACACACTGCACTTTACACCGAAATACTTCAAATAAAAATCATGCGCATGCCTGATCATAATACTTACATAACTGGGTCAAACATATTCCGAATCTTTAAACATGGCGTCAAACTATTTGGTGGTGAATTTCTTCTATCTAAATGAAATGCTACCAAGAAAAAAAAATGTTACTTGCCATTGTTCCATTTTGTTGAAAGACAATCATTGAGTTCATTAAAAAATTATTTGTATGCTTTAATGAGGCAGTTCCTGTGTAAAGGTGGATTAAGATAGTCATTAATATCTAAAGTCAACAGTTCAATGGGAGAAACAGACAACTGACAGTTATCTTCCAGGGATTAGAGTTGTGATAAATCAAGAAGAAAAAAGGGAGACTCTTTAGTAACATCTCATCAGTGTAAGGTAACATTCCCCAGGAAGTGAAACTGACTGAGTGCTAAGGGATAATAAATTAAAGCAGTGGGGCAAGGTGAGTCACAGGACATTTTGGGTGGAGATGGCTTTGTACACAGCCCTGTGACAAGAAGGGGAAGGCAGATTTACGTGACTAAGTCTTCTGAGTGCTGTATGCATTTTACTACATCTCTTCCGAAGCTACACACACTATCAAGAAAAGCATGTAAGGACACTCACTACAAGAGACACTTGGGAGGGAAGAGGTTCAGGCAAAGGCGTCTTAGAGAGAAACAGACATCCTTGCTGTGTCCTGAATATATATTAACAATGCCTGTGACGCCTGTGACAACATGACAATGATCCCAGGAGTCTACGACAAGAATCAGAGTTACAGCACTAAGCATCTTTGTTAGACAAGAGGCAAAGTCAAAGAAACACTAGTCTCCACTGCTGTAGACAAAACAGTTAGGTTTTAACATTTATTCCTTCTACGGGGTAGAGCAGGAAACCTTTGCATTCACCTATTTTCAATTACAATTTGCATACACTGTTTCAATTACATATATATCATATATGATGTATATATCTTCGGTTTTGCTTAAAACTTAAAACTCCATACCTTGACCTTGCCATACTTTAGAGGGTATGACTGACGTCTTGTCACAAGATGCAGAAGGCTGGACCCACCGCCAGACTACGAAGTCTGCACCACCCACTCTTCGAGTCTCTGTTCGCACTCTAGACTCATTAGCAGCAAGGAAGTCAACAGCTCTTTCCCACACTTTCTTCATCTTTTTCCTGTCACACAAACCAAACAACAACTTTCTTTTTTTTTTTTAAATTAATCTTTTTTATTATCTTTTAAGATTTATTTATTTATTTTTATTTATGAGTACACTGTAGCTGTCTTCAGACACACCAGAAGAGGGCATCAGATCCCATTACAGATGCTTGTGAGCCATCATGTGGTTGCTGGGAATTGAACTCAGGACCTCTGGAAGAGCAGTCAGTGCTCTTAACCACTGAGCCATCTCTCCAGCCCCAAACAACAACTTTCATCTTGGCTTCTCCTCTCCTGGAAATGTTAGTAACTGAAGGGACGGTTACCGTGAGCAGCTGCTCTTCATGGAGATGAAGATGTGCTATCAGACTGAGGAGCTATCATACTTTTCAGAATATGGAAATAGGAATTTTTTTTTCATTTTCAAAATGTCAGATTTTAGCATTCATTTAAAAAGCTTCAGAAATAACAACCTAAGTACTTAAAATATTACTGAAGTCATAACTAGCCTTTTCTGTTTCTTAGTTTAACTTTTCCCTGTCCTATGGTATAAAGAGGAAGGAAGGCTGACAAGCAGGAATAAACATATGCAGGAACGAGAATGAGCTACAAACCAGGTGTCTTACTACACACTGAGATCAGGAGGAGACCAGAACTAACGCTGAAAGGAGGGGGTGAAGTACTTTAAAATTCTCAATAAAATCCAAGTCTCCCACAGATGCTACCTTCTGATTCAAACCGTATTGATTTACACACCTGTCCTGGGGCTGTATTAGGGAATCTCGAACATGTGGAATAGGCATGTAAGGCTGTAAGTCCTTAGTTTCCTGACAGGCTTCATTATGACTTCGTAAAACATCTGAAAATGAACGAACAACATCCTTACAAGTAGTCAGCTGCTGACGGCCATGCTGCAGCTCTGTGGGACAGGACTGCTAGAGACAGATAAGCATTTTACACTTCCTACCTATGATCTTCACCACCATGTCATACATCTGCCTTGTCTCTTCTTCCTCCTTCGTCCAGCGGTATCTCATATAACGGAGGACAGCACAGACCAGGACTACACCTGCAACATTCAGGGCTCGGTTAAGGCTGTGCTTATTGTCAGTCAGCGACATGATAGCTACTAACAACGACCCTCTCCACCAGCCTGAGGGAATAATGGCCTGCAAAGGTCTGAATGTAACAGTATAATAAAGCCTTATTGATATTTAGAAAGCCTTATTACTACTTTCCCAAAATTTCACCCCTCTTTAAAACAATTCTTCCATTACATTAACAGATAAGTATTTAAATGCCTATTACTAAAAATAAAAAGTAACTGCTTCAGACTTTTCACCTTTCCACACTCAACTACTCAAAACGTGAGCTTTATTAAACATATTAAATATTAAACTGAATTATGTTTAGAGTGCTAATAAAAGAAAACAGAATAGTTTATTTCCTATTATAAAATTATCCAAGAACCTAAGTTTAAAAAATTGTTTCCCATAAATAACATTTTAAACCAAAAATTTAAGGGTTTACTTTATTTAAAAGCTCAAACTCAGCCAGGCATGGTGTCCCATGCATTTAATCCCAGCACCCAGGAGACAGAGGCAGAGTATCTCTAACTAAGTTTGAGACCAGGCTAGTTTCCAAAGTAAGTTCCAGGACAGCCAGGGCTACACAGAGAATTCCCTGTCTTACAAAAAACAAAAAGAAGACTGGGGGTGGGGGGTGGGGAGTGAGGTTGAACTTTCCCACTCTGCTTCCCACAGTAGGTCTCCACACACATACTCCTATACGTGCTCCTTGTATGACATTTTCATGACAAACTTTTCTCTCTCTTCTTAGGCTACTATGTTCTAAGCCCTTGGATCCACAGTTGCCATAAATAAACCCAACGTTGCTGTTGTCATTTAAACATGAAGATGTGTCCTCATACAGCAGCCCGGTCAGCTGGCAGCACTGGCACAGAGCTATGGGCATCTACAGTGGGACCTAGCTGCAGGAAATAAGTCACTGGTGCAGGACTTCAGGAGGGACACTTGCCTCCGGCCCCCCTTTCCTGTGCTCTCCTGATGGACTGGCAACTCTCAACTGGGAGTTAAAATAACCCTTTCTTGCTGAGAGTTACCTGTCAGGTATTTGGTCACAGTCACACAAAAGTAAACCAGAAACGTAGTGAAGACTCCTGGATGTCATTTCCAACATCGGCTACAGAAGCAGGGAGTGAGCTCTGGGTCGGCTCTGGCAGTCCAGGAGCTGGGATCCTAACAACTTACCTAAGCACAACAGCAGTAACCTATGGGTCACGGTAATGAAAGCACGGCGGAAACGGCACCAGAACGGCATCTGTGGTCTGGTGGACTGTAAAAACTGCACATCGGTTATGTTTGTCAGGTCTTCCTCAGGTCCATAACCAACACACCTATTCAATAATTAAGGTAGAGATTAAAATGTAAAAAACCACTTCTTACAATACGAAATCATCAAAGTGTAAATCAAATCCTGTACCTTATTCCAACATCTTTCCCATTTTTAAAAATCCACAGCAGTGAAGTGTTAAATACATCTTCATACTCAGGACCTAAATCCTAACAAGAGAAATAGAGAGGGAGTCTCAGTAGTCCTGTGTAAACTGTCATATAAATAACATGCTTTGTTTTTATTTCAACCATGCAAACAAGATACTGAAAACATATAACTCGGTACTAAAAAAATGAAAAGCCATCATCATCTTCTCGTGATTCCAATATAACCACTCTTAATACTATGCTATGCTTTCTTTCTGGCTTTATTTTAATTAGATTTTAGTTATTTGTTAAGTTTACTTTCAAATATCATTGTGAAAATGAATTAATTTTACCTTTCATAAATGGAACAGTATTTTCAAATACGCAAATGGCAAACTACTGAGACTTGATTAAAATTTTCAACAAGTGAAACCATTAAGCCCATGAGCTCAAAAATGTTCATTGTAACTAATTATAAATTCAAACTTCCAAGAAAAAAGTATAAATTAGAAAAACTCACACTTGTTACATAAGTTCGCAGTACCTAAAAGACTTCACATATTTAAAGGCTTTTCATATATTGATATGACATTAACACATGTGACTTTGATACAGTGTAACAGAAAGATGTTAGCAACTCAGTAAACCAGTATTTTTCAACCCAAATTTTGCAGACATTAATCCCACAGAGGTAAAAGGCCAGCCCAGTCCAAGACAGACCCAAGGACTTTATGAAACAGGACATAAAACTTTACCAGCAGTGGCAACTACTGCTTTTTAACATTACTACTTGACTAGGGAGGTGGCTCAGAGGGCAGGAAGCCTGACAGCCGTGAGGAGCAAAGTTTAGATATCCAGCACCCATACAAAGGCCAGGAATACTAACACACACAGGTAACCCCAGCACCTGGGGGATGGGAAGGAGTAGGGGTGGAGGCAAACGCTAGGGCACACAGACCAGTCAATTTAGTCAGAACACCAAACTCCATCTTCAGTGAGACACATCTGGTCTCCAAATAGAAGTTAGAAAGGGGGGAAGAAAGATACTCAAAACACGCACGCACGCACGCACGCACGCACACACGCCTTCTACTACGACCACTACTACAACTACAACAACGTTTGATTTGGTATCAAAGAAGAGTATCAGCAACTATCTGAAAAAGGTCTTTAAATATCTCACGTAATTATATATTCATGTGAGGTTGTATTTTCTTGACATACTTCAAGCATAACACCATGATACTACACTGAACGCAAAAGAGAATCTAGTTTCCTTTTAATAAGCCAGACACTAAAAGCTTTAGTTGAACAACCTGACAACTGGAGTTTGGTCTTCAGAAGCTATATAAAAAAATCTAGATATAGGGGGTACATTTAGGATGGAAACTACTGTAATATGGGAGGCAGAGACGACACAGACCCACTGGGAAAGAAGTGGGCCAGCTAGCCTGGAGTGTACAGGGCAGACAGAAGAAACCAGGTGAACGCTACTCTGAGTCAACTTCGCCTCCACTCCTGTGCTGGCACACAAACACTACATTTGTATTTTTGCCATGTAGAAAGTTCGTTATTATTTTAAATGAATAATTTTTTTTCTTTTTTCTTTTTTTCGGAGCTGGGGACCAAACCCAGGGCCTTGCGCTTGCTAGGCAAGCGCTCTACCACTGAGCTAAATCCCCAACCCCTAAATGAATAATTTTAAATGTTTTCAGTTTTAGTTACTAATGTGATAAAATGTTTAAGTGTATACTAACACATTTACCACATCAGCCAGTCAGTCACACCTACACAGCAAGATTTTGCCTGAAAAAAGAAAATATATCCTAAGAATATAAATTTATATATATAAACATACAAGTATATGTATTTTCCACAAATAAAAGCAATTTAAGGTCCTAAAAATGATAGAAAATCCCAAAGCTTAATGACTGGTAGGGATGGGCAGGTATGTTTGTTTGTAATTGTGTGTTTTATGTGCATGGTGTGTGCATATGTGTATGGGGGTATGTGCACATGTATATAGTGGATATGTGAACATTTGTATAGGGGGTATGTGCACATGTGTATGGGCGGAATGTGCATATGTTTATGGGGGTATGTGGGCGCATACATGGGTATGGGCCTGTGCATGTAAAGACCAAAGGTTGATACTGGGTGTTCCTCAAAGGCTGTCCCCCTCTATTCTATGAGACAGGGTCTCTCAGTAACCCTGACATTCACTGACTATTAGGACTGAGCAATGAGCTTCCATGTAACCGTCTTCACTTGCTCCTCTTCCCACTACCACCAAGCATGGGGATTGCAGGCAGGAGCCACTGTGCCCAGTTGTTAATGTGGGCTCTGGAAATCCAAGCTCAGGCCCCCATGCTTGTGCAGCAGGCACTTTACCTGCTGAGCCATCTCATAGCCTGAGAGTACACTTAAACCAAAATAATCAAAGTATCAATGGCACGACATTGTATCTTATATACTAGTCTATAATTACATTTATCATGGAAAAAAGAATGTCACAAAACACACAGAAAAACTCCCTTTTTCAGCCAATTTGCATCCACTGTATGTATACTTTGCACTTTTTTCAATACACAGAGAATATCCAAACGCTGTTATATACTTTCTCCCTCTGGTGCTAGAAATCAAAAAGCGGGACCTTATGCATGCTGGGCAAGTCAATCTATCACTGTTCACCCAAACCTATTCAATTTCTTAAACATATTTTAAACAACTTATTTTTTCTTTCTTTTCTTTTTTTTTTTCAGAGCTGGGGACCGAACCCAGGGCCTTGCACTCCCTAGGCAAGGGCTTTACCGCTGAGCTAAATCCCCAACCCCTAAACAACTTTTAAAAAAAATCTGTTTATCGTAATAGAATATATATGTAACCATGATCCACAACACACCAGCTGTTTTGGTAGGAACTACAAACATAGCACTAAAGCGAGCAGCCAAGGTTTCCTATGCTAACAAAGTTATCACTGTATGCACTTTCCAGAGTGCAAAGGCTACATTTTAAGTTTTAGAAATCTCTTTTTAAATAATTTTAGAAATGCCCATTGAGGAGTTGGGTATTTTAGCTCAGTGGTAGAGCGCTTGCCTAGCAAGCGCAAGGCCCTGGGTTTGGTCCCCAGCTCCGAAAAAAAGAAAAAAAGAAAAAGAAAAAAAAAAAAAAAAAAGAAATGCCCATTGAATCATTACACCAACAGATTCTTCAAGGGAATTTTTGTCATCGGGTCATACTTACACTTCCCAATTCACTGGCAAATTCGCCTTTAATATATCCAATCTGCACATATACAACTGTACAAAGCATGCTAGGGACTGCACATGACAGACACCAACCTTTCATTAGCATGTGTAAAATAATAAAGGTAACTACAGGCCATCTGCTTGGATTTGCTTTATAGAGCAGTAACCTTCATCTCCTTACCACCATCTCACTGAGTCTTTAAACAAAAGTCTTATCTATTTTTGAAATGGTCTAGCTATTTATTCAGTCCTGGCTGGCTGGTCTCACAACTGAACCAAACGACAATGCTTTTGTACTTTAAACTTTTTACATTTGAAGCATCTGACAATAGCTTTAAAACATAAATTTTCGGCAGCTATTTTAAAAACCAAGTGCACCTGGAAAGGGTATCGTGTGCAAATGCACATGAATACACACGTATATCAAGAGAATCCAGCCGAGACTTAGAACTCTGATGTGGAGAGCTCATGCAAAGGATGCTGCAAGGTTGAGACAGCTGCATGGCCCTCCATAGAGAACAGTTTACATTTTAGATGCTATATGCTATATACCAAGAAACAATACTGAGCCAGCAGATGATGGATCTTTAATCCCAGCACTCAGGAGGCCGAGGCAGGCAGATCTCTGAGTTGGAGACCAGTCTGGTCTACATGGTAAGTTCTAGGACAGCCAGGGCTGCACAGTGAGACCCTGCCTAAAAACTTAAAAAAAATAAAAAAAAAATAAAAGGATTAAAACCAAATTTAACCATTGATTCAATGGGAATTTGATTTTTGTATCAAGCAGGTCTGGGACTAGATCCCAGTTCCATTACAAACTATGTACATACACTTAGTGAGATGTTTGTTATCTGTGAACATATAGCCATTTTAACAGCCACTTCAGAGTGTTCCTAACTTTAAAGTGTAAACTGTTTCTCCACATTGGCACTAATAGGTTAAGGACCATGCTGGTCATCAAACAAGTGCAACAGTGGAACACAGAGGACAGACTCTCCTCCTACTCCTAGGCTGATCACAGTCTAGCCAGGTGACTCCGGTATTACACCTCTAGGCTTTAATTTGTCCATAAACTAGGTTTCCTGTCATCTACCTTGCTGGATGAAGAAAAAACTGAGAGCAGCACATGGCATAAACTGAATACTTGATAAAACCATATTATAAAAGTCTCACTGCCTCACTATTTAGAATACTTTTACCAAATTTCTACTAGAAGATTTAACTCTGCATAAATTAAGATCAAAATAAAACCAAACTTAAGGGAGTTTGGTTAAATGTGTAGAGATGGAGCAGACATCACATTTTCAGAAGCACGAATCACCAGAAGAGAGAGTTTTCTGTTCATAGTAATCTTCCCTGTCATGGGCCTCTTGAGAATACTTAATTTCCCACATAAAACTTCATCAACAACGATCAAGGTGCCAGGCTAAATACAAAACTCTTTTCTGGCCAGCACCTGGCACATTTTCAGAGATCTACTTTCCTACTAGGTTCTTCACAAATCCTAAATATTGCGTACTGTGTTGAGAGTTAATCAGGCTTTGAACGCAACTTAGAAACTGAGCCAGCCCTCACCACACAGCCCACAGGAATGTCATGAAGTGCTCCAGCCCCAAACACAGAGCATGTACTTCCTAAGTGCTCCACCAGAGGGACCTCTTAACTTTACAAATAGTAAGCTGGCTTTCACTACCGAATTATGAAAAAAGCTCAATAAAAGCACTAGCTAAGACAGAACTATATTTATATAAATAAGCTGATTAAAACTCCTTTTGAAGGAGAAAAATAAGGAAAATGATGATAAAATATAATGAGTCAAAGTCAACCAAACAGAAGCACAGTGTTGGGACTTATTTACCAGGCACTAGAAGCCAGGGAAGTAGCTGAGCCTCTGGGGGAGTGGTGGGAGTGGCTGCTTCATTTGCTGCTATATCCAAAGTGTTCCCTTTTTGAAGATGAAATCATAATATAAATATGTAGAGATGAAATGTACAAGATTTCTCCATAAACAGAAAGCTTGCTGGGTATACCTTACAATCACTGTTTGGTACCAAGTAGAGTTTCTTATACATAGATAAAATAAAAAAACTGGGGCTAGACTAGGCTACAACTGTCATTCTAGATTAGGAAGTAATATGAACATTATCAAAAGCATTTTATAAAGCTCATGCTCTTTGAAAAAGTTATTTCCTTTCAGGATTATTTCCTAAGGAAATGACTAGAAAAAAAGTCAATGCACTTTAGTTACATAACAAAAATATTATCCAGCAATTAAAAAAACCTCAAACTGTTTAATGGGAGAGGCAAATGTACATACTTCTATGTGTAAAAAACATGAATATTATAACAGGAGATATTTACAGTCATACAAATTTTAAAGATACATTTTAAAAGACTAAATAAAGAAAGCTAGACCAAATACTATTGGAGGTTACTATTGTACAGTGAATTTAAAAGTTTTCCCTTTATTTCTCATGAAAATTAAATTATGATGGCAATTTTTATTGAAAATAATACAATATTTTAAGAAATACTTAAGAGAATTGTCTAGAATTTGAGACTTTATTTTTAGCAAAAAAAAAAAAACCCTGTTTATTGATGGGGAGGGGGTTGGGGGGTATTTTTGGCAGCTGTCTAAACAGCATCTATGATGTGATATAACCATTATATATTTCACAGCCTGAAAAATGAAACTCAAAAAAGACTAACAAAAATAGATGTGTATACACATGAACCTAAAGAATGTTAATATTTGAAAATAACTTTAAGAAATGGAATCTAGAATCTTTTATAATATGTAGCAAACAGTCTAGAGTTAAAAACAAAAGTGAAACCTCAGTCCTCAACCTAGAACAAGAAGTGTGAACTGGGGACACATTGCAGAGAGTGCTAGCAAGGCCTGGGTTTGATCTACTAGGCTCAATCCTCAGCACTGCAGAAAGAGAAACAAACAAACAAAAAGCCGACAACAACAAAACCTAGACTAGACCAAACCCACCACCACCAAAATCCGACTGTTTTGAAGTATAAAATAATTCTAGGAAAAACATAAAAATACAAACGACCAGGTTCCATTCACAGCACCAGCATGGCAGCCAACAGCCTGCAATCCAAGGGGATTCAGAATGCCCTCCTCTGACCCTAAGGGTACCAAGCACACCAACAGTGTGCACACATGAACAAATGTAAGCAAGCCACTCACATACACAGGAATACGTACTTTTAAAATTCTACTTCCAGTATTCAGAAAGGTTAATGGGTAGCACAAAACACACAATGCTAGAATCTGAATCTAGGTCTAATCTTGACCACATGACATGGTGGCTGCATCTTCCTGTAATGAATATGAAAATTATATATTAGACTATAAACTCAGTCCACTTTTACCTGGGGAGTCCATTTTAATCCCAGTACTCATGAGGCAGAGGCAGGCAAATCACTGAGTTCAAGGCCAGCCTGGGCTACAAAGTTAGTTTCAGGCCTGGCCAGGAATAGACAAGAAATTCTGTCTCAACAACAACAAAAACCCCACCTCAGTCTACTTTTGATGACAGGCATGTATAACAGAACAACTAAAGTTAATTAAAATTGTAAGTGTTCAAGAATATACAAAAAAGAGTCAGCAAACCATATCATTTGATATTATTCAGTTAGCAGAGGTACATTAAAAAAAGAACAAAAAAAGACAAAGTGTTTTACTACAGATATTATGGAAGCATAAAATGGAGAAAAGGGAAGAAAAATAAAATATAAGAATCAGAAAGTCTCTAAATTTGGGTAAGGAATTAGACATTCAGATCGAAGAAACCCAACAATGTTAAATCTGAATAAGGGGAATGGGGAGACACTGCCGCCTTCAGGAGTGGGGAGATGGCTCAGCTGAAGCGCTTGTTTGCATGAGCATGCAGACCTGAGTCCAGATCCCCAGGATCATGAAAAAGACAGGCACGGTGGCACACGCCTGTACTCTCAGAACGGGGAGGCCGAGTCAGGGGTGGGGTGGGGTGGGGGGTCCCTGCAGCATGCTGGCCATGCAGCTCAGGATTCATGGAGAGCCTGTCTTTCAAAGTAAGAAGATTGAAGACACTCAGTGTTGACCTCTGGCCTCCCATCCCATGTGTGAGCCTGCACATCTACCCACACATATGCACACATGTCCACACATGTCTACACATATGCACACATGTCCACACACATACACACACCATTATTATCAAACTGTCAAAAGGCAAAGAAATTTTTAAAGAAGAGAAAAGCTACCCATCACATAGAAGAACCTACGAAGAGTCAGCAGATGTTGGCAGAAATCTAAAGAAAGTAAGATGAAATACACAAATTGCTGATTGAGGAAAAAAAGCAAACCAGCCAACCCACCCTACCAGCCAGGGTTATATCATATCCAGAACACTAACTTTCAAATATGAAGAAATGTTTCCCATATAAACAAAAGTTATTAAGTTCAATACCACTAAAACTATCTTATTAAAATGCCAAAAGGTATCTATCTAATCTTAAATGAAAGATGCAAGTAGCAACATAAAATATATAAATATAAAACTCACTTATAAAGGCTCATACTAAACAAATACAGAACGCTATAAGTGATACATGGACAAATCACTTCAAACTATAGTATACAAATTAAAGAACAAAATTATGCTTTAAAAGTTCTAAAAATGTTCATGTAAAAAGCTATAAATATTAAAGGATATACATTCTAAAAGACATTCTACGACACTGATAAAATAGAGGATAATAAATGCAAAAGCAATTAAAGCATTACAAAAAGAAATACAAAAAAAGAAGTATGCAGGAAAACTAAGTTTCCAAACAGAGAGAAAGCAAATAGAAATAGCAAAAAAAAAAAGTTTCTCCTATCAATAATAGACCAAATAAAAATAGAAGCAACCTAATCAATACATTGGTTGGCTGGCTGGCTGAATAAAAAAATAATCCATCCAACTACCTTCTGTGTAAAAGAAACCCACTTTAGCTTTAAGGGCATACACACAGACTGAAAAGAATACATGAGATATTCCATGCAAATAGAACATGGCTGACTATCTTAACAAAACTGAAGCAAAATGTCACATAGACAAGGCAGCTGAATCCATTCAGAAGATATAGCAGCTTTATTGGCTAGTACACATTAGAGGACCCACATATAGAGTAATTAAGGATAGAACCGAAGGGAGACCATGCTATTGTTGATAGTAGATTGCTATACCCAACTTCAAAAAATGGATAGAACACAGATAAAGATCAATAAGGAAAATGATGACTTAAGTACTATAAAGCAGACAGAACTAAAAGACAAACCTTCATCCAAAGAAAAATACATTTTTCCTTTTTTGAGAATTTCAGAAATGAGCACAATGTATTTTCATTAAATCTACCTCTCCATCCCTCTCTAAGTCTTCTCTGTCCCTCCACAAACCCCTTCAAAACTCATGCCCTCCCCCTTCTAAACACTGCGGTGTACAACTTATCAGACACAATTAGTGTTGCTGGGGTTTAGAACCAACCACTAGAATGTGGGCCACCTCTGGGGGCTTCCTGAGAAACTGACTCTCCTTTCCTCAGTTGCTGACTATAGCTATTCAAACAGGGGTGAGGGTTTATGTGCCTTCTCCATTCATGCTGGAACACTGACTGATGTGGTCTTGGGTGGGCATGAAAGAATAATTCATCTCTAACTTTATTACTTCATTAGAGAAAATTACTACTAACCTCAAATTTTTGAAAAAGACAAAAAGCAACTTTTTCAAACTTACCTAACTTAAATTTTTAACATTTACTTATAATATTTATTCACTCTGTGTGTGTGTATGTGTGTGTGTATGTGTGTGTGTGTTTATGTGTGTGTTCACACGCGTGTGTTTATTCATTGAATCGTCTTGCAAGCCCCGAAACTGACTTTTATAAGCTGGTTTTTGTTATCAATGTTAGATGGGACATGAAAATTCAGACTAACATCAATGAATAGAGACACAAATATCCTCAATACCAGAAAAGGGACCAACAGCATTATCCATTACACACACCCCTGATGAGTCGCCCCTCCCCCGCCACACCCCCACACAGCAGGACCCTATGATACACAGACATTTCAACACAAAAAATATCAATACAATCTTTTCTTAATCTGCTAAACCTGTTGTTTTGACCTGCTAAACAGATCAAAAGAATTAAAAACCACAATATTATTTGGGTCCTTATCTGTCCTGTTTATTACAAGTAGTATTCATATTGCAATCCCAATAAAAAAATGAAAATGAAAGTATTTAAATCAAACGATTATTTCAATAGCTACAGAAAAAGTATGAGAAAACTTAACACTTTCAACAATGAGATTAAAAATGCCCAGGAATAAAAGAGAATGATGTCAATGTATTGGGGCCCTACCCAAAAAGGTCCGCAAACTAACAGTCAGACTGAACAGAACTCAAAGCTGTCCCTCTAAGACCAGAAGAAAGCGAGGTGTCCTGCTCACTACTTCTATTCAGCACAGCACTAGAAATTCTAGGGGAATAACTTATGCAAGAAATTTTAAAATCCGAAACAGGAAGAAGTAAATGTATCCCTTTCCACAAATGATATAATCATCTACATAAAAAGCCTTTAAAGATGCTATGTCTCTATCACCTTAGAGTAAATAAATTCAAACTTGCGGAGTACAAAAATCAACACACACACAAAAAAATCATTTCCTATATAGTAACAGAAAAGAATCTCAACAGGAGGGGTTGGGGATTTAGCTCAGTGGTAGAGCGCTTGACTAGTAAGCACAAGGCCCTGGGTTCAGTCCCCAGCTCCGAAAAAACGAAAAAAGGAAAAAAAAAAAAAAAAAGAATCTCAACAGGAAATGAAAAAAAAAAATTTACGATAGCATCAAAAAGGAATAAGAATAAACAAAGATGAAAAAATACATATACCAAAACTTTGCTGAAAGAAATTAAGACACAAATAAATAAAAGGACATCAAATAAACTATGACTATAAAAGGCCTAACTTCAATGCTTATCTTATAATTTCTAGGAACTCTGTTTTCATTTTTTAAATTATTTGTAAACACCCCCCCTTTTTGTTCTTCCCCACTCCGACACCTTACCTCATCCCCCGCCTCCCTTTTGCCTCTGAGAGGGTGCTCCCCCATGGCTTAGTGGATAAAAACATTCTCAAGAGGCTGGAGAGATGGGTCTCTGGTCAAGAGCATTTGCTGTTCTTCCAAAGGGACCAAAATCAGTTCCCATCACCCATATCAGGCAATTCATAACACCTATAACTCCTGCTCCAGAGAACAAAATACCCTGTTCTACCTCCAGAAGCATTTTGCATGCCCACGTGTATGTACATACATATACACACATACATACACACACACACACACACACACACACACACACACACACACACACACACAATATAGGTGGCTACTATGCAATGAGCATAGGGTTTCAGTCATAAAATGAAAAAATCCTAGAGATTATATATAAATAATGTGTACTGTACCCCACTGTACTGTATGTACATTTAAATATTAATAGGGAAGAATTCAGGTTACTTTTTAAAACCATGATATTGGGGGAAGGGGAGGGTAGGAGAAATGACACTTGTTTACATCTGAGCCCACAGAGCCATCTTTAAAAGCTAGCTGGACCAGCACATTAGTCTGCAAGCAAGCACATGTTTATGGAGCTACTGACCCGGAACTGGACTGTCATGAAACTTTGCAATATTGTTTAATCTCACTTTTCCCTTCACAAATCAGAATGGCATTTTCCATCTTTATCTTCTTTTTTTTTCCCACCGAGTTCCAGGATGACTTGTAGCAGCTCAGAGAGCCTCGCCTGCAAGCCTTCTCAGCAACCCTGAGATGACTGGTCTCAGCAGGTCTGGGTAAATGCAAGCACCTCACTTGCTTTCCTGCATGCTGCCCACCCATCTTAATTCTATCTAAATCTCCTTCTTAGTAGTGCTGAAATTTGTTTAATTTTATTTTGTAAGACGAGTCTCACTAACTTGTCCAGGCTATCCCCTTGTAAACACGGGGTTACAAGCAACTGTCCTGCTTTAGTCTACGAAGCAGCTTTGAGGACGGGCGTATACACAATGTCCAGTTATTACCTGTGTCCTTCGAGCCCTTTACACACTTATGTGCATTGTCTTATACAGTGCTCCAAAACAAAAATATTAAAAATTTCCATTTTCCTTTATTACAGCTGCTTGCATGACACTAAATAGTAAGACGTTTTAATTTTATAAGCTTTGTTATTATAAAGAAATCCTACAAATAAATAACCACCAAGTCTACCCAATTCAATGAACTCCCAGCTAGAAGAGGTACTCAGAGCAGAGGCTGCAGGGCTTCACACTCATTACACCTTTGTATCAAGTATGGCACGCACTTACTCAGCTCCAAAACAATCCAGGACAGAAGGACAACTAGAAAACAATTAGCTTTATACCCGTAAGATAGAAACATACATACTTCAACCAGCTTCAGATCCACAATCTCAGAAAGAAAACCCCCACAGGTTCTCTCTTACGG
Organism: Rattus norvegicus; assembly: GCF_021556685.1. Taxonomy (NCBI): domain Eukaryota; kingdom Metazoa; phylum Chordata; class Mammalia; order Rodentia; family Muridae; genus Rattus; species Rattus norvegicus. The sequence goes on from NC_141540.1 coordinate 66,176,179, forward strand.
AACCTAGCCAAAAAACATACACACATAAATAAACAAGTGTACAAGTGGGCCAGGTAACATGGGGTGAGGGGAGGAGCTAAACATAAGGGACCAAGAGCCCTGAATGCAGGCCATGGAAGAGAGTGCTGAAGAACACACTTAAACAATACATAAAGTACTCCAATGCTTAACACATTTGATAGTACAGGAACTTTAAGAATATGGCTATTAAAATTCAGAGTTTACTGCTTACTTTTAAATATGCAGCTGCTTCTTGGACAGAAAGCATCCTTTGGCTGGAACGGCCACATTCATGATCTCCTAAAAAGATTAGCATGTTAATTTGGAGTAAGTACAATATTAAGCAGAAAAAGAATAGAATTTAAAGCATTTTACAAATTATACAACTATATATATTATAATTAATAAAGATTGATGAATATTACTCATATTTTCTACAAACAATTCCAATATTTAGTGTAAACAACTACCCTTATATAAACCGCTACTTTTAAATGAACTTTAGGCTATATAAGAATATCTTCCACTTATGTTTTAAACTATAAAGCTAATAATCCAAAGATTCAAGTAAGTCTAAATCTACCATCGCATCGCATCTTTCTGTCTACTAAGCCACAGCCACTCTCACAGAATAATGGACTCATTGCTGGCAGAGGAGTTCACATCCCTGAAGACTTTTGACACAGACTGACAATGAGCGTAGGCAGACACGTCTACCTGTGGAACGAAGACTGAGCTGCTACAAAGGAGTGGCTACAGAAGTTAGAGAAATCACCTTCTTCTCTAATATCCTGCAGAGAAGCCAGCTTCTTTTCAGGCTACCTGTGGTTATCACAGGTATTTCCCTCACACTAGACTCCAATTATTTGTTTTTGCTGCTTTATTACTTTCACATAGTTTCTGCCAAACCTTTCTGTGGTGGAAGTCTGTTTTTACATATTAGTTTACTCATGAAGCCAGGCTGTAATGGGGTAACTAGATAAGGGCTAAGTATCTACTGGATAAACAAGTATTCAAGCTTTAGGCTGATTCTCAGAGGCTCAGACTCTACCGGACCAGAACAGAAGTCAGCAAAACACAGCCGAGGGCTACGTGTGGCTGCTGCTGGTGTTCGTAAGGGGAGTCTAGTCAAGCTCGTCGGGTCATATACTACCTGTGTTCACTTTCATGCGATAGCAGCAAAATAAAAGAGTAATGACAGAGGCAGTCTAGTCCACAAAACCTAAGATACTAACTACAGACACTTCATAGGAAAAGACTTGCCAATACGCACTCTAGGGGAGGAAATCTACATCTTTAAAAGCAACCCTTGTGTGCTGATCTGGTAAGCCACAGTCTATGCTCATAAATTTGCTATCAAGAGCCATACAGGCTTAAGTAAGCAATATTAGGATTTCTTAGCTATGAAATACATTCAACTTACTTCCAGGTACTAGAGTATACCCAATAAGTGTTACTAGCTTAAGGATATGAATGAAGGTAAATCAAATCAATAAGTACAAAGGAAGCATTTAATGGCGTACACAGAACTGTACACAGAATTCTAAAACTAAAAACTGAGCACTATGGACTCAAAGATCAAGACAGATAACACAGAGGAAACGAAGGACCCTATCTGTACACAGCAGTCGGCCTCTGCAAGCCCTGGAAGGCTTCATCTTCATTTTCCATATGAAAGTTATAAGTAAAATGTTAATAATTGGCATATTGAGTTGGATAAACACATATGCTATTACCATAACTTGCAAACCTCAAACTTAGTAAGAATCCATTTAATAATTTCACTTAATTATTCAGATTGCAGATATGTTGATACTTGAGCACTTTAAAAAAAATTAAGAGCAGAGTATGAAAAGAATTTAACGAAAAATAGACGACTTTAAGTAAAGAAATGACAACTGCACAATCACGGAAAGGAGATCTAGACCTATGAATCTAATCCAGTATTTTAATTAATCTCCCTTATTCAATCAACTGCTAGTTAAGCCTTCAGAATTTGTTACTATTTACACAATATATATATATATATATATATATAAATAACATCTAACATATATGGCAAGCAGAAAAATGGCCTTATTACATTCATATGTCTAAAGAAGAATACTGTGTAAATAAACATCAGCCTACTCCTACTGACACAGCATGCAGCACAACAACGTTGAGAAGTGTTTTAGGAGACAGTGACACTAATACAATACCTGCAATCTGAGCCAATCGATCATGAAGTTTGTATAATGTGCTCATCATAAGATTTTTTTCACTTGCCTAAAATAAAAAAAATTATGAAATACAATTTAAGTCTATAGTTTTTACAAAGGAAGAAATCAAGCTAAAATGGTTAAAGTCATATAACATGAAAGATAAACCATATGGAAACAACAGCTACTATATTTTCAGAATGTTAAAATAAATTATCGGGGTTGGGGATTTAGCTCAGTGGTAGAGCGCTTGCCTAGGAAGCGCAAGGCCCTGGGTTCGGTCCCCAGCTCCAAAAAAAAGAACAAAAAATAAATAAATAAATAAATAAATAAATAATAAAAAAATAAAAAAAATAAATTATCACTGTTAAGTATTTCATTTTCCTGAGAACTAAACTGACACGTGGGCTGGAGAGGTGGCTCAGTGATTAACTGTTTTTCTCCCAGAGGGCCAGAGTTCAAGTCCAGCATACCCCTGTCAGGCAGCTTACAATCTTCCACAGCTCAAGTTTCACAGGATTTGAAGCCACTGGCCTCTGTGGGCACCAGCATGTATGTGCACACACCCACATACAGACACACAGACACACAGACACACACACACACACACACACACACACACACAAATGGTTCTCACACATGATGAAACCCCTCCTCTACCCATCACAGCAGTCCCTCCAATTCCACAGTGTATAATGCATATACACTGTGTCCAAACATAGACTGTTCTTGTCTTTCCTCTATCTATGTTGCATTCCATGTTTGAGTAACTGACTTAATGTATGTACAGAGATGTGGGTTGCACACACATGGGTATACTGGTATACCACTTGTAGTCAAACAATAGAATGTGTGTTCAAACTCAGGTTGTCATGTTTGCTGGCAAGCACCTTTGGCCACTGAGCCATCCTCCAGTTCCCCATGGTTTGTTTAAATCTGACTCCACCACATAACTAAAGGAATGTGTGTTGTTACTTTGACATACATCCTGTCCTAGACTTCCAAGATGACCCTTGTATATAATTACTATTAAAGTGAAGCATGCAATGAAGTTAAGGAGTAAAGAACTATTTTCTCAGAGCAAAGTGAGACACAACAAACAAGGTATTTCCTATTCTCAAGAACACCACCACCAAGCACCATGCAGTGACACACTATAACTGCCAAGTACAGTGCAAACAGAGAGGGAGGTCGACTAAAGCCCATCTGTGCAACAGAGCATTAGAGGAAGAGAGACTTGACCATCACTCCAGCCAGAGGGAACTGCATAAGCAGAGGTACAGAAGCATGAAAGCACCGGTTAGACTTCTTACATAAGCAGTAACCTGCTGAAGGAAAAGTAGCTTGGAATTGACTGCCACAGAAGCCTAAATATGAGAGGAAAGAGTTTGGCTTCATTCTGAAAATTTAAGAGAAAAGTAAGTCAGCGTTGTGCACATCTGGAATATTGCTCTGACCAGAAAGTAGAGATGCTCTGGAGTAAACATGGTGTGGTCTATATAATCTATCAAGTAGTCTAAACAATGACGCACATATTTTAAGAACTGCAAGTAAGATAAACTTTGCAAGTGACGAGAAGGGCTAAGAGATGAGATAAGCCATGATTTTGATTATCAAGGGAAGGTCTGCATGAGCACAGGATTTCTAGATGATTATCTTCATGGAGCAAGTTCGGGCTTGGCTAGAAAATGTAGAAGGTTACGGTACGTGTATGTCTAAAGACAGGAAGCTGCATCTACCCTTTTGTCCTCACTCATGTCCAGGAAACAAAGACAACAAGCTTATACATTATGGGATACAAAGGTCTGTCAGTGCAACTATGATCAGTGATGGAGGAGGAGGCCTTAGAGAAAGGCTCCAAATCCCTGCCTTAGTCCTTGGAGTCTGTCACAATGACAGACAATGTATCAATCCCTCCAGGTGGCTGTTGGCTTCCAAGCTTTTGCCACATCACTGTTTTATTGACCTCATCCTTCTGTTATTCTGAATCAAAACAATTCCTATCTTCATGCAAAGTTAAAAACACAAAGTGTAGAGCAGAGTGGTTTAGACCTATAATCCCAGCATAGGGAGACTGAGACAGGAAAATAGCAAACCTAAGGCCAGGGTGGACTTTTTAACAAGACCACCTCATAAATAAGTAGATAGATAGATAGATAGATAGATAGATAGATAGATAGATAGATAGATAGATAGATAGATAGATAGATAGACAGACAGACAGACAGACAGACAGAGATAGAGACAGGGCTCTGTCTCAAAAAACAAACAGATAATCAAGCATCGAAAACTAAAAGCTGGGGCTGAAACCCAAGAGTCTTAAACTGAATCTGATTCTACAAATTTTAAAACATTTTCTACTTTCAAGGTCCCATGAGTCCACTGCACTGTCTCAGCTATAACGCTATTGCATTTTTTAAGATTCAGTTGTCAAATTCACTACAAATAAATGTCTTTACGACAGAAAATACTGAAGAAAATTATTCCAAAGTCCCAGTCCCAACAATCTGAAATAATAATTCTACTGTCTGACTAAACTTTTTATATGCTCTTGAGTAAAACAAATAATTTTGATACAGATCTATACAATGGTCAGGTCCCATAATGAAAAATTAGCAGAGAATTATGTAGTATAATATTCACTTTAAATATCTAAATCTTCAGTGTCTATTCTACGGCAAGCAAAAAGTATTTTGATATAAATAAAATTTTGGTTCAAGTTATTACATCATCCTTTGAGAAAGAATATGTAAAAAGCCTGGGTTTTTTCCTTTAAGCCTTTGCTTTCCTAATTGGCCATCACAGCAGCAGAACAAGGATCGAGAAGGAACAAAAGAAGACAAAACAAAAGCCTGCTACAGCCTCACGGCACACCTGGAAGTAGAAGAGCCAGGTCCAGGCATGGCTCGGCTCCACCCGTTTGATGGGGCAGTTGTCTTTACATAAAAGTAGCATTTTAGTATCTCCATCATTTAAAACATGACATACATTATAAGCATCATGATCTTTTACTTACTTGTATTTTTCCAAATGTTTCATCAAAGGGGTTTTTTACTATCAAGGAAAAGAAAGAAAAAAGAACTATTAGCATCACTCCAGCACTTCAATCCTAAACAAGTACCTGAGAAGCCAACACATGCGGTTCCACCATGCACATAAGCAAACCAATGTAAACAAACCAGAGGGAAAAACCGGGAAAGAAATAAGACCAACTATGCTAGACATTCGCTTTAGTTCACGCTTTTCTCCACCACAACTGAAAGCCAGAGCTCTCGTGTTATATGAGGAACCGATGACTCAAGTCTGCACCAGTCCTTAGTAATAACTCCTTCAACCAATGCCCTGCTTGCTCTGCACCAATTTTCCTGTGAAGGAGCAATAACAATTGCACATACCTTGTCCAGTCAGGGAAGGACTAAGTGAGATAACCCTATAAAATGCCTGGCATAGCAGCTAGACTCACTATGTTCTCAGGATATACTACCCATTTTACTATTACTAAATATATCATGTTTCTACTTAACTTGCTGCTTTAAAACTAAATAATTCTTTTAGCATTCAAACTTATAGTATCTGTGTAAATAAATATCAGCCTACTACTACAAAACATGAAACAAACAAAAACATGACTCTTTGCTTAGATCTAGAAAAATGGCAAAGAAAAAATAAACAGATCAAAGTGGCTGACAGTTAGATTTCAGTATTTGACAATCAAATATTATAATAAGGGGAATTTATAGTATTTTCCATGCAATCTTTCTCTACCTAAAATCTCCCCAAAATGTGAAGCCAGATTATGGCTAAATATATAACATGTCATGTCACAATTATTCAGTCCCTTTCCCATATCACCTATGTTATTATATATATATAAAAACTTTCAAAGTTCACAGACACTTGAAAACTCATAATCATTTTATACAGACCTCTTACTATACAATCCAGGCACAAGGAAGTCCAACATATCTCATAAAGTAGTTCACACTGACCAGATTTCCTTTCTGAGATGCTTTTCTATTTTTATTTGAGAAAACAGGAAGTTCCATAAGACCAGGAACTGCCTGATTCTAAGAAAGTTCATGTACAAGACCATTTTGACAAGGTACAATTAAAAAGCAATGGAAAAAAAAGTAATCCTATTATCAGATTTTTCAAATGGTCATTTAGATAACCTTTCTTTGTACAACAAAAAAGATTATCAATGCTGGGAAAGAAATATTTTTGAAAAGTATAAAATCAGAAGTTCTCAAAATAGAAGAAGATTGAGTTAAAAAATACCAAAGCACATGGATTACAAAACTACTTTTTAATAGCATTAATTTTTTTTGGGGGGGGGGTTCTTTTTTTCAGAGCTGGGGACCGAACCCAGGGCCTTGTACTTCCTAGGCAAGCGCTCTAACCACTGAGTTAAATCCCCAACCCCACCTAATTTTTAATGTGAAACATGAACCCTCTGAAATAAAGCTATGCAAAGTCAATGTGTCTGTGACAGCAGAAATGGATGTAAATCGGCCTGCAGACTGCTCCTCAAAGAGCTGCCCACAACAACCAGCCTAAGGCACATCTGCATTGTCGGAGACAAGTATAGTCGGTGCTGGAAAAGGGTTACCACCATCTAAGCTAAAGCCACATGTATGTATAACTTGCTCTGTGTCACAAAATAGTGTTAAAATCCTAAATAAAGCTGGGGGAGGTTGTCAGAAGGACTAGGAAGGCAGGAGTAAAACAAAAAAGACAGCCATGTTGAAAACTACCAATGTCTTTCATATCCTAGATTTGTGCTTCAAGACTAAGAAAACTGAGAACTGACACATCAAAAGCCTGGGGAGTTTTTTCTGCCCTTCAGTTAATTTTTCTTCTCAAATGCCAACAAGTTACACATGATAAATTAAGAATGGCAAGAATGAAATAGAACCTTATGGTTAAGTTTTAGAAGGCAGCTCTGTGTGAGCACAGTAATTCTTAAACAGCAAGTCAGCCCTCCAATTTATGAAGAAACATGTTCATATATTTTTCCTGCCTCAAATCATTTTGGTATTTTTAAAACATCAATATACTCAATTGAAACTGTATGGTCTTTACGGAGAAAAAGAATTGTCATATACTTAAAAACCCACAAATATTCTTATCAATAGTGACCTATGTAACGATTTGAAGAAATGTGGCAAGTGTAGATATTTCAAGAACGTCTGACAGCAGAACTGTATTGTTTTCTTAGCTGGTCTCTTCTCTCAGAACTGAGTGAACCACATACAGTAAGTACTCCCTCTTACCCTGATAGTGACAATGTCAAGCACTCTAAGCCAGTGTTCCCATACCCTAAAGGCAGTCAGCTATGGAGCCACCCACACACAATTGATGTCTTCTACATGGCCTTTGCTCAGACTCTCTCAGTGTCACAATTTCCTCTTCTATAGCCGTAGAATTCACTCTCCAGGCTATTTCCAACTTCAGATATACCAAACTCTTCTTGTGGAGATCCTTAACACTTTGATTTATCTTCCCTTTAAACTACACTATCATGACTAAAAATCAAATTCCCATGTTTAATTTAAAATCTTCCAGTGGTTCCGTAAATTCTAGATTATAAAATTTAAGACACAGTTTTATTTTCCTTCTCCAAACTTGTTACCAATTTCAAAAGTGTAATTAGTTTTGTCAAAGCTTTCAATAAATGTAAACTTTTTCTAGTCTTTAACCAGAGCACTATGAATTCCTAAACAGGAATATTATTATGAACATGTCTATGAGTTGAAGATACTGTAAAAAAATATGCTATTCTTAACCAAAGAAACTGATGATCTTTCGAAAGGACTCCATGTGAGTCACAAGTGCCAGTAAAGAGACCAGTCCTTTGAGTACTTCATGCTAGACAATGTAAATCTGGGCACTGAATGAGTAAGTGTATCTGCCCTGGTTTAATTTCTATAGCTATCATCAACGACTGACTAAAGGCAACTTGGAGGAGAGTGTTTGTTTGGCTTACAGGTTATGGTCCATCCTTAGGAAGCCAGGGGCAGGAGTTCACACAGGAATGTGGAGACAGGACATGAAGCAGGCATCACGAAGGAACGCTCCTTACAGGCTTACTTAAGCTACCCTTCTTACGCAGAGCCCAGTCCCACCTATCCAGGGCACCGCTCCAGTGGGCAATCAAGAAACTGACTCAACAGACATGCACACAGAACAATCTCACAGAGGCAATCTCTTAACTGAGAGTCCTCCCCAGGTCTGTCTAGGTTTGTGTTACACTGACAGCTGGAACAACCTAGGATCCCTGCCCTCCTGGTACTTACGTTCTACAGAGATTCACAGAAGCAATGAACAAGTTCATGTTAAAAATACATACATGCCAGGTAGGCCTAAGTATTTTAGGTGGAAACAACAGGGCTTGATTTGACAGAAAAAAGCTATTTTTAGTAAGATAATCAGAAAGCCCCTCCCTACCAATAGCATTTCAAAAGACTCATGGAGGATCATGCCATGTAACTGTAAAATTTGAAGGACAGATACAGGAAGACCAGACAAGTACACAAAATCTGGAGGGACTAACATGGTTGGTATGTTACTCCAGAATGAAGTAGCCGGCACAGCTAGAATGTTCTATAATGGAACAGACAACAAGCAGTAGGAAACTGAGATTGTAAAATCAATTAAGGGAGTCGGCAAGTAGGATCTTAAACATTGTTATATTTTACTCCACGGCAGAAACTTTAGAAAACTAGAAGCATTAGTTATCCAGGTCACCTTTTTTAAAAGAACAGCACATGTAATAAGGAACAAGTTTACATTGTCTAGCATGAAGTACTCAAAGGACTGGTCTCTTTACTGGCACTTGTGACTCACATGGAGTCCTTTCGAAAGATCATCAGTTTCTTTGGTTAAGAATAACATATACGGGGCTGGAGAGATGGCTCAGCGGTTAAGAGCACTGACTGCTCTTCCAGAGGTCCTGAGTTCAAATCCCAGCAACCACATAGTGGCTCACAACCATCTGTAATGAGATCTGATGCCCTCCTCTGGTGTGTCTGAAGACAGCCACAATGTACTTACATGTAATAAATAAATAAATCTAAGAGCACTGACTGCTCTTCCAACGGTCCTCACATACATAAAGAAATAAACCTTAAAAAAAAAAAAAAAAAGAATAACATATACGGGGTTGGGGATTTAGTTCAGTGGTAGAGTGCTTGCCTAGCAAGCGTAAGGCCCTGGGTTCGGTCCCCAGCTCCAAAGAAAAAGAAAAAGAAAAAGAAAAAGAAAAAAAAGAACATTAAAAAAAAAATACGGTATCTCATTTTGAGAATCCTAAGCATTTAGTGAATAAGTATCTACTTACAAGACCAGAAAAATGGACAATTGTATGCTGAATACTTTTCTCCAGCTTTCTCTGGATCAATACAATTAGCTTCACAGTATGCACTCATATTTTTCTATTCTCTGCATTTGGAATTAAAGTAAATTACAGTACATAGAAAGATATTTTTCCTGGGAAAATCCTAGACATTTGCTTCTCCTGGTAATTTTCACTATGTTCTCAGATTTCTTCCTGCTTTGAGTCAAGACTGCAGCTACAACCATGAAGGATGTAGAAGTGCTGTAACTCACAATGACGTTCTTCCTCTCAGATGCCTCTGTGGTCTCAGTACCTTCACAGCCAGATAGTCTGATTTAAAACTATGAGGTATTTATTTCTTTTCCTAATAAGAGCACAAAAATCTCTTCCCCTCTCAACACCTGGAGAAGTTTGGTGCTAAAGACATGAAGAACAAACAACAGACAAGCTGAAGGCCCATGTCTCACAAACACCAGAAAGGTCTAATGACCCTGAGCACTGTGCAGTCCTCTCGTGACAGCACTTACTGCAGCACTCCTGTCTGGGGCACTAGCTTGCTGACACATTTTAAAGTGCCTCACTTAATACAACACCACAGTTTTAGAGAATATGTTATCACATTTTGTTCAGAGACATTGACCCATAAAAGGTTAGGTTACCTCCTGAGATAAACGTGCTTGTTAATGGAATTGATGACAAAATTAAAACTATTTATGTCTGACTCCAAAGGCTATATACTTCTCATTATAAAACACTATGAAAACTAAAGTATTTTTCTTCTTTTAAAAAACAAAGAGCCTGGGGTTGGGGATTTGGCTCAGTGGTAGAGCGCTTGCCTAGCAAGCACAAGGCCTTGGGTTCGGTCCCCAGCTCTGAAAAAAAGAAAAGGAAAAAAAGAAAAGCAAAAAAAAAAAAAAAAAAAAAAAAAAAAAAAACCAACAACAACAACAAAGAGCCTTTCCCCCTGCACTCTTAGATGTTGAGTTATTAAGCTTTAACCCTTTATGATACGACACGACACGTCAAAACCAACAGGTACATGGCTAGAAGACTGCAGCTGGATATATAGCTCTTAGGCAAGGAGAACATCTCAAAACAAGTTCTCAACTGCACACAAGGAGATGGAGATCTATCAGTGTATCCCAGGACCACCATGTGAAGAATCGGTCACAGCCTTTCTCTGTACAGAAGCACCACATTCACAAGACTGCTTGGAGCCTACCATGTGACATCAGTTTCTAAAAGCTGTGATTTCTTAATTTAGTATTGTGATAGATCATTTAGCTTTATCTTACAAAGCAAGACATTAGCAAACAAGTATCTGCTCTATGTTACTTAAGAATAAAGATAAGCTCTCCTCTCAGTTCATTCTACAGAGCAATGACTCTACAGACGTGGGCACTCAAGGGCAGCCTTTTACAGTTCTAAAACTATCAACTAGCCCAGTCATGGTGGTGCACACCTTTAATCCTAGCACTCAGGAGGCAGATAAAGGGGGCTCTGAGTCTAAAGCTAGCCATGGCTTCACAGAGAAACCCTGTCTTGAAAAACCAAAAGGGGGAAAAAAAGAAAAGAAAAAAAAGGAAAAAACCACACACACTCATGACAACAAAGCCCACACCATTCTATGGCACTAAACTAGGTCCTAAGAAAAATTCAAGACATCTAAGCAGTAATATTCAGCTATATAAATTACCAATTATCTCTCTTACTTGTGCCTTTTTATATATATATAGGTATTCAAATGTATGAATCCCACCTCTAATATTAGTGGGATTAAAGGGCCTGACTATATAAGAGGAGGGGGCGGAGGGAGAGGGGGTGGAGGGAGGGCTGCACCCCTGAACAGCTGAAGAACACTGCACCTGTGTGGCAAGTGCTTAAGAATGTCACCGACAGCCAGGATGATCTAAATATGGACAGTGAACAAGGGAGGACATTCTTTTGCAACAGCAATTGCCCATTTGTTTCCTTAAAGTTTGACAATTATCCCTGGCCTTATTAAATATATGATCATTCCATAACAGAGGCTCTTGATGATATAATTAGAAAAATCCTTTACAGTCTGTTCCTGTGAGAGTCTTGCATTCAGGGGAACATTTATACCACCTTTACCCTAGACATGAATGCAGCCATAATGCATTACCAACCTGGAACATAAAGATACAAATCTAAAATAGTTGATTCATGAAAGAAAGGGAAGGGGAACACTCTCTAGCTCACATATTCTATTCTATAGGACTTCCAGTTCTTCATTTGTCTGTTTTAAGAGGCAATAACCCCATGTGACTTCCAAATAAAATTTTCTTGAAAAATAAGTTTATAATGACTTTATAAAAATAAAAGAGGGTTTTAAGTATGGGTATCAAATACTAAAACATAGAAAACAGAAAAAGTGTATTTAAGGATTTAAAAGGTCAAAATTCAGAATCAAATAGGCCAATCACTTCTTTAACGTGGTTAGCTCCTGTTCTTTATATATGACAGACTCCTGAGCATGGCAGCACACGGCACTCGGGAAGTCAGTCAGGCTAACAAGTTCACAGTATGCTCCAGCCACACAGGAAGACTGCCTGTAGGAATTTTTCTCTTTTTTAAAAGAAATAGCACATAAAATAAGTATCAGAATATAGTTAAAATTGTTCATCTTTACCATGTTTTTTAAAAAGTATTATTTAGTATATGAGTACACTGTCACTGTCTTCAACATACCAGAAGAGGTTATCAGATCCCATTATAGATGGTTGTGAGCCACCATCTGACTGCTGGGATTTGAACTCAGGACCTCTGGAAGAACAGCCAGTGTTCTTTACCGCTGAGCCATTACTCCAGTCCCATCTTTACCAAGTTTTAACTTTACATTATGGTTGTACTCAGATCTGGGATCTATTACAAAAACTAAATGACAAAACAAAACAAAACAACCCCACAGACTATAGAAACGAACTATATATACTATAAAAACAGTAGAACTAATGTAGACTATATATAAACAGTAGGACCATATAGACTACATATAACCAGTAGAACTATATAAACAGTAGGACTATAGACTATATAAACAGTAGGACCATAAAAACTATATAAACAGTAGGACCATATAGACTATACATAAGCAGTAGGACTATATAGACTATAAGCAGTAGGACTAAGTAATGAGTATCAACAACATAATTCTTTCAACTTTGAAATTTTTCATATATTAGAGAAGAATATAAACACAAAAATATTTTACTTTAAAATATATTTTACAAACCAAGAAATGGAGATGGGTGATATTACATACTATCAAAAATCTGCTTTTAGTCTGACCTATGGGAAATTGTGGTTATTACTTTGTTAAACAATCAAAAAAATGGCTCTTCTTACAGTCATTGCAAAAATGATGTCACAGGGCAACCTGTTATCCATCAAACTGGAGAGACAGTAGTCACTTGTGAGTGAGGTCTAATGGCCCAGATCTAAGTTCCAACAGCTCAGGAAGCTGGGCAGGAAGATTAAGTTCACTGTCTGCCTGAGTGAGCGCAAGTGAACTCAAAGTCATCTTGGATAGCGTACTGAGACCTTAAGCTAAACAGCCAGACCTAATTAATTAATTAATTAATTCATACTTTCTTGGGAAAATAGAAATTGGGAGAATTTCTTTCCAGTAGACATGACTTTCATGAAATATTACAAGTCAACCAGAGAGAAGAAAAATGATTCAGGTAAGAAACTTGGAACTAGATGAAGAAATGAAGCACATCCAAAGAGGAATGTGAAAATAAAATTAAAGTCACTTTTCTTACTATTAACTAAATCTATTAAGAAACTTAATAACTACCAAAAACAGAAAACACCAGGCCCAGATGAGTTTACTAGTGAATTTCACTAAAAATTTGAAGAATTTAACTCTTGACATCATCCACCAGAAGATCAAAGGAATACTTAACTTATCCTATCAGACCAGCATTACTCTTAATATCAAAGCCAAACAAAATACTATAAGAAAATCATGCATCAACTGCTGTCATGAACTCAGGTCTAAAATCTTCTACAGAACAACAAATCGAATTTAACAATGTAAAAAGGAAAACATAACTAAATGTTATTTAGCCCATGAATACTTGACTAACTTCATCATCATTCAAAAGTCAACTAGCTTAATCTACCAAAAAGGCCTAAGAAAAACCATCTAATGAAATTTAGTACCCATTACTAATTCTAAAAATGCTCAGTAAACAAGGACAGGTGGAAACTACCTCAACTCTGTAACAATACCTTCAAAAGACCCCACAATAGTTGACAACAAAGCTCTACTCATTCTCAACAGCTAGAAAATGGAACCAGCCTACCAGTTCAGCAACTGATGAAGGGATAAAGCAATAGTGGTGCAACACATAATGGAATTTTATTCAGCTATAAAAATGAAATAAAACTTGAAGGCAAATGGATGCAAATGGAAAATACTGTACGGAGTGAGGTAATCTAGCCAGGCCCAGAAAGTCAAATACCACAGCGTGGTTTCTCCCAACTGTAGATCATAGCTTACAATTTTTAGGTTTAACTTGAAATGTCTATAGAGACCAGGGAGTGACCAAAGGCCATAGTGGATGTAGGCAAAGGGCCTTGGGGGCAGAGGGTGGAGCACAGGCGACATGAAAATGAAAAAGTAATTCAGTGTTGCAAGTTTTTAACAGGAACAGGGTGAAAGGTGGAGAGAAAATGGGATAACGGGAAGGAGTTAACAAAAATTAAGGCCATACAAAGTGACCTTATAAATTAATTAAAAAACACAACTTTAAAAAGACAAAAGAGATAGCATACATGGGTGGATAATGCCAATCCCAAAGCCATGGGTTAGTAAATGAAAATCTTAATGGCAGGTGTAGGAGACCTCCTGGTGGTGTTGGCTAGCAAGGCCAGAGACCCTCAAAACTACACAGATTATGGCCACTTCCCTCAGTTGGCCACAAGAGTGGGATGAATGACAGGACTCTTCTGCTAAAGACAGGACACACCCTGGATGTGGTGACAGGTAAGCCAGGCTGGGACTGAAGAGAAAGCTTCCTCCCTGCAGCAGGACAGTCTTCACAGTGCCTCAAGTTGCTACGCAGACAGATGAAGGGAAAATTAATCAAGGATCATTCTTAGCTTTGCAGAGCGCACGCACAGACATTACCAACTTACCAGGAACGGGTGTTTTCTGGTACAATAGTAGCATGGTTGTTATGAAAACCACCAAATTTGCTCTGAGGTCCACTTGCAGGAGGAAGTCCTGTCTTTATTACTATGAATTTAGACAAAGGTCCATGACTAGGGAGGTAAAAGGTCCTAGGAATGAACCCACTACTTTTTTTTGGGGGGGGGGGGTTCTTTTTTTCGGAGCTGGGGACCGAACCCAGGGCCTTGCGCTTCCTAGGCAAGCGCTCTACCACTGAGCTAAATCCCCAACCCCGAACCCACTACTCTTATTAAATGGACATGACATGTCCTCAAACTTGGCAACGTCTCTGTACAGTGAAGGGCAGCTAATTCTAAGAATCATAGCTGACCAAGGTGCTCAGAACAAGTAAATGTTGAGCCTTACATGGCATATACCAACCACATCATTCCCCCTAAGGGTCTGAGAGCCCCCAAGAAGGGGTGGAAAGAACTGAAGAGCTGAATGACTTTGGAGAAAAGTCATGAAAAATTGTCTTAAGAGACAAATATGGCCAGAGCTCTCAAGAACTCATAGTAATTGCAGCTGCCCACAAAGGGCCTGAACAAGACTGGGCAATAAACATCCAGCTATCAATGGGGAGGGGGTCCCACTCGGACCAGGAGAACTGAGGCAGTTGAGGGCAACTAGAAAGGAGAAAGTCACTGCCTCTGGTGAGTTAGTTACCCATGCTCCAGGGGACAGCTTTACAACTATGTCTATAGCGGTCCAGAATTCCCAAGCATAAATAACACATTTTTAAACATATCATCTGCCCCAGTGCTCAAGGAGCATCATGGAAAAAGGAACAGAAAGATTGTTAAGAGCCCGAAGTCAGGGAGGACTGCCACCAACAGTGTGATCTAGACAAGGCAGGGCTGTTAAGACCCAGGAACTCACAACAGCTGTGGCTGTCTCTACCAACATACACACGATCAAAGTAGTCAACATGGCAGCATGGACCAGGTGAATGGTGTGCTCACAAAATCCCACACCAGCTGAAGAACTATTGGCAAGCTGCTGGGGAAGGAGTCAGTTTTCTTCCAGGGTATGGCCTCATAGGTGGCTCATGCCCCAGTGGATGGTCCTATACCCATGAGTATGTGAACAGCACTAACTGGACTCAGCAAAAGTGGGGAAAGAACACTGGGAGAGATAGACATGAAATTGGAATAGGAGACCTGACTGAAATGAATTCATGTGATCAAGATGCATCCTCTGCATGTATCAAATTCTCAAAGAATAAAAACATATTAAGTCAACTGCCCTCTTACACACCAGGCAAGGAACAAGTGGGATTTAACACATACAAAAGTAATAAGAAATAGATGAAATAAAAGTTAAAGGCAGCATTGGCCAGGCTGGACTTGGCCTCTCTGCAGACTGTGGAGCTCCCGGAGTCTTCTGGTTCTGAACCCCACCAACTCTTGAGTTGTTCTTTGCTCAAATAAACTTAAATGTATGTTGTGAAGTTGTTTTTAACACTATGCTATTCCTTCAGATTCCTTCTATTCTCACAGAGCTTTTATAGCATACTTCAAATTCCAAATGTGATTTTAATGTTTAAGTGTAACTGTTCTAATGCTTCCTCAGTTATTAAAAAAAAAAATCTAATTTTATAATGAAAGGGAAAAGTGGCCTTTCTGAGAGGAGGAGTCTCCATACCTAAGGAGCTTCCTATCGCACTTCTGCATTTTTGACCAGGATCAATTTCTGCTTTATACTCAGATTTCCAACGCTTAATTTCATGAAATTGATAAAACACCAGAATTGAACTTGCCAGTTGCATAACAAATCAATATGGCTGACACTTTATTTTCTTGTAAGCAAGCAACCTTAAAACCTGAACTAAAACTACTTTAGTTTATGTACCTTTATACCATACACTGTGGTTTGGATACCTATCCCCAAAAGCTCCTTTGTGTTAGAGGATAAAAAACCCTGGGATAATTATCTGTACTCAAATCTTGGTTCTGTCACATACACACCATTCTTAATCTTCCAAAGATTCAGTTTCCTAATCTGAAGAGCAGGATAGATGAAAGTCTAGAGCAGCTAGGAGATTGTTGCATTTCACATTTGCTAACTAAATTTGTCCTCAACAACCTCATCTACACAGTACACTCAAGATTACGCTCAGTCACACCTTCTCCTCTCCCTGCCACTCCTGCCACTTCTCCCCACTGGCTCGTTCCCAGCCTCTCCATTCCGTTTTGTGACCCACTAAGTCTAAGCAGGTGGTGTCTGTGAGCATGGGATGAGCTCACCAGTGGGCACACATCTGAAGATGAGGACCCCCATTCTCCAGAAGTAGTCAGTAGCCTGCCCGTTCAGCAGGAAAGAGTAAGCCCTGAGCTCTTCCACCATCTATGACTATTCCCAGGCCTGCTCTTGGATAGGTCCAAGGAAGACAACGGGCTGCTGGGGGCTCAAAACTACAACGACAGATTCCTCTCCCCACCATGCTCAGAAGAGGGCACTTTGCAGCCCTTCTTTCTCTCCTTACATTCTTTCTATCCCATTTTCCCTGATATTCCCCAAGCCTTACAGGGGATAGTAAAAATGATCTGTTTAAGGCTCAACATGCAACTGTTTTGAACAGCCAAGAATCATTGCATTCACCAAGACTCACTGCAAAGAGAAGCTTCTCTGACCAAGGCTTAAAGGTAGCTTGTGTCTATGACATTCCATCCAGGGGTCCTCAGCTATTAAGTTTGAAGAACTGAATAATGCAAGCAAAACATCTCAGTACTCAAGACACAGAGGCACACATATAGACTGAGGGTCCCTTGAATTGAGCTATCATTAAAATATTCCTAACTACAAATCCAGTCACAGGAAAACCTGTAAAACCCTCAGTTTGTTTTGTTTTTTTGACTTCCCTGTGTGGACTTGGCTGTCCTGGAACTCAATCTAAAAACCAGGATGGCCTTGAATTCAAGAGGTCTGCCTGCCTCTGCTTCCTGAGTGCTGGGATTAAAGATGTGCACCACCACTGCCCAGCTAAACTCTGTTGCTTACAATCGGTCCTTTCCCCTGAAGGAACGTGGCTGAACGACATACTCCCAAATTCTACCACTGCGTAACAGAGCAGAAAATTCCTTCAAAATCAAGGATGGTTTATGTTGCAAAGAGGATCTTAACTTTAAAAGTTCTAATTCACCAGGTGTATCCTCAAGAACCAGACTTTGCATTCATAAATTGGGGAGAGGGGGCACAGAAGCCTCATGAAGTTAACTCTACACTGGTAGAGTTAACTTTGTAAGAACATACATAAAACAAACTATTACTTCTATCCTTACAGTATCTGCTCTAGCTAGAAGACTTACTAGAATTTTTCTACTTTAAGTAATATGTTCCATTTTTGTCAAACTACATACCCTAGTATACTCTATTTTTAAAACATCTGAATTCAAGTAGCATGCGCACATATTTTTATTTATTTTCCTCTAGGATTCATGACTAAGCAGTAAGTGATAAAACCTGGTGTCTTATTTAAATCTCTATAGAAACTAACAAAAGATTAAACATCTTTAAGAAAGAATCTGGGGATCTGTAGAGATGGCTCAGCAGTTTAGAGCACTTGTTGTCTTTGTAGAGGACCTAGGTTCAATTCTCAGCACCTACACGGTGGCTCATGAACAGTCAACAGGGGATCTGATGACTCTGACCTCCCTGGGCACCAGGCATGTATGTGGTACACATATACTCTTGCAGGCAAACACTCATGCACATTAAACATACAAACAAGAAGGAAAAGGAGGAAGAAGGAAAGAGAAAAAAAGCAAAGCAAGCAAGCTGTGGTCCTACAGCCTACAAGAATACTGTCGCCCACCCCCATTTTGTCTGGCCCGCTGGAGACTGACCCAGACCTCACAGACACAAGCAAGTGCCCTGATGCTAAAGTGCCCTGATGTAGTTCCAGCCCACAGTAAAGGGGCACTGCAAGTTTAAAGATGCTATTACACATCACCCAATGATTCTGACCAATTCAAAATTTCAACAAAGAAGTTTGCTGTGGTGAGTAAAGTCTTTACAAATGCAAATCTAATTTAAGGAATTATTCAACTTAAATTGGAGATACTGCTAAGTATAAACCTCCTATATAATACACTATGAACTGATATAAAATGTATATAACTCAAGTATGATGACTAAGAGTTTCCCAGAAACCTTCTCAAATACTGACAAGTTAAAGCCCTTCCCCCTGTACAAGCTTTGCTCATCACTGGTTTTCTCTTCCCAACAGGAACTGACTTCCCCCTCTCACTACAGTCAACTGTCAGATGAACACCTCTCATTCCTGTGTCTTTAAAGAGTAATAGAAAGCAGTTTAAATTGGAAATGGGAAAGCAAGCATACAGGACTGAGAACAGCTGCCAGTACCACTGTCATTTCAAGCTAAGAGGCACGTGGTGCTTTAAAGTAAGGAGCGATAGAGTCAAGTCCCTAAAGAGAGCACAGGACAGAGGTGAACCTTATTCACTTGCTTACCCTATCTCTGAGTGGCTATGCTTAAAACACTATCATGTAGTAAACAGAAGGGATTTAAATCAGAATAGTTGTAAATCCACTCTTGTACAGAATATGTTTATCTCATTATGTGTATCTGTAAATTGATAACAAAACCTTTATCATATTACTAGAAATATTAACTGTAAAATTACATAGAAAATAAGGTATGGCACATTGTATTCATCCCAGAATAAGCCATTAGATTTAATTAAACCAATAATGCAGAACAGTCTAGATCTAAGCTGTTCCAGTAAGGACTAGCCACATGTGTCTACTGAGTCTTGGAAAGATCACTAGTCTGTTGATTTATACTTTGTGTAAGACTGACTCCCTGAGTATGAATACTTAGTACAACACACACACACACAAAATACATAAAATATTTCATCAGCAATTTCTACACTGGTTATTCAAAATGATATTCTAGCTATTTTAGATTATGATAATTATTAGTATTCACTCTACTCCTGTTCTTATATGCTTTAATGTGACTACTAGAAAATTTTAGCTAAATATATTGTATGTACTATATTTCTGAATGATTCTAATAAAAAAATCACAGCACTGATATTTCAAATTCAAAATGGAATAACAATACAACTGTCATTGTTTTATAAAAATTATCCAAGAGACTGGAAGTCTTACTGCACTTTAAATTCCTTCAATATGGCAGTCTGATTTTAATGTTCTGCTTATCAAATCCATTTTATACCTTTCAGTTTCTTGACTGCACCCATTTAATTAACTGTCTATTGATTGGAATAGAAACACTTCATCTTCCCACTATGGTAAAAGAATACTCATCCTACTTTCTAAGCTATCTGAAGAGTTTTTAACAAGCCAAACAGGTAATATTCCTCAGCTAGTACCAACAGCAGCCTATTCCAAGATTCAACTGAAGCACGTCTATGAGGGTATTTCCAGGAAGGCATAAGCAAGAGGGAGATGCTCCCCTAAAGTGGGCAGCACCTTCAGGTGGCAGCTTAGATACAAAGAGTCTGTAAAAGGCAGTGCTGCTTTGTCTACCTGCCTTGCTCATTGCTGGTAAATCCAGTCTTCCTGCTACTGCAATTGCTGATGAGGAAGGGAACTCAGCATCTCAGGCTTTCCAACGGGCACTGAACCCCCACAGCTCAAGTATGGTCCAGGCCTTCAGAGCCAGACTGAGACTGTTGAGAGCTGAGAGACAGAGGAGAGCTTGATGGAACAAGTGGCTGTAGGATGCTCAGCCTTTCTAGAATGCAAACACCTATTGCTGGCTACCAGTCACTGTCGTGTGAGCCTACTAATTCCATATATATGCATGCTATTATTTCTGCTCCTCTAAAAAAACTTTTCTGCCTCAAATTCAGTACTGCATTTACATTAATGTATCAGATCTGAGTTACCAATCTACCTTCAGAGGTCTAGCTTCTGGTTGTTTTAGGATATATCATAATAATACAGCCACAGAAATAAAAGATTCTTCTTCAGTCCAGGAAGTAAGGAAGATACTAATGGTATGAAACAATAACATCCCCCCTTTTCTACTCAGATAACATAAGAGATACAGTTAAAAGTACTGATAAAGACTCTAAATTTAAAGTATTTTTACTACTTATTAACATTATTACTAAAACATGCCACTGAGCTGGACAAGTGTTTCTTAAATTATACTACTATAGTTGAAGAATTCTAGCTCACAGTATGAGAAGTACAGGTTAGATCATTTCAATGTCTTCAAATCATTTATATAAAATTCCTTATAAAACTCATTGGCTGGACATAAGGAGTACTTGACTATGCTTTTATTTTAATAGCTATAAAAACTAAGGCTCAAGGGTTCTAAGTACATCCTCAGCAAACACAGCAGCGGCAGAGCATCAGTAACCACCACCACCTGACAGGCATCCCCATCATCATCCCTGTCACAGTGGGGCAGGATGCCTAGCTAGCACTCAGCTGCAGAACCTTGACAGTTTCTCACAGGGAACAGTAGTAAGCACTCTCATAAAAACTGGTGTGCACACGAAGTTCTTAATGGTTCCTTTTATCAGTTAAGTCTTTAAATTCTGAAAGAACGGACACTTGAAATGGTAATTAAAAATCTAGTTTGTCATAAGTTTAAGATACTTCTAGAACATCTTGAACTTAGCAGCAAATGTTCAAATTTGTATCTTCTTCATTTGGGGCACATTTATTCACTGTATTTCTTCCCAAAAAAACTTACATTTAAAATTTTTTAAAATAATGCCTACATTAAAATCTGTATGATTTATAAACAGAACCCTTGTGAGAAACTTGCAATACTAAAGCAAGGTAGAAGGAAATGATCAACCCACACCAACACTCAGCACAGGGACTGCCCAGCTCCTCCGCTCTAGAGACTGTATGTTCCAGTGAGCTTTACCATAAGACACCCAAATTTGCAGAAACATTTTTTTAAAGTTATGTTTCAAAAGTTATAATATACAATTCAAGCACTGTTGCATAGAAACAAAACCCTAAGTCTTCAAAACAATAAAACACCTAATTTTAAAGTATACATACCAACACTTAAGAACATTTCCTTTCCACTAGAACAAACAGAAAAATAAACGACAAAACAAATTTTAGTGAAGAAGAAAAACCACATATATTATGTATCTAAACCTCTTCCCCAGAGAAACCCTACAAAACAATTAATTATATACTGGGAATCCACATCATAAAACTACTTTTCCCACCACTTTTATGACTGTACAACTACATTAAAAGTTATATTATAGCTTTATATTATGTACACAGTTTGTACTACAGCAGAGGTCCCTTCCCTATATCTACAAATTAATATAAATACTTCAAATGAGAATGGCTGCACGTGGTCCCTAATAGTTGAGTATAATTTTGAACTTTCCTTTCATAGATTAATCTTAGCAGTTCGTGGTTCCCATACACTAATCTGCACAGCCTGCCCAGACTCCTCATGTTATGGATAATGGTCCAAACAAGAACTGAGCACTAATGTACTTGCACACGTAAAGGTGATCTGCATGGTGACTAACGGCTACTGCAAGTTCCAACCCTTCCCAGGCAGGACTACCTACACAATCCTGAGCAAGTTCCTTGACCTCTCCGTCTGTCCATCCTACAGTAGGGAAACACCCGTATGAGGATTAATGAGTGCTTGGTCCTCTGCCTGGAACCCAGCACACAGAGGGTTTTGAAGTGTTGCTATGACTACAGCCACATACCGAGCTTTCCATGTATTATTTCATTATTCCCACTTTTATTCCACAGGTGAGGACTCAGGCTTACAGTGCCTAACTTAGCCTCAGTTCACAAGCTGGTAAGTGACAATGCCACTTCTCACACACCATTATTTCCCCAAACCACTACTTCCATGGTGATAAACAGCTCTCATTGATGTTTCATAATTTTAAGTTCTTCTACAGCTAGTTCTCAAAACACATTCTCATAGAGAAATTTTTTTAGTTTCTAAAATCATCAAACCGGTTATAACAAATATCTTCAATTTACAGGAATAGTCTTAGGTCTAAAAACATTGTTCTCTGATCATTCTTCACAAGTATCTTTTCCAAAGTTTTAACCCCATGTCTGGGGGTCCAGGTATCAACCTCTAGAGTCAGCTAGTTGATATTCCTCTAAAGACTGAAAATATTTAAACAATGCCCACAAAGTGGGACGCTTGTACTTTTAAAGGGAATATGAAAAGCTGGCCACTCCATCAAACAGTCCCAGCCCCTGTACTCACACACAGCACCGGTCTCTGAAGTGTGTCAACCACGTTTCTACATTCACCCAAAGGATAGTTCTACTTGAACTTGAAAAATACTCCTAAATAAAGTTTCTCTAGACTACATTTTTTTTTCCAAACAGGAGTGTGCCCTCTTCTGCATCTCTAATTCTTCTCCATGGTATCGATATTCCTAAGTCATTCAGGCGCATGACCACAAAATACTCTTTTGAGTCTGACAACAGAAAATAAAGAGACCAATCCACAAGCATGCTTCTTCCTTCAAAGCAATTATCGTAAGCCCTACTCCATTCCCAATCATCAACCTAAGTTTCATAACATCATGCTTATTATAGCTCTCCTCTCTAACTCTGTCGCTGCACTACCCATCCCACCTGACCACCCTTCTAGGAAACAGCCTGACCCTATCAGCTCTCTGCTCTGAATCTCCCATGATTTCCATTGCTTAGCCTACTAAGTCCAAGCTTGGGCTTCAGCCTAATTCAGAACCACTTCCTATGTCTGATCTTGATGTAGTCTAGATCTGTGGGAATGAGTTATTTCACTCTTATTGGAGTAAAAACTGAGACATACAGGGAGCTCATCAGTGTATATTTAAAGTGGTTCTCAAGTGTGCATGAAGAATGGGTCTCCTGGACTGACAATCTGAAACTGCTGGTGTCTGTCCTATAAAATGGCATAGCATTTATATACACCCTCCATTCATCTTCTTCTGTACTACAGATCATCTCTACTTTTAAAGCAAAATATAAGTAACTGAATATAAATTTATGTCAGTTGCTATAAAATCCATTGTACCATACTATATAGACAATAACAAAGTACATGTTTAGATGCAAATTTCTGTCAAATATTCTTGATTGGTAGTTGGGTAAATCTATAGATGTGTAACTACACATACGGAGTGCCTGTGTTGGCTACTTTATATGTAATCATTTATTCATTAAACTAAATCATGGGTCACAAATAAGCCAAGAATACTAAAGTTATTTCCTTCTCCTTCAATAACACTAAACATCGGGCATACATTATCTCATCTAATGCTTAAAGCCACTCCCAAGGGGAAATCAAGCACCTTATTTTTTAACACTAAACAATTACATTTCTAGTAAAGTCACAAAATAAGAGAGAACTGAAATTCAAACCAAAAATAGAATAATAAAGTCTGTATCTGACCTACAAAAAGAGTAACCTAGAACGTATAATCTGTCTGCCATGGTGGGCTCACACAATCACATAGTGTAATAAATGCTATGAAGGAAGAAGTTCTTATCTGAGTGAAGTACACTTCTAAGTGATGGACCAACAGGATGAAGTGTCTGAGTTCACAAGGCAAAATTTAAGAATAAATAGTAGAGAGAAAAAGGAACTATTCCTAAGGAACGGGCAATATGTTCAAAGACACAAATGCCATTACATACTCAATTTCTGGTAGGAAATGAAGGCAGACAGGGCAAGTGTGATCTCAGGACAATGGAATCAAATTTAAATTTGACTTATTAGAAAATCACTGGGTACTCTGAAGCAAGAGAGACTAATTTTGTGTATGCTTTAGAATAATTCTCTAGCACAGAGATGGATTGGAAAGGCCAGAAGCATAGACCTTTTGGATTGGAAAGAACTTAGGCAAAAGCTAACAAAAAGCAGAAGAGACAGAAACAAAGAATGAGCCAAACAGCAAGGCACACACCTTTGATCCCAGGGCAGGGGGATCTCTGAGTTAGAGGCCAGCCTGGTCTATAGAGCAAGTTCCAAGACAGTCAGAGCTACACAGAGAAACCCTGTCTCGAAAAGCAAACAACAAAAAAGATTGATTTAAAAAAAAAAAAATGAAGAGCTACCGAACATCAAAATTCCTACAGGGCCAGACATGGTAAGGTCAAGAGAAGGAATCTAGGCAAACCCGAGTCTCTCTCTTGAGCTCTGGCTATATATGGAAGCATCACTATCAGACAAGAGAAGAGAGGGGCAAAAACAGGATGACAGTACAGAAGGTGGCAGACGCTGCTGGGACTTGGGACAACCAAAAGAGATGCGTATTCAGAACGGACCTTTATGAGAGAATACAAATTGAGAGGCAAGACCTTAAGAGTGGATGAAACACCCACTCCAGGGAAACAGCATCCACTCCAGGGAAACAGGAAGGATGGCACTGAAGATAAAGTTGCAAGGACTACCTTAGGATAGCAGATTTAACACTCTTACAGGATGAGGAAAAAACCCCTGGTGAGAGACATTCTTAAAATACACCTTTACACATAAACTCAGTACATGGAAAGGATACCTACGATAAAATGTTAAGTGAAAATACAAGTTGCTTAATACAGAATGATGTCACTTAAAATTCAGACTCCTCATCATCATTATGACATCGCCCAAGGCAAAACTGACTTGGTCATTCATGTGCCGTTTTTCCTCAAGTGCAGTCCCAGCAATACTGGCCGTTCATTCTCAACTTTCAACACACTAGCTAGTTACATCTGCCAGAGTGCTCCTCTTGTCAGTGGCTAACCCTCTAGGCAATTCTGACCTTGGTTCCTGTGTTACCTCCTCAGAATGGCCTGTCTACCTGTGTGTAGTATTAGCTACGCCCCTCTTCCAGCTCTTTTTTTCTAGGCTGTAGGTTCTGAAGATTTCATCTACCACACATTCACACACTGCTCAACACACATCTACGTTGTTTAAAAATTCTTAGCACAGTAGGCACTTAAAAGTAAAACTTACACATATCATTGATTGAAAATCAACACACCTATATTTGTGTTAAAAATATAAGGAAGGTTCTGAAAGGAGTATATTCCTGGTATAAATGAACAAGAATGTGTACAAAATTAGAAAGAGAGGAATATATAATTACACTCATATTTTTGCTTCATTTCTCTTCAAATTTTCTACAAGAATCATGTCTCTTGTTGGACAATGATTTTTAAATAATAACCATGAATCTACATTAGGCAATCTATTGTTTCTTCTCTTTTCTTTTAGTTAATTGTCATGACTTAATTACCTATGGGACAATTTTAATGCAGGTTAATCTGTGAGTTGCTCTGATAGTTTAAAGTTAGAATGCTCCTCCTTAGAATTGGAAAGAATTGGAAAAAGCTTAGATCACCTAATTCTGCAGACATAAAACCAAACTAAGAAATTTAATGAGTAAAACTAATTTAATAAAAAATCCCTAATAAAAAAATTGCAGACCAAAATAATTAAGAACTTTTTACTTAAAAAAAAACCACACTTAAAAGACCATTGTATATTGTATAATTTCAAAAGTAACTAATAAAAGCTTACTGTCACATATAACCTACAATCTTCTAGTGAAATTATTACTTGAAGTAAAACCTAAACATACTATTTGACCAATGAACGCTACCTCTAGACATTTTAACACAAGATTCAGAATACAGGGAGTGTAAGTGTTCCCTCTTAGAACCCTAATGGTATTAAGTGAGCAGACTAACCAAACGAGCAGGAAATGTTTTTCTACTATGGCTTAAACTATGTCAAGTGCATCATGGATTCATTATACTTTGACTCAAACTTTTGAGTCAGCTGCTTTATGGTGTTATCTAACCAAACTGGTGATAAATGATAGATTCAAAAATGATTAAAGTGTAAATATAGGGCTGGAAAAATGGCTCAGTGGTTAAGGGCCCCCGACTGCTCTTCCAGGGGTCCTGAGTTCAATTCTCAGCAACCACATGGTAGCTCACAACCATCTGTAATGGGATTCTTCTGGTGTGGCTGAAGACAGCAACAGTGTACTAACATATATAAAATAAATCTTAAAATATAAATATAATTTATATTAATAATTAATATATATGTAAAATTCACCAGAAATATAGCAAATTTTATTTGAACTTCTAAATAAATATCCACACTTAATAGATTACCTCCTTTGATCCTCCCAACTACAAGGCTGGCAGATATTTTCAGATATTTTTACCTCTAAGCATGTAAGAAGTTAAGGATTTTGATTTGTTCAGCCAAGCCCTCGGTCATGCTATCCCTTGTTTCCACTCAGGATGTTCAAGTACCATGTTTTTTATGAATGAAGGTGATGTTTTTTGGTTTTTGTTTAAAGGAAACTACCATGCTACAGCATCCTATCAAGCATCCTATCCAACGCTACTTGAAATTTAAGTCCATAACAAAACATTAATCATACACTGTACAGTGATGAAACAGATATGGAAGTGACCTTTAATAATTTGGGTGATTACTAATTCCATATGAAGTCTTACTAAATGCCCTACTCTTCTTAGGCACAATAAAGCTACCCTCCTATCTATAACACTTTACAAAAGACACAAAATATTAAGAAACTGGGGCTTTGTCATTAGAAAAAAATCTGAAACTGTAACAAATCATTAAATCACAGCCCACTGACTCACTAAACTTTCAAATGGATACTTCGTGACTTACTTGAATTTCATTATCCTGTCCTTAAAATGAAGATAACACTTTTCTGAGAGTTGCTGAAGACTAAATAAGACTATGTAAAGCACTTAGTTTTAAGGTAAGTGTCAGACAGACAAAAGCAGGTGCTGTCATTTAACTACTGAGAGAGACAGACAGACAGACAGACAGACAGACAGACAGAGAGTGAGTGAGTCTCCCCTCTCAAACATTTAAGGCAGGACACAGTAGATAGATCACTCTTGCTCCTAGAGAGCCAACTGAAGTAATGAATGCTCTTGTAGGGCCTGTCATGAAACAATACTGTAGTCACTTGTTTACTATCTTAGACTTAGTCATACTGAAATCAAAGTTTCACTACTCAGTCTGCTAACAGTAATCTATACCACAACTGTGGAATAAAATATATAGTAAGCCAACTGTATAAATACAAATCACAATAGTGTAAATTCATATTAGGAGAAACACCTTCAGGGGGAGAAACCTAACAGTCCATTAAATGTCCCATTTTATCAAACCTCATCCTAGTCAATATTAACATGGTTTTCTCGGTTAGGAAAAGAAGTTCCAACCACAAGTCTCCTGCTCCATTCAAGTGCTTTCTCCTTGTGCTCCTTGCCCAGAAACATTGTCTCTACAAAGCTCAAAAGGTAGCCCCCCTGACCATGCAATCTAAAAGAGCTCACCCCAACAGCTTCCTCCTTATGTCCTCAGAGGACACACAAAGGTTGTCTGTTTTGAATGGTTCAGCCTATTACTACTGTTGTCTTGATTACTCAGTACTCAGTATGGAGGAAGATGCACAGGTCTGCCTGTAGTCATTCACCATTTCTGACTCCAAGTTCCTCTGCTAAGCTACAATGACTTTCTTCAGGGGTGGGAGTGGCTGAGAAGTGAATTAGGAGGTGTGCCCTGCTGCCTTTTTAGCATTCATTCTCTCTAAAGAACTTAGAGAACTACCTACAGTGTGTGCACCAGAATTTCAAAAAGCAGCATGCTGTGGTCTAGAATCCTGCTGTCTTCTAGAATCCTACTAGCTCATTTAAAAATGGAACGCCGCGTGTATGGCGCTGCCTTAAAATGGCAACACTTCAAAACTCACGAGCAAAAGACATCTGCTGTTATTTAAAAATAAAAGGAATTAAGACAGTCAAGAACCTTTTACTAAAAGGCGTATAATGTCGTCTTCTTCAGTAAGTTGTTTTAAATTTGAGCCCATGCAGAAAAACTTAGAAACCAGCCCTAGGATAACATTCTGATATTGGTTAATAGTGCTCCTAATCAAAAGGAGAATAAGGCATGTATTCCGCCATATTTTCGGTGTTTAAGTAAATTTCCTGCAGGTCAAGGTCACCACCGCTAGGCACGTTGCATTGGATAATCTGGCCCGGGGGCGGGGGGGGGGGGTGTTATTTACTTAATACTTACAGAGTCTTCCGTCCTCGGGTACTCCTGTCCCTCTCATTCCTAGGTAAGTCAGTCCCAATATTAGGAAAAATAAGCAGGCTGCAGTTAGGAGGAACATCGACAGGTAGTGAGCACTGAAACTCCCCGTCGGAGACACCTCCTCACGTTTAAACTGCTGGAGAAGTTCCTCTTCGGGCTCGCAGAGCTTTGGCTTGCTGTAGGCGTTTTTCAGGTAGGTATGATTGGAGCCCGTATGGTTGGCGTGGTTGATCCTGAGTGAACCAGGGGCGGTCGCGGCCGCTCCGGGAGGGATGCTGTTGGCATACAGACTGGGGGAATCCACGCCGAAGGCCCCGCCGCCGCCTATGTGATTATTGGTTTTGAGGGGCCCTGTGGGCGACTCCAAGGTTGAGTCCACGTCGGGACTCGGCGGCGACAGGAGCGGTGCCAGCTTCTTCGCGCCAGCACGGTATCGAGGAATGGAGTCCACTTGATCGCACCCTCCTCCTCCTCCTCCGCCTCCCGGCTCGGCCGCCGCCTCCTCGAGGTTTCGGCTCCTGTCTAGACTCCCCGCAGCCGCCGCCCTGTCATTCATCGCGAGTCCTCCCCCTCCCTGAACTGAAGTCTCCTGCCGGCTGCCGCCAGATTTAGCAGTCAGCGCGGAGAACGGCTTACTATGGCTCCGTCTGGGTCGATGCCGGGAAAGGGAGTCGTCCTTTAATACCTGTCTAGCCGAGGCCACGTCGCCGCCGTCGTCCTCCTCCTCCGAGTCCGAGTAATGCTCCCGGCAGCTGTAGGGGAGAAGCCGGCTGCCGTTCACGGCTCGGCTGCCCCACAGCGGCTCCTCCGCCTCCGGGTCCCTGTCCTCACCGTCCGCTACCTCCTCGTCCACGTCCTCCGCGGCCCCGTCGCTCCCCGACGGGAGCTGCGGCTCGGGGCCCACCGGCCTCCGCGCCCCCCACCACGAGTGGGGCTTCCTCCGCTCGGCCGAGTTGCCGCTCGTCGCCTCACCCGCGACCGGGGGCGCCGGTGGCGCTTTGAGCCCGCGGTACTGGAGAGCAGCCCGGTCCCTCCGCGCTCCGCCGCCGCCCGCCTGCTCCCGCGGACTGGCCTCCACGTCCGACTCGTCGGAGCTAAAGCCCAGCAGCACTTTGCTGCCCGCCGCGGGGACGGCCGCCGCGACCCCGGAGCCTCCCGCGGGGCTCTCCGGAGCGGAGGCCGACAGGCGGCCGAGGCCCGCGGGAGTCCGTAAGTACGCGAAGTCCCCCGAGCCCGGCCGGACCCCCATCCCCGCCGGTGCCGCGGCTACACTCGCCGCGGCCGCCGTGTTATTGTTATTACTGTTCCGCGTCTTGTTGCCGCGGCCCCCCGCCCGGTGCTGCTGCTGCTGCTGCTCTTCCTCGCGAAGCTTCTTCAGCTTCTTGAGGTAGACCGGCCGAGTGCTCTCTGTCACGGGACCCGGAGACAAGCCGTAACGGCGGAGCTGAGAGAAAAGCTCCTCATCTGAGAGCTGCTGAGGCGCCGAAGCCGCCGTAGCCGCCGCCGCCGCCATTTTCTCTCCAGGGTGTTTTACAAGCTCCGCGCTACCGGAAGTGACGCGCCGCCCTAGACCCTGAACTAGACCGGGCTGCGTCGCCCTTCCAGCGCCACGGGCGCCTCGGCCAATGGGAGGCGCGGGAGGAGCTCACCTGAGCGGGAAGGCGCCACCTGAGCGGCGCGGGGCGGCGTGACCGCGCTCGCCCGGGCGGCCGCCGCTGGCCCGCTTGTCACCGCCGCGCGCCTCGGAGCGCCGCCCGCTCGCCGCCACACCTTGACCTCCACCCGGGGTTCTGCCACCGCGCTGAAGGAGTGGAAAGGAACTCTACCCTCAAGTTCATGACGACACTTTCCTGGCTCGGATCGGTATAGAGACCCCGAGAGCGACCCTAGATCGGCAAGTTTGCTGTCTGGTTCGAGTTTCATTTTGCCTTTCCGGCTGACTTTTTTTATTTTATTTTAAATTAAGTGACTTTCCCTCGGCGCCTTTTCAGAGGCTGCTCTCCTTTTGGGAGAAATGGAATAGATCGTTCACAGTACAGTTTTCAAAAGTCATAGCTACTCTTTCGGGTGTATGTAGTTAACTTTCTGTCTTTTTTTCCCCTTAAGTATGATGACTTCATATATCGTCATGTGTCATCATATGTCACATGTCATCATCTGGAGAAACGAGAGAGCCATCATATAATTTGTTTTGACAGAAGAAAGACGAGTTCACCATGCAAATACTCGCCTAACGCCTATCCAAACAATATTAATAAATTTTTATATATTTTGAAATATTTTATGACCCCTTTGGCTGTAAACTTCCTGTACAGAGGAACTTTGCATTTATTATTCTCAACACTAGAAACACAGCAAACATTTGTTGAACGAGGTAGTGAACTGCAAACCAATAGGATGAAATTAAATTTAGGGGCATGGGGGAAATGCCTGGTGAGGTCAATAAACTTCCCCCCAGCCCCGAAAAAAAATCATAATAACTGGAAATCCTACCCTCTTGTTCACAAAACACAAGATGAATCCTAGAGAGGAGAAACTCGCCGGTTTTGATGAGGAGTGCTTCCCCTTTATTTAAATTGTGACATAGTATTATTGAGTACTTAAGCCCTAGAAGCTATTAGGCAATCCTAGCACATTGTACGAAACATTACAGTAGCTTTTGTAGTGTTGCTTTACCCTATAGCACAAAACATCTATGCAGAAGAGGTTAGTCAAAAGCCTAAATTATAGCTTTTCATCACCCAGCATCCTGTAGCAGAAAAAATACTTAGTAACCTCAATTCTTAATTTCTAGCAAATCTTGCCTTGTCTTCAAAACCTTCCATATGGAAGACGGCTTCCCTTTTTCTTGAGACTTCAATGTCACAAATGTTCCTGAATCTACCATAGTGATTAGGATGACCCAAATTTATTACCCTAAGTTTTGGAGTAGAGACTCAAATGACCATAAACTTTGGACCCATGTCTCAGTATAACAAAGGAGTTCAACCAGGACCTTTGATGTTAACCAAACTGAATTTCATCCCTGTGCTTTCTGTACTTTTCATCTTAATTTAACATTTGTTCCCCACCCTGTTGGTTCATTAGGTAGGAATCCCAGGGGTCTTTGATGGTCAACTTGACTGGGTAGAAGCATCACCTAGGAAACAAGCATCTAGACAAGTCTGTCTGGGTTATCAAGGTGTGTCTAAGGAAAGTGAGAAGACACACCTTAACTTAGGGTGGGACCACCCAATGGCCTGGGATACTAGACTGAATACAAAGCAGAAAGTGAACCAAGAACAAATCACTCAGCCTTTCTGCTCCCTGACCGTGGCTGCACAAGATCAGCCACGTCAGGTTCCTGCTTCATTCCTTGACTGCCATGAACTTTGGCCTCAAAATATAAGCCAAAATTAATCCTTCTTTCTTTCCTTAACTTCCTATGGTCAGACATTTTGTTTCAGCACTGTGTAAAGTAGTAATACAGTATCAACCTCAACTGCCATGAACTTTTAAATGCCAACTTATATTTCCATCTGGAATTTTGGTAAATTAGTGTTTCTGAGCCTTCCTTTCTGTATAGGCAGAATTTGCACAGATGACTGTCTTAGGGATTAAATGTCTATGTGATACTCAATGCCATGTCTGATCTGATGCCCAGTGTACATTCAGTAAGTGTTAGTAATACAAAGTCGGACGTTATATGTTTTAGTCTATGTTTTAGTTTATGGTTCCTGGGAGTTCCATGTTATAACAGTCAAAATACTGCTACACAAACAGAAGTAGAATTATTCAGACTTTGCCCAAGATGTTAATCACATTAGGAATTAACAAAGACCAAAAAGGCCTTAGTAACCACAGGTATTGGGCCTTTCAATACTTTGGGTTTTGAATGAACTAGGAACTAAAGGTCTCGAGTCTCAAAGTTACGTACCCATAAGTGAATCTTAGGCCCTCAGAAGCTCAATTTATTCTTTTAAAGTGTTAACAATATTCCCTTCCCTACATGGCAAATAACTAATATTCAAGAATTTTCATGAGAATGATGGCTAATATATAATAGTATGTGAAAATAACATCCAAGTACAGTGTGTAAATGATAGTTACTGCTGCACATCAATAAACTGTGGCAATCATACCAATATGCAAATTTTTATTTTACAAGAAGTTTTGAAGACATGATGTCATTTGGTCTACAAAACAAACAACAACAAAACCCCTTGTTCAGGATGCTGAGGGCATGACTTATCCTAGGGAACTATGTGGGGTTGTAATTCCCCTTGGTTTTGGTGTTTGAACAGCCAGGACCCTGGTTCCTCAGAAGAACCTCCCCAACCTCAGGCCAGTCGTGGCTCACTCGCAGCTTGTTCCTTCTTTGTCAGTGCACCGTACTCTAGCTTCAAAACCGGCTGAGTTTTAACATTTGGAGCTCTGTCTTAATTGCACCCAGATACTTAACAGGGAATACAATCTCAAGGTTACAGGACTCCGTAGATTCTGAAAATCTGACTGAGGGAGACATTTATGATTGGCTGTCCTATACAAACTTGGCATCAGCTTTCATTGAAAAACTTTGAATAGAATGTTTGGAACCCAATATTTTAACCAAAGATACCATTCATGCTTTTATTTCCTAGAAGAGTATTCTTTCTGGTCCTAGTACTAAAATTCGCTCTGTTTCTCCAGATCAATAGATTTAGATTTAGATTTTGGTTTATTCTTACTGAAATGAAATTCAGAAGATAAAGTTAGCATTTTAAAGTATACCAGTGGCATTTAAGACACTCACACTATTGCGTAACTGTCAAGCCTATCTGTTCCAAAATATTTTCATCATCCCACGTGTCCTTCTTGCTCTACCTACAAGCAACCGTTATCAGTTTCATGTCTCGATGAATAAAGCTCTTCTGTATATTCCTTGTAAGGATAATCAAAAGTCATGTGATCAAAAGTAAGTAGACTCAAAAGTCATGTGACCTCTTACTTTGTCTCCCTTCACTCAGTATGTTTTTAAGATGTATCCATGTTGTAACAAATCTTTAACTTATAATATTATCCTTACATATGTCTGCTTTATAAAGTGTCTTACTCTATAGACTGGCCATATTTTATTTATCTACTCATCCACTGACAGGCATTCTAGTTGCTTCACATTTGCTTACTGCTCATGACGTCGTCATAAACGTTGATTTTCAAGGGTCCCCTTTCAAATCGCAGTGTGTCTTCAGAATGGAATGGCAGACCGTGTGATGACTGTGCACTGGAATTGTTGCACATTTCAAAACGTATGAGTGTGTACGTGCAGGCAGGCAGGCAGGCAGGCAGGCAGGCAGGCAGGCAGGCAGGCAGGCAGGCATCAGCCTGCCATGGTCCTCACACCCAGAGCTTTTATGTAGCAAACTGAAGCATGGATTTTTCATGACTAACTGCCATGTTTTGAAAATGGTCTGTTCCCGCCAACGTTTCTGTTGATGTTTGATTCCACAGTCTGTTAGTGTGGGTTATTCAGTACTGATAGAATACTGGGCGGTGTAGAGGTCACATGAGCGGAACTCCATGGATATATTCATACCTTCTCCTGGGAGTGAGTCCCCACTTTCAACAGGGCTGGGATAATTACCTGCAGAGCAAATTATTATAAAGTAACCTTGCTTCTAGGCTCCAGGGCATGTGCTGGGTTTGGCTGCTTCCCAGAATTCTATGGGAAGCCTGGTTCTTGATGCCTTGGGGCCTGTTTTATGACTCTGGTTTTGGTGGGGATTTTATTACAGACACTCATGGGGCTGGCTGGAAGAAAATACATCATTTGGCAGTTTGGGGGCTGGAATGATTCTGAGAGAAGCGTTGCTTTTACTTCATCCTGTCTGCTGGACCAAGTGAGGGCTGTGAATCAGTCCAAGAGGAATTTATATAAACCGTTCAAGAGATAGGGTAAACGAAAAATGGACATAATGAGGAGGAAAGGGATTATTGGGGAGGAGCCAGGATAATGGGAGGAGCCAGGATGGGAGGAGCCAAGAGCCAGTCTTGCAAAGGAAATCAGGTATTGAATGTTTTGAGCTAGGTCCTCAAGTCTTCAGGTCTGATTTTGAATGGGTTTGTATTTGTTGCTGTAGAAGCGACATTGTTCCTGGAGAGGGGCACAGGTCCCTCTGTTAGTGACAGTCAGGGAATCTGGAGTTCTTCAGTTCAGAAACCACAACAGCCAAAGGGGGAGGGGGAGAATATTGTGAATGTATGTATGTATGTATGTATGTATGTATGTATGTATGTATATGTATATATCAACTCAAAACTATTTGAGTTCTGATTCCTGAAATAATGCCCGGGGTGGCAAGAAGGGGAGTGAGCTAGACGGCACATTAGCTAGACAAAAGCTGTTGTTACGAAACAAACACTAGTAAAGTTGGGGTGGGGGCTGGGTGCAGATGGGGCAACTAAGTTAGGTTTGATTTGGAGAAAATAGGGATGGGGTGCCTAAGTGGTCCCCAGCAATATTGAGGCAGAAGAGGACTCAGAAAGACTAAAGGTAATTAGGCCAGGGAGGCAGATAGTGCCAGAAGGGCATTCACTAGTCTTGCGTCACAAAGATGGCGATGGTGAGATTGTCTTAGTTTGGGGAAGGGACACAGGGAGGTGGGGTCTATGGATCTATAAAGGGGCCTTAGGAAGTCATCTTATTCCCAATTGCTAAGGGCCCTTGAGCAAATGTTTCGAGAAACACGTTTTATGAGGCAGGCTTTCCGAGACTCAGAGGTAGGGCCTGGTTAGTAAAGCTCTCCCACTGTTTCAAGGGTCCCTTGATATTTTTATAGGTAAAGTGAAAGCCTTGGGGAGAGGTGTCCCCACTCCTCTAACCCACACTGAAGAGGAAGGAATCTCTAAGGGTGTGAGGAGGAAGACAAAGACTTTTGCAATCACTTTGTCTCTCAGTTTTGATGCTGTGTGCAGCAAGAAAGCCCAGAAACATAAAAGCATAACCACGGGCTTTTCCCAAGATCAAAAAGGCAACACAAGGGCTGGAGAGATGGCTCAGCGGTTAAGAGCGTCCGACCGCTCTTCCAGAGGTCATGAGTTCAATTCCCAGCAACCACATGGTGGCTCACAACCATCCGTAAAGAGATCTGATGCCCTCTTCTGGTGTATCTGAAGACAGCTACAGTGTACTTATATATAATAAATAAATAAATCTTTAAAAAAAAAAAAAGGCAACACAATGTTAGATCAATGCTATCTCTGCAACTCCTCTTGAAATGCCTCAAAGATGTGTTTGTTAGTTTCTAATCTACAAAGTTCCTGGTATTTTATTTCCCTTTTTAATTGCTCGACTTCTATTTAAATGCTAACACTTCTAAGGAAGAAGCAGAATAAACATGCTGGAAATACAACATGGTATTAGGAAATGTTAGACAAAATTCTTATCCTAGGTTAGTGTGAGAATTTGCCAAGAAAGTTTTGTCATGAGAGCATCTGTCTTACTTTCCTATATATAACTCAAACAGGTGAGGAGCAGCCATGGGATTCAAGTAAACAGCACACATATGCCACAATTGATATTTATATCCTACTGTAACTATGAGTCTCCTTGGTCACATGCAAAAAGTTAGAGAACATTTTACTTTAAAGCCCAGCGGATGAGGGTCTCAGTGTCAGATGTGAAGTCGATTTCTGGTTCTACAACTCATTGGGTAATATTGTGCATTGCCTCATAGTCTACAAAAATTCCTTATTATGTCGTTTTGTCCTTACACCCACTCTGAGGAAAATATTAACATGACAGTTTGAGAGATGGAAAAATCAAAGCTTGGGAAATTTGTCCTTTGTCCTTTGTAAAGCAAATGAAGACAGAAATCCAAAACCACTTTTGGGTTGTCAGCCCCTAAGCTGATTGACTCCAGCCCACCACAGCCTCAGTCAGATGGTGCACAGTGAGGTCCTGAGTCATTTGCTTTTGGTTAGCTCTTCTATATAATGTGGTGCTATACAGTGGTTTAACCAGCTAGATGCCTTCAAGATCCAAAGCATTTGAAGGCACCTTCTTAACCACTTAGTACTGTAGATCTTCATGTGCACACCTTGGCTATGCCCCTCACCTCTTTGTGGCTTTTTTTTTTTTTTTTTTGGTTCTTTTTTTCGGAGCTGGGGACCGAACCCAGGGCCTTGCGCTTCCTAGGCAAGCGCTCTACCACTGAGCTAAATCCCCAACCCCTCTTTGTGGCTTTGTGAAAGTTTCATCCTTCCTGTCTTTAACTTATTGTCTATACAGCAGATAATAATACAGCTGTGTTGATCATGCTAAAATTACAAAATGGTCTTAGGAAGATTTTTCAGGTGCCCTGCAAAGAAGGAATATACTAGAGTTGGGTCTCCAGTAACATTAGGAATTAGGGAAGGATGAGTCTGTGAATCAAGTATGAAGTTTAAGAAATATTTCTGCAAGAGGCTCAGGATACTCTAGGGGTTTACTTTGATTAAGCAGCAAAAGTGATTTAATGACAACACTTTCCTGTGTCACATCATATGGGCAGTAGTGCAAACACAACCACACTTCTTTTTAAATATAGATATATACACACACACATATATAGATCCCCATTAATATTTCTGTGGGTATCTCTCTCTGTGTCTCTCTCTGATTCTCTGTCTCTGTATCTCTCTCTCTCTCTCTCTCTCTCTCTCTCTCTCTCTCTCTCTCTCTGTGTGTGTATGTGTGTATGTGTGTGATCAGAGATCAATTCAGGTATTATTGGTGTTTGAATAAGATGTCAGACATATTCTTGGGCATTTGAATACCTGGTCTCTAGTTGGTGGCACCATTTAGGAGACTTAGAAGGTATGACCTTGCTGGAAAAAGTATGTCACTGAGGCAGGTTTTGAGCTTAAAGACTTGGTGCCATGTGACATTTGCTCTCTCTCCTTCCTGTTTGCAGTTTGAGATGTAAACCCTTAGCTTGCTGCTCCAGTGGCCATGCCTGCTGGCTTCCACACTGCCTCCACTGTAATGGTGGTGAACATTGAACCCTCTGGAAGCATGAGCCCCAGATAAACCCTTCTTCTTATAAGCACTGGCCATGGTGTTTTATCACAGCAATGAAAATGTAGCTGAGATAGCCATCTGCTACTTCTCACTAGGAACTAGGACTGACTCATTGACTGCTTAGGCTAGCTCTTCAGTGAGCCCCAAAGATCTTGTGTTTGCACTATCCCAGCATCATTACACCTGCTGTGTATGTGGATGCTTGGATTTGAACTCTGGTCTTCATGCTTGTGCAACAAGCACTTTACCAATTGACCTATCTGCCCACTCTTCTTTGATTTTTACTTTTCGCAAATATTTGATTTTATTTATGTGTATATGTATGTATCTGAGGCCATTATGTGCGTGTTCATGCGCGTGCATGTGTGGGTCCCTATGGAAGCCATTAAGAGGGCATTGGACTTACTGGAGCTGGAGTTACAGGTAAGGTTGTGTGCCACTAGCAATGGGTCCTTTGGAAGAGCAGTTAGCACTGTTAATTAACAGTGAGTCATCACTCCAGCCACACTTTGATGCTTCTTCTATGACTTTCCTAGAAGCTTAAGTATAGATAGAGAGAAAGCTACTGTTAGTTTTTGCTGATGGGATAAACACTTTTTCCGTGACTGAAAGCTAACTTTTGTGACAAAGTTACCTTTGAATAGATACCGGGTATAAACAAATAATACAGATGTTAAAGAGGGTGGGAACAGCAAATGTGAAAGCAGGCCAGGATGGTAGTGCTCGGAACGGAAGTCAGGGTGATGGTGCTCAGTATGGAAGCCAGAGTGTGGTGCTCGGACCGGAAGTCAGGGTAATGGTGCTCCGTATGGAAGCCAGGGTGGTGGTGCTCAGACCAGAAATCAGTAAGACTGATTCTGGGAGAGGAATGGGCCACAGAGCATGGGAGGATACATCAGTAAGGGGTGGGCAAGGAGCATATGTCTGGTAGGGCCTCTGAGTCCACACAGAGACTTTGGATTTTTCTCTGAATACTATGGGAAATCATTGCGGGGTTGTAAGGATTGGAGCAACACCCCGTCATTTGTTTTGGGCCTGCGGGTTTAGGTTTTAGGAAGGCAAAAGAGAAACAGAGAAACAAGTTGGCAAACAGTCGCAACAACTGTTGGAAAGATGGTGAAAGGGTTCTAAATCAGTGGTGGTAGTGGGAAGGAGGGAGTGTGCCTTTGGGATTTTATCTTATCCTACTTAACTTTTTAAAATTTGTTCTTGAGACTGGATCTAACTACATAAAATAGAGGCCGATCTCCAGCTCATAATCCTCCCACCTCCGCCTTGTGAGTGGTGCGACTGCAGCTGTGGACCACCTCACCTGGATGTACTAAAGTGTATTTCGGTTTGTTTTTTTTTTTAACTAATAACATAAAACCATTAAAAAATTCCTATATTTATGCGATACCATTTGATATTTCAATACATGTGTACATAGTATGTTTGTACATAGTATGTTTACACCAAGATGTCCATATCTACTCCCTCAAACATTTATGCTTTCTTCATAGGGAACGCATTCAAAGTCCTTGGCGTGTGTACAGGGCATACTTGTTACCCAGAGTCCCCTGGCCCTGCTGTGCAGGAGCATATGGAACTCACTGCCCTATCTACCTGTTATTTCATACCCTTGCTAAACCTTCCCTTACTCCTCTACTTCCCTTTTTTTTTTTTTTTTAATTGAGACAGTGCAAAGCAAAAGCTGCTTGCAGACGCATCATGGATAATGAGGAAAGGGTATCTTCCAAAGGAATCAATAGCAACTGCACAGTCTCAGGCTGCATATCCAGTGAAAACCAGGTGCTAACTGCTCAGATGTAGCAGCCCACGAGAGTTGGTTTCCTGAGGAGTCAAGAGATGCCTTTGGATATGTGAGTTTGTGGTTACCAAATAGAGACACTCTGGAAGCAGCTGTGTCCAGAGGTGGGGAAGGGGGCTTGCTGCAAGGGAAGCAAGGGGACTTGAGTTTTAGTATCACAAAGTATCATTTTAAAGTTGTGTAAATTATGTGATTAGAAAAGAGAAAAGGGTCAGGAGGTAGTGGCACCTGCCTTTAATCCCAGCACTCAGGAAGCAAAGACAGGTGAGTTCAAGGCCAGCCTGGTCTACAGAGCAAGTTTTGGAATTGCCAGGGATGCACAGAAAAAACTCTGTATAGAAAAATTTTAAAGGAGAGAGAAAAGAAAGAGGGAAGGAAGGAAGGAAGGAAAAGACTAATCTTTGCTGTAATTCAACTCCCTCTTCCCACATGGCCCTAGCTGGTAGCATGGTGTCAAGCTGACAAAACAGGAACAAACTCACTGTGCAAACCTGCCACCTCAAATCTGAACCCAGAACCCAGGAGGAGGAGAGAACCAATTCCATGAAGTTTCCCTCTGTCTTCAGTGTAACACACCCAATGTATATACTTGCAGCCTTGAATTTTTGCTACACTGCTTTGGCTCCCAGCACACACACACACGCACACATACGTGTACCAATCAGGAGCTATCTTCGGATCCTTGAATGAAAAACACACAACACTTAGCTTTTTTTTTTTAATGCCTTGGCTATCTCAAAGACTGGACACTTCTAAACCTTCCCCGGCTACCCCAGCACAATGGGGGAAGTGGCCAGTGCCCCACCACCTGAATTCTCACGTGACTCGCTGACTCTCTCTCCGGCAGGCATCTCTCTTCTGTCTCCCAAGAATCCTCATGATACTGTGTCTCCTTCCCCTCCATCCTTGCCTGCACAACTCTAAGAGTCCTGTCCCATCTCAGCCATTGACTGTTGGCATCTTTATTGATCAATCAAAAACCAATTGAGAGGGGTTGGGGATTTAGCTCAGTGGTAGAGCGCTTGCCTAGGAAGCGCAAGGCCCTGGGTTCGGTCCCCAGCTCCGGAAAAAAAAAAAGAACAAAAAAAAGAAAAAAAAAAAAAAAAAGAAAAAACCAATTGAGGAGAAGGACCTTTAGCGTTTGGACACGCAGATTCCCGATTGAATCAAGGCATTAGAACCAATCTCCAACATGTACTACTACTACTAGTAAATAAAATGTAAAAACATGTAATTATTGACTTAAAACAGCAGGGCTCTGACTAATATGTCTAATTGTCTTATATACTTAATCGTGTTTTCACTAGAAATAAAGCTGCCACAAAATGAACTTGAATTGATGTCCTAACCTGCCATCCTTCCTCTCAGCCACCACATCTCGGCATTTCTGCTGAAAAGTTCAAATGATACATTTTCCTCTATGGAAAAATGATCACTACTGTCTGTATGTTTTGAATTTCACAGGAAAAGGTTAACCATGTTCATTTTAAAGAGATTCCTTATTGTTATTAACAATTATTGTTAATCTTTAACTCAGTCTTGAGGTAGAGATCCGAGCTACAAAATTAATATTCAGTAAGTAGAAAATTCTTTCTAGTGTTAGCCCGTGGTTGTTGGGATTGTTTGAGGCAAACCTTGTTGGTATCAATGAGGTGTTTTAGGACTCCCCGGGACTGTGCCTCTGCCTCTCTTTGGAACGCAGCACAAATATCTCAGCTAATTTAAAAGCCAGCAGAAGTGTGGCCTGATGAGGACAGATGTGTAAGTGAGGGGCATAGTGCTCCTGTGTGGATCACAGTGGACGGTAGTGCTCCTGTGTGAACCACAGTGGATGTGTTTACATTCTAAGAGCAAAGAGGCAGCCTAGTATGTCATAAGTCCTGTCACTTTTGGGTTTAAAGAACAAAGCCTATCAAATTATATCATCTGTCCAATGCCGGATAACTAATGATTGAGACTGAAATCCTAGTGTACCCACTTGTACCTCAACCCTCAAAACTGTGAAGATTTACTCTAAACGAAAAGGAC
This sequence comes from Rattus norvegicus, assembly GCF_021556685.1. Lineage (NCBI taxonomy): Eukaryota > Metazoa > Chordata > Mammalia > Rodentia > Muridae > Rattus > Rattus norvegicus. Next base: position 66,217,874 of record NC_141540.1, read on the forward strand.
ACAGGGCTGATGTGAAATGTCTGTGGGTACAAAGCTTGACTTCTAAGCATGGCGTTTGCTGCTCAGAACCCACATGGAAGAGAAAAAACAAACAAACGAAAACAGTGTGGTGCATGCTTGTCCTCTTAGCACTGGAGAAGTGGGGACAAACAGCTCTCAGGTTTCCTGGCTGGCCAGCCTAGCCTACTTAGAGAATTCCAGTCCAGTGAGAAACCCTCTCTCAGAAAAAATATTATTAGTTAATTAAAAAGGGAAGGAGAGAAAAAAAAGGAAAGAATAATGTCAGTAGGATGTCACTCAAGATTGTACTGTGACTTCAACACACACAAAAATGGGTACCAGCACACACACACACACACACACACACACACACACACACACACACACACACAGAGTAAAGGAATAAGAAAAAGCTAGTCTACTTGTGATTCAGTTTTGAGTCTCTGGCTCTCTTGCTTTCTATCAGTGGTCCCTTTTAGAACTTCCACAGTCTCACTGAAGTTTAAAACCATGCTGTTGGATAATAACAATGGCGAGCTACCATCCTCCTGCACAGATGATGAATTCGAGATGCTGAGTTTAACTTTCATCTCTGAGCTCACAGAAGGAGTCGATGAGACACGACTCAGCTCTTCTGAAACCTTCTTATCTGTTCTTCCTATAATTACTCATATTAGGAAAAAATGCTAAAACAGCACATTGAAATAACCTCAGTGAAAAATGCAGCAAAGATTTTTATGATACACATCAGTTGAAAAGGTAAGAGCAATTTTGGTGGGAAATATGACTAAAAACAAGCAAGCACAACCAGAAGTGTTGCCATGGTAACAAAACTGGGCAATCAGAGACATCGATGCAAATTTCTTTGAACAAAAATAATCAAATTCTATGAAACAAGATCATTTTGGGTCCATCTGTATATAGTCTGAAAACACCAACTGCCTAAAAGCAAAAGGAACAATCCAAATTAATATCAGTTTCTGGGCAAAGATATGTGGATTTTTCTCACGGAAATATCACAGTCCAGTGTTGCCATGTGCTGTCCAAAAGCAAATGGGGCCCAAAGCTAGGCGTGCATGGAAGGGTTGGGGAGAAGCCGTCACTTTGCTTGGGTTTGGGTGCCACTGAAAGTAACAGGTGTGCAGAAGCTGGCCAGAATAGAAATCTTCAGTCTAGAGCCCCAGAAATGCTTCTGCAGGGCAAGAATATTAATTCAAAAGTAAGAGGGTTCTAAGTCACTCAACAGAAATCGGTTGGATGTTTCCTATATAACACAGTAAGAACAGTAATATTGGATGGGATCTGTGTGGGTTGGGAGCTCTGGCAAAGGTTACATGTTGAGAGGGGAGCATCCACACATCAAAGCACGTTTTCAAGACATCATGGTGGCACTTAGGCTGAGAATAGGCCAGAGAGAGTAGGCATATTGGAAGCATGCAGACAAACCAGGGGAGGTTCCTGCAAGCATCCAGGTAAGAGATGAGAACTGCTTACACCACTGTGACCTCAGCCGAGGAGAAGAGAAGCACGCGCCTGCATTTGGGACATAATTAGAGCTTGGAATGTGTTCATATAGTTAAAAAGATGTAACACATACCAGGCACACACCTTTAATACACTCTGGGATCAGGGACAGGTGGATCCAAGTTCAAGGCCACCTTTGTTTAGGTATTGAGTTCCAGGAGAGCCCCAGGCTGAAGGGAGTAAGATATATAATGAAGATAGTAAGGAAGATTCTCTCTCTCTCTCTCTCTCTCTCTCTCTCTCTCTCTCTCTCTCTCTCTGTGTGTGTGTGTGTGTGTGTGTGTGTGTGTGTGTGTGTGTGTGTGTGTGTGTATCTGTGGTCCCACTCCAGGACTTCCAAGTGAAAAGAGTGAGGAGGGGAACAAGTATGGAACAAGTATGGAACAAGTATGGAAGGGTGGAATTCACCTCAATAAAATTTTTCAGTGACAGAATAAGAAAGTTTCTATACTGTATAGCAGGTGGGCAGCACTGGAATATATATATTCCCTCTTCTCACCCTCCTCTTTCCTCTTCTCTCCCCGCTCCTCCCCTCAGCTCTCCCCTCTCCTCCCCTCACCCCTTCCCTCTCCTCTCTTCACCCCTTCCCTCTCCTCTCCCCTCCTCTCCTCTCACTACCCTCCTCTCACTACCCTTTCCTTCCCTTCCTCTTCCCCATCTCCTCTCCTCTCCTCCCTTCTCCTCCCCTCCTCTCTGCCACAACATGCACCATGACACAGGAGAAAATATTTATTACAGTCAGAAACATAGACTTTCAAAATGCCTATGAAATTAGCAACAATACTACTATTACGTTATTACAATGATACACGTAAAAGACGCTCCACTCACTAGAAAAGGAGAACGGACTGACGGAGCTCAAGCTTGAGGAGTCACTCAACCTCCTTCATGCTGGCGGACTTCTATTTAGCTAAAGTGAGTTCTGCCCATTAAAACCAATGAAAACTATCACATACATTTCTTGATCTTTTAAATCCTGGAACTTAATATTGAGGAAACATATAAATTAAAGGGATAATTGGATGTCTTAATACAGAGGTCCTGCACATTCTGATTATGAGACAAATGCTGTAAGTTCTGCTTACAAAGCAACTTGTGTTACCTTGGTGACTGTTTATCTCAGAATGTAGCCACCCAATCTCAGTCTGAATGCAGTCACTGTTAAACTTGATCTATCTGAGAAATGTGTAGGACTTTAGTGAGACAGGGCTCAGAGTATGTCTGTTATCTTGTTTTGAGAGAGGGTCAACTAAATGAGTAGACAAAAGGAAGATGCTGAACAACAGCATTGTCCTTCTCTCTGGGCCCTGATCCCGAGATGGGAAAAGTCTTAGCTACAGATCCCTAAACACCATCATGTCTTCCCTGCCTTACCATGCTGTAGGTAAAACTGCGAGCCTACATAAGATGCTCCTCGGAGCTGCTGGGTCACAGCAGTGGCAGAATCATGGCTGACACTGAACAGCCAGCCAAGCCTAGGCCACATGCCTTGTTTTAAGAAATTTCCCAGCAGAAGAAACTCCCACAGGTCTTCTCCAGGGAAAAGCCCATGATAGAAGTGATATAATTTCCTAAGGGAAAACTGCAGTGTTCTTTGAGATGCCAGTGCCAGACATACTTTGAACTGAGTAGCAAGAGACGAAGTTTGGGCTGGAGATCTGGCTCAGTGGCTAAGAGCACTGACTGCTCTTCCAGAGGTCCTGAGTTCAATTTCCAGCAACCACATGATGGCTCACAACCATCTGTAATGGGATCTGATGCCCTCTTCTGGTGTGTCTGAAGACAGCAATGGTGTGCTCATATACATAAAATAAATCTTTATTTTTTTTAAAGATGACTATTAGAAAAAGAGACGAAGTGCTTACAATATGGAGAAGCGTTCTATATTGGACGTAAATGCACTTTCTGATGACTGAGTTGGTGAAATGCTGAAACCCTTGTCACTCAGAGAACTCTAGCAGGAGCTGGAGTGTTGCAGGTAAGATTGCTAGGGTGTCTACAAAGGGGTTACGTAGCTTATCTGACTACTTAGGGTTCTTCATAGGAAAAGAAGGAAAAGACATTTAATGTTCTGTAACTATTTCTCGTCTTGGGATATTGAATATATATCTATCTAGACATACAGGTGCCATAAAGGAGCTTTGCCTTTTCCCTATCTTTAAATAACTTTCCTAGTTATGAACAGCCCATGTTCAAGCTCCCACATCCCTCTAATTGTCATTGCTAAGATAGCTTTATCTTGAGGGAAGGCTCCTTCTGGTCCCAGAGCACAGTAGAGAACGTTTTGTCCTTAGCTTGTTCTGGGGTACAGGAAGTAAGTGGGACCGCAAGGGCTGTAGGATGAAGGTTCCCACCTCAACACAAAGCCTGTGGTGAACTGGCTACTCTGCTACTATGGTAACTGGTGTATGTATTTTAGCTATCTTATGTGGGTCCCTTTATCTCTACCTTCCTTCCTACCAGCATCCACCCTAAACCCTTCCACAGAACTAGGTAAGAGAGAAGGAAGGTTGGAAGGGAAAGAGGCATAGACCTCGATAGGCTACTTCCTGTTGAATAGGGACAAAGTTCCTTGGGGCAAGTCCCATCATCATCATGATAACCAGTAAACCAGCTACGGCCAGTACTCTGGGACTCACCTGTTTACACCAAGGGTTCCCAGAATTAAACTATCTGCATCTGGCACAAATCACCCCCCTGCAAAAACATGAGACACATTATATAGTCAGCCGCTGTGGACAAGCTGAAGCAACCCCATATCCTACACATGGGATTAAAACAAAAACATGTTTACACAACATAACTTGGTTTGTAAAGAAACCCTCACTATGGTTCTTTGCCTTCTCTTGGAGGCCATAGCTACCCTGTCTGCCCATCAGTTCAATCATTTTAAACCCAAGTGACCATTCGTCTTTGTCTATGTTATTACTTTACTGCCTAGACTTCCGTTAAATATCTGTCCTGGTCCCTTGGATTAGCCAGCACTGAATAATGGAAATGGAATCTGAACTAATTTACAGAGATCTAATATCAAGAATAAGCCAAGCACGGTGACGCACACCTTTAATCCAGCAGAGGAGGCAGAGGTAGATGAATCTCGGTGAGTTTGAAACTACCTTGGTCTACGTAGAGCTCCAGACCAGCCAGGGCTACATAGTGAGGCCCTACCTTAAAAACATAAATAAATAAAAATAATAAAAGTAAAGGTCATTACAAAGGTCACAAGAAATGCCAGGAGACTGGGTGATAAGCTGAGATCCGGGAATGATTCATACAACACAGCATTCTGGAGAACCGTCTCCTGCTGTAATTAGGTAAGTAGGAAATGAAGAATTTAGTCTTTTTTTTCTAATTAATTTATTTATTTACTCACTTTACAGCCAAGAATCTACTCTTAGAAGTATTTAAGTTAAAAACAGAACAAAGTTAGCAAACTGCTGTAGCTATAGTACAGGAAGTGCCAGCCTGTTTCTGCTGCCAGTGCAGAGCCTTCTTAACAACCAGGAAACTAGAGACTGTGTTAGAGAGTCCACCAAATGTCTACACTAGCCAGGGCTAGTACTGCCCTCCATGAATCTAGGTGAAGGACCCTAGGGGCTTTCTCTAGCCTTACACCCACTGCCTCAGGTCAAGGCTAGGCCAAGTTCCACTCTCCACCCACAGTTCTCGGGAGGAGGAGGAACATTCTTGAAAAACCACAGAATGTACTGACTGAGAGTCACCTGACCCTCTGGTCCCAGATGGAGTCATATGCATATCATAATCTTGCTAGCCAATAGATTCAAAGGTCAATATTCTTAGCCAATAAGTTTAAACTGTAACCTTGCTGATGTAATCTGCACCTGTAATTCCTTAATTCGGGTTGCCTTCTAGTCACTCACCACTAGAGGCTGATTGAAGGTCGACCCTGACACCCCGGAAAAATAAACCTCTTGTGTTTGCATCAAACTCTGTTCTCATGTCTCACTTTGGGGGTAGGGGGCACGTTCCCAGTAGTCAAGACTCACTTTGAGCCTTACATAGGGACTCTGTGCTAGAGAGCCCACCAAGTGTCTACACTACACCTGCCCTCCATGAACCTAGGGACTCCATGTTAGAGAGACCGCCAGGTGCCCACACTACACCCATCCTTACTAGACAGCAAGGAGGATGAAGAGGGAAGCAGAATCTTAAACCTGTGTTGGCAAATCTAATTGATGGTAATTGATCAAATGTAGAACCCTGGTTGCAAAAATATCTAGAAAATTTTGGATTTGGCTTTCCGCCTACTTGACTAGGAAAAGCCGCAGTAGGAAGGAATGGAAATAAATGCAGATGTCATATTCTGTGCATCATGCTCCTGAGTGGTGGAAACCCCAGTTAGCATATTAAAGCAAAGGATATACGCAGGAGGGTATGGTGATAGAGAAGTAGTGCGCACTTTAAAGCAGACAAAAATGAGGCAGGTGCATGAAAATGGCATAACCAGCCCCATCGCTTGGTGCACTAAAATATTCAATTTTAAAAGAAAATTAATTTAGAAAAGGAACAATATGATTTTGTACGTGGTAAGTCATCAAGAACCCACAAGGCCAGAAAACATTGCAAGCGCTAAGTACAGGAAGGCCGAAGATACAGGGTCAATTCAAATTTTGTTTTCTCCATATAAGCAACAACTGCTTTGAGAAATTGAATTTAATCTCAATTTTAGTGCAAAAAATTAAAAATACCACTTATGATATAATTAGAAAACATGAAACACCAAGGATAGATTTTATAAAACATGTATAATGTGTGCACATTTAATATGTCAAGAAAAGGCTAGTGAGATGGTTAGCAAATAGAAGAAGCACTTCCCGCCAATCTAGAAGACCGGGATTCAATACCCAGGAGCAACGTGGAGGAAAAAGAGAGCCAATGCCTGCAAGTATTCCTCTGACCCCCATATATACTCTAAGGCACAGGTTCCTACACAGGCACCCGTTCATGCACACATGCACCTACCCACGTGAATACTTACTCCCACTACACAGTCATGCATACACGCATGTGCAAACACACTAAATAACAGCTTGATAAAATTGTGAAGTTTTGAGAGAACCAAGACCTAACTAAATTAAGAGTTTCATGCTCACACATTGCAAGCCAATTTGTCTACCTTCCCAAACCAGACTTTAAGGCTAATGCAATCCTAAACAAAAATCACTGTAGGTTTTCTAAAATGAGTATTTATAATCTGAGTCGAAATTTACGTGGAAACTCAAAGTCATAGAGTACTCAAAATAATGCTGGCAGGGGAGGTGTTAAACCCTGTGGTGATTTGAATGAGATGACTTTAAGTCTTGGGCATTTGACTATTCAGTCCCTAGCTGGTGGCTGCTTAGAAAGAGTTAGAAGCATAGGACACTGGTCATCTGCAAATAGTGTGTAGGTAGGTGTGTCACAGCAGTCTGTCTGTCTTCACACTGGCAGGAGCCTTTTTATGGCCTTCACAGGGGCCTGGGCACTTTTGGGAGCCTGGGCTGGAGCTGAAGCCTGGGCCTTAGCTGGAGCTTTGGCCTCTGCCTTGGTTTGAACCTTGGGCTTTAGTTGGCAGAGTCTACAACCCTTGGCCATGTAGCTTCGAATCCACTCCCCAAGCCTGGGGTGAGCGATGAAAGCCACACGGTTGAGTTTGCGGCTGGGGCCCTTTGGCATCTTGAGTTTGACGGCCTGAGACTTCACAAGGGCCTTGATAACCTCTGCTCGTGCACTCACTGCCTTTGCATTGTTGGCCTGCATCTCCTTCAGGCCTTTCTTGTTGTGCTTCTTGGCAAAGCGCATGTTCCTCAGGAACTTGGGGTCAACCCCCTTAAGAGACTTGCATCTTTGTGACCCAGGTTTCTTGATGCCATTTCTGTGCTACTTGTGGGGATTGGTTATATGTGGTATGGTTCTTGGACGTGGCCATGTCTGCACGGTAACTCATAGCTCCCACAGCGCCTGGGACCGGAAGAATAGGCCAGTGTCCTATGCTGTTTTTACAAATAAACTTGAGGCAAGAAAAAAAAGTGGTATGTTTTTTGCTCCTTGGACGACCAAGCCGGCTCAGTCAATCAACAGGTTCTCCAGCACAGGATCAAGGATTAAAAAGAAAAAAGACAATTAGACAACTCTGTAGCATGACCCCAGACAGTTTGAGGCTGAGGCAGGTTTATTTTTTCCAATCTGCTTTTATACCATTTTGATTACATGCAAGTAATAAGGTCAGTTCTAAAGGAACAAGCAAGAAGGGTTGGAGAGATGGCTCAGTGGTTAATAACACTGACTGCTCTTCCAAAGGTCCTGAGTTCAATTCCCAGAAACCACATGGTGGCTCACAACCATCTGTAATGAGATCTGGGGTCATCTTCTGGCCTGCAGGCACACATGCAGACAGAAAGCTGTATGGTGTATACATAATAAATAAATAAATATTTTAAAAAAGGAACAAGCAAGACAATAAAACAAAGTCCCAGGATCAATGTTTCTAGGAGCTTATCAGGATGGCCAAGATTATCTGAGCCTACTTCCCTGCTCTAGCCCAAAGTCACACTCTTGCCTGAAGCCTACTTCTTTGTTCTAGCCTAAAGTCAGATTCCTCTCTGAGCCTACTTCCTGGCCCAAGGTCAAATAGTACTATTCTTCCCTCACTTCCCAAGGTCCTGGCCCCAAAAGCTCTCCATACTTGGGAGTGAGCTTTCAGGTTTCGATAGACTTGCCAGCCTGGTGTGATGTCACATCCTTTAGCCCCAACACTCAGGAGGCAGAGGCAGGCAGATCTCTAGGAGTCTGAGGTCAGCTCTATCTACCTACTGCAGAGGTTCTCTGTATCCCTTGGGTTTGGGTATCTGATTATGGTTATTTTATAAATTATAGATAGGTTGTCATTTTAAGGGACAATTTGGAAATATAATTTTAAACAGGGAGAAAATATATGGTATAGATTACTAAATTTATTCTTAAAGCATTGTATAGCTGTAATCTTACATTGGTGGAAATCTTTATAACTGATGAAAAATAGAAGTTGTAATGTCTTACATTGGTACAGAATTTATATATTGATACAAAATTAAGCTTTTCATCAGTATAAGTTTTTTAATGTTGATACAAAATTTGAAATTAATATTGTTACTCTTAGATAGGCATTGTGCCTATGCAATTCATTTAAGAATACAAGGCTTAGACCCAGTCCTTCTCTATGTGCTATAGAATGATTAAGTAACATAAGTTAAGGGCCAGATAGTAAACTCGTGGTAATATTAGATTCTGATTTGAATGTAATAAAGTGTTTTCAGTGTTATCACATAGAAATAGCTAAGAGTAGTCAGGGTTTAACAGTTCAGGTATACTTTAGCTAGACAGTCTTCAAATGCATCAGAAGTCCATGGAATATAACATTTAAAGTCATTTCATTATTATTAAATTCTTGACTAAGAGACATGTCAGCTCCTGTGTTACGCCTTCATGCTTCAAAGAAGACATTGAGCATCATAACCTCCATATAGAGTTGGTTCAGTTGTGGCAAGGTAGTCAAGAATTGCCCTAATTCATCTACAGACAAAAACTACTGTCCAGGAAAGAATACACAATGTGGGATAGTCGACAGCTTAGCTCTGCCAAGACAGAGTAAGCTAGTCCTTCATAATCCTGCTTCACATTAGGTCTGTCAGATGGTTCTGGGCCAGAAGGCTGAAGACAGATGTTTCAGCATTTTGAAATAGGGGGTTGTCCAGGTAGTCAGCTGTTTCTGTAATTTGTTTAAGCTTTGGAAGCTATGTTTTCATGCTTCCTATATATGGATCTCTGACAGGGTTGAAGACTAGTTACAGTTTCATAGTCAAACTTAAGTCGTTTAGCATTGAGGAAGATGATGTAGCTTTAAAAGGGTAGTTTTTCAGATGGTAATGCAAGTTAAAATCAAAACATAATTCAGGTATAGAATTGTAAACTCTTTAAGTTAGGATAGATGTTGATGTATCTAAATTGACAAAATTGATAAACTGGATATTATTAGTGTATATCCTATCTTATAGTTTACATAACTATTATTACTATGTTCAATGTATATCTGAGAGAAAAGGCCTTTTCTAATGGATGAAAAGAGTAAAATGTTCTGGGTTTAGTTTATTGCTTATAGTATGTTAATTGGGTTCCCAAATTACACGGGAATTTTCACACATCTGCATGTAAGTCGTCATGGGTCCCTGCCCCCAGTTGGCTCTAATAAATAAAGATGCTGGCGGCTAATAGCTGGGCAGGGAGACAGAGACAGAGGTGGGGCTTTAGATTTCCTGGACAGGGAATCCAGGGAAGAGGAAGGATTTAGAACACCACTGCCAGGGAAGCAGAAAGATCAGGCTTGAGAGCTGGAGAAATGAGGTTACACGGCCATGTAGGAGAAGGGAAGAGCAGCCCAAAGCACAGCCCTGCCCCCTAACCTCAGTTTGGGTCTAGAGTAGCAAAGATGGAATCTAGTAATAACTCAGGAGTATTGGAGGGGAAGCATTAGCAACACGGAAGTTTGAGAGTGGTCCAACCATTGCGCTGTTTAAGGCATATTAAGATAGAAGGCAGTGTGTGTGTGTGTGTGTGTGTGTGTGTGTGTGTGTGTGTGTGTCTGTTTCTTTAGAGAATCTAGGGTATTTGGGTGGGTGGCAAGGAACATGCACTGCCACTACCAGGGAGACTAGAGCAGAATTTTTTTTTTTCTTTTTTTTTTTCAGAGCTGGGGACCAAACCCAGGGCATTGCGCATGCTAGGCAAGCGCTCTACCACTGAGCTAAATCCCCAACCCCAACTAGAGCAGAATTTAATGAACTACCACAGTGGTTCTCAACCTGTGGGTTGTGATCTCTTTGGGGTCATATTTCACAAAGGTCACCTTAAACCATGGAAAACAGATATTTACATTACAATTTATAACAGTAGCAAAATTATAGTTTCGAAGCAGCAACAAAAAAGTTTTATGATTGAAGATTACCACAAATGAGGAACTATATTAAATGATCATAGCATGAAGAAGATTGAGAACCACAGATCCAGTGAATTCCAGACCAGCCAAGGCTACCTAGGCAGAACCTGTTTCAAAGAAGAAAGAAAGAAAGAAAGGAAATAGAAAAGACTAGAAAGGAAAAGACAAACAAGACTTCAGTTGATTCTAGTTAGCTCTCTCAGCTTCCTGCTTGCAAGTCAGGCAGCTCTCAGCTGACACCTTTGCTCCACCATTTTGGACTCTAACCCTCAGGATCCATAAGCTAACATAAACACCTCCTTCTATAAGTTGCCTTGGTAATGGTGTATAATCAAAGCAATTAAAAGTAAATAACCACCCACTAGTCAAGAGGTGGAAAGCTAAACGGTTTGAAAGAAGCTCCTGTAGTTTCACAGGGACTGGCACTTTCAGGAGGTGTGGTCTTACTGAAGTAGGTGTGGCTTTGTTGAAGGAAATTGGTTACTGGGGGTGGGCTTTGAGATATCAAACTCAAGCTAAGCCTAGTGGCTTTGTGGATTGCTGTAGACTATGAATCAAGACATAAAGCTCAAAGCTTCTTCTCCAGTTCTACGTCTGCTTGGACGCCACCATGTTTCCTGCCATGATGAATGGACTAACTATAAGCCAGCCCCAGTTAAATGTTTTCCTTTATACGAGTTGCCATGGTCTCAGGGTCTCATCACAGCAAAAGAACCCAAAACTATGACAGACACCTTATATCTAACACAGCCAAGGCCGTGTGGTATTGGCACATGGACAGAGACAAAATTCAGTGGAATAGAACATTGTTTCTGAAATTAGAGCACACACACGACACATTGATTCTTCAGAAAATTGCCAAGGCGATTCATTGGGGAAAGGATAGTCTTTTTGACAAATCGTGAAGAGACTAGCAGAGCTGATGAATGAATTTCTTCATATATCACACACACACACACACACACACACACACACACACACACACACACACAAGCTCTAATGCACAACACATTCAAACACAAACCAGAATGTCATGTTCTTACAGAGTAGTATGGCAAAAGATCTCTATGATTTGAAAAATGGGAATATTTCTTAGATTAGACCACTGAACTGTTTCTAAACCTCAGAGGACTTTGAAATCAAGTTCTAGTTTGTCACTGATGTCACACAGTGCTTTTTACTCTGTGAGCAGAGTTTTTCTCTTCAGCAATGCTTTTCCTGTGAATTAAATGAACTATCACATATAAAACAACAATAGCTGTTAAGGTAAGCAGAAGTAGCTACTTTACAACTGAACTGTGATAAAATTTGTCTGGATGTTTAATTCACCTCCGCTGTTGTCAGATAATCTAACAGCAGACACACTCTCTGAGTCACAGTACATCATTACCAAGAAGCAAGTTGACAAGAAAAGGGTTTATTCAGCCCACATTTCCACACAGCTGTTCATCATCAAAGAAAGTCAGGACAGGAACTCACAAGGGGCAGGAACCTGGAGGCAGGAGCTGATGCAGAGGCCATGGAGGGATGCTGCTTACTGGCTTGCTTCCCCTGGCTTGCTTTCTTATAGAACCCAAGACCACCAGCCTAAGGGATGGCACCATCCACAATGAGCCCTCCCCAATTGATCACTAATTAAGAAAATGCCTTACAGCTGGATCTCTTGGGGGCATTTCCTCAGGGAGGCTCCTTTCTCTGTGATAACTCCAGCTTGTGTCCAGTGGATGCACAAAACCAGCAAGTACACAGGCTAAAATCAAAGCTGAGCCTGGTGGCTCATTACCTTAAAGCTAGAGTAAATCTAGAGTTTTAAAACCTTGAGTCATTTTTTTTAATTGGGGAAATTAGCCAGGGGGTGGTGGTGCATGCCTTTAATCCCCTGGGAGGTAGAAGCAGGCTGGTCAACAGAGTTGAGTTCCAGGACAACCCAGCTACACATAGAAACCCTGTCTCAAAAAACCAAAAATAAATAAATAAATTGAGAAAGTAGAGGCTATGATAGCTAAAAAAAAACCTCTATTATTTTAACATCATTTTTAATAAAATAAAAAAGCAAAACCACCGACTTGAAGGAAATAGTCATAGGACATGTCTTATAATAACCTGGTATCTCAAAAGTCTATAGTTCAATAAGTGGATGACCCAGTTAAAATGAGCTAAGTACTCAAACACTTCTCATAAGCTGATATACAAGTGGTCAGTAATTGTATAACAGTCTGACATCAGTAATTACGACAAAGATACTTATTATCGCATAATGAAATATCACTGTATACCAATTAGACTGGGTAGTTTTAAAAATTGGCCATACCAAATGTCTTAGGCTTTTACTGCTGTGAACAGGTACCATAACCAAGGCAACTCTTATAAAGATAACATTTAGTTGGGGCTAGCTTTCAGGTTCAGAGGTTTAGTCCATTATCATCAAGGTGGGAGCATGGCAGTATCCAGGCAGGCATGGTGCAGGAGGAGTCAAGAATTTGACATCTTCATCAAAAAGGAAGCCAGGAACAGACTGTTTTCAGGAAGCTACTAGGAGGGTCTCAAAGCCCACCTCCACAGTGACACACTTCCTCCTACAAGGCCACACCTCCTAATAGTGCCGCTTCCTCGGCTGATCATATTCACTACCACATCGAGTATGGGTAAGAAGATGGAACAGTAAACACTTTAGTGTGCTGCTGGAGGGATTGTAAACTGCTGCGCACAACTTGGATGCTAGTTTGGAAGTTACACATAGAGCCTGGAAGTTCTGCTCTGGGGGGTTTGCCCAAGAGAAATGAAAGCAGACATGCACACACAGACTGAACTATGAATGTTCACAGCAGGTTTATTCACGGCAGGCAAAGTGTAGTGGCAATGTCTAGAATCAGGATAATGTATAAATAGGTTTTAGGGGAACCACGAAACATAACTTCGTTTGAACCACTCACTAATTACAAGTATTTACCTACTTATACATGTATATTAATCTAGACATAGTTCAAAAAATCTTAAATCACATAAGCCTAGCATAAAGGGTAAATATTTTCTGATTCTAAAAAAACAAATTTCTGATTTTTTGTTTTCTGATTCAAAACAAAAAAAATTAAAGAAACATTAGTCCACAGGCACAAAAGAGCAGAATGCCTTTGGTGAGGGACTGAGAAGGAGGGAGAAGTGAAGAGCATGGTTGGAGATAATGAAAAATGACTGGAGGAATGGACACATAGTATATACACGACTGGCTTGTCAGAATTGATCCATGGAAACATTTCAACATTATCCTTTATCATATGCAGTTTATGTACTGCTGATATTGACTTAAACCACAAAACCAGCTATTGTAGTCTACACATTTCCAATCATTAAATTATGCCCCAATTTATTAATTTATTTAGTTTCGTTTTTAAGTTGGGCTTGCGCTATGTAACTCATGGATTTAGCATCCTGCTCCTCAGCCTCCTGAGTGCTGGTATTACAGGTATTGGCTATATTCCTTCCCTAATCCTTCCCTAATCCCCATCTGATACGTCCCGGGGAGCATATAACTCTGTCACTCTTTTTTCTATACTGATACAAACCCTGGAAATGATAAGTACCTAGTCACTAGGGGAAGGCTAGTCAAGACAAGAAACGTTGGGAAGGGGAAGGGGATGAGATGGGGATTTGTGTGTGTGTGTGTGAAACAGGGAAGGGGGATAACATTTGAAATGTAAATAAATAGCCAATAAAAATATATTTTCTTGGGCTGGAGAGATGGCTCAGCGGTTAAGAGCACTGACTGTTCTTCCAGAGGTCCTGAGTTCAAATCCCAGCAACCACATGGTGGCTCACAACCATCTGTAATGAGATCCGATGCCCTCTTCTGGTGTGTCTGAGGACAGCTACAGTGTACCTATATACATAAAATAAATAAATTAAAAAAAAACAGTGAAATTTAAAAAAATATATATATTTTCTTTTCACATCCCTCATCACTTCCTAGTCTTGGGTCAATCTTTCTTCATTCTTTGCCCCTTTCAAATATAAGTAGTTAAGACCATTCACTAACGCTTGGACAACATAAGTGGCTATGTCTTTGTGCACAGTAAATTGAGAAATGCTCATTGAGTCCTTTGATGGTTTCTAGTCTGGCCATTTGGTTTTGAGTTGCTGAGTCAGTAAGTTCCATCTATATTTTGCATATAATCACCTTATAAGACAAATACCTATGAAATAGTGTCTCGTGTTTCATGGGCTATCTTCTCACCTGTTTATTTCTTCCTTTGGCTGTGTTTGAGGCAATCCCATTTGTCTACTCACATTTTGTTAAATATAGTCTTCATATCAAAATAATTGTGAAAATGTAATGTGCAAAAAGAAATGACCACCTTTAGTCACACAGAGGCAGAGGCAGGTGAATCGATGTGCGTTCAAGGCCAGCCTGGTCTATATAGTAAGTTCCAAGCTGGCCAGAGTGATAGAGCAAGATCTTTAAGAAAGTTTTCCGTTTGGCTATTGAGATGGTTCAGCAGTTAAGGACACTGACTGCTCTTCGAGAGGTCCTGAGTTCAATTCCCAGCAACCACATCGTGGCTCACAACCATCTGTAATGGGACCTGATGCCCTCTTCTGGTGTGTCTGAAGACAGCAATGCTGTGCTTATACATAAAATAAATAAATAATCTTTTTTTTTAAAAAATAAATCTTTCAAAGAAAGTTTTCTGCTATGATTTCTACTAATACTTGTGTGGTTTGGAGTCGTATGCTTATATTTAATTTACTTAGCACGTACTAGTGTAACTTCACTCTTAAGTACATGGACTGTAGTTTCCACAGCTCCTCTGCTTGCGATATGACTCACTTTGTCTTTAATTACGTGGTCTTCATTGAAGTCTTCAAATATCTATTGAGAACAATGTTGTGAAATGTGTTATACTAAAATTAAAGATTTATTTATTTATTATAGAGAGGGCATCAGATCCCATTACAGATGGTTGTGAGCCACCATGTGGTTGCTGGAATTTGAACTCAGGACCTCTGGAAGAGCAGTCAGTGCTCTTAACCACTGAGCCACCTCTCCAGCCCCCTAAAATTAAACAAATGGGGAAAACTTAAGCATTTTTATACTCTTGTAAGATTAACAAATTCTAAAAGTCTGTGCTCTAAAGCAAAAATATTGTCGTGATAAGAGACATGCAGTGTTGTAGAAATGCAGGGAAGGGCGTGGCATTTGTGTGTTGTGTTTGCTGATTTGTTTGCTTGTTGAGCTAAACGTGTGTTTGAAGTAAGAAGCCTGCTACGCAGAGTATAACCCATGCGTGTTTGGCCTTGTGTTTCAGGAAGATTGAGATGCGAGGAGAGTTGAAGGGAGGATTTCCCAGATAAAAGGAGAAGCCACACGTCTAACTCAACACTAGGTCAACAAGCAAAGAAAGAAACTGAGATGGCTGGTCTGAGAGCTTAGCTATCAGCACCCGCGATGACCTGAACTGGCCTCCCAGCAGCCACGTGGCAGCTCACAGCTGCCCGTAATTCTAGCATCAGGCAATCTCCTGACCACAGGGAGCACCCACCACACACATACTCTTACAGAGACATACATACGTGTACATAATAATGACAGAAACTAACAAATCTTTGAAAAAAAACCTAAGGAGGAAGGTGAGTGAAAGCAGTACTTGTATGCTTCAACAGGATTCAGCAGTGCATCATGGGTATGGCGGGAGAGGGAGGAAGGTGAGCATTCAGCACGCATCCACACACTTCTGGGCCAATTAGAGACTGAGGGATGCAGGTAAGAAGACAAGAGAAGCAATGCTGTCTGCAAGGTCCTTGGGTCAGAAACAAGGAGAATACCTGTCTAGTGAGACGTATTGATAAGTTCACCAAAATAAAGGCAGTAGAGAGAAAGTCCCTGGGTATTGATAGCCCTCACGGTCATCCTTCTGAGTACTATTCAGTAATTAGTGTGCTCTGGGAACCGTGCCAACAACTCTCCACATATTAATTATCACAATAAAGGGAAATGTGAGGTATAATTATGACTAATTCATTATTGATAAATACTGTAAAAGTTAATTTTCCAGAAATAGAATCCTAGATGATTTCAAGGTTGGCAGAAAGGAAGAGATAGGGAATTGGAAGAACACCAAATTTTATTATCTTCGAAGGATGGCAAGTCATTGCAATTGTTAGAAATTCACAATCTGGGTTTTGTAATGGACGGACACTGGGTGTGTCAACCACTTCAGGCAGGCCTCGTGTTCAGGAGCAGTTGACCAACATACACTGTGTGTGTGGTGTGTGTGTGTGTGTGTGGTGTGTGTGTGTGTGTGTGTGTGTGTGTGTGTGTGGTGTGTGTGTGTGTGTGTGTGTGTGTGGTGTGTGTGTGTGTGTGTGTGGTGTGTGTGTGTGTGGTGTGTGTGTGTGTGTGGTGTGTGTGGTGTGTGTGGTGTGTGTGTGTGTGTGTGTGGTGTGTGTGTGTGTGTGTGGTGTGTGTGTGTGTGTGTGGTGTGTGTGGTGTGTGTGGTGTGTGTGTGTGTGTGTGTGTGGTGTGTGTGTGTGTGTGTGTGGTGTGTGTGTGTGTGTGTGTGTGGTGTGTGTGTGTGTGTGTGTGTGTGTGTGTGTGTGTGCTTTTATTTGGTTACAGTTCAGTAGGTTTTGTTTGTTTTCTCTTGGGTGCTGTTTGTTTTGTTTCCATGGCCAGGGTGACTTCGTTGTATTGGGTTTTAGTTTGTTTTTATTTTCAGGAAGAGCTTAAATGTGGGTGGATAGGGGGAGAGGGAAGGATCTGGAAGGACTTGGAGGAAGGGAAGACTATGATCAAAAATATTTAAATTTAAAATTTTTTTTAAATAATAAAATATAATAAAAAGAAAAAAAACACAAATTCAGTATTATGAACTTTTAGATGGCTATAATATGCTTTCAAATCACTTGATTAATAAAACACAAGTAACTGTAAAGACACACTTGCTATATGCTGATAATCTAAGCACACAGTTCTAAAATACATACCTACCTATACCTTGTTAGAAATATAGACTTTTGAAAATCCATTGTAACAAAAACTATAAACAACTCTACTTGTATAAATTTACATGTCAAGGAAATAAAAAAATACAAAGATTTAAGTGACATCACTTAAGAGATAACCATATAACAAATAGTATGTTTTCATATATGCATACAAGTGGTTATAGATTTTATTTTTTTAAAGATTTATTTCATGTATGTGAGTACACTGTCGCTGTCTTCAGACACACCAGAAGAGGGCATTGGATCCCATTACAGATGGTTGTGAGCCACCATGTGGTTGCTGGGAATTGAACTCAGGACCTCTGGAAGAGCAGTCAGTGCTCTTAACCACTGAGCCATTCCTCCAGCCCTAGATTTTATTTTTAAATGTCTTGGGACATTATTAACGACATGGATTTTTGGATCAGGAAACAAAGATGATTTCAACAAAATTTAAGTAGCAGAGTTACAAAATCCTATATCCCAGTCATACCATAATAAAAATGGAGAAAGAAGAGGACAAAATACTTCTTATGTGGGCCCAGAGACTTACGGTAGTTCCTATCAAAGCTCCAAACTTAACCTGAGTTCACAAGAAAATGTGAGATCCCACAGTAGTCAAAGCAATCTTGAAAAAGCAAGCCAAGTAGAGGAAATACGTTTCCACTCTCAGAGCCATCACAAAGCTGTATCAATCACAGCTGTGTGAAGATGGCGCTAAGCACACTCAGAGGTGGAATTAATCCAAATGTTAAAAGTCGGGGTGTCAGTACCCATTAGTAGGAAAAATGACCTCTTAAATAAGTGGAGTTGGGAGGTAAAATTATAAAACGATTACATGAAACTGTATTCACTATGTTAACATCACAGTGACTAAATACTTTAAAAGTGGTTCTCAACCTGTGGGTCATGACCTCCTTGGGGTCAAACAGCCCTGCCACAGGGGTCATATATCAAATATCTTGCATATCACATATTTTTTTTTGGTTCTTTTTTTTCGGAGCTGGGGACCGAACCCAGGGCCTTGCACTTCCTAGGTAAGCGCTCTACCACTGAGCTAAATCCCCAGCCCCGCATATCACATATTTACATTACAATTCATCACAGTAGCAAAATTACAGTTATGAAGTAGCAATGCAAATAATCTTATGGTTGGGGGTCACCACAGCATGAGGAACTGTGTCCATAGCTTTAGGAACATTGAGAGCCACTGCTTTAAAAGGAAAGATTTGATTGGGCTTTATTGTGTTAGAGAAGCTTCAGCCCATCAGTGTGAGAAGTCACAGTAGGAGCCTCTCCATCTGTGGTAGCAGGACTGGGAGGCAGCTGCTGTCTGTAAGCCACAGACTACAAGGCAGAAGGCCCGGGGAAAAGCCTTGAGTAGGTATAGTCTTCAGTGATCTGCCCCCACTGAGCCACCTCTGCCACTCATCCCCTGTCTCTTTTTCTTTTTTTGGTTCTTTTTTTTTTTTTGGAGCTGGGGACTTGCGCTTCCTAGGTAAGCACTCTACCACTGAGCTAAATCCCCAGCCCCCTCATCCCCCGTCTCTTAAAGGTGCCACAGCTTTCAAAA
The DNA here is from genome assembly GCF_021556685.1 of Rattus norvegicus. Classification (NCBI taxonomy): domain Eukaryota; kingdom Metazoa; phylum Chordata; class Mammalia; order Rodentia; family Muridae; genus Rattus; species Rattus norvegicus. The sequence goes on from NC_141540.1 coordinate 66,236,923, forward strand.
GTGTCACAAGACAGGAACCAAGAATTCAAAACACAAGTCTGTGGTGGTCATTTCACATTCAAACAATAACCTTTGACCAGTGGCTTCTACGGGGCCTGGACTTCTCATAATGCAAAATATATCCAGTCTGACTTCTAGAGTCCCATAGTCTTAACATTCTCAACTGTTCACAAGCCCAAAGTCCCTATAGAGCTCCTCTAAAATCAAAAGGAAAGTTGTATGTGCCTTCGTTGCGGTTTCTATTGATGTGAAGAGACACCCCAACCGAGGCAACTCTTATAAAGGACAACATTTAATTGGTGCTGGCTTACAGGTTCAGAGGTTCAGTCCATTATCCTCAAGGTGGGAGCGTGGCACTGGAGGAGCGGAAAGTTCTGCATCCTGATCTGTAGGCAGTCATCAAGAAATTCGTTTTCCATGTAGCTAAGAGGAGGGTCTCAAACCCACCCCAAAGGTGACACACTTCCTCCAACAAGGCCACATCTCCCAATAGTGCCACTCTCTAGGTCAAGCATATTGAAACCACCGCAGCATGTTTCTAATACACAATGACATATAGTAAGCCTTCCCATTCCAAAGGGAGGGATTGGGAAATACCACAGAACGATTGGACAATGCAAGACTGAATCCAAGCAAGAAGAGCGTTAAGTCATGTAAGCCCTGGCACACTGGACATGTGGTGGCTGATGTCCTCTGTACCCCAGTCTCCGGTAGATCCTTTCTACTGCCCTGCTGTTGGTGGCACACACGAGTGATCTGTAAATCTGTCTTTGCTTTTTCCTTAAAGCTTTCCTCAGCAGATGTCTCCGGGCTTGGCCTGGATAACAATATGGAGTCTCTGTGGACACTGGGCATTGCCATTCAAGCTTCATGCATAGTCCACTTGGAAACTCCCTACAGAGATCCGAACCATGCATCACCCGGCTTCCCCTCCGAGGCTCTCCTCTGGGACCTGGGTGCAAGACGCCAAGATCCATTGCTCTTGCACTCTGCACACCTACAAGGCCAGCCACCCATGAACAACGCCAGAGGTCTGCTGCCAGTTCAGCAATCACCTTTCTTTGGGCAGTTGCCATGCCTTGCCTATCTAGTACCTGCACAGCTGAGCCAAGGGATTTTTAAAAAAATATATATATATATCCTGGAGCCTTTTGTAGGTCATGATTTTCCCCCAGGAGAGCGTTCCTATTCTAGTGCAAAGTGAGAGGCATCTTATTTATTTATTTATTTATTTATTTATTTATTTATTTATTTTATGTATATGAGTACACTGTCGCTGTTGTCAGACACACCAGAAGAGGTATGAATTCAGCACCTCTGGAAGAGCAGTCAGTGCTCTTAACCGCTGAGCCATCTCTCCAGCCCCAGAGTGGTATTTTTTTTTTTTTTGGTTCTTTTTTTTTCGGAGCTGGGGACCGAACCCAGGGCCTTGCGCTTCCTAGGCAAGCGCTCTACCACTGAGCTAAATCCCCAACCCTAGAGTGGTATTTTTTTAGCGGTGCAAACAACGTCAACAACTACCAGAATTCCCAGTTCTCTCCTCACCATATTGTACATCTTCCACATCTTTCTGCCTCTCTGTTTGCTCCCACTTCTCACTATTTGCCTGACTAAATAAACAAAGCTGTCAAGCAAGAAGAACACAACAGCCTGAAAGGTATACTGTCTGAATTTTCCTCCAGCAAAGTAAAAAGCCCGTTACACTTGAATTCATCCTCACTCCAGTTTTAAAGACAGAGAACGTGGGTTCTTTGCCACAACACGATGTGAACAGTCTCCAGTTCAGTTCTAGGACAGTTTTTCAATTCAAAATGCCCCAAGTACAGTCTTTTTTATTATTACCATCTTATTTTATTTGATCCATTCTTTTACAGACAATTAAGGAGTTTTTGGAGACAGGGTCTGGCTGGGTAGCCAGGCTGCTCTCAGATTTATAGTTCTTCTGCCTTTGCAGCTAAGACGCTGAGAAGACACAAGGTGCTACCATATCCAGCTAAGTCCGTTTTGCTCTTGAGACAGAGTCTTGCTGCGCAACCCAAGTTGGTCTCAAAATTGTGGCAATCTCCCTGCCTCAGCCTCTCCAGTGTTGGGATTACAGATGTGTCCCACACCCAGCTCCTTTCTAACTCCTTAAATTCTGTGTCGGCAGGTTCATCATTTGGTGTAGCCACTGACATTTTGAGTTTCCTTTCTGATCTGACTGAACTTGATGTCAGCTTCATAGTGGAGGTCATGACGAAGGACTATACCTTTCTGTTTTCATCTAGTGTCACAATTCTTTCAAGTCAGCTGTGTGAAACACAAGGGTTTGTAGACTCACACAAGTAGACTTTCTCTCTGGCCATTTGACCTTGGGCATTTAGTTAACAGCACCACCGCCCTAGTGGGTTGGAAGTTTTGCCAGTACCCATGACCCTACCATGTTGGAGGCCAGAATTCCAGCATGGAAAAATGGACAGCCAGGTACTGATTACCAAGAAACTTAAGAAGGAGAGCCTGAGAGATCTGCATTTGAGTCTCAGTTGCCTGACTGTGACCTGGCCATGACAAACCTGAGCACAATCTGTTGTGTCTATCTTGGTGGCTTTAATGTGGTGCTGGCCCAATGGGCTTCCCGCACTTTCCTTCTATATCCCTGCTTTCCTGCTTGTTTTATTTAGGATATTACTGCTGTGAGTAGATGCCATGACCAAAGCAACTCTTATAAAGGACAACATTTAATTGGGGCTGGCTTACAGGTTCCGAGGTTCAGTCCATTATCATCAAGGTGGGAGCATGGCAGAATCCAGGCAGGCATGGTAGAGCTGAGAGCTCTACATCTTCATCTGAAGGCTGCTAGCAGAATACTCCAAGCACAGTCTTTATAACCAAAACTCCTAGGGGCACTCCTTGCCTTCAGAAATCTGAACAGAGTTGTCTGCTGAGTGTAGCTTGCCACAAGTGGGGCTTCTCTAGCAATCAGCTCCAGACTCTTCCTTGTTTTCTAAAGAACCAACCAGTTCCACAGGTGCAAAGACCCCACAGTCCAATCTGTCACGGCTTGAAGCCATGTCCTCATTTTGCTGACAGCTTCTGTAGTAGTTCCTTTGTACTGATCGCCTTCTTCAAATACTCAAGGGAGAAAAGAGTTGTTCCAGCTCATAGTTTCAGGGGACTTTCAGTTCACCATGGTGATTACAGGGAAGAAGGGAAGCTAGAGAGCTCTGTCTGTCGCAGCAGGAATATGAGGTAGTAGCTTTTCACAGGTGGGCTAGGAACCATAGAGCAGAGGTCAGAACCATGGGTAGTAGGTATCACCTTCTGGGGCCTGCACCCAATGACCCACTTCTACCAGCAGGCTCCCACTCCCTAATGGTGCCACAGCCTTCAAAGTAGCCCTACAACCAGGTACTCAGTGCTTCAAATGAGAACCTGTGGGGGACAGCTCAGGCTCATCCCATAATAGAAACCAAAGGTCTTCACTATCTTAGATTAGCTCTTCGCTGTGGCACTAAAATCATATAGAGGAGGCAAAAATTAACTTGACTTAAAAATGTTTAATCCTTAAAAGGATTCTATGAAGAAACAAAAATGCAACCTAACATAGGAGACATTTGCAAATTATATACCTGTTAAGACTATACATATCTTGTATGTATGTACAGTGCATAAATGAATATACATACATATATGTATACACACAAACATACACTCACTGAAAGTGGAATGTGAAATGATAGCGTTAGTTCTTCAAAACAGATAAATACAAGATTCTTGTGTGTAATCAAAATCCTAGCATTTCTTTGAGGAACTTGGCCGTGGTCTGCATTCCTATGTCATGAATGTTTAACCATAGGATAACCCCGCGCAAATGGCCCATTCTGAAGTAAGATATTTCCCTATTCTTGTGATTACCCGTAGGCTGTTCTTTGGGAGGAGTTTTATGATCTTGTTCTGGATTTTATGGTCTGTCCCTGGAGCTGGTGCATTATGACATTTTTTCCCCCAAAATCATGCCCGTTCCTTAAATGTAGACAAATGGGACTGATGTTGTCTTTTCAAGTGGAGCTAAGACTGATCTAGAAGGTGGCCAGGATGTTTACTTTCTGTGATGGTTTGCATATGCTTGGCCCAGAGAGTGTCACTATTAGAAGGTGTGGCCTTGTTGTAGGAAGTGTGTCACTGTGGGGGTGGGCTTGGAGACCCTCCTCCTAGCTGCCTGAGGATGCTCAGTCTGTTCCTGGCTTCCTTGAGGTGAAGATGTAGAACTCTCAGCTCCTCCTGCACCATGCCTGCCTGGATGCTGCCCTGCTCCCGCCTTGATGATAATGAGCTGAACCTCTGATCCTGTAAGCCAGCCCCAATTAAACGTTGTCCTTTATAAGACTTGCCTTGGTCATGGTGTCTGTTCACAGTGATAAGACCCTAACTAAGGCACTTACCAAAGTGAACAGCGAATGTTGATTGCTTTTCTGGTGTAAACTAAGTCAATCGTGGTTTCCGAGGATGTTATTCTTGTGCCTAAGCATCCTAGCCTTGAAAGTTAGGTTGATGGGTGGTTGACTTAGCCCCGGAGTGGCTGAATTACTCTTCTAGCCTGTGTCATCATCTTGTGTAAATGACCTTGTGGGGATGTGGAAGTCAACCTTGTGAAGGAAAAAGGTGAATAGAGAGTGAGGTGCCTTGAGTCAAGGCTCTTAAGTCTCCTCAAAGTGTTCTGACCTGTCACACATGGCATCAGATCTATGATGGCTCCCAGAACGCCAACAAGACGACAAAAGGGAACTGAGGTCAAGGTGGTGACTGCTTTCTCCTTGCCCCATCTTTAAGGAAGTCCTAAGAGGTAGCAATGCTGCCCTGATTCTTTGTGAGTAACCTTATCAGGCAGGATTTTCTTTGGGGCACGGTGATGGTGTGGTGAGAAAGGGTTGGCCAAGGATTTAGGGGCTTGGGTTTGGCCCAAACATTATTTATAAGTTTACACGCCACACAATAAATTCAGATCTGCACCCTGATGCTGGTCTTCTCCAGAGTCTGAGGCCCAGGATTTGTAACATGATTCTTGACTCGAAATCCCCACCCTGCCTCCCGTCCTCGGTCCTGTTCCCACGTTACCTGGCTTCCTGTTTTGTACTTGGATTTAAGATAAGAGAGAACAGCCTCTAGTGCTTGAGCACCAGGCAGAGTAGAAGAAGCACTCCTGTACTATAGAGCAGGATAAAAGGCCTTTTAAATAGTCAATGTGTCCACCTGCAGAGTTGAATAGACGCTGTCGTGTGGGCTAAGAAAACAAAGGACACAGAGAGAATAAGGCACAGACGCCAAACCTCTTCTCACAGCTTAGTCACCCATCAGCTCTCTGAAGGTCTAGTAGGAAAGTCAGTGTTTTTGACAAAGGTGACCTTCAGATTTCTTTGAAGTAACCTAGGCAACTGTCATCATGAGCCAGACATCAAAGAGGTTATCTTACAGAAAAGCTACTGGGAAGCTAATAATGCACTGTCCCGCTGTGAAATCTCTGAACTCGGTGCTTTTAAGCCAAGGTAAAGAGAGTCTTCTGCTCCAACAGGTTGTCTTGACATTTGAGTTGACTGGGGTGGGGGCAGGGCAGTCTTACAAAGGACATTTTGTAAGACGTGATTTCTTTTTTTCCTTCAAAGAATTTACCCTTCCATTTAGTCTCTTTAATACTCTCCTTGAACTCCACTAGCTTTAGCTTGTTTTAGTCAGAAAGCAATCTTGCTTTGTAAATATTTTAGCCTCGGGGCTTAGTGTGTGTGTGTGTGTGTGTGTGTGTGATGACAAAGCTGTTTAAAGCATTAAAACATACTTTTAGCAGATGACAGGTTGAGATTCCAAAATGCATTTGTGTTATGTTCCCTTGTGGCTGGCCCTGCCTCTCTAGTGCAGGGATAGAGACAAAAAACATCTCATGCTTTTTATCCATGTGGCCCTTGTGGTGCTGTGTGCTTGTGCTTTTAAATTTTATTTTGATTGTGTATTTGTATTTTTTGACCCAAATGAATCCCATTATTGCTGTCTGATGTGCATGCCTGTGGAGCCCTCCCCTGGGCTGTGGGAAACCTACCAGTGGCCACATCTCTAAAGAAAAGTTCTACCTCCTGACCTCCTTCCCCTGCCCACAGCCATCAACTGCCAACAGCTTCTCGGTTAGGAGTGAGACCTGAGGAGTCCTTCCTTCTCTTCCTCCTTCTCCTTTTCCTTGCTAGAGCTTTTAACTGGTTTGATTTCGTATAAATAATCAGAGCCACTGTGAGTTTTCATGTGCAACAGCCAAGTCATGGCTGGAGGACAGCGTTTCTCGGTTTCTTGGCAAGCCTTCCCATCTCTGGTTCTTTCATTCTTTAGGCTCCCTCTTTTTCCATGCTCTCTGAGCCTTGATTAGAATTGATAATAGATATTACACCTATGGCCGACCAGTCACGGTTGCTTATTTCTAGCACTTTGACCAATTATGAGTCTGCGTTAACCAGTACATACTTACCAATAATAAGTTTTTCTGACCACCACAGTTGGGAGCAGCACAGATCCATGGAAATGAGTAGGTATGTGTAGAAAGTGGTCTGACAACACAGCTGTCTTAGTCAGGTTTACGACTGCTGTGATAAAATGCCATGGCGAAAATCAGTTGGGGAGGAAAGGGTTTATTTGGCTTACACTTCTTCATCAGAGTTCATCATTGAAGAAAGTCAGGACAGGATCTCAAACAGGGCAGGAACCTGGAGGTAGGAGCTGATGCAGAGGCCATGGAGGGATGCTGCTTACTGGCTTGCTCACTCTCTTCTTCTTCTTCTTCTTCTTCTTCTTCTTCTTCTTCTTCTTCTTCTTCTTCTTCTTCTTCTTCTTCTTCTTCTTCTTCTTCTCCTCTTCCTCCTCCTCCTCCTCCCCCCCTTCTCCTATTCTTCTTCCTCCTCCTCTTCCTCTTCCTCCTCCTCCTTCTCCTCCTCCTCCTCCTCTTCCTCCTCCTCCTCCTCCTTCTTCTTCGATTCATCTGTTTATTTCATGTATGTGAGTACTCTGTCACTATCTTCAAACACACCAGAAAAGGGCATCAGATCTCATTACAGATAGTTGTGAGCCACCATGTGGTTGCTAGGATTTGAACTCAGGACCTCTGGAAGAGCAGTCAGTGCTCTTAACTACTGAGCCATCTCTCCAGCCCCTGTTTCTAATTTCTAACTATGAAGATTATAGTTGCCTAAGGCTAGGAATAATATCTAACTGTGAAAAATTGTATGAAATGGAGAGAGGAAGTTTAGTCATAAAAAGTATCTTGTAGTCTGGTAAATGCCAAGCATGGTGATTTTCTTCTGCTATATTGTTATGTAAGTCATGGGCTAATTTTCTTCAAATTGCTTCTTTGTTTTGCAGAAAAAGAAGGGTAGAGAAGACGGAGGGAGGGAAGTAAGGAGGAAGGAGGGAAGGAAACAAGGAAGGAAGAAGGAAAGAAGGGAGGGAAGGAAGGGAGAAATACTGGATTATGTTCTGGTGTGATAAAAATGTGACAGGTGTACTTCCGACAGTACCTCAGCATGCACTAACTCTGAAGGCCTCTTGGAGCTTTCCAGAGCCAGTGTCCACATTCTGCGGGAAGTATACAGCTTCCGGAATGCCCACAAGCATCATGCTTGCAAAAATGTGTGTGTCAGAGTCATTACATGGGACACAAGAGTTTTTTAGAAAGGAGGCAAAGAGTTGCTCTCTGGAGCACGAGGCTGTTAATGCGAAGGGCAGCGAAGGCCATTTTCATATTAAATGAATAGAAATGAGTCGTCGTTATGTTGGTTCAGACCTCCCCAGTTTTCTTGTTTGTCTTCTTCCTGTACTGAGGACTAAACACAGGCCCCTGTGAGGCATGGACCCTACCCCAGGGCTGCATCCCCAGCCTTGTTTGAACACATATTTCCCCCTTTTAATTATTGATGTTTGTATTAAAGGTCTTGCCAAGTGTACAAAAAGTAGAGTGACTAGCATAGTAAACTGACAGATATTCGTCTCCCTGCACCACCAAGTCTCTGTTAATATTTCTTGTCCTGACGTGGATTTAGTCTGGCATCAGCAAAGTCATTCCAGCTTTCTTAGGAATAGTGTTGGCTTGGTAAGTATTTTCTCCTTTTTTTTTTTTTTTAACCTTTAACTCAACTGAATCTGTTTATGTTTCTCTTCTCTGTGTGGAGGGAGAAGGTCATGCTACAACTCTGAGTGGCCTCCAACTCACCACAATGCTCCTGTCTCATCCTCTTGATTGCCGTAGTTATAGTAAGGAGTCGGCCTATGAGTCTTAAAATATTTTTCCATAGGCATAGTGGCTGCATCTGTGACTAAGCACAGTGAAGGTTGAAGCACAAAGATAGTGAATGAATTCAAAGCAGGCCAGCTACAGATCAAGTCACAGGCTGGCCTGAGCTACAAAGTGAGACTCCGTCATAAAAAACAAAAGCAATAATCCGGCCACAAGATGCTCTACTGCGCGCACGCGCACACACACACACACACACACACACACACACACACACACATACACACATACACACACACACACACGATAGGGATGGTAATAATAAACTAAGGCTTTGTTCATTCTCTCTCTCTCTCTCTCTCTCTCTCTCTCTCTCTCTCTCTCTCTCTCCCTCTCTCTCCCTCTCTCCAGTATTGTTGAGTCTTCACTGTTTAAACTTTAATCTGATTACCTCTGCTTTTTAAATGGAATGTATAGATAATTGCAGTTCACGAATTTAGCAATATCCACCCTTAACCCTAACATTTTGTCATGTCTGGTCCCTTTCATTTTCATTTCCCCCCATTAGACTAATTAGATGCTTTTTATTATTTCACTTAACCTCAGCTATTAGCTTTGCTCTGTTGGTCTCCTTTCCCCGCCCCCAGGATTCAAAATATTCCTCTTTAACTTACGTTCTAATTGCATTCAACATAGTTCCTTGTCACACGCAGTCAAGAACCTTGCAAAAGTGCGCATGCTCTTCTGTTTCCTTTTCTCAGTCTTTGAGCTATTACCCCTGCATCCTGAATTGCCTCTCTGAGGAGAGGCGCCCTGCACTGCTACCGACCTGCACTTTCAACAGCTGATATCTTTAAAGGAAACATTGTAAAGGTAAGAGATAGTTTGTCATTATCCATTCACCTGCTTGACACATCTGATTTACATCGTCCTTCTTTTATGGCAACTCCCTTAAATTGTGTGTGTGTGTGTGTGTGTGTGTGTGTGTGTGTGTGTGTGTGTGTGTATGTGTATGTGTGTGAAATGCATTGCACATTATTATTTCAAGGGGATAGTGTTTTTTCTTTAATTTTTAAAAATTTTTTTGAGGTTTATTTGTTTATTATGTATAAGTACACCGTCTGGAGCTGTCTTCAGACACACCAGAAGAGGGCATCAGATCTCATTACAGATGGTTGTGAGCCACCATGTGGTTGCTGGGATTTGAACTCAGGACCTCTGGAAGAGCAGTCAGTGCTCTTAACCCCTGAGCCATCTCTCCAGCCCTCAAGGGGATAGTGTTAGGTTTCTTTTCTTCCTTTCTTCTCTTCCTCCTCCTCTTCCTCCTCTTCCTCCTCCTCCCCCCCCCCCCTCCTCCTCCTCTTCCTCCTCTTCCTCCTCTTCCTCCTCTTCCTCCTCCTCCTCCTCCTCCTCCTCCTTCTTCTTCTTCTTCTTCTTCTTCTTCTTCTTCTTCTTCTTCTTCTCTCTCTCTCTCTCTCTCTCTCTCTCTCTCTCTCTCTCTCTCTCTCTCTCTCTCTCGACTTTTCCACTTACTTTTAGTAATGGCTAACATGTACTTGGGTAGAGCTTGCTTTGTGTAGCTCTTGTTGGAGTGAAGGGTTTCTTGTCTCTATGACTCTACATTTTTTTTATCAGCTTTGGAAATATTCCTGACATTCTTCTTCTCAAACACATTTTTCTCTTTCTGCCCTCCCTTGTTCTGGACCACTGATTATCTGTAAGAAAGTTGGTTTAACGTTGTTGTCTCATAGACTGCCGAGCTCCCCATCTACACCTTTTCTCCTTTTCCATCAATCCGTTTGGATAGTTTCAAACACTGTGTTTTCAAGTTTAGTGGACTTTTCTTTTCTGTATAGTAAGTAATAGGAAAATTTTCATGATCACATTGTGTCTCAAGATCCCATGTGAAGACTGTTGCTCTTGAAGGTGACAAGTGCAGACTGATGATTTTTAATGTATCTAACCCACTCTTGAGCACATTCAATTAGTTTTTCTTTTAGTTTTACTTCAGCTCTTGCAGTTTTCGGCACACAGAGAGACTTAAAAATCAACTTGACGGTTTGTGAACAGGTTATTCATGTCAATGATCAAGTTGACAACTCTTTATACAATTTTATTGTGTCATATTGACAACATAACAGAAATCAGTCTACTGGACTGAGTGAGTTTGGGTACTTTAAGATTCTTTACTACAAACTTCATTTGAAACAATGGACATAAGAAACAAGTGAATAGTGGAAAAAGCAAAACACCCAGTAAGAGAATCACAAACAAATATAAAGCCTTCTGATGGAAATCACTCCCCACAAACAATCATAACACCTCTGTTTATGCACTTTAAACAAGAAAGGCACCAAGCCAGAGGTTCTCAGCCTTCCCGATGCTGTGACCCTTTAATATAGCTCCTCATTTTGTGATTCCCAACTCTTAAATTATTTTCATTGCTATTTTATAACTTCAATACCGCTACAAATCATAGTATGAGTGTCTGTGTTTTCTGACGATTGTAGATGACCCTTATGAAAGGATCAGTGAGCCCAGAGGGGTCGAGACCCACAGGTTGAGAACCATGGTTTGAAGACTATCGGAAGATAGAGGTTCTATTGTAGAGTCTTCACATCTGCCCTCTCTCTGAATCTCTCCCTCAATATCTGCGGTGTATTTTAAAAACTGACTTACCCCTGACTCCCATTGTTTCCGCTTTTTACTTTTGGCATTTTTCTGTTGACTTACTTGTTCTTCAGTCTATGCACTGGTTTCTACTGCTTCCCCCAGTAACAAATCACTTCTTTGTGGACTAAGCATTGTAAATGTCAGGGGTTAAGTGCCTCGATTTAGAAATGGGTCTTTGATATCTGTCTAAAGATTTACTTTTATTTTACATGTCCAAGTATTTTCCCCATGTGTGTATAGACATCAGAAGAGAGTGTTGGGTCCCTGGAACAGGAGTTGTATTGTCAGTAGTGAAACACCACGTGGGTGCTGGGAACCGAACCGCGATTTTCTGCAGTAGCATCGAGTGCTTTTAGCTGGTGAGCCACCTCTCCAGCCCTCTTGAAAGTCTTTGAATCTGTTTTCATGGAATGGCTTTACTTGTAGATTCATTCTCTCTCTCTCTCTCTCTCTCTCTCTCTCTCTCTCTCTCTCTCTCTCCTTTTCCTCCTCCTCCTCTTCCCCTTCCCTCCCTCCCTCCCCTTCCCCCTTCCTTCCTTTCTTTCTTTTTGCTTTTTAAACCCAGGGCCTTCCTTACATGTAGTGGGCAAGCACTCTCCCCCTGAGCACCTTTTGAATCTGAAATTTCATTAGGATGAGCCCAGAGTAACAAGCTTTACTATAGGTTATCTTTTCAAAATGAGATTTATTTATTTATTCACTTTACAACCCAGTATCAGACCCCCTCTCCTCCAGTACCCCCTCACTTGGATCTCCCCCATTCCTCTCTCCCCTTCTCCTTCGAGAAGGGGAGCCCCCCTCTAGGTATCACAAGTCACTGCAGGACTAAGCACATCCTCTCTCACTGAGGCCAGACAAGGCAGCCTATTTAGGGGAATAGGATCTGCAGGCAGGCAGGCAACAGCTTCAGGTTAACTTAAGCCTACCATTAAGAAGGTATTCTGGAGCCTGCCCCTGTGCCTTAGGTATTCAGTGAGGTTCCTTCACAAGGCTTATTAAGAACTCCATTAATGCCTCCTAGCTCTGATGGAGATCTGGAGAGTTTTCATCATATAATGCCCCAAATCATAAGTAGCTGGTGAAGTTTCTGCCTATAAATTCTCAGCTTGTTATTCATAAATAGAGGGGAGAGACCTTTCATCTAAGTGGTGTCTTCTTCCCTCCCATCTTTCCTTTCTCACAAAGCTCTCTCCTCTGAGGCTTTTGTTTCAGAACTCGTGGCTGCTTGGGCTCCATCTCATTCTCCCTAGAGACTTATCTGCTATCTGCAGGTTTCAGCACCACACACACTAGACGGGGATGTGCTTCACAGTCAGCAGACTTAAATAATTCGTTTCCTTCTCTTCTGAGGTTTACAGTATTGCACTATGTAGCGTTCAGTGTCTTAAGATGATTAAGAGAAAACAGTTTTGTCTTATTTTCTAGTTGTTTTCCATGGAGAGATACCTACAGTAACATTTCCTCCGTTACGGCCGGAGGAGGAAGTCTTGCTTCCATAATTATCTTATTAGCTATTCATAGCCAGGGCTGTTTTATCGATGCTGCCACAGATCCCTTCTCTCCTATAGAGATGTGAATATCATAGAAGCAGTCAGGTTTAAGGGTGGATGGAAACTCATCGAGGTGTGGTTGTCATAGGAGCTCACGCCAAGATTCACTGTGTGCTGTAGATGTTGGGATGCTGCAGTTGGGGCATGAGCCCCCCTCATTCCACCTCGGAAATCCTTGGTTCAGTTTACAATCAACAAAGACTGACTTTGGTTTTCTGTCTCAAGATGTGTGTTTTCATCCAAATCAAGTATCATTACTGTAAGAAGACTCGTGAACCTGACATTCATTTGGTTGTTTTCTTTTAGAAAACGGTGTACACTGGATGTAAATCTCAGTCTTAGTGTGTACGTTATCAATCAGTGACTACATGCTAGGTTGCTTCTGCTAGATCACATGTGACATTACTTCTGCTTGCTTGTGTAGCTCCATTGCCCCATTCACTGTGTGGCAAGAGAAATTTAACGTCCACTCCTTTAACGCCTGTTATTGGAATGCTCTCCAAATTAAAGTCTTATTAATCTCCCCTAATCTTAACTGTCTACAATAAGCAGACTATTTCTTTTTTTAAATAGTGTTTTCCTTTTCCTTTTTTTTTTTTTTTAAGATTTACTTATTTCATGTATATAAGTACACTGACGCTGTCTTCAGGCACACCAGAAGAGGGCATCAGATCCCATTACAGATGGTTGTGAGCCACCATGTGGTTGCTGGGGATTGAACTTAGGACCTCTGGAAGAGCAGTCAGTGCTCTTAACCACTGAGCCATCTCTCCAGACCAAGGGAACTATTTTTACATGTTAAAGTTTATCAAAGTCATTCCAGGAAGCTACATAATAGACAGTTCTCTCTGTCTCTCTCTGTCTCTCTCTGTCTCTCTCTGTCTCTCTTTCTCTCTGTGTGTGAGTATGTGTATGTGTGTCTGTCTCTCTGCCTGTCTGTGTGTCTGTGTCTCTCTGTCTCTGTCTCTGTCTCTCTCTCTTCACACACACACACACACACACACACACACACACACACACACACGAAACCAACAATCTTTTAACAGCTGAGTCAAAGCACTGAACCGTCACAGACACATTCTGAAAACACAGGGTACAGTATTTTATTTTTGACAAATGTCAACAGTGTTTCCGTTGTTGTTTATAAAAGAAAGCCAGTTTGGTTTTGTTTCCCCTGTTTCCTTTTTAATAAACATAGGTGGCTCTGTAATGTGAGGACTGGCATTTATTTTATTTTATTTTATTTTATTTTATTTTATTTTACTTTACAAGTTTCACCCTGATGATGAATGGCAAACTCCAAGAATGGCTTCCTTCCACTTTAGCACAGAACCTGTAAGGTGAGGGAAAAATCCATTTTCTCCAGTAGAATGACTCTTGGTATATAATGGCTACTCCAGGACCGGCTAATATTCAGGAGTAACTGACCAACATTGTATAGTGAACTCCATGGTTTTGTTTGTTTGTTTGTTTGGTTTGTTTGTGTGTGGGGGGTGTTTTTATTTGGTAACAGTTTGGTGAGGTTTGTTTTTTCTTTTGTGGTGTGGTTTTATTTTGTTTTCTTGGTTTTGAGGGTGGTATTGTATTGGGTTTTTGTCATTTTTTTTGAGAAAGAACTTAAACTTGATGGGTAGGGATGGGGAGAGGATCTGGAAGGACTTGGGAAAGGCTGTGATCAAAATATACTTAGATTTAAATTTGTCTTCAATAATAACAACCATAATTAAAAGAACATTTTCTGTAAAAAAAATGTATTCGAATTTGTTTTCCCACTCCTCTGATATTAGGCAGTGAAATTGTGTTCCCTCTTCCCCTTTATCGTAAAGCAGTGGTTTTGTTAAATAGCACAGGAAGGAGAGCAGCCTGGGTGAGCAGGACATTCTAGATGTGAATTCTGGAAGACAGGCTCTTCAGCGTTGTCTGGTAATGGCATTGGCTGAGCAGAGCAGGGCGGTTGATGATGCCCGTCTGGCTGCGTGTGCTTCAGTAATGAGCTGTCCTGTGTGGCAACGACGTTCAGTTCTTAGGTGATCAAGTGTGTAGGAGGAGGTACGTGCCCAGGCAGGTGACAGCTGCTGACTTGAGGACAGACTGACTGAAGCACAAAAGAAACAACCAATTTTCTATTCCTAACTAAAAAGAGCATCTTATTAAGAAGATGTTATGTGTGCATGAAGCGAAAATCATTTTCTGTTCCCATCCCTTAGGCTTCATAATGCGCACTGGAAATATCATGGCATGTACTCTTCAAGATGGTATTATATAGAAATAAGTGTGAATGTATTTACAACCGATAGATAAGTTTTTGTGTTATTATAGTGTGAATCGTCTTCTAAAAGCAAAACTAAATTGTGCGTAACACTCAGCTCTTTTCACTTTCTCTTTTCGACCGTTCCTTTCCACAGTAATGTGTTACAAACACAACTCAGGTGTAACTGATATGCCCAGTTTCGGGTCCAACACCTATAGATGCCAAGATAACTCTAGTGGGCATCTGGTTGCAGAAAGACTGCTCATTTGGGAAGAAATCACTCTCCATCTTCTCTTTTCAGTTAACTGCCCGTCCTAGCGCCTGTACGATGTACATGGCAAACTCCCTGAGAATGCTGGGAATGCTGTAATGCTGTGAACAAATGCTCAGAATTTTGGATGCCAGATTTCCTCTTTGAGCTTCTGTCAAAAGCTGCTATATTCCGCTTTATGTCAGGGCTGTGTGGTGCTTGTCACTTTAGTGAGTCTGGTGCTCTAAGGGAGGTCATATGCTTTTTCTCTGTTCTAGGTCAGTACCGAGTGTTTAGTGGATCTTACAGTGAATGAGTGAATAAATTAATGAAAAGATAAATGAGGTCAGAAACACAGTGATAAGGCTGAAACACACAAGGAAAGGAAGCATACTGAACTAGACCATAAGTGGGAGAATTCTCAAAGCAAACACAATGACTCCTAACATATTATAGCCAACATTTATCAGTCAACACGACCATAGTTTTACTAGAAAAATTTAAAAACATACCTATTCTAGGTAAATAAACTTATTTAAAAGGTTGGGGATAAAATTTCAGTTCTTGGATGGATTTCCTATAAAGATACACTCTATCACTGTTAAAAATATTTGACCCCGTATACACAAACTAAGGGTTTTCCTCCTTAAAACCCAAAAGTTATTCAATCACAGATTTCTTTAAGACAGGATTTTGCTTTGTAGCCCAACTAGCCATGAACTCTTGTGCTGTTCCTCCTCCTTAGGCACCAGAGGGCTGAAATTACAAAATATCATGTGCTACCACAGGTGGCTTAAATTCAAGTGCCTGTGATTGTGTGTGACTGTGTAAGAGTGTGTGAGAGTGCGTGTGAGTGACTGTGTATATGAGTGTGTGTGAGTGACTGTGTATTTGTGTGTATGTAAGTGAGTGCGAGTGAATGTGTGTGAATGTATATGAGTGACTGTGTGTGAGTTCATGTGTGTGGGTATGTTGTGGGTATGTGTGTGAGAGTTTTTTGTATGTGAGTGTGTTGTGAGTGTGTGTGTGTATGTGAGAGTGTGAGCATGTTTGAGTGTGAGAGTTTTGTTGTGTGTGAGTGTGTTGTGAGTGTGTGTATGTGAGTGTGTATGTGAGAGTATGTGAGAGTTTTATTGTGTGTGAGTGTAATGAATGTGTGTATGTGTGTGAGTGTGTGTGTGCACATGCATGTGCACATCATGCACACAGGACAGAGGAGAGGTCAGCTGTCTTGCTGCTTCCCTTTTCGCCTTATTCCCTGAGGCAGGACTTCTCATTAAGCCAAAGCTAGGCTAGCAGCCAGTAAGTC
This sequence comes from Rattus norvegicus, assembly GCF_021556685.1. Taxonomy (NCBI): domain Eukaryota; kingdom Metazoa; phylum Chordata; class Mammalia; order Rodentia; family Muridae; genus Rattus; species Rattus norvegicus. Next base: position 66,253,195 of record NC_141540.1, read on the forward strand.
CCAGGCATCCTCCTGTTTCAGCGTTTCAGCACTAGTGTTACAGAAGCACAATAGCCCAGACAGCTTTTTATTCGTCAGGGATAGGGACATGCTTGATCAGTAAGGGTAAGGACTCTCACCTGCTTAGATATCTCTCCAGCACCAATGATTTTTTGTTGTTGTTGTTCAGAGATGGGGACCGAACCCAGGGCCTTGTGCTTGCTAGGCATGCGCTCTACCACTGAGCTAAATCCCCAACCCCCAGTACCAATGATTTTAAAATAACATTTTATATACTGCTAAAAATACGATATAACATCTCCTGCTGGAGAAAAGTGAACAGAATAAATATTGTTGTGGTTCCTGTTGGTGGTGGTGCTGCTGCTCCTGCTGCTGCTGCTGCTCCTGCTGCTCCTGCTGCTCCTGCTGCTGCTCTTGCTGCTGCTGCTCCTGCTGCTGCTGCTCCTGCTCCTGCTCCTCCTGCTGCTGCTGCTGCTCCTGCTGCTCCTGCTCCTGCTCCTTCTTCTGCTGCTGCTGCTCCTGCTGCTGCTCCTGCTGCTCCTGCTGCTCCTGCTGCTCCTGCTCCTTCTCCTGCTGCTGCTGCTGCTCCTGCTGCTGCTCCTGCTGCTCCTGCTGCTGCTGCTGCTCCTGCTGCTGCTGCTATAACACAGGCTACTTTCTCTGTAGTCTAATCTGGACTCGGATCCACTAATAGCTTAGGCTGGCCTCATTTTCATTGAAACCCTCCTGCCTTAGCCTCTGAGTGCTGGGGTAACAGACATTTACCACCACATCAAATAAAATAATTGTGTAGAAGGGGGGGAATGTCCTCACATCAGGATAGATTGCTGTTTCAACATCAAAGACAACTGCTGCTGAAAATCCTCACTCCTAGGAAGCTTAGTGTGACTGAATTTGTTCCCCTTTCAGTTCTCAGCTGGTATTTGCCAAGAACAACCTGTAGAGGGCGTCCTTACACCAAGAGCCATAGAGGTCTGAGCAAGATGGAAGAAAAACCTTCAATGAAGACCAGATTCCAAGTCTGGGTTAGGGTAAAAAATTCTATTGTGTTGTGAAATTATTACCTGTAACTGAATGACACTGGCTTTACAATATTAAAGGGTTATAAGTTTGCTTAATATAGTAAAACATTATACAAATGCATATTCACTGCAACAATAAAATAATAAAATAAAATGTTAGGAAAAGTTTTCTTTTTTTTTTTTTTTTTTTTTTTGAGACAGAGTCCCAGGTAGCCCAGGCTGGCTTCAATCAGATTATAGAGTGTGCTACCACAGCCAGTTCAAATATTTTGTTTTAAAGGAAGAGTGGTTGTAAAGCTTTTGAGACAACCCGTCTTAGCTGTGATTTGCTCAATGAGGAATCCTTCCGAGAAGGGGCTTTGAAGTTAGAGCGACCTTGAGTAGAATTGCTGCTCGCGTCACTCACCAGCTGAATATCTGCCGTTAGTTTACCAGACTTTTAAGGCTTTAGTACCCCATCAGCAAAGTGAGAATAGTAACAGTAGCTGCCACTACGATGGAAAAGAAGTTAAAAAATGAAGCAACAGAGAGTTCAGTCACAATGGACATTCTTCTTGTGTAACTTCCGTACACAATACCCCTTTCTATCTGCTGGATATCTGGACAGATTTCATAGTTGTAATAGATGCTGTTGCTGCTGCTGCTGCTGCTGCTGCTGCTCCTGCTCCTCCTGCTCCTCCTCCTCCTCCTCCTCCTCCTCCTTCCCCCTTCCTCCTCCTTTTTTTTTTTTTAAACTTGCAAGCGACCTAACATTTGTTGGACATGCACATGTCCGCGTCCGGTTTCTGATGTAGTTTGTTTGCTTTCCCCTGAAGAGAGAGAGACCCGATGCTCTACAGAGGACTGAGTGGAACACAGCCCAGCTCCAGATCTAGATCCTTGGGGGCATTTGTTGGAAAGACACTGGGTGCCCCCCCCCCAAAGAAGCAAACAAAGCTTTTTCTGAGTCTGAAAACTTTCTGTGGTTTTGAAAAACCGTTTGTTTCCGCTTTTACTGCATATTCAAGGAGGCAGGAAAAAGGCAAACATCCTTCCCTGCAGTAGGTAATGCTGCAAGCCACCGGCTGCCAGCTAAGTGCGCTTCCCACAAGACCCTCAGTCTCGCCCCCAAACTCCTAAGATTTCAGACACCGGGCATGCGTTTCCATTTTTTTTTTCTTTTTCAAAATCCAATTTTAAGAGGAGACCAGGGATGGGGATGTGGGGGTTACAGCTATCATAGAGGACCTAGGAACTATTCCGGCTGCAACTGGGTTATCAAGAAGACAAACCGCGCCACCTGTCGGGTATCTGTCCAGTGCAGAAATAAATAAACGTCCTAAGAGGACAAGCGGGATCTTGGTATTTCAACTTCCCAGGAGAGCGCAAACTGTCAGCCAGAGAAGTCAAAGTTTGCAGACAGGCACACAGAGATGCAGTCTGAAATGTAGTTCGAAGGAAAAGGGTGAACTACGTGCGTTCAGTTAGCTCCGCGGGGTGGAATGGAATTTATCACCATCTTTGACCACCAATTGAGCCCAGTTTTTGTCCTTTACAGCACCCCCGTCACCCCATCCACACGTGCCTCTTCGGGTGGCAGGAGGCTCGAGTGACGACTCAGAAATCCTTTTGGGCGCGTTTCTCGGTTGTGTCCCCATCTTCATTTACCTGGCGCTGGCGAGAGAGCGAGCAAGCCAGCCAGCCAGCACCGTCTCCCGGGTACCGCGGCCCCGCCCACGCGGCTCCACAGCGCTCCCTCGTGGCGGCCGCCTGCGCATCACCGGCCGCTCTCAATGCTCGCCGGTGCCAGCAGTTCCCGCGGATCCTCCCTCTCGAGTGTGATCCTCGAACTGCTGGCGCTGCGGGACGTGCTGGCATCGCCAGCTTTGCCAGCATCGTGTCTCTGCGGTCCCCTCTCCCTCCAGGCCCCCTCCTTCTGCGCGGCCGCGCATCCACTCCCTCCTCTCCAGCTCTCCCAGGCTCACTCGCACCGGAGACTGGAGACTTGCACGCCCAGTCGTTTAAGTGGGAACAGCTCCAGCCCCGCCAGCTGCAGCCCAGGCGAGAACTTCACAAGCAGCGCAGGTTGGGTCGCTGAGGCAGGAGTTGCACCACCAGCGAGAAGGTCCTGAGCAGCATGGCCCGGAGAAGAGCCTTCCCTGCTTTCGTGCTCCGGCTCTGGAGCATCCTACCTTGCCTGCTCCTGCTACGAGCGGATGCAGGGCAGCCGCCAGAGGAGAGCTTGTACCTGTGGATCGACGCCCATCAGGCCAGAGTACTCATAGGTAAGGTCCGGCGTCTGCACCTTCTTGGTGGTCCTCGGTTTCTGCCTTAGAGCAGAGACACGTGCACTGAGTGTATTTTAAAACAACTTCAAGGGCTATTGCTCCCTCCTTTTAAAATCAGGATTCTCTAGAGGCTTATGAGATTTTTTTCTTTAAAAAAAAAAAAAAAAGCAAAGCCGACCCAACATTCAAATCCTGATGTTGCTAGTCCTGACTGCAGAGTTCTAACAGGAATCCAACATTAGCACAGGCTTACTCTACTGTGTGTTAGCAAGCGCGGTTCTTATCACAGACAGAGGGAAAAATAACTCTGATACTGTTGTTGGTATCAAAGGCAGGTGCTCTATGAAAAGCAGTGACCTTTCTGCATGAAACGTCTGTTTCTTGGAAACGCTACTAGTTTGATAGGTTTGTTTACTATTTATACAACAGGATTTGAAGAAGATATTCTGATTGTCTCGGAGGGGAAAATGGCCCCCTTTACACATGATTTCAGGAAAGCCCAACAAAGAATGCCAGCCATTCCCGTCAATATCCACTCCATGAATTTTACCTGGCAAGCTTCAGGGCAGGTAAGTTCCGCTAACAGAGGGGTAGGGAAAAAAATCACTCCTTAGCATTTCTTCTCCCCGGTGGCACGCGGCAATAATAATAATAATAATAATAATAATAATAATAATAATAATAATAGTGTGTGGTGTAGTACGATTTACAATTTTATACAAGTTCTTGCCTGATTGCCAAAGCAAATAAGGGATCGATCAGTTCCAATGTATTTACAGTTGTCAAATAAGTGGAAAATAAGTGGTCAATGTGCTTACGATCACTATTTTAATAAGATTTGGTATCATGAGGCTTTGAGTATAAAGACTCCAACTATCTATATCATAGTGTTTCTGTAATCATTGATATTAAAAACTTAACGGAGTATTTAGAAGATGTTCTATACTAAGTGAGACTCATTTGTGACGTTATGTATACTTCAAAAACAAAATGAGTTCATAGTTATTCATGACATACATTTTAAAAGGCTGACACGTTGAGTGTTGCAAATACTTCACATTTCTTGAAGAAGTTCAGAGACTCCAAAAGAGTAATATAAAATTATGAAAAATAAAGACTACTGATTTTCTGAAGGGACCATTCAAAACGTTTTCCTATGAACATAAAAGAAAAACTCAATCTATGTTACTGAAGCATTCCTCTTAGTACTTAACATGTAAGTGCCTTGTGTGTTTCCTTTTATAGATCTTCAGGACAATATTAATTAATTAATGTCCTCTTATTTGGAAGGGTAGGGCATTTGTGTGACTTTAAAATTGTCTGGAGGACAAGTGTACATCATAAATTCTGCTCATTAGTTGGTAAAAATGTGTCTACGATGAAAACTATTGTAATTATAATTAACTGCACATTTTCAGGGTTTTTTTTTTAATTCTAAAATTGCTTAAATAGCCATTTTCAAGAAGAATGCAATCAAGAAAACACTTTATAAAAAGCAACCATGCTAAATCAGGAAACCACTTCGGTTCTCCGTAATTGCCTATTACAGTGCACTCATGACCATCTCGGCTGACTTTTTATCCTCAAGTTTGCTCTATTTAAAAAAAATCTTTTAAAAATAGATCACATCCAGACTGTCAATGTTCCTTCCCTTCTGCTACATGTTCTCTCTCTCTCTCTCTCTCTCTCTCTCTCTCTCTCTCTCTCTCTCTCTCATATTAAATGATGTTTGGTAGATCCAGGTCAGACGTTTGATGGTCCAGTTTGCACGGAGAGGTTGATTGAAGCCTCTGTTGTTCTTTTCCCTGCCTGCGATCCTCTCCTAGTAGATATTTTATGTGCAGTTTTGTTTGGTACATTGGGAAATCACTAATGATTAACTGGCCTTTCATGGTTTCCTTTTCTTTCACCCAAATCTGTTTGCTGGTGGTTGACCACTTGTCACCATGCTCAACAGTCTATATTTTAAAGATGCCTTTTCATAATAATGTTAGAAAGTAGTTTAACCCCCACCCCGCCAGATGAAAGGGTTTCATAATCGAAGACCGGTAGAAAATCCCAAGCTGCTTAACACACACACACACAGAGAGAGAGAGAGAGAGAGAGAGAGAGAGAGAGAGAGAGAGAGAGAGAGAGAGAGAGAGACTTCCAAAGAATTAAAAGCAAAGACTTCCAATTCCATGCCATCTCGTCTATTGCTTTTTAACATGCATGTTAGCAAAACTGATTCACACAGTAGTCTCAGGACTGTTTCTGGAAGGGTTAAGGGAACCTGTAGAACCATCTAAGGATGTAATCTCTAGTATTTTGTTTCTTCCTGTTTAGGTGTTCACTCACTGTTTGGCTTATCTCTTTGGGCAGAACAACAGTTCGCCCTGGAGTAAGTTACTTTGTTCACTATGGAGAGATACAATGTTACCCCTTAAGTAAGTTACTTTGTCCTCTATGGAGAGGTAAGTCCAGGTCATTACACGCAATCTGAGTGTAGCCTGGCTAGAATTTCACACTGCCAAAAGAAATGTGTTTTAAATCTTATTTAAATATAACTAATTTTGCTCCCTAAAATGTTGTGACTCCAGCAGCAAACAGTTTGACATGCCAGGGGAATTTGAAGATGGGAAAAAATAATGACTTCAATAACAATTAAGTATTTTGAGAGGCATCCACAGCTAAAGCCAAACCACATCACAACATGAAAAATGAAAAGTTTATCCTATTATCTAGTTATTCAATCCAAATGATATCAAACACTTAGGCATTTCAACACTGCTGAAATGAAACATATCTGATTAATTAAATTTTAAGCTGTGGCTCTTTTAGTAACATGTAGACAACGTTTTTGTTGTTTTTGTTTTTGTTTTAAGATAGAAGACCCAGTTAAAACAATAGGCAATCATGTATTTCTAGGAAGTTTTGAGTCCAATCACCAAAAGTGTTGAGAGCTATTTAAAGCCTATCCCACTGTCAACCTCAGAGAAGTTCAAGGAGCAACTACAGTGATCTTCATTTTCCCGTAGGGAATCGATCAGATGGTTCGCAGGTGTTTTCAGTATGTGGGGAATTGTGCAGACTCTCATGTTGAATAAGTACATGGGATGCCAAACCAGACAGGCTGACTCTGGTGAGGAAAAGCTCAAAGGCAACCTCTCAGTGAGGCAGTTTATGTCCAGAAACAAATCTTAAGAAAATTGAATACACGAATCCACAGTTTGTTGAGAAGTCACTTAGAGGCCCAGCTCTCACAGCAGCATGTGAGGAAGCAACAGATATTTTAGGCATCATAGGACGCCATGGGAAAAATTTTTAGTAACAAATTAGTCTGTGATATAGCACCTTTTGTTTGATTTTGTCACAGGCAAATCCATTTGGTCAGCTTCCAATCTTTGAAAGCATAATCAGTGTCATAGAGGGACTGGGATATTCAGTTTCCCCAGCAGTGGGCATGTGCTGATCCGTCATCTGAAAACTAATTTCATATTAGACACGTGTTAATGGATGAGTTTGTGTTGGGTGAGTTTAAAGTCACATTGGATGAGTTTAAAATTGTATGATGTTCTATGTTATAAACACTTCGTCAATATCAACATCCTGTATCATCTTCGTACTACACATCATCAATATCTATTATCCCATATCATTTCTGCACTACGCATCACTCATGGAAACGGCAGAAGAGGTGGTTTTCATAGGCAGTCATCTATGGAGATCGGGTATCTCGCTAGTGTTTATGTGGTTTTCCTAGCTTCTGAGGTCCTCAAAAAACAGGTTTTTGAAGTCTTCCCTGCCTGAAATCCTTCTACCTGAATTTCTTTTCTCTCTTATTTATTTTTTTCTTTCTTTCTTTTGGTTAGGTGGGTAGGTGGGAACGTTTGCCCCGTTTCCCCTTCCATATTAAACCCTTGTTTTGTGGCCTGCCTTTTCTAACATCGTTTGGCTGGGAAGAGTTTCCATTGAGAAAGGCTTAGCTTAAAGGCTTTGCAGTCACGGAGAGGAAAGACCCCTCACTGCTGGGTACAACTGCCTAACAGTTGTTATTCTTCAGCGAGCCCGTGCCTCACTCCTAGTCTCTAAATTTGAGGCAGGCAGAGACCATAAACAACCATTTTTGGCTTTCTAAATTAGGCTCTAATTAAACATTTTATTTGGAAAATAACACTTCCTAAACCCCAAGGCTTTCAAGTAAAAAATTTAATGGGAAGTTTCGTTAGACAAATCTGAACTCTAACTTTAGGACACCGATGCTGAGTTCCACATGAACGAATCTGGTGTAAGGCCAAAATGTTTTATGGATGCAACTCCTATGAGTATAGATGAGATCTTCATATGTAAGGCTGGTACAGACTTGATCTTTTAGTGAAAGCATAGCCTATTACCAGCAGTAACACGAGGGCACTGGGACACTAGGAACCTAGTACTTAGTGAGGTTTATTGTTTGTTATTAGTTTTGAATGCATCTATATTTTTTAAAAGATTTATTTATTCTATATAAGTACACTGTAGCTGACTTCAGACACACCAGAAGAGGGCGTCAGATCCCATTACAGATGGTTGTGAGCCACCATGTGGTTGCCGGGATTTGAACTCAGGACCTCTAGAAGAGCAGTCAGTGCTCTTAACCATGGAGCCATCTCTCCAGCCCCAAAGATGCATCTATTTTTTATGTTATTTTTTTCTTTACTTTTTCTTGCTCTTTCTTTTTTCTTTTCTTTCTTTCTTTTTTCTTTTGCACAGTTGATAAATTCATACTGAGCCATCCATCCTGATTTTCCATTCTTATTATGGCCAAAAGCCTGAATTTCTTAGTTGGATGATGAAGTCTGGGGTGAGATTGCTGTCTGAGGACTAGGGATTCTTTGGGTGAAGATAACCAATCAATATGAATTTCCAATCTATCACCCGAATTCCAGAGAAAGCTCTAACCCTCACTATTGGCAGGTCTAGATCTGAGAGGAAGTTTTGGTAATGTGGTTTTGTTGAGCTCTTACAGCCACTAAAAGCCCACAGTGTAGCTTCATTTTCACAATATTTTAAGATGTCTACTGTCCAGGGGGATATATATATTTTAGAGGACTTGAGTTTATCAGGCTGAACCGCATGCTTCTTTGTTTTTAATTTATTTATTATGTCTGCATGGTGTGTGCACACATGAGCACCTGGGCGAGAGCCAGAGGACAATGGGCATCCTGTACCCAGTCTCTTCTTTATTCCCGTGAGACATGATCTCTCTTAGACCCCAGAACTAGGCTAACAGCCAGCATGTCCCAGAAATCCCGTCTCCACCCAGCACACACAAGCACACCTGGCTTTTTACATGCATTCTGAAGATTATAGTTTGGGTCCTCATGTTTCTGCAACAAACATTGCTCACACTGACCCCCTCCTCGGTCCCCTCCTTTGTGCTTAGACATGTCCATCAAGAATAGAAAACACTAGACTGGATAAATCACTCAGTAGCCAAAGCACCTGATGCAAACAGTTTTGGGGTCAGTCCCCCATGTTACCCAGAGCTACAAGAATATATAATAAATACTCTGAGATGGCAGTGTCTCGAAGGAAACATTTCTAGCGTGGAAACTTAATTATAACTGAATTGATGATCCTCATCGGCTCCCTATCAACTAAAACCAGTCTTGAATGATTGAAATCTGATAAAAAAAATAACAATGGTGACTAAAATGGTACACAGAGAGCAGGAGACCTTTGTCTGGGCTAGCTTAATAAATGAATCCAGTTGGTCACACCCAAATTCAGCTGTTAAGTGGGGAAAGCAGCACTAAAAAGGAGCACACCCACTCTCTCATGAGCACACACCACACACACGCACACACACACACGCACACACACACACACACACACACAAAACAAATAAATCACAAACCATAAAGGAGCACATTTATGCAGTTCAGCTGGACACACTTAAGTCCTCTAAAATATATACACACACACACCCCAGGACAGTAGACATCTTAAAATATTGTGAAAAATGAAACTACATTACCTGGGAACAACCCAGGCCATTTCTCTAACTTGCCAACTCTGGCGTTGGTTAATTTTGTTAAGGATCAGAATGATTGATTGTACTGCTGGGTTTCAGTAACCAACTGGATGGTCTGCTCCATCAGTCATGTGCTGTTGCCATGACAGAGAACCTCTGCTCCCAAGGCAGTGTTGACACGAAACCACACTGGTTCCATTAAATTTTTCTGCCAGTTGGCTGTCTCAAGTTCCCCATTAGAGTAGCTGCGTTCCAAAGATATGTAATGAAGTGGGCTTCCTCTTTGACAAAAATCAGAGAATAGCCACTGTGTGTGTGTGTGTGTGTGTGTGTGTGTGTGTGTGTGTGTGAATTTTAATTCAAGAGCATCCCTTTCATCTTCAAAAGTCCTTGCCCTAGCCTCACCACCACAAGATCACTCTTAAGACCCCCTGGAACCCCACATTTATAGTAATACTATTATTTCAGTCCCTAGATTTCTCTCTGCATTTTCTCCTATGGGAGCTAGGATTGTTTTAGTAGCCAGCTCCAACCCAGTGGGTTCCATATCTTGGTACTCCTGGGACTTGTGATCAAATATAATGTGTCTTTCCATCACCAAATGAAGGAAGTACCTTGTTTTCTGACCCCTGTTGCACGATTTCAAAAAGGGAATGTGGCTATGTTTACATACCATAGGCATGCTATTTTAAAGGAGGTACGCATCTCGAAAGGACAGCTTTAAACCTTTAGTGTTAAGATTCTGCTCTGCCCCGGTCTTTTACGCTGTGCTGTGGACATGCCACTGGGGATCAAAGAGTAAGTGCAGAAAGCCCATTTCATTTAGCAAATCGGGCATATGCCAGCCATCTGTCGCAGGGCTGATAGAAAACAGCAGTTGGTTCCTCAAACTTGAGCCAGAAAAAGGGGGAGGGGCTTTATAGCTTAGAGGGGATGAGTTACAAGGTACCTTGCAAGCCACATCTGGTTCTGTAGAGGTCTACATGGCATAAATGTAAACTCCGTTAGGTCTCTCTTCCACAGCGGTGTAAAAGCACGTAAACAAACGCTCCACTGATAGCCTTTCTGCTTAGTCCCTCTCTGATTTGCTGGCACAAATAAAAGGTGTTTTAAGTTCCCATGGTGAAGCATGTAGGTCTTTTGTTTTAGGTTGAGCTCATTTAACCTGCCTGTCTCCTGATAACTCAGAGGATGTTTTGAGGAAACATCCATGGGGAAGCTGAGTTTATGACAGCGGCTCTCACTCTGTGGTCCGAGGATGTCTCAGTGAACCAGGGCCTTGCTGACAGTAGTGGTTTAGCCAACTCACTCAAGTGACGTGAGAGCAACACGGTTACACGTCCAGGGAGCCGAAGGATGGGCATTGTCCTCAGGTGTAGCCTTTCCTTCTGACTCAAGACACAGGGCACAAAACCAGGGAGGACGTCACAGCAAGGGGGTTGGCGGTATATCCCTCACTGCACCGTACGACTCAGATGAGGTTGAAAAGCACAGGCTTGACTGGGATCCAAAGAGATCCAAGCCTTCTCCTAGTGAGGAAGGAGGCTCTCTAAGCAGGGGCTGTGTGAGTTACTTCCCTGAATGATCGGTCACTAAGAAAAGCCCTAAGAGTTAGGATAGCCCAGTGCTTGGTGGTCCTGAAGGAGAAGGCATGCTTCCTGTGATGGTCGTGTGGCACCCTAACCCTCATCTGTGGGGTAATGGGTATCGAATGAGGAGGAATTAAAAGGTCAAAAGACAGAGAGGGATCTGGGTACAATCCGCTTGCTCTTCCTGTGAGAGAGTGTGCTCGTCGCCTTGCACATTCACGCCAGGGACGCTTTGTTCTTCGTGTATGTGTCGAGTGGTTGATGTCTCCTCCACCACTTAAATTCAGCTCTGCTTTTTGTAGATGCCTCTGGCAGGATTAGTGGTAAGTTCTCTCTTTTCGATCTTTCTTCCTCCTTGTACCCACTGACTTTGGTGGTTTGGACATGAAATTCTAAAAATGCCTTCTACAAGCCCAGAGAGGTGGCTCAGTGGTTAAGGGCGGTTGCTGCTTTCCCAGAGGACCCAGATTTGCTTCCCAGCACCCACATGGTGGCTCACAAATGTCTTCAACTCCAGTTCCAGGGCATTCTACACCCTCTGCTGACCTCCGTAACATGTAGTACACACACACACACACACATATATATATATATACATACATACACACACATACATACATACATATATAATACATACATACAGGCAACACTCATATACATAAGATAGAAATAAATATAAAGCTTTAGAAATAGCTTTTTAAGGGAATAGAACTTAAGAAATGAATTTAATTTCCTAATGGAGTCTCAGCTTTGAACACACCACAAAGGGCTTGTATAAGGAAACCAATAGGTTAATTTGAAGAAAACAAGTGGGTTAGCTTGCCTTTTCAATCCCTACAAGTACCCTGTAAATATAAACGGAAGTAAACACAGGAGTGTAATCAAGTTTGGTTGGTGGCCTTCCCATTCGAAGAAAAGGAAGTTAGACACTGTGGGTTTATTTAACATATGCTTGATTCTCCTAATATTTACTTTTCTTTTAAATTCCATTATTGCTTAAAACACAGTAAAAATCACAGGATTACTCCTCTTTGTCCCCATTTTCCTCAGACAGACATGGAGAGTCAGTTTTCTGAGCTTTCTTTGGGATTTTATGGATGTCTGAGTCAATGTTCTACTGCTGTGAAGGGACACCATGACCACGGCAACCCTCTTTTTTTTTTTCTTTTTTCCGGAGCTGAGGACCGAGGAACCCTCTTCTTCTTTTTTTTTTTCTTTTTTTTTCTTTTTCTTTTTTTCTTTCTCTTTTTTTTTCTTTCTTTTTCTTTTTCTTTTTTTCGGAGATGGGAACCGAACCCAGGACCTTGTGCTTGCTAGGCAAGCGCTCTACCACTGAGCTAAATCCCCAACCCCGGCAACCTTCTTCTTAAATTTATCTTTTTTTTGATTTGTTGTGGACTTCACATCATGTACCCCAATCTCAACCATCTCTCCATCCCTTCATACCCACCTTCCACCCTTGCAGCCTCCCCGCCCCTCACAATGAAAACAATCTCCTTGTGAAAGCTGTGGTGTGTCACAGTGAGTCCCACAGGAACCCCTTTTGTTTATGCTTCTTTACTTGTAAATGTTCACTGCAATGAGTCATCGGTCTGGTTCAAGCCTCTGGCTTCTCCTACACCATCAAGACTGGATCCTCACTGGGACTCCTCTCAGATATTCTGTTGTCCTGCGTCATGGAGATCCTGCAGCTTAGGATCTGTAGGACCCGCCGTTTCACGTGCGCCAGCAGTTCATAGATGGAGTTGATGTTGGGGTGGGGCCAACTCAAGGTCCTAGATCTGAGCTTGGGTGGAGTCTGCGCCAGTCAGTCCATTAGCTCTCCCACACTCACACCCTCAGGACTGGCTCACATGCAAACCCTGAGACCAGGGCCAGCCTCACTGTTTCCTAGTCAGGGTGGGGGTGGGGGGCAGCTCTCCTGAGGGGTAGGGCCAGCTCTCCTGCTCTCACAACCCCAGGACCAGCTCTCCCATGATGCCCAAGAGAGGGGTGGGGCCTCAGATGCAATGGACCCAGGTGCAGTCCAGGCGGGAACATCTGCCTGGCCCTTGGTGGTAACAGAGCCCTGCTACTTCAGGGCCAGGGACCCAGACATGGCCCTCAGGGGCAGCACATGCCAGGACCTCACCCTCGCTGTAGGCAGCATCCTCAGCTACTCAGCATGCTCGAGTCTTTAGCTCCACCTCTCTTAATTGCCATATAACCTTCTGCTTCTCTTTCTCTTCGTGTCTGTACCACTTCCTTGTTCATCACGCCAGGGGCCTGCAGCTGTCTGGAGTCGTCTCAGGAGCGTGATGCCCTACCTATGCCGTGTGGCAGAGGTGACCTCAGATGTGGTCTGCCCACCCGGAGCTTGAGGTGCCGGACTAGGGGTCATCGTTGGCTTGCTCCCTGTCTAGGCCTTGTGGCACTGGGCTTGGGTGGTCACGTGGCAACTTTTATAAAGGAAAGCATTTAATTGGGGCTGGTTTAGTCCATTCTCATGGCAGGAGCATAACAGCACACAGGTACACAGACATGATTCTGGAGAAGGAGCTGAGAGTTCTACATCCAGATCCACAGGCAGCAGGAAGAGAGGACACTGGGCTTGGCTTGAGCATTTAAAATCCCAAAGCCCTCCCCCAGTGACACATTTCCTCCAGCAAGGCCACGCCCACTTCAAAAGGCCACGCCTCCTAAGCCCTGTCAAGTAGCACCACTCCCTAATGACTAAACATTTAAAACAGTGATCCTATGGGGAGCATCCCTATTCAAATTAGAATAGTAGATGAATTTGATGAAAGAATCTTGTAAATGATCAAGGGTTATTTAAAATCCAATCCCCTGAGTAAAATCTCACAGAGGCACAGGGATAAGTGCTTACGTTACCAATGTGGGAAAGCAGAGATTATGTAGTCTCTGTGTCTTATCCAGAACTTAGAGCATGCTTTGTAAGAAACACAGGATCAAGAGCCCTCAAGAAAATAGCATCCAGGGGTTGGGGATTTAGCTCAGTGGTAGAGCGCTTGCCTAGCAAGCGCAAGGCCCTGGGTTCGGTCCCCAGCTCCGAAAAAAAAAAAGAAAAAAGAAAAAAAAAAAAGAAAATAGCATCCAATTAGGAAGACAGACATGTTACATTGATGGCGCACGGAATGTGGAGCATGGGGTTGCAGAAGGAATTATGTGACTGCAGAGAATCGTAAAACAATATCTGACTACTGAACTAACTGAGCAAAAATAGGCAAATGAACAACCTGGGGCGAGACATTGACAGACATGTGGTCACCTGGGTCTCTGGTTCTCTGGATGGCTAACGTGGGCTGTACAGTGTAGGAAGTGGAACAGGAAGTAATCCTAGATGACTTCATCAAGTCACAGCCTCTGGGACTTGGTCCATAGACAATGGCTAACCAGTCACTGGAAACACAGAGTACTGAATATCCTCAGACTATGTTGATATCAGGTTGAGGAGCACTCAACTGCAAAGACATCTGGGAGCAAAGGAGAAGACTGTGGATGGAGAGGAGGGAAATACACTGGAGAAAGATTTGGGCAATAAAACTCTGAAAGTCATAATGCTGGGAATAAGGAGTCACTTCCTCTTTGCTCTACTGTCAGCCTTTCTGTCACACACACACAACATGTGCACACACATACACAGATATATACAGACAGACACATACACACACACACAAAACATGTGCACACACATATACAGATACATACATACAGACAGACAGACACACATACACACAAAACATGTGCACACACATATACAGACACATACATACAGACACACACACACAACATGTGCATACACATAACACAATGCACATACACATACACAGAGACAGACTGACAGACAGACACAGACACACCACACACACACACACACACACACACACACACACACACACACACACAAATGCACATGCATGGACACATGCTGCCACTAAATGCCTGTCTTTCCTACCTCAGGACTTTTGTTCCTAAAATTCCTTTTGCTTAGAATGTACTTCCTGCAGAATTCTGTGTAGCCCTTACACTTTTGACCCCTATTTATACCTCTGATAAAATAGCACCGCCTCAGAGAAACTTTCCTAAAATAGCCATTACACGGTGCCCTATATTCTGGGAACTCCTTCTCAGCTGAGACTGATGGAGACCCTTGGTTACATTTGGCTTTGACCGCCTGGCTCTCTGTCCCATGTGAGCTCCTGAGAGTAGGAACTCTGCTTTGTTTACTGCGCGTCTCCTGACGCCAGGACATCCTGGTTCCTGGCTCACAGGTGACAATTCTATGTTGGACAAATAAAGGAGGCATGTCTAGTTATTACTGTCCTTCCACAGACAAGGCAATCCAGTCACAGAGGAGCCAACACTACTCCACTAATAACGAGCAGAGTCAGGGCTTATGCCCAGACCCTTTAGGAGAGTACCTGAACTTGGCTAAAGTTTAGGAAAACAGCACGATGTCCCCAGAGCTTGGGGAGCACAGAGGGCGAAGCAGCTGGTTTGGGATGGGGGAACAGGGTGTGACTTAACAATGGAAAAGATGCTCGTGAAACTGAGCAGTTGGGGAGGAGTGGGGCTTAGAGGAAGTGCCGGCATAGGGAGAGTCAGAGGGGTTGCAGAAGTGCATTCTGGGAGAGAAGTACACACCGTCTGGATTTAGCATACGGAAGAGGGAATACTCTGTGTGGGAGGGGTACATGGAGGAGGACATGAGGCAAGTCATTCGGTCAAGGCAAGAAACACTGGAGCTGTAGGAGAGGTCACATGGCCCATCTGTGTTCTGGTGAGTGTGGTTTCAGTCCCATCTAAACCCTACCAAATTCTCCAGCATGAGTCTATCCCTACAGTAAAACATCGCTAGCCAGCGAAGATAATGACATCTTTATACAGAACAAACCATCTATCTCCAGTTTTAGAAGCCACCAGAATTCTTTCCCCTAGCAAGGTTGTATTTATTGTTGTTTCAAAGGACTCACTTTTAAAATTCTGTGTCAAGAATAATAGTCATTAGTGGCCTAGAAGGTAGCATAGTAACAGACTGCTTCCCTGGCATCCACAAGGCCCTGGGTTCATCCCCAACACCCAGAGAAACAGAAGCCAATCCTTACCACAGCCTCAGTCAGGTGCTCTCATGAACCGTTTATGAATTCCCACTCACAGAATCCTCACAACACCTCTAGGGTTCTGTACTAGTTATTATTATTGTCATGATTGTCACAAAATACCTGAAGAAGCAACTCGGGAAGAAGCTTTGTTTTGTCTCATGGCTCAGAAGGCCTGGTGGAGTCTCTGGTGATGGAAGCCCTTCCCATCTTGGCATATCTGGAGCAGAGGGGTAGAGTTGCAACCAGAAGAAAATACCACCTTAAAGGCCCACCCCCTGCAACCCACTTCTACTAGCTAGTCCACAGTTCTAAGTGTTCTACAAGGTCCTGAAATAGAACTGCCAGGTAGGGACTAGTTATTCAACCCAGAGCCCTCAGGGGAGCTTAGACACTCAACGCATTACAGATAGGTGGCGTTGCTCTCCCCAGTCTACAAGAAGGAAAGGCCAGTAGTCAAGCTATTGATCAAATGCACACTGCTAAGAAAACGCCTGGGAATTAGAAGTGTAAAAACATTCTGTGTGCTCCAGGAGCCTTCCTCAAATCTGTTCTATTTGTTCCAAAAAATCAACAGTTCAAAGAACACATTAATGTTCCCTGTATCAAAGTACAGGACTCATAAATTTCGATCAATGCAATTGCCTTCAAGAGAGGAAAGATGTTGATATTTCTGAGGCAAATGTAACAATGGTGATATGTCCTCTGGGTCAACATGGATAAAAAGAGCTCTCCCTGTTCAGAGAAAGTCCTTTCATCTGATTGGCGGTTGGCGGAGAACTCCAAATGAGCCATCTGTGTTTCCACAGATGTCCTGAGGGAGGCGCTATGAGGGCTTAACCTCAGAGGACTTTTTGCTACCATTCAGGCTTATTAACAAGCATGTATGTCTTAGAGGTGACATTGCTAAGCAGGCAAGATCTGAGTGGCATCTGGAAAGACGCAGAGTGGTCAAGGCAAGGAGGTCAAGACAGGAAGTGGTCAAGGCAAGGATTGTTAGATGGACACTCAATCTATCATGAAGAGCCCGTGGGACGGCACACAGACATGAGAATCATTGGTGTATTTGCAGAATAACCATTATTATTAGTGGTTAGAGTGTAAAGAATAGAAACTGGGGATCGTGGGTCTAAAAACGTGAGTTTAAGAAGGTTATGATAGTTATTCGCATGCCAAAGTTAACATTATTTTATAGACGATGAATGGGGAGTCACTGAAAATTTAAAAGCAAATGATGTCTGAGTGAGGGATAGTGGTTGATAGGTTGAAGTTTGACTGGAGGTTTGGGGCCACTTTGGGAATTATTCGATGCGCGCCCACACTCAAAGTAAGGAGATCCAGGTAGGGCATGAAGGGAAGGATGGGTTCCTCTCCTTCTCGGTCAGTATAAGTAACTGCACATGATATTAACGGAAGTAAGGGACTAGAAGATGACTTAGTGGGTGGCAGTGTAGTTAGAGGAGCGAGCATGGAGACGCAAAGACAATTAGATTCCATGGGAAACTGCGGGTATTTCCCACGCCAGAGCGCACAGTCCGGTAGACACTCGAGATTTTGAATCTAGAGCTAAGATGGGATGTGAATGACAGAAATACCGAGTTTTGAAGTTTAACTCTTTCCTGTCCCCTTTCCTTCTTCCTCAATTAAATATTTATTAAGGTTCTACCTAATGCCTGAGCCTGTGACCAACACTGAAAAGACTGGAGTGAGCTCAATATAAAGCTTGCTCTGGAGAAGCACACGGTCCAGCATGGAAACAGGTGTGACCCCAAATAACAGCAGTGCACTCTCTGACAGCTTGTAATTGCAGGACAAGCAAGGCACAGGAAAGTCCTAGGGAGGGAGTCTCAGCCCAGTAGAGAGGGCGAGCTAAGCTCTACCTAAGACACTACCTGGAGCACACAGCATGTGGAGCACAGTCCGCTCCCCTTGGTGACTCGTATGTCCTTGAGCCTTGTGGACTCTGCCTTCCACGTGCCACAACCATTTGGACTGGGGTCTGACTAAGATCACCATTATTGCTTGGTGGCAGAGCAAATCAACTGTCCTAGGCAAACCACCTGGAAATACTCATGATAAACCAGTTTGTGGGAGCCTGAACAAACTTGGTACGCTGCTTGTTCCCAGGACTGCTCCAGGATTGGCCATGGCTGTACCACCAGGAGGATTTGCCTCTGGCACTGTCCAAGGGACACCTTTTTCTTTCAATGACAGCCAGATGATCCCCTGCAGACTCGTAGAATATTCTGGTGTTTGGTCTTTCAGTACTTAGTGAAGTCATTAAACCATTAAAATTCACTTTAATTTTATTAATTAAGCAACATTTGTTAATTACTCATAATTAATTGCTCATTCATTAATAATTAATAATATTAATTTCTACTTCCATTTAGAAGCTGGTTAAGACTGAAGATTGTGTTTATGTTGTTATCATTTCAAGCAATGTGAACTATTTCTTGGGGGTGTATTTCCTACCTCAACACCTTTTGAGGCTTGAGTACCTTCTGGCTAATAGACCCCTAAGTGTGTTGGATTGTGGGTGTTACCCATTTTAGTAACTCATTAACATTTTAGTTAGGCATTGGAAGACCAAATTTATCAAAGTTATGCCACCCCTGTTATTACAGCTCATGATATAGTCAAGAGCTGATTGTCACCAAAGAAGGGAAGGATTCATCACATATTAGTGGCCTCTTTCTTTGGTTTAAACAGTGCTTGGGTTGAAGGAGGAATCAAGTTCAAGGTCATCTCTCCACTTGATGTTTGCTTTGCCTTTTCGGTCTATAGCATTAGAAGGAGCCATTTAGTTGCTGGAGGAGGTTGGAGGGCTCTTCCAACCTTATCCGAAGTATTAGAGAACTCTGCACTTAGCCTCTGATGGAACATGTCCAGTGGCAAGGCACTCACGAAGACATGGTTTTTAAAAGAATCTTTTTTGGGCTAACCACAGTTGCTTTTCATAAAAACCCACAGTCTGTCTTCCCACTACAACCTGAATATCTCTAAATTCTACAGCAATGGGGCTCAACCTGTGGGGTACAACCCACTTGGGGGTCGAGAGGTTAGATGACCCTTTCACAGGGGTTGCCTAAGACAATCTGGAGAAAAAATATATTGGCATCACAAGTCATAACAGTAGCAAAATCACAGTTGGGAAGTAGCAACAAAAATGATTTTATGGTTGGGGGGTCATGACGACATGAGAAACTGTGTTAAAGGGTCGCAGCGTTAGGATGGTTGAGAACCACTGATGTAGAGAGTCCTGAGTGAATTTATGCTCTCAAGTTATCTCACTTGCTCTTCTTCCTGAGCAATGACCTGGTAGTTACTATGACTACACAAAGCCCACCCCAGATAGGGCTAGTTTGACCCCTTGCCATGGTGCCAGGTTGCTTCCCCGGCCTGGGCAATCAGCCCATACTCTTTAAGCAGTGATCACACAGCAGGTCAAGCTGTGAAAGCCAGGCTAAATTCTTCACAGGTCTTGGGTCACAGGGCAATTTGCCATTCTGTGAGAAAAAGTGAGGGACCTATCCCTTCCCATTGAGTTTTGTCTCTTGGTGCCTTAGACCCCGATCCTGCAGCTCGGGTCTCCTTAGATGTCTAGTCACAGCATTTGAGCCAGACCTTAAATTCCTTCAGTGACCTTTGTCTCTATTTTCCAGGCAACTTCATAAAAAGTTCTACCTTTCTGTGCATGCTAGAAGGTGTCACAGACAACCAGAAGCACCAGATCCCAATCAGGGCTCTGCTAGGATGCCTGGGTGGGTCCCATCTAAAATTCCCCATTTTCCAGAGTCTGTGGGTTAAAATTTAACCTCTTTCTCATTTGAGACCAGACCATAGGCTCACATTCCCTTCTCTGTGCCAAACTTGCTACTCCATGTAATCAGGTTTATATTTCTTCAACGTCGACTTGTATATTTTTATGCAAATACAACGTTCTCCCAGGATAGAATTTACTAGGACTTTACTCTGATAAGCAAAGAGTTGCTTTGATAGAGTTAGAGATTAGCTTATACAATTTTGAAAGCATATTTTTGCTGTGTAATATTTCGGTGATCAAGAAGAAGGGGAGTGCTAGAGAGATGGCTCAGTGGTTAAGAACACTGGCTGATTCTGCAGAAGGAACCAGGTTTGATTCCCATCATTCATGAGGTAGCTTACAACCATCTGTAACTCCAGGCCAGGGCCTCTGAGACTTTCTTCTGGCTTCCACGTGCACCAGACATGCATGTGGTGCACAGACATACATGCACACAAAACACCCATACATATAAAATAAAAGTAAATAAATCTTTTAAGAGGAGGAGGAGGAGCCATGGAAGAAAAAGGAGGAGGGGAAAACAGACGAAAATGACTTAGAGCCATTTTTTATCTAATTTACTTCCCACAAACATATTATTATCCCTACTTCTCCAAATGAGAACTAAGTCCCCACCAGGTTAGATGATGCACCCGAGGCTGCAGCTAGCAGGCAGTAGAACCAAGATATACAACCAGGTAGTCAAAACCCACGATGAAATTGCAGTTTGTACTCTTAAAGTCATTATTTTCGCTAATCTGTTTTTATCATATCATATTGCACTCATATACAGCATATCCTATTGTATGCTGTGAGGCATGGTTTTAAGTGAGCACCATGACAAAGAGATTTTAATAACTTGGCTGATGATTTACTCGAGTTTGCCAGTTTTAGAATAGCAAAGCCAATTTAAAAGTTTTGTAGCGAGACTCTCTTATAAGGAACACCCGTCAATAAAAATGCCGATGGCCAATGAGCTGAGGCAGGAAGCAGGAGGTGGGACACTGGCAGGAAGAGAGAGGATTCTGGGAAATGGTGAGCGACTGAAAGGAGACGCTGGACAGGAAGGCCGGAGAGAGCAGCAGGGAGTCAGACGGAAGTAGACTAACAGGTAGATTAACTGTGAGACACTGAGGGAGATGTTGAGGAGACTCGAAGGAAGAAGCTAGACCAAACTGAAAAGAGAGAACCAAGTGGTAGACATAGAATAGTTTGAATGGGTTACGTAAGTTACGAGCTAAATCAGGGAATGAGCCAAAACTTATAGCGTAGGCATTTATTAGTAAATAGTCTCAGAGTCGTCACTCCACGAGCCGAAGCTAGGAAAGGAAAACTTGGAATTTAATTTTTACAAAATGTATTATGCTTATTTTATGTTTGTATATGGGGTCAGGGGCAAGCTCCGGGGTATGTGTGGAGGTCAGAGCACAACTTTCAAGAGTCAGTTTTCTTCCTCCACAAGGTGGGACCTGGGAATGGAACTCAGGTGGTCAGGCTTGGTAGCAAGCACCTTTACTCTGGAGAGTAAAGCGATCTTGTTGGGCAGGATGTCAAAGTCAATGATTTCCAGTGACCTAATGTTATCATGATACTAACAAGTGACTTTTATTGGGCATTGAGTGAGCTAAGCAATTTATCGGGATTGTTTCTCCTAATGCTTTAATCAATTCTGTGGGCTGGGAGTTTTACTTCTATCTCTTTACATTCAATGGGAGAAATGAATGAGGCCCATGGGAATTGTAATTGTCTGTAGGTCACACACTGGTCGCCTGTAGGAGCATGGGTCTGAACCCTGGCTGTCAGATGCCAAGTCATATATATGCATAATTTCAGCGTTTCATCGACACCCCATAAACATAGCACGGCTTGCTCTTCCAAGTAATTTTGATTTTGAGACAGGGTCTCATGTAACCCAGGGTGGCCTTGAATTCAGTATATAGCTGGATTTCTTTCTGGTGCTCCTGCTTCTGCCTCCCAAGAGCAAGCAAGGATTACAAGTGTATGAATCTGGCTGTATGCAAAGCTGAAAACATCATGCTAAGGAAGTGCCTTATCAGCTGAACTATACCCCTTGCCCGCAAATAAATCTTTTAGAAGTCAGTCTCCTTTGTAGTGATATCAGAGCACTTGAGAAAGATCTAGTTCAGAAGCCGAATGAAGGCATGGTCCACTCAGCTCCAGGATGGTTAACTGTCTAAAGATTTTTGTTTCACTGAGTAGTAACAACTTCCAGGCTTCTTCGATATCTGCAGCCTTGAGATGGGGAGGGGGGGTGTCATTGTTGCATGTCCCATGCTGGGTGGGACCCGAGGAAACACTCATAATGATAAGGAGTTGATACACCTCTCTATTTTTTTTAAAATATGTATTTTATTTGTATGAGTACAACATAGCTGTCATCAGACCAGAAGAGGACATCAGATCCCATTACTGATAGTCATGACCCACCGTGTGGTTGCTGGGAATTGAACTCAGGACCTCTGGAAGAGCAGTCAGTGCTCTTCACCGCTGAGCCATCTCTCCAGCCCTCAAGGACTAGTTTTTTATCATCTAAAATTCTCTGTGAAAATTTAGATATCCAAACACAAGAAATAACTGATAGTTGATCGTGAACGGAGTTTAGCCAAAAGAAATAGTTCAAACCTAGTGTTTAATAGTTGCACATCTTTGTATGATGCACAGAAGGTTTATATTTGTGATTTTATAGACATGCTTTTGCCTGCTGGCAGCGGGACTCAGTTGGTACAGTGCTTGCCACATTTGGAGGAAGGCCTCGGTTCAAGCTCCAGGACTTCAGAAAGCAGGCAGAGTGGCTCGTGCCTGTATGTCATGGCACGTCACAGCACCCAGATTCTAGGAGTCCAAAGTTCAAGGTCACCTTCAGTTGCATGTTGACTTTGAAGCCAGCCTAAGCTACACAAGGCCCTATTTTTTTTAAATAAAAACCAACAGAAGCCTACTTAATGAATATTATTTGAGTTACCAAATAACTTTTAGTTGAAAATCCAATGGAGTTCCATCCCATTTGATCTAAACAAAAACAATTGTCATTCATCTGGTGTTTCGTTCTCAACAGTTCAGTCATTTTTAAGTTGTACTTTTTGTTCTCAACTCCTTGAAAAGCTTTTCCATCCTGAAGGCTTTGTGTGGATGGCATTTCTCTGTGGGAAATCGTCCTCTCTATGGAAAACACTGTATGTTAAGAGAGGGGACAGAATCTACTTGTGTGGGGAGGACACTGGGCCAGAAGTAAATTAGGCTAAGGGAGGAACTCAGGATGCTTGTATGAGCTCCAAACACATACCCTAGGGGAGGACAGAGTGTCTTTCATCTAGTCCACACATGGACATACTAGCAAAGAAGTATGATTGTTCATTTTATAGGTCAACTTGAACGGACCAGGAGGTGCCTAGATATGTGCCCTACATTACTGTGGGTGTGTCTTGGAGAATGTTTCTGGGTGGGAATTCAGTCAATAGGCTGAGTAGAACACATTGACCTTTCTAATGTGAACGGGCCCCATCCAATCCACTGATGGACGGTACCTGAAGACAGCCTACTTATAATTAGACAACAGTCATCACTCCCAGATTTTCTCCTTCAGGCTGAAACAAAATACTTGCTTCCTGGGACTCTAGTTACTGTCTTTCAGAATAAAATGACAGTGTGGGATCCTTTAGGTCTTTAGCCTGACAGCTACATATTCTGGGATTCGGTAGTCTCTGTTTCATGTGAATTAATCACCTCTCTCTCTCTCTCTCTCTCTCTCTCTCTCTCTCTCTGTCTGTCTCTGTCTCTGTCTCTCTCTCTCTCTCTGTGTGTGTGTGTGTGTGTGTGTGTGTCTGTCTGTCTGTCTCTGTCTCGCTTCCTCTGACTCCTTTCCCTCTCTGTGTGTATATATGTCTCTTTCTGTTTCTGTCTGTCTCTGGAGAGAGAGAGAGAGAGAGAGAGAGAGAGAGAGAGAGAGAGAGAGAGAGAGAGAGAGAGAATCTCCTCTTAGTTCAATTTCTCTAGAGATCCTGAACAATAAACCCATTCAAAGATCACAGTAGCTGATCAAGCTAAGTCTTGATTAACTTAAACTCTTGGGGCCTCATAGTCAAGTACTAAAATAGATAATTTACTTTTTTTTTTGTTTGCAGGGACAGCAAAATACAGTCGCATAATGTGTACAAAGTGCTTGACACATAGTAGACACTGAGGAAGTGGGGTCTTTTCTTCTCTCTGTATTAATGAGCTGTTACAGCTAGGTGGGAGTCGTGGGGCCAGAGAGGCTGCCAGATCCCAAGCTGGGAGTGTGTTGGCAGGGTGCCCAAATTCCACTGTAAGTGAATGGCATCCTCCTCTATGAACTCTGAATGTCACACTGAGCCTGCCTCAGGAGACCTGGCTTAGAGCCCAGCTCCCACACCCGCTATCTGGGACCTCAGACAAGTATTCCACTTTCTCTCTCATCTGTCGCATAAGGGGGTTTCTTTCTCTTCTAAAATGCCTCTGACTTCTTATTAGTCAGTGTCTTTTCTGCATTGTTCTTAGCCTTGCGTTTGAACTCAGATTATAATAGTAGAAACAGTCCAGGCTGTACCATCACTTGTCAGAGTGATGAAATAAATCAGTGGTAACGTTTCCAAACACTGTTGGCCTACAGAATCTACTGAACTCTATTTGGACAACATTTATGCCCTGTATTAGCTTGGGTCCACTCCCACAGTTTGACTAATGAGATGACTTCAGGAGCTGAGCTTTAAGACAAGAAGACAGAGGAGCCTTATTATTAATATCCGTCCTTTAAAACCTTCCCCAAATCATACCTTCTTTGTAGATGCTCATATTTATTCCTGGCTTGGCTCTTTGCAAAGGACTAAGAACTCTAAGATTTTTCTTTCTGTTAAAAGACAGGCTTTCGCATCTCTGCTTGTCTTTGTAATCATTGTAACTCGCAAAACCCATTACTCACTAGGAACACAAACTGAATCCCATTAGAGTGCCATCCTTGACTTCCGAAGCACAGCATTTCTTTTGCCGGATCCTGATAAGTTCCCCATCTCATTACTTTTTTCCCCATTATTAACTACTGTGTTTGTTCACTAAAAGCTTCTGGGAAATACAGAAAAAGAGAAAGAAGATGGAGGAAGGAAATCCTATGTGTGCAACTCACCTAGGAAAATGCTAATATGTTGGTGCTGGTCTGAGCAAAGTAGTAAGTCCCATCTTCTCTGTTGGTTGCCTAAGAATAAGGCTGCACTTTCCTTCGTATTTGCCAACATGCTTTTGTAAACTTCATTTTTAGATTGAGCAAGCAACTCTTTTTTTTTTTTTTTTTGGTTTTTTTTTTTTTTTTTTTTTCGGAGCTGGGGACCGAACCCAGGGCGTTGCGCCTCCTACCCAGGGCGAAACTTCATTTTTAAATGGTTACTCTATATCCCATCGCATATGTAAACGTTCTCCCGTCTAAACTATTCATAACGTTTGACTATCGTAAATAACGTCACAAAGAACAGCACGTGTATATGAAACTTTTTCCATATTGAGATTGCTTCCTTAGGACTAAATTTCAGAAGTGGAATTTCTGAGTCAAAGACTCCAGATCCACACATGGGCTTTTGGCCCACACATTACCACTGACCTTATAGTGGCTACTCCACATACTTCCAACAGAGTTATGAACGAAATGCTATTTTTCCTGTTCTTTCATGGCCTTAAAAGAAGCCCCCACAAGATGCTTCCCAACTGGTCCTGGTAGCTGTTGAGGCTTTTATTTTTCTTCAGACCTGGCAAGCCTGGCTCAGTAAGATTTTCCTGCTGTAGGGGGCAGCGAGCGATCAGTGTGTGGTAGGCAGTTCTCTCCCGTTAGACAAGGCTGTGGGTGTCCTTCAAGGTAAGAGGGCCTTAGAGCAGTGGTTCTCCACCTGTGACCCCTTTGAAGGTGGAACGACCCTTTCACTGGGGCCACATATCAGGCACCCTGCATATCTGATATTTACATTATGATTCATGACAGTAGTGGAATCACAGTGATGGAGTAGCTGTGGAAGGAGCAGTTTTAGGAAGGTTGGGAACCGCCGCTTTGGAAGGATGGTTATTACCTGTGAGCACAGGACTCGTTCAATAGATGCTGCGCTGCCATCTACAAACAGAAAGGAGGCAGTAGGTGATTTCTAGTGCACAAAACGGGGCACTTTGAACTCACTAAGATGGCGTGTTTTCTACTGGTTTTATTTTATATTTTTGTTACATTTTATTTTTGTACGTGAACATGTGAGTGTGCCAGAGAGCCAGGGTGGATGACAACTGGCTGGAGTCAGTTCTCTTCTCCATCGCGTGCATCCCTGGGGTCTTCAGACTGAGCGGCAAGTGTTTTTACCCACTGAGCCATCTCGCTGACCCTTCACTAATTTTATCTTTATTTTAGGGCTTACTTATGTTATTTACATGTACAAATGTTTTGCCTACATATATGTAGGTGCATCATGTGTGTACCTGGTGCATGCAGAGATCAGAAGAGGGTTTGGAAATGGAACTTAGGAAATGAAACTCCTTTGGCTGTTGATGGCTATGTGGGTGCAGGGATCAAAAACTGCTTCTCTGCAAAATTGATGAGGGCTCTTAATTGCCATCTCTCCTGCTACCCCTTCTACTAATTTTAAACAGATGAATAAACCCTAAAGAGCCTTTTGTTTGTCATACACACATACAGACACACATACACATACATACACACAATACATACATATATACACATATATACACATACATATACACACAGACATATACACACAACATACATATACATACACATAAACATACACACATACATAGGCATACATACACTCACACACATGCATACACATATACACACAATACACACAATGCACACATACACAATACACACGCACATAGACATACACACATATGGACACATACACACAATACACACATATGGACACATATACACAAATATACACATATACAATGCACACACATATGGACACTTACACACAACTATACTACATAATATATACATATATACACATACACACATACATAGACATATACACACATGCATACACATATACACACAGACATATATACACATACACACACAGACATACATATACATATACACACATACATGCACACACACACATATATATACACATACACATACATAGACACACACATATACACACATATACACTACACACATACACAGGCATATGTGCCCATAAATATTTAGAAATAATCATGACTGGAATATTTACTATTGTATATACTCTTCAAAAATGTTTATCTTAAATAACATATTTTGCCTGCATGGGGGTTGGGTTTCTTCATTTTCATGGGACAAGACAGTGTGAGACCAACAGGTAGTTGTGAGAGTCGTTAAAACACTGTTTCTCAACCTGTGGGTCACAACCCCTTGGAAGTCGAATGGCTCTTTCACAGTGGTCTCAGATCACATATCCTGCATATCAGACATGAAGATTATGATTCATAGCACTAGCAAAATTACAGTTATGAAGTAGCAATGAAAATAACTTTGTGGTTGGGGCCACCACAAAATGAGGAACTGTATGTATTTAAGGATGGCAGCATTAGGATGGTTGAGAAGCACTGTTTTAGAGAGGACTCCCAGGCAGGAGCAGGGCTGGTGACATATTTGAGCCAATGCCATTAGTGAGTAAATAGCAACTGTTCTTAGTGATTCACTCAGTGATTCACCTCTGAGTCTTCCAGAGGCAGCAGCAGGGGATTGCCACAAGTTCAAGGCCAGCTACAGAATGAGTTTACCAACTTTATTGTCAATCATATTTCATCAATCTGAGGGAACTATGCCCACCCCCTCATGCACACTCACAGCAGAGAAGGGAGCAAGACATAATGATAGTAGAAAAATAAAAAGGCAAGTATAGTGTGCTTTCTCTCATGGAGGTGGGGAACAGGAGGCTGGCAGGTCAGGGACAGAGGACAGATGGTGACAGGGATGAAATTAAGAAAAGCACAATGACACACACATGAAATGTCATAATGAAATCCACTATTTTATACACTAACCCCCAAAATAGTTCATTAAAAAATAGACTCTTCACCAACCAGGCAGCACACACCAGCCGATATGAGGCCACGTCACATACACAGCAGAGGACTGCCTGCTGTGGCCTGTGAGAGAAAACACACCTAACCCTCGAGAGACTTGGGGCTCCGGGGAGTGGGGGTGTCTGGTGGGGTGGGAGTGGTGGTGTCTGGTGGGGTGGGAGTGGTGGGACATCCTCTTGGAGACGGGGAAGGAGGAATGGGATGAGGAACTGTGGGAGGGTAGAACAGGAGGGAAGTAATGACTAGACTGTAAAAAAGTATAATAATAATAATAATAATAATAATAATAATAACAACAACAACAACAACAACAACAACCAGAAAGGCATAAAAAATAGGTTCTTACTACAGTTATTCAAAAGGGAAAGACAGACAGGGAAGGAGTCCAGCTCTACAATGTGGGCTTAGTAGAGGTTGCCCTGTGTTCCCTTCTGCTCTTCCCACAAAGAGATGACAAGTCCAATTTGCCAGTCAGAGTCTCTAGAGCTGTCTGGGCAGAGGAAGGACTAGATCCTGCAGAGTCTTCAAGGAGAGCACCCAGGTGGCGGCAGGGCTCAGGTCCTGCCTGAACCTTCACTTCCGGTAGGTTTACTCTGTGGACTATGATCAGGAATGGGGCAAATTCTTGTTTATCCGCCCCTAGCCATGAAGCAGCGCATCTACCTCCTGCTGTCTCTTCAAAGAGAGGCGGGTCCTGCGGCTGCTGTGAGAACCACACACAGTGTAGACATGGGACAAGCAGAAGGGAAAGGATACCTGTGGTAGGGAGAACTCACTCTCAGTTGCCTGACTGGCATTCTCTGTCGTCTCATCAACTGGCTATCACAACATACCTGTCCATCCGCACCAAGAATTGATAAAGGCCCAGTGCGCCTCCATGGGTGTTTCTGCCATGATGTCTAGCTTGATTGTTTGGTTCCAAGGTTCCTCATTAGATCTTACTACCACAGAACTAATATGCTGGGCTTCAAACACTGTTGAGCTTATGTATTCTCCGCAGAGATGCGTATTCAAGAGGAACCATGTCTGCCCCACCCTACAAAGCTCAGGGCTCTTTGTTAAACTTGGGGAGGGGAATGTGAGCACTTATATATTTCCAGAAAGTAAGGCACCCAAAGAATAATTTCAAGCACCGCAGTTTTCAGAGGAAAGAACAAACATTAGACATGACAACAGACTTCTGCCAATACCAGAAGCAGCTAGCGATGGAGCTGGTGCAAGAGCATGCTTTCTCAGAGTCAGAGCCAAGATCTCCACTTTATTTCCATCTTCAACTCTTAGTCTGTGAGAAGGAATGGTATCCTTGCACCACAACCCAACAGCCCCAGGATATACAGAATGAAAACGTCCTTACTGTGTCTCAGTGTGTAGAATGAAGACACCGGCTGATACACGTTACCCAGTCCAACACACAGGCAGGCACATGTGAATTTTAGTGTTCATTTTTGAAGCATTAGTTGAATGGGCTGAAGACAGTGACCATTTTGTCCTGGCCGTGGTGTATTTTATTCCGCACAGTGTCCAGGATATGGAAGGTAGCCAACAATGATACCCGAAAACATTAGAAGGGAGGTGAGGTTGCACATGGGAGAGGGGTTGGGTAGGCTTTGGACTCGGAGCCTAATTAATATCCATTTCTTTGTGCCCTTCTAGCATCTTTCCAGCTTGGGAGTGTCATGATCTGCCATCTTACCTCATAGGGCCAATGTGGAGACTGACTTGTATATAAGACCCCTCTGAGTTCCCCTAAATGCAACCTCATTAAAAGGAACAAATATAGATCTTTAAAAACATGATTGATTGTTTGAGAGATAGTACCTATCTTTAAATATAGCACTGTTTTGTTTTGTTTTTTTACATGATTTTAGAAAGTTGTCCTGTCCTGGTGTAAACATTTCTTCCCAAGCCAGTTTTCTCAGATTGACTCTGTCTTTTACCTACTATCCATGGAGGAAGGAAGGGCATTGTGCTAACACATATTTCCTAACCCGTGTATATGTATTCTGCCGTTTTTCTCTGAGTTTATTCTGCAGACACCAATTTTAGAGTTAACACAACCTTTCCTTTTCTCTTTGCCCTTTCTTCCAGTTAATAAACACATTCATCCTATGGTATTTCTTACCCTTGCAAGTTTTACTCTAGTTTTAGTGGCTTCAATTTTTTTAATATATTATTTTTTACTTATTCACTTTGTATCCTGCCCCCTCCCAGTCATCCCTCCCACAATCCTTCCCCCTACCCCTTCTCCTCTGAGTAGGTGGGGCCACCCTTCATACCTCCCTCTTGGACCTTCAAGTCTCTGTGAGAATAGACGCTTCCTCTCTCACTGAGGCCAGACAAGGCAGCCCGGTAGAAGAACACATCCCATGTAGAGACTGCAGCTTTTGGGACAGCCCCTAGTCCAGTTGTTTGGGACCCACATGAAGGTCAGGCTGCACATCTGCTACATGTGAGCAGGCAAGCCCAGGTCCAGCTCATATATGTTCTTTGGTTGGTGGTTCAGTCTCTGAGAGCCCCAAAGGTCCATGTTAGCTGACTCTGTTGGTCTTCCTGTGGAGTTCCTCTCCCCTTCAGGGCCACAATCCTTCTTCCTACTCTTCCATGAGAGTCCCCAAGCTCCACCCACTGTTTGGTTTGTCCAAGTGTGTGGTAATGGCTTTATGTTTTAACTAGTCAAGAACATCCGGAAGTCGGTCTATCCCTGAGTTTTGAAACCTACTCAATTTAAGGGAAGCCATAGGTTTTCAGTGTCTTCATATTTTGTTTATGTCATTAAAAATTCCCTAATAAGTCCATTTCCAAGACTAAAGCAATCACTACCCAATCCATAATCCTTTTAAACATAGATCTGTGCTTAATTGGGTGGCTAGGCCATCCATCAGGATGGGAAAGGCTAGAGTGCCTATTTTTCAGTCAGTGTGCCAGGTCAGAAGGAACTGAGGCTGAGTTTTTAAATAAGGTATATTTCTTTCCATTGCTCTCATGCCCTTGTTTTAAGGAAACATTGGTGTGGAATTTGGTCTGGTATTTTCTATATCCTCAGACTTTTTTTTAAAAGTCTAGGTTGATACATATATATATATATATATATATATATATATATATATATATATATATACATATATATATATATGCATGCCCGAAACCAGTACTGAAGCTGTCAATGTTTAATCTGCAGTCACCCTTTTTAAATGAATAAAGTAATGAACAAAAGATACTCCATTCTCAGAGCTTTCTGGTTTCCATGCGTCCACTGAATTGTGATTCAGGTCACACCAGCCTCCCTGACTTGTGTACATCAGTGTTTCTATTGATCTGCCTCTTTTCTTCTCATCTGGTCTGTCATCTTCTGTCACAACTGGGGACCCTAATGAGCTCCCTGGGATTTTCTTTAAAAGCGGCCAAATTGGAAATGGTTAAGAGCCTAAGCCGTGGCCCCTTTGGGGTGGCTCATCTTCTTTGATCTCCCTTTTGTACTGTGCAAGACTTCGCTCTGTGAAGTAAGGCAGACACTGGAATCGAATGGTGGCTACAGCCTCTACCTTTCGGAATGACGCTCAGAAGGAAGGAGTGGGGCCAAACATCAGAATTTTCAGTGCCGATGCAAAGAAGGCATTTGAAGTCAATAATTCCAATTTTAATTGGAATTGTTAATATACCAGTGTATTTTCAAGCAGAGGTTCTGGGGAGGGGAAGGAGAGCCTCAACACTCTCTTGGCGTTGCTGATTTGAACTCAGGGATATGGACCTGTATATCCCTGCTGCTGAAAATTGGCATTTGCACCTTTTAAGTGTGTTCCAAAAGAAAGAAAATCCTTGATTAGTGGTAGCAAAATTGGCTCAGGTGACACTGCGGGGCCCAGTCACATCTACTGTAAGGACAGGAGACCAGTGAAGAAGAAACACCTCTGCTTGGTCCTGTTGTTGTTGTTTTCTTTTCTTTTCTTTTGCTGTTGGCTTTTTATACTCTTGTCTTTTTGAAGTCCTAAAATAGAATCTAAAACTCAGAGCCTGATCTTTCTTCAGACACCGTTCACTGTGTCATCAGTTGTTCCTGCACAGTTCAGATTTGTTGTTCCTCCCCATGGATCAGAAACCGTTGGGTGTGTTATCAAATTCATGGGGACACCACTTGCTACTTGTCCACTTGCTACTTATCTTTTCTTTCAAGCTTACTGCCCTTCCTCCCTAAACGGAGGCAGTTAAGCTATGCCAAACATGCACATTTCCAATTCGCTAATGCAATGTAACTCATTTTAATGAGAGAGGTGGAGAGGGAGAGGGAAAGAGAAGGTGGGAGAGAGAAAACCTAAATCATTACTTGTGGGCTCCCAAGCCAGGTCCAAATCACTGTGGAACTTTACACAAGAGCAGGCCTTTGTAAATGAATATATCTTCATTTATACGTCTAACAATCATACACAGAGGGCTCTTTATCTCCTGGTTTGTTGAAAGCACACAGGCCATGCAATTAAGACAGAAGTTACTAGCTTTGCTTAAAATACTTTTACAAAAATTAGCATCTACTGAATGTGAGAGAAAATATTTGTATATGGTTGTAGGCTTTCCAGGAACCCTGCCCCTTCAGACCCCACACCCAAACGAGGGCTCTGACAAGTTCAGGGCTGGTAGTACCTGTGAAAAGTTTCATTGCCTTTTATCAAAGTTCAGCAGCTGTATTTAGGGAAGAGATATGTATCCCACACAGGACCACAAGCTAACGGAGTGATCGTAACATATGGAATTCATAAAGGCCCAATTACAGGGCCGTCATTGTCTGCTGTGGTTTTAACTCATGTAAGTTATGGATTATACTTTCATGAGATCATAATCAAAAGGTTACTCTTTGGTAATGGCGTGTTAGAACTTCAAAGCCATCCTCTGGGCCTTGAGAACAAAGGCTTAGAAGTTTGAACGTAGGCCAGAATCAGTCTGTACGAGTTAACGATATTCAACCATCCAGAAGCCGGATCAACCTAGCCACACACGTGACCTTTCTCACCACATCAGATCAACAGTCGTCACTAAAAGATGACAGTTGATTCAGCTTTAAGGCCTCTCTCTCTCTCTCTCTCTCTCTCTCTCTCTCTCTCTCTCTCTCTCTCTCTCCCTCTCCATCTCTCCCTCTCCCTCTCCCTCCCTCCCTTCCCCCCGCCCCTCTCTTAAATAAATCAACCTAACCAGGGTGTCTGCTCAAATTTGTCTCAGAACTGCTCGTCGAGACTCGAAAGCGCTGTCATCCACTGCTCTCCTAGAATGGAGTGCTGATCATTAATTAGGGACAAAGCTAGGCAAAGGAATGGCAAGGACTGTGGAATTTGCAGAAAAGTGTCTTGGAAGCGAGAAAGGGACTGGGTGCCGTATACAACAAGTCAGAGTATAAAGAAGGTTGCGGTTCATCCTAGCATTCTGGCGTGCCTTAAGTGAACGACAAAGGAAGACTGTGGGATTGGCTAACACCACAAATGGAAAGTCGGTTGCCTCCCCTTGGCTCTTAACGTTCTCAAATAAGTATTGAAGTGGGCTTAAAACCATTACTCCAAATAAGCAAAATGCCATCGTGGGGAGTCAACCTTGCGCTCCTTCCCAGCTAGCCCGGAAGCCTCCAGTGTTTTTCCCTGGGCATTGCGATGGATCCTTGGGTCCGTGCCCTGGGGTTGAGATGAATCCTTAGAATCATCCTTGGGTTTTGCTCATAGCCTCGGGTGGTAAAATGTCCTCAGATTATTGTTCTGGTCTTCATTCAGAGTTAATGCTTCTTCCCTGTCTGGGCTGTAGGTGGTGGTCTGGGAGCGGGGAGGGGCGTTATGGTTGCTGCACCTCATTAGGCCCCTTCTGTTTCCCTGTAGATGGAG
The DNA here is from genome assembly GCF_021556685.1 of Rattus norvegicus. NCBI lineage: Eukaryota > Metazoa > Chordata > Mammalia > Rodentia > Muridae > Rattus > Rattus norvegicus. Next base: position 66,286,924 of record NC_141540.1, read on the forward strand.
GCCTAGGAAGAGGCAACAACACAGAAAAGAATCAAGGCGGAGGGGGGTAGGGTTTTTGTGACTTACTGGAGTGTCCTCTGGGCCAAAAGACGTTTAGAATTGTGTCGCTCTCCTGGAGCCCTCCCCTGGAAATGTTGATGGCCTTGCATGTGTTGAGATGGAAGCTCCAGCTTCCTCTGCTGGATGCTGGTAGCCAGGGTGGTCCATTCGGTCCACAGAGCCTCCATGTTGTTTCCTGAGCATGCCAGGTGTGCTGCTGTCCCAGACACTTAGTCTTAACTGTTCTCTTAACCTTTCCCTGACACATGTTTGCTCTCCCTCTGGTCTAGCCTCTGGTAAGTCGTCGTCTCATAGCAAGCAGCCTTTCTGTTCCTACTCTCTAAAGAGCACCCCCCTTCCACCACCACCCCCAACCCCTGCCGTGCTAATTTTAGTCCCCCGTCTTTAGTCTGCTTTGCCTTCCCACGCTGCATACAGCTCTTGGCCACTGAAGCATTTTGTTTTCCACTTCTGTCCTCTTCTTCACCCCATGGAGAGCAAGCTCTCTGAAGACCAGAGCTTGAGTTCATCACTGAATACTGCACCCCAGCCCCCGAAGCCATGTCTGGCCCATATTGAGAAGGTTCAGTAAGAACCCACTAATAACTAAAAGAAGGAATGGACAAAGAAAGACTGGTTGAATAGGATGCTTTTCTTTTGTTGTTTTGTCTAAGTGAAAACATTATTATTATTTGATATTATTATTATTATTATTATTAATGATTACTGCCATTGGTTAGAATTGACTTACTTTAAAATCTCTACCATGCTAGGAGCTGTTGGCCAAAATTGATTGCTGAAGCAGGAGATAAAGTCTGTAAGAAGGAAACAGGTTTTTAGAAATCTAGACACAGCATAATTTAACTACAATATCTTACTGACATATGATTTCTCTCTATTCCCTTAGTAACATAGGAAATTGGCTGTAAAGGATAAAATGTTAATGTATTTTTAAGAGAAAATTCTCACTTCCTTAAGTCCAAGCCCAAAAAAAAAAAAAAAAAAAAAAAAAAAAAAAGGCCAGAATTTCTCAAAGGAGGGGTCAATGTCCTGTCTTCTCTAACTCTTCTCTTGTCTGATGTGGCACTGGCCTCTATCGCTAACACTCAGAGCCAGCTCAGACCTGTGCCTTCAATCTCTGATGCTGCAATAGAACCAACAGTTTCATGTGTGCCAGGGGACCGCTCTGTCACAAGCTCCATCCCTGAACCTTTTAAAGTTTGATATAGGAGCAGAGTCTTGCCAGGTGGCACAAGCTGGTTCAGACTTGTAATCCTCCTGCTTCTGTCTCCCAAGTGGCTGGGATTGCAGGTGTGTGATCACACTCAACTGCTTTTTGCTTTTTAAACAGTGAGAATTCACCTCGCGGTTGTCTCTGTGATATGAAAAGTTTCTATCAATTAGGGAAATGAAAAAACGTGAGTTAGGGTAAAGAAAAAACATGAATAAGTAAGTAAATGTGGACTATATGTCACATATTGTTCTCTATGAGTTACATATAATATACATATAACTTAAGAGCTTTAAAATACTCCTTGATATGATGAAGCACACAGCTAGTATTTAAATTTCCTATTATATGTTGCAAATTCCACATAAGGTCCACATCCTCTTGCCCCTCTTGGTCTCTCAATCTATGGTTTCCCCTCCATCTTTCACCTTAGAAAAGTGACTGAAGCTTTCTGTTCTTTTAAAGAAACTGAGTCCCTATAAAGTCTGTAAGTGAACAGTCTACTTTCTATGGCCTAATTGTGTCTCCGTGGTATGGTTCAACTTGTCCATCTGTCATCTACATTTTCTATTTGATGATATTAATGAACTTATTTTAAAATTAAAGAGAATTCAGCTTCTTCAATCCTTTCTCTAACTCTTCCAATGGGGACCCTGTTCTCAGTTCAATGGTTGACTGTGAGCATCCTCCTCAGTGTTTGTCATGAGACAGCTATATCAGGCTCCTATCAGCATGCAACTCTGGGCATCATCAATATTGTCTGGGTTTGGTGGCTGTATATATATATGGGCTGGATTCCCAGGTAGGGCAGTCTCTGAATGGCCATTCCTGCAGTCTCTGCTCTAAAATGTGTCTCCATATTTCCTCCTATGAATATTTTTGTTCCCCCTTCTAAGAAGGACTGAAATATCACACTTTGGCCATCCTTCTTCTTGAGCTTCATGTGGTCTTGTAGATTGTATCTTGGATATTCTGAGCTTTTGGGCTAATATCCACTTATCACTTATCACTTAACATTTACCGTTTCATTTTTATTTTTTTATTTTTATTATTTTTTACAACAACACACACCATGTGTGTCTTTTTGTGACTGGGTTACCTCACTCAGGAAGAGATTTTCTAGTTCCATCCTTTTGGGGATTTGCAACCCCATAAGAACAACAAAGAGTACCAACCAACCAGAGCCCCCAGGGACTAAACCAAAGAGTGCACATGGACAGACCCATGGCCCCAGCTGCATCTGTAGCAGAGGATGGCCTTGTCGGGCATCAATGGGAGGAGAAGCCTTTGGTCCTGTAAAGGCTCGATGCCTCAGTGTAGGGAAATGTCAGGGCGGGGAGGCAGGAAGGGATTGGTGGATGGGGAGGGGGACACCCTCATAGAAGCAGGAGGAAAGAGGATGGGATAGGGGGTTTATGGATGGGAAACCAGGAAAGGGGATAACATTTGAAGTGTAAATGAAAATCCAACCCCCCCCAAAAGAAAAGAAATAAAAGAGAGAGAATATTCCACTTCTGCTTGCACGTGCTAACTCAAACTTTTGGAGACTTAGACACAAAGATTGTTAGGGGCTATTCTCAAGTCCCTGCTCTGTTTCTGAGTCCTGCTGCTTGTACTCACAGCACAAGGATGATCAAGCTGAAGACCTTAGAGGTTACTCTTGATCCCACACCTCCAGCCCAAGCACCCAGAATCCTAGGCAGTTCCCCTCCATGAGCTTATGCCTCCCTCTCCCAGGAACCCATACCACTCTGTCCAATAAAGCACTTTGCCTTGATCCTGTTAATGCTGACCAGCATCTGTTGACTGCTTGCCACATGTCAGCTTTCGACATCACCCTACATACATTTACTCCTCACAACCTCATTGTGAACGGGATGATGGCCTTCCTCAGCCTCCTCAGGCTTGCTGACATCCAGCCAGAGCTGTTTCCTACTGTTTTCCCTCTGCTGGGAAAAGTTGCCTTCTCCCCTGTGTAACCTCCTCTCGTTGAGCAGATCTCCGTTTTTCCATCCTTCCATGGGGCAAGTCTTTACCACCCCCACAAATAGATCAAAGTCACATCTTAGGTCACCGTGCGGGTCTCTGTAACTCTATCGTAGTCCTAGATTTTTAAGAATTATTCAATGGGAGACTAACTTCAAACTCTACAGAGACAAAAACTAAGAAGGTAGGTGGCAGTTCTTAATTGTTTTTTAAGTTGTATACTCCTTAAAGACTATAGAAGAAACAAAGGTCCATTTTTCTCAGAAAAAAAATTAGTCATATACCTATGGACACACAAGTACAGATTCCAAGGGTGTGTGGAACTATATGCAGAGCTTCAATTTCAGGTATAGTTTTAAGGAGGAAAAGCACATAACACAACTAGGGAATAAGTAGAGGCTAAGAAGGGGAGAGACAGCTGCCATTTGTACATCAAAGAAGGACGGTTGCTTATGGAAAAACAAAGTCCAGAAAAACACAGATGGAGACATGTTCTCTGGAATTCAAAGATCATGGGTCTTTGTACTGAGACGGAAAAATGACTGAGCAAGACTATGAAGGCCATGATTATACTCTTCTGGAAGTGATGGGTTTTAGAGACAGAATCCGCATTCTCCCGTGTGCATGAGGAAAGATGACATCATTGATGGGGGCCAGGCTCTGGGGCTCGGGAAAGGAAAATGATGGGGCGTGATCTGAAAGGACCATTTGTTTGCAGGTGGATAGATGAGAGCTCTAAGAATTCATTTTGGGTAATCATTGTTTTGAGTTGAGAGAAGGAAGGGGGATTGAGCGAGGACTTTGGAGAAACAATGGGATTATGTAGAAGGGAGAATTCAAAGAATTACCCAGGGATCTTGACAGACAGACTTGGCCACACAGATCTAGCCAGAGCTCAGAATCCCTCCGGTATCCTGGGGGGCGGGGCAGTCAGAGCCACAGAAACCTGACTGTGGTTGGTGGGTTTTTATCATCGGCTTTACCCACGAAATGGATCGGAGCCTGCATCTGTCTCTCCCTTCCAGAAACAGGACAAACAATGGACACATAGGCAAATACCGCAGGGATGCATGAGCTGACTGCAGTCAAAGGGTGCCTTGGGGGCTGTTGAGGTGGCTTGGTGTTTGCTGCCAAGCTGACGATCTGAGTCGGCCTCCTGGGACTCGCGTGATGGAAGCGCAGAGCCTTACAAGTTGCCCTCTGACCTTCACGTGAGCACTGTGACACATGCATGCGCCCGCACACGCACACACACAAGATAAATGAATGTTCTGAAAATGTCCTCAAAAGAGCAATTTTAAAAAGGCAGTGACTTTTTCTAAAGTGTAAAATGAAATGTAGAGAATAAATGGATAGCCTTTTACCGTGCTAGTAAAACTTAGCCCTCTGGATTTTGTATCCATGAGGTTATATTTCCCTTTTCCAGTTTGGCTTTTAGAAACAGGACAAGCTAACCATTGGAGAATATCTTGCAGTTGGTATTTTGACATATGGAATTTCAATTTCATGAGCAAAATATTTAAATTCAGACAGACCCCATGACTTTCTCCAAAGTACTTTGAACGATATTAGCCTAAGCTAAGAAGAAGAAAAAAAAACCCTATTTTTAATCTTTTTTTTAATGAAAGAAGCAAGTTAATACTGTCCATGTGGATTCAATAAAAATATATTGAAGGATTTTTGAAAACTACGTAGACCTCAAAACCTTAGGAAAACATGACCTTGTTTGAAATATTTTGAAAGTCATCACTGAGAATCTTTCCTGATGTTTCTAAGTCAGTTAAAATATCCAAACACTTGTTACCACTAGAATGAGTAAGCGCACCTATAGAGATAAGTACACACCACACAGAATGGAGAAAGGAAGGCAACACTCCTCTTGCCTTTTGGGCACAATTTACATGTGTTTCCCAAGTTCGTATGTCCATTTTATACATGCTCTGTCCAAAAAAGTGGAACGTGCCGATACCGACCCCGTGACATGTGTGAATGAGATGCTAGTGAAGAACACGTAGACTTCAGGATGGTACAGGCAATTGTTCATCTTTAGTAACGATTAAGGAAAGTTCTCTCAGCATTTTTTCCCTGCCTCAAAGCAAATGAAAACTCACCATTGTGTGAAGCTTTAAAAGCAAAAATCAGATATGTCCTTAGACAAGAAGACGGGGGTCTCTTTTCTCCTCCTCTCTGAACACTCGCCTGCTACTGAAGCTTAACCTTAGCCCTCATGTTTGCCAGCAATCGGTGAGCTTCCCATTCAGACTCTCCTCATCTCTAAAGTGCCAGGTAGAACACACGTAGCTTCTATTTCTCTCTTAGGTCCCTCATCGTCCTATATTTTAATTACCCAGCATGGCATAAGGGGAACTGGAAGTATTCAGAAGCCCAAGGCTGCCGACAGTGGGCATGTGGGCATGTGGGTAGTCTGCTGAAAGCCATGTGCAGAGAAGGGCTATATCTGTAGTTAGAGTCTGGAGCTCAAACCCAGCACATGAGAGGCACACATCCTACCAAGGAGATCTTCCTCCAGCCCTACAGAGAGGAGCGAAGCTACGCTCTGTGCACTTCTCCCTGCTCCCTTGGCCTTGAGACAGACCTGGAAGAGACTTTCCTACCATCTAATGCCATCTACTTACTTTTCTAGTTTCCCTGTTCCCTTTCTACCTCAAAATAGATACCTTAACTTTGGGGTCATTTGCTACAAAGGCTCGGCCGTAGCCCTCTGTTGCCCCTGGGTCTTGCGGAATTCTGAAAGAGAGCAACTAGCCAATGGCCTGTCAGCTTGCCAGGTCTGTTTCTGGTTTTCAGAAGCAGTGATGATTCCAAACGCTAGGAGGAAAAATGGAAAATGTCTTAGAAATTTCAAATTTATGGGAAGCCCAACTGTGTGATCTCTTGCCAGTTTTAGTTTACAAAACTCGCATGGTCCCAGATGTGTTTACTTGAACTTTAAGCTTTAATGTCACCATTATATTCCAGTAATTTCACTCGCTACACCCAGCCCACTAGCCGTGGTCTGGTTTGGTGTGCATAAAGATGATCACTAGAACAGAACAACCGGGCTGCCTGGTATTCCCTCCCTATGCAGCTTTCCTCGCAATGCCAACTAGTGAAATAACTGACTATTCTCTGTGGAAAGGTGCTGTTTCTTATTTTGATTTTGTACACACAAAAAACTTTTTCCTGAAAGCCAGTTGCAAAAGAAGGCACAGGGAGGGAGGGCATAGTTGATATTCCTACAATTCCCAGTCTTATTACAATTACACCCTGAACGTTACAGAAAGCAAAGAGACTAGAGCTCCAAGTGGCAGAACTTATGGACACCGCTATTCTTCAGAGGCAGACTCTGTTGATGTTGTCCATTTATCTTCCTTCTGGGAGTCTCATGGCCGAGGGTTTGTTCCAGAATAAGCACAAACTACACACAGAGTAGCTGGATATCAAGTATCATTATTTATTTGGTTGCCCTTTAAAACAAAAGCTGTCCATATATGTTCTATGTGAGCAGCAGAGGGTGACCAGGCCGCAAAGTTGGAGACATCCTTCGACCCACAGAGCCAGTCAGTGATTGTCAAAACAGAAAGTTCTGCCCTGCAGGAGAGATGGAAACTAGTGTTACCACAACGTGTTCTAGAGTGCAGTGCTAGACCTTTCTCTTCACTTCCCGGAGAGTTTTCAAATTCTTTAATTGTGCCTGTCTCCAACAATCTATTGGGGGGAAACATATCCACATATGCCACTCTTACCTACCAGGAATCCACAGTTGCTAGGGACTGGACACTTAGCCTAGTGTCCTGCTTAAAAGGAGTAAAAGCTAGGTGTGTTCCCATCAAAACTTTGTTTAGTTCGGAAGTCATGACACATATTTGTGAGCGGTTGAACAGTATTACACAGTGGTTTATTTATTGGGTCACCACGTGCTGATTGAAGTCCAGAGAAGTCAGCCTAGGTGAAGGCACTGAGGTGAATATGGCTGTGGTGGCACTGCAGGCCAAGAGAATTCCAGGAGATGATACCTGTTGAAGGGGAAGACATGAAAATACTGACAAGGTAAAGACCTCATCCAGGAGAGAAGGAGCATCAGGAAAGGACCCAGACATGGGATAAATGATATTTTGATATTTCAATGAGAATGGCAGTTTGTTTTGTGGCTGTTTTTTTTTTGTTTGTTTGCTTGTTTGTTTTCTTAAGGAAAGCAAGGAGGACTTATAGCAATGCCAATATGAGAGAGAAAAGGTTGGGTTAGAGTTGAAAGAACGAAGCAAAGGAGAACAACTCAGGTAAAGGTAGCACAAGAAAGGGGAAGATAACTTTCCAGAGCCCCGCTCAAGGGACACAAGAGAGAACAAAAAAAGACAGTGAACCACGCATAGGGTCTTTGCTATTGGAAAAAGAATAGTACCATTCCCAGGCCTGAAGAAGCCAGCTGTATCAGGTGATAATGAACCAGGATTCGAGAGTGTACGCATGGGCAGGAGGCAGGAGGAGAGAACGTTCTGCACTTGGGCAGGAGGCGCTCACAGCACTTGTTGAGTTGTAGCCACCCACAGGCTCATTCACATCGCTCCGGTACAATATCTGAGACGGGTGACTTACAGTGAGGAATATAGTTATTAAGCCCATGGACTGGGGCCTCTAGAGAGGCCAGCAGATTATGGCAGCAGCAGGCAAGGTTAACCATTCGGTGTCCATCCAGGAAGCAGAAGGAGTGCCCCAGGAGGTCAGGATTCTCTTTGAGGGCGTGTCCCCCATGGTCTAAAGACCTCCCACAAGGTCCCATCTCTGTAAGAGTCCCTCACCTTACAACTGCACCATCTGGTCACTTTAGGGGACACTCATTCAACCAAAACAATCATCACCTAAACGGTGTCTATAAGAGGATTAGGAAATTGGTACAAACACGACGAGAAAGGGAAGAAGGATTAGGTCCTTGTAGTTCAGTCCAGGTGAAGTCACTGGGAGAAGGAGTCTGGGTGTACCATGATGACGGTGACTGCTGGTTGTTCGAGGTTTGCTGTGATCAGAGCAGAGAGAACTGGTTTGGACTTGCAGAGAAAACAGAATGTGCAAGGTGATTCAGCAGTACATTCTGGAGCTTGAAGGGTGAATGTTGTGTGTAATTTTAGAAACATGATTGCTCTTTCTTGTGAGCTTTGCCACTCTCTGGGAGCTGCAATCACTCTCCGGTGGCCAACCACCCGGCAGCCAGCTCCACCAATCTTCTAACAACCACCAGGCTGTGCTTTCTGCTGTCCAGGGGAGTTGCCATAGATGGAAAACACCAGACAGTTCTAACACTTTAAAACCAGCCAGATAACACAACTGCTGGGCACAGAATCTATTGCTCTAAAACCAGTTATCCTCTGTCAGGATTCCACCCGAGGCTGAGGCCACCACTGGTTCTACGTTCTACTCGCCCCCAGGCCTTACATGGTGTCCATGCTCCTCTCCCCAAGGCCTGGCCAACATCCCCCCGCCCTCCCTCCACTTCCTCCTGCCTGCCTGCCTTCCCTCCTTCCTTCCTTCCTTCCTTCCTCCCTTCCTTCCCTCCTTCCTTCCTTCCTCCTCTTCCTCTTCCTCTCCTTCTCCTCCTCCTCTTCTCCTCTTCTCCTTTTCCTCCTTCTCCTCTTCCTCCTCTCTCTCCCCCTTCTTGTCCTCCTCCCCATCCCCTTCCTCCTCCTCATCCTCCTCCTCCTCTTCTTTTCTTCCTCCCTCCCCCGCCCCCATCTCTTCTCTTCTCTTCCTCCTGGGACCCAGAAATCCCACCTCTTTCTCTTCTTCCAGCAACTGGCTTCTTCCATCTGTACTGACATAATCAAGAAACAATTGGGGAATCAGATTTACTATCAGCCCCTCCCCCTACAGGTAAGGAGAAGGTGAGGGCTGTCAGTCTTCTGTCATGCAGGAGGCAGATTATCTTAAGCATTGAGCATGCCTGCTCATTTTGTTGGGGTTTTAACCTTGTACTGTTCCCTTTCTTGTTTATTTAGATAGATATCTCCCCACCCTCCCCATACAGTACAGGAGCTATTTTATGGCCCACGATACTTCTCATACCTAGTACCCTGCTGATCTGAATGCTCTTGAATGCTATAATCATGGTAGACTGTTAAAGGACAGTAGAGAGGCATAAGACTGGGAGTTGGGGTATAGTCAACACTCAGCATGGATTATTTAAAATGTTGAACCTACTACCTGCCCTAGGCCTTGAGTCTGCAAGGGTTTTAAATATCCTTTGGAGCAAAGAGGAAACCTTTAGACTTTTACTTTTCTCCTACGGCCACTTGGGTCAATATCATGATAGAGTTTAATAGAGGTTTGGGGGCCATGGTCTTATGAAAGACTGATTCAGAGGTCTCTGTGGTTATCATGCTTATTAGACTAAGCATCGTCTCCAAGCCTAGGAGTTCAAAGGTAGAAAAGAAACACTAGATTCCTCCCAGTGTTAATGTGGGTCTCTGCTTCTTTTTCTCTGTCTGTCTTCCAAAAGCCCCAACCAAAGGCTTCTGAGTTGTTCAACTCTGCCTCTTAAGAGATGTCTTCATCTGTCTGGACGGAATGATGCCGATTTCAGCCAAGTTCATTGGAGGCAAGATGAATGGCTTCCAGCACTCCTCCCTTGATAATATTTGTGTGCCTTTTATATTTCTCCATGAAAAGAAATTGTTTTACTGTGCGGCAGACCAGTCCAGCAAAAATTTTTTTCAGCAATTTAATTTAAAAGTGACCCGATCATTCTGCTGAATAGACTCATTCTTTGTTTGAACACAAAACACTCTTCATGTATTTCCCAAAACACTGCTCTCCTTACCTCTCTACCTGAATTTCCACTAATGTCATTTAATAATAAAAAAAAAACGTACTTTTTCCTAATAGCAGTCTCCAATATAACTTTGCTGTTACAGTTCATACGCAGAGCTCCTTTTATCTAAGTAATAAATCTGTAATTTGTGAAACTTGTTCCCAAACTCTCAGGCTGGTTCTCTGTTCTTTTTGGCATAGAGTTTGGATTTTATTCGCCTCCAAATAAGTTTTTCCAATGGAGAGATTGGGGTCTAGGAATATTTATTATATTATAAATAAGGTAAAAATGGAAAGTTCTGTCTAGAAGGTAGAACATGACATAAATCTAACATTCGTTTGAGCGGCCATTTATGACTTTTTAACTTAAGTCCTTAAGTTAAATGCTGTGGCAATGACACACACACACACACACACACACACACACACACACACACACACACCTGGTAGCAATAGGTAGAACTCTTTACAATGGTAAATAGATTTTTCTAAGAAGCCAGGGGTCAAGGCTAGACAAAATGTTTAATTTGCAAGTAACCTTCAAGTTAGAATATTTAAGATGTAATTAAACAAGTAAACGGGCAAGAATCTTTTGAGAATGCACATGTGTGTGAAATGAATATGGGACTGGTGGAAGACCCCAGCAGGTCAAGGCCCTGTAGCCAAACTTGGCAACTTAGGCTCAGTCCCAAAGACCCACATGACGAAGGACTGAACCAACTCCCAGAAGTTGTCCCCTGACATCCTCACGTACTCTGTGCCACCAAGAACACTAAATAAATAAAAAATAAAGTTGAAATGTAATAAGAAAAACCTTACAAACCCAAAACCAAACCAAGTACGAAGAAAATTGTGTACTTCAGAGATGAGAGCACAATTGCTGTCCTCAGTACGAAGGGTAAGTAGACAAGGTTTGCTCCTTCTGCTGACAAGATCTAAGAAATGGTTTTGACCAGTCTGTGCATGGAGACTTCTTAGATCCAGAATCACAGTGACTGGTAGTAGGAAAACTAGAATGTGTACCAACGACCAAAGAAACTAAAACAATACCCGAAGTCCATAGTGTAGCGCCAATAAGGCCGGGGTATTCTAGAGAAACCCATCTGGCTCGGTCTCTCCCTGCTCTGTAGTCACACTAAGCCTACTTAGAAGACAGTGAACCTTAGAGACCTAAGTCTTCCTGGCCTGCATTATGTGATGCTACAGAGAACTGAAGGATCCTGGAGGTTGCATTTCCAGGATCAAACTGAGCTCCTCCCTGATCCACACGGCCTTCCAACATTATGGAAAAATTTTTGGAAAAAACATTCGGGAATGACCTTAACGCCCATTGTTCCTCTTACACATTCAAGGATCTGAACCAAGGATGGTTGTGTGAGCATGGATGCCCAGAACTGAGCTCCAGTGCTCACTCAGATCAGTCATGGCCGCTAACCGCCTGGACCTGTCAGTGGGTCCAATGCTTGCTTTTAAGTTCATTCATTAAACTTCACAATAAAACAGACCACACACTGAAACTGTGGAGAAAGTGGAAAACAATTTTTTTTAAAAGTTATTATCAGTTCTAGTTCCGCAATGTCTTAATCTCAATGTTCCAGTTTTCTTCTTATTAACAAAACCATTTAAAAACAAAAACAAAACAAAAAGCCCACTAGTTTCTTACCAAAACAACCTTAAAGTTTTACAAATGTAACTTTAAACATATCGCATACAGGAAGGCAGTTTTAATTCCCAAAGTGATAAAGCTCAAAGGTGTGTTTGCGGGGTAACGGGGTAACGTATTGTGTAGGATTTGAAGTCTCTTGGTCTACCCTTGCAGGTTTTTACCGCCACTCTTTAATTAGTAAAGTCTCATTAGTACAGACTTGCTGTTGACTTTGGCACACGGTGTCTGTCAGCGGGCTTTGCTGTGCTTTTGTTGTTTGCTCTTTTCTCATCTTTGGTGGCACGGATAACCAGAAAATAGTTAATTATAGTGGGGTCCGGCGTCAAGTCCTTTCACAGTGCCACTTCGACTGTGTTTACAATAAAATGTTTTAGTGATAAATACCATGGAATCAAGTGCAGAGTGGGTACGGTTGATAGAAGTCATTGGAAACACCTGGGTCTCTGAAAACTGCTGTCCTTCTCATCAATTTTTCTGCAGGGACAGAAATACTATTCATTCTTCCCCCTCAAAGGAATTCATTGTAAATTGAATTACCTTTCCTGACAGCCTTGCTTTCATGAGTTTTCTTCAGATCTCTGCCTTCTCTTCCATAGGGGGACACTCCTCTGTTTCGTGAACCGACCCTCCCCCTTCAGCAGATGAACTTAATAAACGAATTCGCCTAACTCTGTCACTCTCTAAGGGAACAAACGCAGTGGACTTCTGGACGCTTTGGAATCACTGCTTCAAACCAAAGAAGGGGGTTTGGTTAATGAAGGTGCTGTTTTGGCTCCACGAACCCAGGGAGTGTTTCTTAGCTCACTGTTCACGTAGACAGACTCTGTGGCAGCTGCAAGTCTATCTTTATCTTCCAGGAAGTCTTTGGCACGCGACAGTGATTTAAAGCAGAGAGTGGTTTGAATGGCTTCTGTGCATTCTTCCTATTTTCCATGTTATAAAATAAAAACTAGACTGAATGTAAGTGAAAATCGCATTCTTTGAGGAAAAAACCCCTGCAGTCTCACTCAGTACTCCACGCGTGGACTGTAAGTCATGTCTGTGACTAACCAATCCAGAGCTCTGTCCCTACAGAGGGTGGCCTGACCTCCCCGCTTGCCTACCTTGCAGGCTCACGTGTGCCCTTTATTACTCGCTCGTTATTCTTAAGCAAGAACAGATTGTTCCTAACCTAAGCCATGTTTTTAAGAGAGAGAGAGAGAGAGAGAGAGAGAGAGAGAGAGAGAGAGAGAGAGAGTGTGTGTGTGTGTATGTGTGTGTCTTCAGAAGACAAAAGGAGGTATCAGGTGCCCTGGGGCTGGAGTTAGACCTGGAGTTGTGAACCTGGGAACTGAACTCTGGTCCCTTGGAAAAGCAGCAAGTGCTCTTAACTACTCTCCATCCAGCCCCCACGAGCATCAAAGCACCACGGTTAGACCAGCCATAACTATTTTCTGTCTTGGTGGTCACCTGAGTAGCAAGATGTTTTCCATAACTATTGACATAGTGTGAAAATGAAGATGTTTACATTGTAAAGTTTTATGGCTTCTTGTCATTCCAATGTTTTTGTTTTATGTTGTTTTAAGCTTTTAGGCTTCTCTCTCTATTGAATGGACACCTTCAATGGAAACCTTTCAAACTTAATGACACCATCTTTAAATTTGGGGCTTTAAGTGTCTTTTTTGCCATTAGATTTCTATTTCATTAATCACTATTTATTACAGCTCTACAAATTCAGACTAAAAGATTCCTCTTAGATTAAAAAAACAAAGCAAAACAAAAAACCAACTAATGATCCAAGAGGCTGAGCTGGATTCTCTAAGGGCTGGTCGATAATTGTTTTGATATATCTTATGATAATATTGTAGAAGTTAAATGACCTTTTGAGCAAGCAAGCTCTAAATAAATGCTTTGAGCATTTTAGGGACTCTCTTCCTTCCAAGCATGGTCCAATTCCATTGGTACAAAACAAGGGATGTGAATTATGGCTATACGATGTCTTAGATGTCTGGGGCTGAAGATTTCCCAGAGAGAAAAAGATTACACTCCCTTCACGTGGATGGTCCATCCAGAAATGCCTTCTCAATCACTGTGGTCTCCCTGGTGCTGACTGGTAACACCTTTTGTTGTAGGCAGAGTACTTCTATGAGTTCCTGTCGCTGCGCTCGCTGGATAAAGGCATCATGGCAGACCCAACTGTCAATGTCCCTCGGCTGGGAACAGTGCCTCACAAGGCATCAGGTGGGTGGCCTTTGCTTCGGAGAAGGGTTTGCCTCTAAGATTTAATGGGGATGAGGATCCACTTGTCATCCATTAGAGGGATTATGGGATGCTCTCCTGAGGAGAGCTGTTTAATTTGGGGCAGATTAGTCATCATCCTTCAGGCAAAGAATTAGGATGAGGATAAAGAAATGATGGGTTTACACTTTCCTCATATCCCAGTGTAGCCCAGACCACACCCAAGTCATTAGTTGATTCTAGTTCCTTTCTTTAATAAAGGGAGAAAGATAACAGAAGATAAACACATCTGATTAAATGGATCTATACACACACACACACACACACACACACACACACACACACACACAGCAAAGTTGGTTGGGAATGAATGATAAACAAGACAAAGTTCCCCAACGTCACAACAGTGTCAGAAACCCTGTAAGGGACAGACGGACATCAATGCAAGCCTCCAGGTCTACCCCTTCTGCTTGGCTGAGAAAACCATGTGTGAGATTTGGTCCCAGCCTTTTACCTTGTGTGATACCTGCACAAGGGTTACCTAACTTGATCATGGTGAGACCAGAACTGTAGCTCCATTTTAGAAGCTTAGGAAAATGAAGGCTCTCACAGTGTAACTGATATGAACAAAGTCAAATGTTAGCGATAAGTTCAAACGAAGTCAAGGCTAGAGCCCAGGATTTCTGGTCTTTAGGAAACAGAAAGTGCCCCTGTGTTTTGTCATCTATGTCGTTAGATTTGACACTTCATGACCAGCACCATTTAAGGACTTTTCTGTCAGCTCTTACCCTCATAAGGATGAAACTATTTTAACATACCTGTTATGAATATGCTAGCATTTGTTTCTCCGCCCCCTCATCTTCTTTTTTTTTTTTTTTTGGTAATGAGATTGTGTTTTTAGAGTTTTCATGCTATAAACACCATGAAGAATGTCCTTTGAAACTACTAGACGCTCACAGCTATAAGGGAAGGGGTCCTATTTGTCTGACTTACTTAGGCTCCTTCCTAATGCAAGGCTCAACAAACAGATTTTCCTTCTGGGATAGAACACCTGTCCTGATTTTATTAGACTGATGTGAAATCTCAGTGCAGCCTACCGATGTTTTTGTATTGAGATAATAGAGGTTTTATTAGTTTTTATTTGTGACATAAAATAGGTTTCCTTATCTTTTATCACTTCCTTCAAGTTATTGGTTCTTTATTATTTATGAGTGGGAGAATTCATATTGCTAAACTTACCTTTCCCCTTTGCAATTTCCCCCATTCCTTTTATGTTTCAAAATTAAGACCCATTTCGGAAAGCTGCCAAGTGATCATTTAAACGTGCTTTTGGTATCACATGAGAATTTGTTTCGGCAGTCAATGAACGAGGAGCAGGAGCCTGTGTTGTTCTCGGTCACTGGCTTTCCTGATGGAAGAGGCTCTCTTGCTGTGCCCATACATTTCTGTGCATAGCGTCAGCATAGTGTCAGCATGCATAGCGACAGCATGCATAGTGGCAGCATCATAGTGGCAGCATGCATAGTGGCAGCATGCCCGTGGTATTATTGGGGTTTTTTAAATAAGTGATGGTGGCCCCTACTTCTAATGTCATTCTTCTGGAAATGTTAAGAAATTGTCAAGTGTCAAGTGAGAATCCCTTCAGAAACTGACTTGAATCTGTAGGGTGATTAAGAAGTGAGGCCCCTTTACAGAGACTGGGTTGCTATGGTCTGCCCTTTCCAGAGGACCTGTGTGGCATGCGACAGTGGGACTTGAGGGTAGCCTTTCTAGATCCCAGGGGAGCAGGATCCTAGCTCCTTGCAGTCATCTTCCCAGTGCTGTTGTGAGAAGCAGCCTCCCAGGTAGGAGCGAGACCCAGGGCATTCACCGCTCATCTGCATGGGAGAAAGAGCAAGGGTTTGTATTTTGGAGATTCCAATGCCTGAGATTAGTTATCTTAAGGACATGGACATCCTACTCCAAATACATGGATGTTTTGATTCCATTAAGATAGCAGCATCCTCAGGGCTTTACTAGCTCAGGGAGACAGCAAGCACCCAACTCTGAAAGTTCTTGGAATGCAGTCACTACATTAGCTCTTGCCATGGGATGTGATTTTTTTTTTAGCTAAAGATAATTCTGTATACATTTTTCTTGCCTGCCCCCCCTTTTAAAGAAGAAACTAAGAATGAACACTTAGCATGTTTCTCACTGTCCAATTTATATTTTAATTTATTCCCTTTCCTTTTTCTGACTAGCAAAACTCAACGTGGAAGCTCATGAGAACTCATTAAGTCATCAGCTCAGTCCGCTGCAAACTCATTAAGTCATCAGCTCAGTTCGCTGCATGGCTACTTTGGCTGAGCCTCCAATAAAACTCAAATCATTACATTTCTAGCTTTGTGCTTGCATCGGACATCTGCCTAACTTTAACCATTTTGGGGGTCTAGTAAAATGATTGTAGTGACAGATTCTACTCTTGGAGCTAGTGACACATCACATATTGCGTCCATGTTGAAAGAATGTGCTTATCAGGAAACATGTAAATTCTAATGCTATGAAATCCAGAAAAATAACACTTAGAAGCCGGAGAGATGGCTCCACCAGGAAGGTGCTTGCCACACAGAACTCTGGCAAATGCTGAGCTTGGCAGTGCAGAACCGTCATCCCAGAAAGACCAGGACAAGAGGATCTCTGAGACCTCCTAGCCGGCAAGTGAGGGACCTTGTCTCAAAAGATAAGACAGAGGGCAATCAGGACCTGTACATACAGTCACACACACATACAGACACATACAGACACACACATACACACACATACATACAGACACACACACACAGAGACACACATACAGACACACACAGTCACACACACATACAGACATACACACATGCACACACACATACAGACACATACACAGACACACAAACACATACAAATAATAAAATTAAATACATTAAATTGAGAGGGCAAAGCAGATGCCGCTTGGGATAGAGATTTACAAAGAAGCAGGCTTGTTTTCAGTGGTGCCCCCGCATGGACACAGGTCACAGCCTGCTTTTACCTTGCACCTTGGTGGGTGCACGTACTTCTTTCTCCTTTCCTTCTTTTCATTTAGAAGCAGATGTAGGGTTTGTTCGCAAAGCCGCAGGTGCAAGAAGTTTACGGGGATCTCAGATCATTGCGGGGCAGCGATTCGCTACCCTCATTAGCTTGGTCACCACAGTAGGAGAAGCAGAGGGACCTTGAATTATTAAAAAGTAACCAAATCAGTGTGCTTTGCTCTTAAGCGTCCAGGTAGCTTTCATTATTGTGCTGGGCTGTTTTATATCCCAATCTGCTAAGCTGTTCTTTTATCCCACAGGAGCCTTTGTGCCTAGACATCTCTTGATCTTTAATAGTTATGAAGTGCCTGCCTTCTGGCATTTGAAGAGAACGAAAACAGGAAACACAAACTGGCGTGATTCAGTAAAATTACAGAGTTATATGCATATTTTTCCCTCATAAAGCCAAGGCCTGCCTCTTTGAACACTCTGCCATTGCATGAACGGCAGTATGTCTGAGGAATTCAGTGTGTAGAAGTTTTTAAGTATGTGCTCATGTTGGAGGGACACCTTCTTGATTTCTCTGGGCTGGTGTTTGCTGAGAGACCAAGAGCTGCAGCTGCTTGAAGCACTTACTTAGGTTGAACAGTCTTACATACATGTGTATGTGTGCATGCATGTTCCTGGAGTGGGGTCCATGCTAGAGCACGTGTATGTGGATGAATGTGAAAGCCAGAGAATGACCTCGGGGGTCATCCATAGGAACACTGTCCAACTGACTTGAGAGAGGCATCGCCCTGGAGTTCACCAAATCAGGCTCTGTTACTCAACCAATAAGCTTCAAGGGATCCTCCTGTCCCTCCCTCCTCCAGGCCAGGATTACAAGCGTGTACCACCATACCTAGCATTTTAATTTAATATATATATAAAGGGAGGAGTCCCGCAGCTCCTCCCTAGTGCATCCCTGCCTACCCACCCACCCAATTTCCTGTTCTCTCCCATTCTTTATATATACACGTACACATACATATACACATACACATATACATCATATACATCTACACACACATACACATATACATATATACAAACATGCATCATATATATCATATATATACACATACACATATACATCATATACATATGCATATGCACATACACAAACATATACATCATATACATACACATGTACATCATGTACATATACACACATATACACAAACATATATATCATATACATCATATACATCCACATTCACATCCACAAATACATCATATATATCTACATACATACACATATACATATCCATCCATCCATCCATCCATCAAGGCTAACTGTGCTCCCAATTCTGTCACACTGTGCTGGGATTTTTGTCTGGCTTTCACTCTGCATAGGACTTTGTGCGCACCATCATACATGTGACGCATACATGCTTTGTGCGCATACATGTGAGTTCATATGTATGGCTGCCCTGCTATGTGCAGAAAACAGCTTCCTTGTAGTCATCCACCATTGTGGCTCTTACAGTCTCTCTGCCCCCTCTTTCCAGGAGATCCCAGAGATGTGAAGGGACATCCCACTCAGTGCTAAGATCTCTTCATTACTTTCTGTAGTGCACACCCAGCATTTTCACTGGGTTCTGAGGGTCAGACTCGGGTCTTCATACTCACAAGGCAAACACTTGAGCTATTTCCCAAGGCCCTCATTGAGTTCCCACTGCCTCTCATCTTCCTTTAAGGGTAGTGGTCAAATGGCGGGATGCTCTGGAGTAAGACCCATGCCCATGTGCTCATGGAAGGGGTATTCAGTCAGAATACATTTTCATGTACTTCTCCGTAAGTCAGTTTATGTGCTGTCAACTGTGTCTGCATGCGTACGGAATGCCACGTGAGTTCTTCTGTCTTGGTTTTTCTAAATTGGTCTCATTCAGCCCGCTTTAGATTACACGGCACAGCCTGCACTGGGCTGTGCAATGCCTGGCCTTGTTTCGTTCAGCCGTTGGTAAAAGTAGACCTCTACACACAGGTTTATCTCTGCTGAAGGGCGTGGCTCTATTCCTATGATCTCCTGGCAATGCGAGGGCCTGCAAAGGAACTTCAGTTTTGTGAGCACATCAGGAAGATTGTATGGCCAGGGTGTGTGCTGGTGGGAGCCGCTCCCAGCTCTTTTCTTCTTCTAAGCCCACTTACTAAGGGAGGTATAGTCACAGTCCAAAGGGAAAAGGGTTGCCTTGGTTTACTAAGATGAGTCTGTGCTTGGTAGCTGTACCCATCATGCAAAGCTCTGTGTACACCCACTGACAGTATTTGCATTTGCTTGTTTGTTTGTTTATTGTTTATTTACTTAAGGCAGAACTGGAGCTTACAGCTAGATCAGTCGTCCCCAGTGGGTGGTATGGTAATCCATTATATTCTGGAAAGTTCTACAATTAGTCTCTCATCCAGAAGTCAACATCTGATTAGTCCATTTCACCTTGTGACTTGTGACTGTTAGGAAATCGGTGGCCTCCTCATCCTTGTTGTGCAGAAACATTGTGAGTTGCTACATCCTGCCTCCTAGCTTTGTTGTTGATATCTGGACGTGACAAGTACCCAGCAGACGTGCAAGTGACTCCAAGTCGAGAAGCTAACTCATGAGACACAGCCTGTCCACTGCATTCGCTTAGCACACCAAATTACACTAACACGCATCTTGATAAACAGTAACCTGGATGACTCAGTCACTACTGGAGTCCAGGCCGAATTGCAGAACATTTTCAGAGAATTTGTGTTGATACTTTCAAGCCAGAAGAATAAAAAACAAACAGTAAGTGGGCTATTGTCCCAAGGGCTCATTTAATGGCAATTACATTCTATATTATGCCTATTTCTGGCTCTTTAGGGGTGGTAATTATACCCACAAATGTCTCATTCTAATTAATAAATTAATGCTTCCCTTTTGTGTCTTTAATTTCCAGATCGGAAAAAAATTTTTTTTCTCGGAGCTGGGGACCGAACCCAGGACCTTGCGCTTGCTAGGCAAGCACTCTACCACTGAGCTAAATCCCCGACCCCTTTTTTTAATTTTTTGAGACAGGATTTCTCTGTGGAGACCAGGCCGACCTTGAATGCACACAGATCTGCCTGCCTCTACCTATCAAGGGCTAGGATTTTAAAAATACCCTGCTTAAAAAATTAAAAACAAACAAACAAATAAACAAACCCTTTTTAAGGTATGAAAGCTGGTGCACCCCCATAAGTTCCACAGAGGATGCCTGGGTGATCAAAATACCATCTCCACTTCAGTGGAGAGACACGAGAAACACAAAAATGTGAATCTTTGCTCCTTCTTGCTCTCTCCCCCCGTGATTTCTGAAAAACCAGAATCAATTGCCTAAATTGACTTCACAGCCTCACTTTTTCTTACAGTTGTTCAAGTTGGTTTCCCGTGTCTCGGCAAACAGGATGGGGTGGCAGCATTTGAAGTGAATGTGATTGTCATGAATTCTGAAGGCAACCCCATCCTTCGGACCCCTCAAAATGCTATCTTCTTTAAAACATGTCAACAAGGTGAGCACTGACTCAAGAGAAGGTTTTGGAGGAGAGGAGATCGGGGTTTGTTTTGTTTCCTTTTCTTCGTGTATATACTTTGTAGGGGAGGGATGGTGTCTTAGGGTTTTACTGTTGTGAAAAGACACCATGACCAAGGCAACTCTTACAAGAATAACATTTACAAGGATAATTGGGGCTGGCTTACAGGTTTGGAGGTTCAGTCCATTATCATCAAAGCAGGCACGTAGCGGGATAAGATACAAAGCCACAATCACACTATTGTCCTGCCAGGACCTCCTTGCTTTACCCTGGGTATCCACTAATCAAAGGGCATAGCTCCTTTTCCCTTCTAGCATTAAGTTCAAACAAGTTAAGGAGGCAGTCAATGCTCTAAATGTATACAAATAAAGCCATCTGCTCTCTGGCAGTGACTATTGATGGCAACACCCCTCATTCCTCTGGTTCGAGAGCAGGAGAGGGAACAGTTTATTCAGCTTACACTTCCACAGCACCGTTCATCCTTGAAAGAAGTCAGGACAGGAACTCAAACCCAGGAACCTGGAGGCAGGAGCTGTTGCTGAGGCCATGAATGAATGCTGCTTACTGGCTTGCTCATCATGGCTTGCTCAGCCTGCTTTCTTATACAACTCGGGACCTCGAGTCCAGGGATGGCTCCACCCACATTGGGCTGGGCCCTCCCCCACTGATCACTCATTGAGAAAATGACTTACAGCTGGATCTCATGGAGGCGTTTCCTCAACAGAGGCGCCTTCCTCTCTGATGACGCTAGCTTGTGTCAAGTTGGCACACAAAACCAGTCAGTACCCTCTACTTTGGGAGGTAGGCAGAAGGAAGGCCTAGTAAAAATTGCTTCACTTTCCTCCTGTGCGACCTCTACTGTTGGAAATAAGATTGCAGGAAGAAGATTTGAGTGAAGACCTAGGACAGGTGTGGAGGGAAGGTAAAGGATTGTGGGTATTCAATCAGTTACATTAGGTGCATTGAATTGTAAATGACCACCAAGGTCTCAGCCTGACCTGGTGTGAAGGGCATGCTTCATGCCTTGTTTCTCTCTGGTGCAGCTGAGTGCCCAGGAGGGTGTCGAAATGGAGGCTTTTGTAACGAAAGGCGGGTCTGCGAGTGTCCCGATGGGTTCTATGGACCTCACTGTGAGAAAGGTAAGCAAAGGATTCCGCTTGCTTCCTGATGAACGTAGATGCCACGGACACCCCACGTGACTCTCTGTCCTGTGAAACACATCTCTTGAAATTGTTTATTATTATTATTATTTACTATTACTAAGTATTTTAAGCATCAGTAAAATTTAAATAGCCACAGAAGACCTATTGGAAAATTGTTCTTCTACGGGTTGGTTCGTGTTAATGCAGTGTATGGCCAGAACTTGGGCCAGAGAGCTTCAGCCTCTGCTCTTTGTGGTCAAGCCTCCAGCCAACCTACATTTATTTACAGTGCAATTTGTGATACCCTTATGACAGTTGTGAAGAGCTAACATCACAACTGATTTGAAGTCCTTCCAACTAAAAACAGCTCGATTCCCAATTAAATCCATCCCTGAATATAAGTTATACCTTAGCATAAACTGAAAGAAGGGCTGGGAATAACTCGGGCAGTTACTTCAGAGGTTACCATTTCTGAGAACGTTATATGAAAAGAGAACAGAGAAATTATTCGTCATGAGACCTTTAAATACCAAGAACTTCTTTGGCCAGAGTAAGTGAAAAATGTATTTACTTTTAAGAAATATGAATAATTCCTTATTTGCATGTATCAGAGTTTGAAGATCAAGGAATAGGGCTTAAAACATTTACAGTTAAGAAACCACATCATAATCAAGTTGATTCTGGGAAAGATTTAATCAAGAATTCGAAGTAGAACAAATTCAAAATTCTTGTCTAAGAACTTGGCTGAGAAGTTGAAAAGCAGCCAGGTTAATGTCACAAAACAACTTTAATATAGAAAAATTGTATAGCTAGAGAGTAAACATTTTAGAGTCTTCCACAAAGTCTTAAATTGTGGAAATTTTTGACATTGCAAAATGACCCTGTACCAGAATCCTGTTTGGCCTCAATCAGAGTCCTTTCTCCCCATAAGCCCTCTGCATACCTCGATGTATGAACGGTGGTCTGTGTGTCACTCCTGGCTTCTGCATCTGCCCGCCTGGATTCTACGGTGTCAACTGTGACAAAGGTAATGGGATTTTTGTCGTCGTCGTCGTTGTTGTTTTTAAAGATTTATGTGTGTATGTATGTGTGCTAGCACACAAGGATCTTAAGAGGCCATAAGATCCCCTGGATCCTGACTTACTGATGGTTGTGAGCCTCTCTGTTGATCGAACCCCATCCTTCTTAACCACTGAACAATATTGATGGCCCCAAATAAGAATTTGTAATGTCATCACTTTGTAAACACAGTCTGTCCTGTGGGGTGAAGGCAACTGCTTCACCCAGAAACCCAATTTGCTTGACCCAGCAGAATTATTTCCAGAATGCTCCAGTGCAGGGATACAGGCCAGTGACCTGGACAACATCCGTCTGTGCTCCTCAGACAGGGTAGGAAGACAGGGAAAGAAATATGGGGACAAAGAGAAGCCTCTTATCAGCTGTGCCATGAAGCAAAAATCCCAGCTTAGTTAGTGTTTGCTGAGAAGGTTGCAGGCGCACAGGCAGGACTCATTTCCTGGAGACTCTATGTTAAAGTAGCAGGAGCGCCTCAGTGCCTATGACCTTGTGTAGAGGTCCTCACTCAGTGTCTGTTTACAAGAGGTCGGGTGCCTCCTTCTAAACATGGCAGTGGCATGTCAGACTTCCTTCACAGGGAGTGGATTCCAATTTGGCTTTGAAAAATGACCCGTCCACTTAGCCAGCCCACAACTTCTCAGTGGGAGAACATCTTTAAGTATTCTATGAAGTGTATGGGTTTAACGAAGGTATCCCAGTATTCATTCTGCTGCTGGCTGCAGACTATTGATTTATTAATAAAGTAGGCTTGCAAACAGACCGACAAGTGCTCTTTCTTTCTTTCTTTCTTTCTTTCTTTCTTTCTTTCTTTCTTTCTTTCTTTCATCTTTATTAACTTGAGTATTTCTTATTTACATTTCGATTGTTATTCGTTTTCCCGGTTTCCAGGCCAACATCCCCCTAGCCCCTCCCCCTTCCCTTCTATATGGGTGTTCCCCTCCCCATCCTCCCCCCATTGCCGCCCTCCCCCCAACAATCACATTCACTGGGGGTTCAGTCTTAGCAGGACCAAGGGCTTCCCCTTCCACTGGTGCTCTTACTAGGATATTCATTGCTACCTATGAGGTCAGAGTCCACGGTCAGTCCATGTATAGTCTTTGGGTAGTGGCTTAGTCCCTGGAAGCTCTGGTTGCTTGGCATTATTGTTCATAAGGGGTCTCGAGCCCCTTCAAGCTCTTCCAGTCCTTTCTCTGATTCCTTCAACGGGGGTGCCATTCTCAGTTCAGTGGTTTGCTGCTGGCATTCGCCTCTGTGTTTGCTGTATTCTGGGTGTGTCTCTTAGGAGAGATCTACATCTGGCTCCTGTCGGCCTGCACTTCTTTGCTTCATCCATCTTGTCTAATTGGGTGTCTGTATATGTATGGGCCACATGTGGGGCAGGCTCTGAATGGGTGTTCCTTCTGCCTCCATTCTAAACTTTGCCTCCCTATCCCCTCCTAAGGGTATTCTTTTTCCCCTTTTAAAGAAGGAGTGAAGCATTCGCATTTTGGTCATCCTTCTTGAGTTTCATGTGTACAAATGCTGTGTCTAAGAAGCATCTCTGGTGCTCTCCCACTCAGCACAGAGCAGTACTGCAGTCCCTGTGCTTTCTTAGCTTTTATACATGTGTGCACTATGTTTTAGAAAGGAGGAGGAATTAAAGCAAAAAGTTCTTGGTGTGCTTTAGAGGAGTGGCTTGAGGTTGTCAGTACTTTCATACCCGTGTCCGGTTGGATTCTTGACAACCTCCACAATCGATGTGGGAAGCATCGCACCCTCCGCTCCCAAAGCAGCACACCGAGGCTTATATCTCTCGAATCACTCACCGAGGCTTATATCTCTTGAATCACTGTCCCAAATCTATTCCCTCCGCTGTACCTTGCTACCCGTCATTCTACCTGGTCAGACCCCACCTCCTCCCAAGTGACCTGAGACTTGATCAGACAACTTGGGTCATGAGTTTTTTCTTCCTTCAATTTGGAATTAGTCTATTTGCTTCCCGTCTTCCATCATTCAACTCGGATAATGACTGAAAACACTTGCATCGGTTATATTGTTCAAACCACAGTGTTGGATTAAAAATATTTTAAATACATATTCCCGAAGACAAAGACAACAGTAACTTTTAACAGCAGCAAGTCAGTCAAATGAGCCAGAGTGCGTCTTCATTCGTTCATATTCAGCATCTGGTGCCTCTGCTATTTCAAAACTAGGCATCTCTTGAAATGGATTAAAAACTCAAGCCTGTAGTGGAACTAGTGAAAGTCCAGCAAACCTTCCCAGACTTGAACAGTGAACTCACTCATACCCATGATCAGTGGACTGATTACCAAGACCTGTCTAGCCAGCTTTGGGCATTGCTGCCTGGCTTATATAAGGAAAGGCCTACTGAGGTCTTTGTTTCAACCTGGGCTGCTTCATTCCTCCTTAATACAGTCTGGTGGTTCCCTGCTTCCAAGAGGGATATTGATGCTGAACGTAGTACAAACAGCTGACAGGCATAGCATGATACCACAGAGAACTCCTAGACTCAAGCAATCCTGTCTCCAAAGTGTCTGGGACTGCATAGATGCACATATACATGTACACATATACACACACACACATATATGTATATATTATATACACACATGCACACACATATATGTATATATTATACACACATACACATATATATTATACAAACATATACACACATACACCCATATATATGTATATATTATACACACACACATATATATGCTATGCAAACACATATATACACACATACACACATATATATATTATACACACATATACATATATACACCCATATATATGTATATATTATATACATACATACACATACATATCTGTATATAATATATACGCACATATATAATGCTACAGTGTCAAAAATACTTCAGAGTCATGAAGAAAAAAAATACCTTTGCATTCCAGTGCATTTCAAATTTCATAATATTTTGTCTTTCAGATGAAAGACTTTACTACATGTTATACTCTACTGATTTTTTAAAAAACTCACTTGGAAAATCTGCTGAAACTCTACTTGGTCTCACTAGAGACCCGGGAGCATAAAACTTATGGACTTTATGGGCTCAACAGAGGATTCTTCTGTTATCCACCATAATAAGGAGCTGCTGAGACACAGTGTCGTTGGCACAGAGGTAGACTTTAGCACTGTCTTTTGGAGCACTGAAGATTCATGTTCCCATTGGGCTTGGGGACATCTGCCACAAACTTTAGGAAATACCTAGTTAAGTGCTGGCCAATCCACTCAGCCACAGTGAAAGTTACTGTGTCTGGCTCTTGGTAAGCAAAATGTGTATTAGCCTACATTCTGCGATAATAAAGCACCCGAGGCTGGGGTTTTTACAGAGAAGTGGGGCCAATGAAGCTCCCGGTTCCAGAGTCTCAATAGCGTGCCACCATCTTTTCAGCTCTGGTGAGAGTCTCAGGCTACATTGCAGCATGGTAACTGGCTTCACCGTGGGAGTACTTACAAGGACAGATTACAAGGCCAGGCAAGTCCAGAGAGCTTCCAGGGCTGGACGGCCCTGTAGCATGTCACTACTGAGGTGGATGGTCCCTGTAACCTGACCACACTCAATTAAACCCCACTCCTGAGTGATTGCAACTCTTCTCCACACTGTGCTCCGGTGACCAAGTTTAAAGCTTACGAAACCATAGGACAGAAATGTTGAAAACCTTGGTCAGGATGACAGAAGTAGGTTTAAAAATACTAAGAATAAGAAGAATTCATTCGAGTGTTGTCCTGGTTGGGCTCACTGTGGCTGGGATGAAACACTGTGACCAAAAGCAAATTGGGGAGGAAAGAACATTTTTGCCTTACACTTCCACATCACTGTCCATCACTGGAGGAAGCCAGGACAAGGCAGGAGCTGATGCATAGGCCACGGAGGGATGCTGCTTACTGGCTTGCTCATCCTGTCGTGCTGAGCCTGCTTTCTTATAGAACCCAGGGATGACACCATCCACAGGGGCTGGGTCCTCCCTCATCCATCACTAATTGTGAAAATGCCTTACACCTGGATTTTACAAAGACAGTTTCTCAACTGAGGCTCCCTCCTTTCAGATAACTCTAGCTTGTGTCATGTGACACAAGACTGCCTGGACAGGTGTGGTATTGATGCCTGTAACTCCTCATTCTGGTGGCTAAGGCAGAAGATTGATGAATTAAAGAAAGACTAGCAAGGGCTACGTAGCCATATGCTAACTCAAGAAGAAGGGGTGGCGGTGGGCGGTCAAATTATTATATAGCCAGATTTAGCACACTCTGTTTCAAGTGTGTTATCAGGCCCACTGTCCTTTACACATCAGTGGGCATCAGAGATAGTGGGGGGTGGACCAAGAGAGCATTGATCCTGATGTCCTCTTACCCACTCCTACTCTGGGGCATCATATGGACGAGTGGGGAGACAGGACTCACTTGTGAGAACAACCCCACAGCCCTAAGAACGCTATGTCCACATGGCAGAGAGCTGGCCCAGGGTGCTGTAGTTCCTAAACTCCCAATCCCATACCAGAGTCATCTGCCTCTGCCTCAAGATGCCAAGCGCACCGTCGCCCTCAGCCGGGAGGGGCTTTCGGTTTGAATGCAGTTTGTCAGTTAAGAAGCCTGATGTTCTGGGACAACCTTTCAGTTGAACTTCTACAGAGCACACACATTTTATCCTTTCTGACTTTCACACCGGAAGCCTTTATCCATCTGTTTTATACCACACAGGGATAAAACCAGGACTTACAACTAAGACTAAAAAAGCTAAGCTCCAACTTTTAGTTTTGGGCTTTTTTTCCCCCTTTGATGTGGGGCCATGTACTCCTGGCCTCAAACTCACCACATATCCAGAAATGAGAGTGGCCTCCCCCTTCCTCTACACCAGGGACTCTGGGACTACAGGCATGTATGTTTCTACACCCAGCCCAAGCTCCCAATTTAATCTTCTTTACTGACCGATGGAAGCTGCCTACTTTTCACTATTTCCTCTCTCCTCTTCCCACTTCTCTATCCTCTATCCTCTACTTTACGTGCCAAAAGATCAGTGGAATTCAAGAAACTGATGCCCAGAGGGCGGGGCTTGGGCTAAATGACACTGTGTTCATCCCTTGGAGTGTCATTGTCTTTTCACTCCTCATGCTCATCACTCCCAGTCATGCTCATGCTCACAGACTGTCTCTCTGGATGCAATTACTCGAGTCTTTCTCCAAGTACCATGACAGCCCCTTTTGAAATCCTATTCATTAAAACAAGCCTCCATTCGTCTCTCGGAGAGCCACTTCCTCCTGGTTGGACCTGACACTCTTATCTCTTCTCTCCCTTTATCTAACCCAGAGAAGTTTCTTCCCTTTATCTTCCAACTTGATGCTTTCAAATTTTTTTCTTGGATTTGTAGATTATTTTTAGAGCATAGATTGTAT
This sequence comes from Rattus norvegicus, assembly GCF_021556685.1. Classification (NCBI taxonomy): domain Eukaryota; kingdom Metazoa; phylum Chordata; class Mammalia; order Rodentia; family Muridae; genus Rattus; species Rattus norvegicus. Next base: position 66,315,097 of record NC_141540.1, read on the forward strand.
TTATCATACTTTTTTTTTGTAGGAATGAATACAGTGTGTGATAACCCTATTCTCTCTTATATTGTGGAGTCTTTGTATTTTGACGGCAATTATAACTTACATCGATTATTTTAAAACTGTAAAGTGGGTTGTTCATTATGTAGAAGGTATTAGACACATGCCTAAGAAGTATCGCCCACTTTAAGTGAAAATTTTGCTAGGCTTAACTTCCTGTCTAACGAAGCACCCTGTCATTCATTCTAACAGCAAACTGCTCGGCCACCTGCTTTAATGGAGGGACCTGTTTTTACCCAGGAAAATGTATTTGCCCTCCAGGACTTGAGGGAGAGCAGTGTGAACTCAGTAAGTACAGACCTCCATATTCTTTTTAGCTTGGGGGTGGGGAAACTGAAACTTGTCTGTCTTGTACTTCCTTTTGCTACCGACCAGTCCAAAGCCTAGTCAGACCAGGGACCTCCTGTGAGGTCTTAAACTAGTGGTTTCTTTTTACTGGATTTGACTGCAGCCGGCTTTGTCTGAAGGCTAAGCTGAGAATTTACCCAGGAGGCTCAGGACAAATGCTCTCAGAGATTTGTTTACCCACAAACACAGAGGGGTTGTTGGTTCTTCTGCCAACCAGTCTGAGCCTACTGACCTATCTAAGAGGAAAAGATAGACACCCTCCCCAAAGCAGGGGCAGGGGGACAGTACATAGCAACTAAAACACACCACACCCGGATTGACTCCCAGGGTTATATTACATAAAAGGAGCCGACACACAAAAAGGGTTTACCCATGAGTCCATAGTTTTCAAGCTCAAGAATACAATGTAACTGATTGAGAATGGAAAGTGGAATTGCTTGTTGTGGACCAAAAGGAATTTAGAGGGAGATGGTGATGCCTGTGAGATCTATAGCAGTGTTATCCGAGTGCCGTTAGAAAACATGCAGAGCTGTGAGCTTAAAATTGACACCCACTCTGCCCGTGCTCTACATGGCTGGCTGTCATGTTTCAATACAAAAAGCTAAAGAATGGGATTGTACCACAGCCTAGAGCTCTGCAAACCACTCAGATCTCTCTTTGAAATTGAGAGATGAGCCAATTCAGTCTAAGCATCACTGTGACCCAGAAGACAATTAGCACGGAAGCTCACAGAGGCAGTTGAGCCATCGAGCCATCCGGTGTGCCTGCTGAGGGGTCTGCTTCTGCCTTTCCCATGTGTGTCCTGTTGAGTGGGGTCCTCCCTAGCTCTCCTTACAGTCTCTAAAGCACTGCTGTGCTTGCTTGGTACAGCCATTGTTTCCAAAGCTGAGGTAGATTCAAAATTGAATACTGCTAAGTTCCTATTTTAACTTTCAACCTCTAATTTATTTGTGGGTTTTTGTACTTTAATGAGTAGTAGATGAAGTAACCATTTTTATAGAGTTCAAATGAAATAGCCCCGATGTTTCCATAGAACGTGTAATTAATCGTCAGGATGTGGTTTCTGCTCTTATTAATTACTCTTTCCTGATGACAACGTCTCTAGCTGGCTCCCCTCAGGTTTCTCCCGATGCTCAGCCCCAGACACTGCACACTTAGTGTGTTTATGAGTCTTTGCTCATGGTCTCGTTTCATGTGAGGGTGCCCTTTTATGCCTTTGTGTTTAGGAACCTTCCTCAGGCAGAGGTGCGCGCCTCTCTCTCTCTCTCTCTCTCTCTCTCTCTCTCTCTCTCTTTCTCGTTCCCTCCCTCCCTCTTTCATCTCTGTTCCTTTCTCTCTTCTCTCTTCCTGTCTGCTTCCCTTCCAGCTGTCTCTTTCTCCCTTCCCCCTCAATTTCCTGCTTTTTTTTTTTTTTTAATTCTAACTGGACCAAAAATGCAGGGTTTTGAAAAACTCATCATAAAATTTCAGGGTTTTATAAATTCATCATAGATCCAACCACAAGTTTTATTCAAATTCCTTTAGGGGACTTCCTGTTTCAATGAAAAGAAACACCATGGGGTGTGGGGGAGGTGGAAACAGGTGTGGAGTTGAAGTTTCTCTAAGAGTGTTCGAACAAAATGCAGACTCGAACTATTTATTCTTATTTTTTAGCGAGTCTATAATAAGCATACTGTCAGACAGCATTTTAAAGTGTATCTCCCTGCATATCCACAAGTTATGCCGTGTCCTCTATCTGATTTCAGAATGCTTTATCGCCCCCACCCCCCAAGCAAACAGACACACAAGCAAACAAGCCAACATTTATACCTGTGATTGTTAGAAGTGTCCCCAAGTCCCCTCAGAACCCCAGGGCCTGTCAACCACCCGTCTACTTCCTTTCTCTTTAGCTTTGCCTGTCCTGAGCATCTCATAGAGATGGAGTCATAGGAGATGCGGCGTTTTGAGCCCAGTCTTTCATTTAAGGTCACTGTTTTCAAGGGTCACACATGGAACAGACTATGGCAGCCCTACACTCGTTTTCATTGTGAGTACCATCCAGTTGTGTGGATAGACTCCATTTGTTTACTCATTACCAGATGAGAACAACACAATTGTAAATATTTGTGAGCAAGTTTCTACGCAGACTGGTTTGCATTTGTGTGTGTGTGTGTGTGTGTGTGTGTGTGTGTGTATACATGTGCATGTGTGTGTCTGTTTATGTATATCTGTGTGTGTATCTGTATGTCTTTGTGTGTATCTGTGCTTGTGTCTGTGTGTGTGTGTCTGTGTGTGTGTCTGCGTGTACCTGTATGTGTGTGTATGGGAATATGCCACAGCATATATGTGCAGATCAGAGGACAACTCTTGAGAGTCCGTTCTCTACTTCTGCCTTCTGGCTCCTGGGGTCTGGACTCTAGTCTTCCAGGATGATTGTTGGTGCATTCCCTGCTGAGCCATCTCAATGACCCAAGTTTGCTTAGAAGGAGAATTGCTGGCCCATAAGGGGATGTGTTTTCTGAGATTGTTTCTCCTTTCTCAGCTCCTCACTCTGACCACACTCAATCATCTTTGTTAAGGAAATGTGTCTTCTGTCGTCTGTCTTCTTCTGCCTGTCTGTCCAATTTCCATTTCTCTGGCTACTACCAGTGATAATGCCTTCTCAAGCCATGTTGATACTACCCTATGAGATACCGTCACTGGGTCAGTCAGAGCACCCTTAAAGCCGTCTGGATGCCAAATATGCATACATCTTACTATGTAAGGCTAATAGGTTTCCTAAGAATCTTCCATAGAACTTCAGCTAAAAAGGCCACAAAAATTATTCGTGTCATTTTATAAATAAGTTTAAAAATAACTTAGCAGGACCTCGTCATAAAGGTTCTCTGCAGAAAATAACTTGGACTGTTGAAGAAAATAATCAAAACACATTTATTGTTGTAAGGCTCAGACACCGTGGTTGTTAGCCCTTGAACACCCTGTATTTTTTTCATCCTTTTGTCTGTGAAACAGAGTCACAAAATGAAGCTATCCCACAGTCTCATGGGTGGGGGACATTTGATGACCTCACTGTGTATGCCTTTTGGTCTGGCATTGTTCTCACAAGGACTCCTCCATGGGTTATACTACAACACTATTTAAACAGTGAAGTCTCTTGTCCTTAGACAACACTTCATCTCTACAAATAGGTTAACCCCTTGGGGTTTCAGTATACCCATTTCCAACCAATATAATGTGGTTGTCAAGTGCTTTTCTGCAAAAGTAGTCAATTTGAAGACACTTTGGATGTTCCAAATACTAAAACAACTAAAACAATCAGATGGCGAGGTCTGATTCTACAGTCTTTGAACTATCTATGGCCTGTCAGTCCCTTGAATTCCTGAGAGGTAAGAGCCCAGAAGGGCTTTCCTCCCTCCCTTCCTCCCTCCCTCTGTCCTTCCCAGCTGATAAGAACTGAAGAGTTTTTATTTCCCTCTTACTAAGAACATAAACATTCCAATAGAATCAGGGAGAAGACTCTACCAGTCATTCTGCATTGTTTCTGACCACCAAGTTCACTCCCCCCCACCCCCACCCCACCATCCCACCATTCCACCATCCTGTCATCCCATTACCCCACTACCCCACTATCCCACCAACCCACCAACCCACCATCCCACCACCCCGCTGCCCCACCATCCCACCACCCCGCCATCCCATCACCCCGCCACCCTGCTACCCCACCACCCCGCCACCCCGCCACCCCGCCACCCCGCCACCCTGCCAGCCTGCCACCCCGCCACCATGCCACCCCGCCGCCATGCCACCCCGCCACCCCGCCACCCTGCCAGCCCGCCACCCCGCCGCCCTGCCACCCCGCCACCCTGCCGCCCTGCCACCCCGCTGCGCCGCTAACCCGCCACCCCCGCTGCCCCGCTAACCCGCCACCCCGCTACCCCGCTAACCCGCCACCCCGCTGCCCCGCTAACCCGCCATCCTGCTGCCCCACTAACCCGCCACCCCGCCACCCCGCTAACCCACCACCTTGCCAGCCCACCAGCCCACCACCCTGCCAGCCCACCAGCCCACCACCCCGCCAGCCCACCAGCCCACCACCCCGCCAACCCACCAGCCCACCACCCCAACAGCCCACCAGCCCACCACCCTGCCCGCCCGCCAGCCCACCACCCCGCCAGCCCGCCAGCCCACCACCCCGCCAGCCCACCAGCCCACCACCCCAACAGCCCAACAGCCCACCACCCTGCCAGCCCACCAGCTCACCACCCCAACAGCCCACCAGCCCGCCACCCCACCAACCTGCTACCCCACCATCCTGCCGCCCCGTTACTGTTACCCAAACATCCTGCCACCCCACCATCCCGCCACCCCGCTACCCCGCCATCCGGCCACCCCGCCGCCCCACCAGCCCAACACCCAACCAGTCCACCACCCCACCCAACAAGGAGCCCACCAGAATACCACTCTGCTCTTCCACCATCCCGCCACCCCGCTACCCCGCCATCCTGCCACCCCGACGCCCCACCACCCCGCCCAACAAGGAGCACACCACTCGTTAACTTGTTCACATGGAAGGGACGTGTGCCTTCCTTTGCCCCTAATGATCATTCCTCATGGAGTTGGCATGATCAGCCCCGAAGCACTGGTGAGAATTCTGTGTCATGATCCAGTTTTGTGGCTATTATTATTATCATCATCATCATCATCATCATCATCATCATCATCATCATCAATCATCAGATGGTTCTTTGGAAATTTGGAGTTAGAGCCTTTTCTCTTAATTAAGAGTGGGCTCATCATTAAGCAGGAGAGAGTGTTCTTTAGAAAACAGGACATTTAGTGGTCAATAAAACAGGGGGTCTTTGGGCCTCAGACTGTAGCTTGGTTGGTACAAGAATACTTGTCAAATACACACAAACCCCTGTTTGATCCCCAGAGCGGAATAAAACTGTTTATAATGGCATGCACTTAGGACCCTGCCCTGGGAAGGTGGAGATAAGAAGATCAAAAAGGAGTTCAAGGGCATCCTCGGCTACACAGTGAACTGGAGGCCAGCCTGGGCTACATGAGACTCTGTCTTGAGAAGGAGAGGCGGGGAGCTTTAGGGGAAAAAAAGCCAAAGTCTAGCGTATTGCAGATTTTCAAGGTTTACTGTCTCTGTGACTAAATGTGCTTTGTCCAACTATAAATGAATAAAGTTTGGAGGAAGGGGTAAAATACAAAGTAAAAACTTAAGTGTCTGTAGTAGCAAAACACTTTTCAACTCTTTGGTTAAAAACAGTGCATATTAGTAAATAATATTATAGTTTGCTTCATCCCAACCTTTCTTTGGCCATAAAGAAAAGAGCTCATGAGTGAAAGGTAAGTTTGTTAATGGCAAAGATTTCATTATATAATAATAATAATAATAATAATAATAATAATAATAATAATATGATAATGATAATGATAAGGAAATGAAGAGCAGAATCCCAAACTGGTACCTGAACCCTAGTGGTCGCTGGCTTCTCCTGGAGGTCATCGCTCACTAGCAGGATGTGGCTTTGGCTTTGGCTTTGGGGTAACAGCACCTTATCAGTGACTTCTAAAAAGTCATCCTTCGAATCGGAAAATCTAGATTGCAGAGGAAAATAAATACGGAAGGTGCTAGGCTAAGCTACCATCAGGTGTAGCTACAGACAGACTCACTTCCAGAAGAAGTGATATGCAGGAACCAGAGGTTATAGAAAACTTCAGGTAGTTAAAGTCAGCCATACACTATGATGTAGAACACTGTATAAAACTACAGGCATTTATGAGACAGATTAGTTTCAGTTCATTCATTGTGGAAAAAGAAGCATTACATGTTATATGCTGTATCTTATGTTATATACTGTAATATCACATATATAATTGGCTTGTCTCCAAAACAAAAACAATATAAAAGCCAGTATAGTGATGTGCTTGTAAAAAGATAAAGAGGAGAAGGAATATGATTTTGGTGGAAGTGTGGTGAGATGTGGGGGAAGGGGGTGCCTCAGCGGGCCCATGTTGAGGCATTCCTTCCCCCTGAGGGACCAGCCAAGCGGAGGGGAGTCAAGAGGGTAGTAGAGGCAGAGAAAAGCAGAGAGAGAGGGAGGCAGAAAGAGAGAGGGAGGCAGAAAGAGGGAGGGAGGGAGGGACGTAGAGGCCAGCCATGAGCACGTGGAAAGAGAAGGGGGAAGGCAATGGGGGGAGAAGGGAACAGAGATGGAGCAAGAGAGCCCGGAGGGGCCAAGCAGCCCCCTTTATAATGAGTCAGGCACTCCTGGCCGTTGCCAGGTAACTGTGGGGCGGAGCTTAGACAGAACGCTAACACATAGACCTAAAATAAATGGCAATGACTGACATTTCAGCAATGACTGACATTTCAAAGCAGTTCTCCTCTCAAAGCTTTGTTATTCCTTTGAAGGATGCGATGACTGTCAGTAAAGTCTGGGCTCCTCCCATCCTTAGCTACTTCTCTCTCTCTTGCAGGCAAGTGCCCCCAACCCTGCCGAAACGGAGGTAAATGCATTGGTAAAAGCAAGTGTAAGTGTCCGAAAGGTTACCAAGGAGACCTGTGCTCTAAGCGTAAGTACCACACAGCGGCAGTATAGATGCAGGGTAGCTGAATTAAGTGTCCTCTCTGGATATAGTGTCCACGCCCCCTGCGTGGTGTCTGCGCATCAGAGCTGACCTTCTGCCCTGAGACATACGCTTCGGTCGCTTAGCCCACCGGTGTTGTGAGAATCCCTGAACATAGAATATTTATGCACACAGCCAGATTCTTTCATTGCTTGTCTTGTTTTGTTTGTTTGTTTTTAATCTACTGGGGCTTTTCTTGAAAGGAATAATCTTCCAGGATGCAGCAGTGTCGAAATCTCACTGAGAGTCTTTGTGTATGAGAAGCTTGAGGCTCAGTGTAAAGATTCTTCCTAAGGATTTTTTTTTTCAACTTTGAAGCTTTCGGCCGGAAAGTGACTTAGGAAAAAAAAATAGTGAGGGAAGCCAAAACTAACCCAATCTAAAGGGAAAGCAGCTATCAAGCTATCTTTTTAAGAAGAAACAGAAAAGCCGAGGAAACACAGCTATGCTTTGCTCTGATTCTAGCTGTCTGCGAGCCTGGCTGCGGTGCCCATGGAACCTGCCACGAACCCAACAAATGCCAGTGTCGAGAGGGCTGGCATGGGAGACACTGCAATAAAAGTGAGTAGTGGAGCTGGCTCTGGGGAGCCCTGGGAGCCCTGGGGAGCCCTGGGGAGCCAGATAACCTTACTTCAGCCCTGCTCACAGAGTCATTAGTGACGCTTTCTCTCCCGGTGGCCTCTGTTCATCTCTTCTATCAACATCAAAGCCAACCTAACTTCAGAATAGCAGAAGGCCTGAAAAATGCCACCAGTTTTGTAAAACATCTCCAGAAACAGTCTCTAGGTTAAATTAATAATTTAATTATTAATTTACTTCAGTAATTTGGTGTGCTGAGGGAGGAAACTGATTAACTAAAGTTGGTCTTCTTTCCTTCTTTCCTTCTTTTTCTTCCTTCCTCCCTCCCTCCCCTCTCCCCCTTTCTCTCTCTTTTTCAATCATGTTTCTGGGAACCCAACCTAAGCCACAAGCCTTGCTAGACAAGTGTTCTGGTGGAGCACTATACTCTCTCCTTAAGATTTTAAGTGAACACCAGCGTCTACTGACCTCTTGCTTCAAAAATCAAGCTTTATCAACTCATATGTAATGAGCAATATGTTTTTTGAGATCTTTCAGTGGCACTGGATGTAGTTTAGATGAGTCGCTTTGAAGGAAAGAACAGGCCCATGGAAACCCTTCCTGGGAAAATATTCTGACGTGACCGTGTCTTTCAGATTTACTGACTATCCCAAATAAACTAGCGATATAGATAAACTGCAAGAATACTGTATACACAAAATGAAGCCCGATAAATCGAGCCATTCAGCATCGATGGTGTACCCCTCTATGCCCAATGCAAGCATTAGAACCACATGAGCAAGGAGGAAGGAAAGACCCTGCCTTGTAGGGAACACAATCTAGGATGCAGAGTGGGAATGATTGACAGGCATATGAAATGACAGAGATGGCTGTCACCTAGAGCAGCTTCCTGTGCCTGTGTCCACTGTTTACCTTGATTTAAGGAAAAGGAGGTGGTGTTCAAGGAACACTTTAGAAACAAATGATCCCAATCTTGCCGTACCTCCAAAACAAGATACGTATTTGAATAAATAACTTACATATCCAATATCTTTCTAGACCAGTTGTCAGAGGGCAGTGCAATGCAGCCCGGCGAGCATGCCCAGTGAGCTGGGCACAAAGGTACTGCCACCCATCCAAAATGAAAGCAAGTCAGAGCCTTCCCGTCTTCGTAGTGAGGAGCCCACAACGTTGCACTCCACAGTAGACCATACTGGTTCACCTGCCGTCAGTAGTTCCTCTGTCAGAGAGAGCATTGCACCCAAGAAGATGGCCTGGTACTGGTTCAGTTGCAAACCTATTCTGGGGTGGCCACCCATCTGTTTTGTACATTAGCTAAGAGAATTAAGCTGAAAGAATGGGGTTTATTTTGACCAGGGGAGGTGACAGGGAATGTCTGAGTCACAGAGTTCTGGTAAAGAGCAGATTCCCAGTGGGGTGGCATGTTGGGAGGTCCTAGGCACCCAGGCATCATAAAGGAGAGGAGGCTCTCGCACCCCAGCAGGGAGGTTGGGCTTCATGGGTGGCGAGCCAAGTAGTACGGAAGCATGTTGACTCCAGTGCATTGTTGGCTCACGTTTTGACCGTCCTGTGAGCTCATAGCCGCCACACTGACAATTCAGTATGAAACACACCCAGCAGCTGGGCTCTCTGCTCTCAGTAGTTGTTTGACAGCATGCTTGCATTTAAAAACCACAAGGAACACACGAAACGTTGGATTTGATCAACTCTGATGCACAGGAAGAGGGACACAAGATTTTTTTTTTAAAAGATGTAATTGCTGTCTTGGATCCTTTGCAGGAAAGCAAAAGATGAGTTGGTGTCTCCCCCCACCCCCAGCACCTCCAGAAGTTCCCAAATGGAAAAGAAGGAGGCTTCATAAACAGATGGATAAATAAATTAATTAATTAAAAAGAAAGGAGTTTCATACATAGAGCTGGAGATGGGCAGATGACTGCTTAGTGCAAAACTCACAAGTCCTACTGATAGGCATCAGTTCAAATCATAGCTCTTGTCCACCATGCCGGGCAGAGGTCCTGATACCAGCAGGACTCGTGTGTTGTCTGAGTGTGATGAACTTGGTCCTGGGATGGATAGGAAGACTGGAAGCTGCTGTGTTGAACTGCTTCCACCTAAGTGAGGCTGGTTGGGTAACACAGTGAGAGGAATCAGTGATCAAATTCTCACTAGAACCTTGGAGACCTGAACATGGGACCAGCCCTTCTGTTCAGCCATCCTGTAGTGGGGCTAGAGGCATAGCTCACCTGGTAGAGCGCACGCCAGCGTGCCCAGAGAACGCAGTTTGAGTCCCAGCACCAAATAAACCTGGTCTGGTGGTGCACTCCTGCCACCCCCAGGTCTCAGAGGGTGGAGGAAGGAACACCAGGAGTTTGAAGTCAGCCCAGGCTACAAGAAACTGTGTGTGTGTGTGTGTGTGTGTGTGTGTGTGTGTGTGTGTGTGTGTGTGTATGAGAGAGACAGACAGAGAGACAGACAGACACACACACACAGACAGACAGACAGACAGACAGACAGACAGAGACAGAGACAGAGAGATTTCCTACACAGCCAAAATACGTAGTGAGATAGTAAGGCCGGTTTTGGTGAGCAGACCTCAAACCTGTCACCTGCTGTTACTCAGGTAGAGCTCTGTGTGGTCACTTTGGTCTCACTCAGGGTTAAAAAGGAAACTAGTTTTATTTGAATGGTTAATGAAAAAATCTGAAGAGCCTGTTTTTGTAGTTTCTTTTCTTCTAAGCTGTGAATAATTTTGCAGGGTACGGAGCCAGCCTCATGCATGCCCCGAGGCCAGCAGGCGCCGGGCTGGAGCGGCACACGCCTTCACTTAAAAAGGCTGAGGGGCGGAGGGATCCACCTGAATCCAATTACATCTGGTGAACTCCACCATCTGAAACGGTTCGAGTTACGCCGAGTTCACAGCCTTTGTTAACCTTTCGTGTGTTGGATGTTCAAATGATGTTCATTACACTTTAGAGTACTGGCCTGAATTTTATTAGCTTCATTATGAATCACTGGGCTGATATTTACTCTCCCTTTTAGGTTTCCTAAGCATGTCTAGCATGATGGTATAGATTTTCTTCCTTCAGTCCTTTGGGACAGATCTTTCATGTCAGTTGATCAGGTTAAAAAATAAAAAATCTGTCTCTTCAGTATGTAGTTGACAGATACTTGCAAAATCACGACACATTTGTGGTATTGGGATGGGGAGCCCTAGAGAGGCGAAACTGGGCAAAGATACATAAATCACAAGGTTTTGGATAAAGCAGATAACAGTGTTTAAGCTACAGTATTTCACATTCTGTTGTCAAATATTTGGACACTTGTCTAATTAATATTTCAATTGCCCCCCCCCCATCTTGAATACGTACAATCTATTTCGCCCTTACTGTTACTCTAGACAGTTCAGTTTTGAGGGGGGAACAGAGTTAAAGGGAAAACATCACACTTGTGTTAGTGGCATTTAAACAATATAATATATTGTAAACACGACAAAGTAAGGAATATAATGTATGGAGTCTTTGCCTTGGATGGAAGCAATATAATATATTGTAAACAAAACACAGCTCTTACATAGTAAACATTTTATACTGTTTGTATGTATCAAATAAAGGTGCTGCTTTCTCTCTCTGAGTGCTGGGTCTTTGTATGACTGCTCGATGACAGAAATAAAGATGACTGCTGATTGGTGGTCCAGCCCTCCGACCCCACCTCAGCTCTCCCTCCCTCCCTCCTCTGTGCCCCCTCCCCACCAGCTTTCTAATTGTACCCCAGCCCTGCTATAGAACACTGCTGTCACTGCCTGCAAGACTCCCAGTTAGGTCACATCTCAGCTTGCCCTATCTTTCCAGGCTCTGACTAGGATGGACTGGCACGGAATGGATAGCAGAGACCAGTTGAGGTTTAGGGGAAGGGAAATGCATGGCTCTACAGTCTGATAAAGCCTCAAGTCATAGCAGAAGGCAGAAGGGCAAACAAGAAGGAAGACACAAGAGCAGAGGGAGCTGAACTTGTGTTTGCAGCAACCAAATGCTGGGGTAACTAACCCACTGGGCAAGGACATTCACTAATGACTTATGGAGGCAGAAGCCTCATGATGTCATCATGGCTTACTAAGCGCCACTGCTAACAGGTGCCTTGGAAATTACACTTCCCACATTAGAGCTCTGGAGGGGCGGGGGTGCTTGAAGCCATACTGATATCCTACTAGTGGAAGGCCTACTAAGACTGAATGTATCAGAATTTCCCAAATATAAAGTATCCCTGTTGGTTATTTAACCTATTGACCCCACGTGCAGTAGGTGCTACTACCCTATAAAGCAAATATTACTGTCTCCTTTATTGTAGGTAGGAAGCCAAAGTATGGAGACAGTAAAACATTTACTCTAGGACACAGATGATAGAGTTTTAGCCATGCCGCCTGGCTCCAAGGAGATGACACTATGTTGCTTGATCTGTTGTGTGATACAGGAGGTGAAATACGGGAAAAGAAGTAAGACTACATGCAAAATTACAGGCTGAAGCCATCTACACCAACCATCCCTCGCCCTATTTAACTGTGGGCTCCACTGGAAATTCCTGAGGACAGTGGCTGGGGATGTGGCCCTGTTGGTAGACTGCCTGGGTTCGATCGTCAGTACCACACAAAGCAGACATCTCTAATCTCAGTACTCAGGAGCTGAGGCAGGGGATTCAGAAGCTCAAAGCCAACCTCTGGTACATAGTGAAAGTTTTCTTAAAAGTTCTTTTATTTTTTATTTATTTGTCTGATTGTATGTGTGGGTACCCTGGGAGGCCAGAGTAGGGTGTCAGATCCCCTGGAGCTGCATTTACAGGTTGCTGTGAACCACCCAATATGAGTACTGAATTCCAGGCTTTTACCATCACAACTGAGCCAACCCTCTACCCCACACACTGAGTTTGAAGCTGGCCTCTGTCTCAAAAAGAGGAGGAAGAGGAAAAGGAGACTAGCATGCTAATATGTGCACCACAAAAGCCAGAAATGTTTACAAGGCAGAGAAAAGTGTAAGTATAAACTGTAATATTCGATATCTAATTCATATACACCCAATGTTACACACACATACACACACACATGCACACACACACGTCCCAAAGGACACATCACGTGTAAGTGGAGAAATATAGTCTGAAATGACTATGATTTAGGGTCAGTGACTCAAAAGAGATTCAGACCTAAGCAGGAGGAGGAGTGACGAGGGTTCCAGAGTTGCTTGGTTTAAAATTCCATTGGGTTGCCTCGTTAGAGATGCCTGGTAGGCACTTCAAACGCAGCTGGGTGCTCAAAGCCAACAACTGGCTCATTATTAGCCATATTATAACAAAAGAATGCTAATTACATATCAGCCATTTCTGATATAACGTACCTGAAAGCTTTATCTAGCTAGGTGTGGTTTTGTTCACTTCCGTTTTTTAGATTCTGTACATAACTGGCATTCTTTGCTAGTGACCTGATTACCTACACATGGCCTTTATTATTTGGTTGAGCATTGAGGGTTCCTAGCTATTGGGTATTATTATGAATCTTTATCTAAAAATGTGTGCTTGGTTACTTTGTTAATTTATGTGGAGCCACAACAGTGGAATCCAGCTTTAAAACAAAGACTGAAAATCGAGAATTTATAGGATCTGAAATGATTTTTGTTATTTATTTGAAGTTACCCATAAAGGAAATAGGAAGGTGTAGAAGGAGGAAGAGGAGAAGATAATTGCATAAAATACCTTTATACATATTTTAAGAGTATATGTATAAAGGCCCAGCCAGCAAAGGCACTTGCTGACTGACAGCCTAAGTTCAGTCCTCAGAAGCCAGATGGTAGGAGAGAATTGTGCCAGTTTGAATAAGAATGGGCCCCCAGGGGCTGATATGTTTGAATGTTTGGTCCTCAGTTGGTGGAACTGTTTGGGAAGGATTAGGAGGTGTGGCCTTGTTGGAGGAGGTGTGTCACTGGGCAGTTTTTGAAGTTTTAAAAGCATATGCTAGTCTTAGTCTCTTTCTCACTCATTCATGTGTGTATGTGGGGTGGGGGTGGGGACTGGGGATATGTATAAACTGTCAGCTATTAGTCCAGCACTGTGCTGGCCTGCTGGCCTGCTTTCACATTCCCTGCCATTATGGTCATGGACTCACCCTCTGAACTGTAAGCAAGCCCCCAAAAAACTCTTTCTTCTGTAAGTTGTCTTGGTCACGGTATTTCATCACACCAATAGGACAGTGGCTAAGATAAGAACTGATCCTGTAAGTTGTTCTCGGAATACCATATTTTTGCTAATGGCATGAGCCCCTCTCTCTTGGGGATTTGTTCTAATGCTTTGTCTTATTCCCACTCCCAAAAGCAGCGCTTCCAGACCTGAGGGTCCCAGCACCCAGCTGGCTTTGATTGATGATAAAGAATTGGGGTAGGACTTTTAGATTGTGTGGCGGGCAAGAGACCTAGAGAGAAAGGAGAGACAGAGGATAGCCATGATGGGGAAGCAGAAAGATGAAACATAAAGATCTGAGGGCATGTGGTAGCAGGGATGAAATACAGATTTTAAAAGATAATAACTCGGCAGCAGCTCTCTGCTCCCAGACCCGGTGAGAGAGAGACCCAACCGCCTGGTCAGGTGGGCACTCCTGAGGCTGCAGAGCAGAAGAGACCACCAACACTGCTCACCCCTGCCCACATCCCTGGCCCAAGAGGAAACTGTATAAGGCCTCTGGGCTCCCGTGGGGGAGGGCCCAGGAGCGGCAGGACCCCTGCCAGAGACACCGCCGGAACCTGAAAGAAACAGACCGGATAAACAGTTCTCTGCACCCAAATCCCGTGGGAGGGAGAGCTAAACCTTCAGAGAGGCAGACAAGCCTGGGAAACCAGAAGAGACTGCTCCCTGCACACACATCTCGGACGCCAGAGGAAAAAGCCAAAGACCATCTGGAACCCTGGTGCACTGAAGCTCCCGGAAGGGGCGGCACAGGTCTTCCTGGTTGCTGCCGCTGCAGAGAGCCCCTGGGCAGCACCCCACGAGCGAACCTGAGCCTCAGGACCACAGGTAAGACCAAATTTTCTGCTGCAAGAAAGCTGCCTGGTGAACTCAAGACACAGGCCCACAGGAACAGCTGAAGACCTGTAGAGAGGAAAAACTACACACCCGAAAGCAGAACACTCTGTCCCCATAACTGACTGAAAGAGAGGAAAACAGGTCTACAGCACTCCTGACACACAGGCTTATAGGACAGTCTAGCCACTGTCAGAAATAGCAGAACAAAGTAACACTAGAGATAATCTGATGGCGAGAGGCAAGCGCAGGAACCCAAGCAACAGAAACCAAGACTACATGCCATCATCGGAGCCCAATTCTCCCACCAAAACAAACATGGAATATCCAAACACACCAGAAAAGCAAGATCTAGTTTCAAAATCATATTTGATCATGATGCTGGAGGACTTCAAGAAAGACATGAACACACTTAGGGAAGCACAGGAAAACATTAATAAACAAGTAAAAGCCTACAGAGAGGAATCGCAAAAATCCCTGAAAGAATTCCAGGAAAACACAATCAAACAGTTGAAGGAATTAAAAATGGAAATAGAAGCAATCAAGAAAGAACACATGGAAACAACCCTGGATATAGAAAACCAAAAGAAGAGACAAGGAGCTGTAGATACAAGCTTCACCAACAGAATACAAGAGATGGAAGAGAGAATCTCAGGAGCAGAAGATTCCATAGAAATCATTGACTCAACTGTCAAAGATAATGTAAAGCGGAAAAAGCTACTGGTCCAA
The DNA here is from genome assembly GCF_021556685.1 of Rattus norvegicus. Lineage (NCBI taxonomy): Eukaryota > Metazoa > Chordata > Mammalia > Rodentia > Muridae > Rattus > Rattus norvegicus. The sequence goes on from NC_141540.1 coordinate 66,330,484, forward strand.
AACATACAGGAAATCCAGGACTCAATGAGAAGATCAAACCTAAGGATAATAGGTATAGAAGAGAGTGAAGACTCCCAGCTCAAAGGACCAGTAAATATCTTCAACAAAATCATAGAAGAAAACTTCCCTAACCTAAAAAAAGAGATACCCATAGACATACAAGAAGCCTACAGAACTCCAAATAGATTGGACCAGAAAAGAAACACCTCCCGTCACATAATTGTCAAAACACCAAACGCACAAAATAAAGAAAGAATATTAAAAGCAGTAAGGGAAAAAGGTCAAGTAACATATAAAGGGAGACCTATCAGAATCACACCAGACTTCTCGCCAGAAACTATGAAGGCCAGAAGATCCTGGACTGATGTCATACAGACCCTAAGAGAACACAAATGCCAGCCCAGGTTACTGTATCCAGCAAAACTCTCAATTAACATTGATGGAGAAACCAAGATATTCCATGACAAAACCAAATTTACACAATATCTTTCTACAAATCCAGCACTACAAAGGATAATAAATGGTAAAGCCCAACATAAGGAGGCAAGCTATACCCTAGAAGAAGCAAGAAACTAAAAGGGGAACAAGAATACCCTTGGCAGGGAATAGAGAGGCAAAGATTAAAACAGAGACTGAAGGAACACCCATTCAGAGCCTGCCCCACATGTGGCCCATACATATACAGCCATCCAATTAGACAAGATGGATGAAGCAAAGAAGTGCAGACCGACAGGAGCCGGATGTAGATCGCTCCTGAGAGACACAGCCAGAATACAGCAAATACAGAGGCGAATGCCAGCAGCAAACCACTGAACTGAGAATGGGACCCCCGTTGAAGGAATCAGAGAAAGAACTGGAAGAGCTTGAAGGGGCTCGAGACCCCAAAAGTACAACAATGCCAAGCAACCAGAGCTTCCAGGGACTAAGCCACTACCTAAAGACTATACATGGACTGACCCTGGACTCTGACCTCATAGGTAGCAATGAATATCCTAGTAAGAGCACCAGTGGAAGGGGAAGCCCTGGGTCCTGCTAAGACTGAACCCCCAGTGAACTAGATTGTTGGGAGGAGGGCGACAAGGGGGGGGAGGATGGGGAGGGGAACACCCATAAAGAAGGGGAGGGGGAGGGGGATGTTTGCCAGGAAACCGGGAAAGGGAATAAAAAAAAAAAGATTGAAAGTCAGCTCTTCATTCCCCGTCTTCCATTTCTCCTGGCACACTGTCCACTTTATTATTTTTTAGCATGTTTACCTTTTGTTCTCTGCCTGCCATGGCCATTTTCAATTCAGAGTTGAATGATACTTAAAAACCTAAACACTACAGAGGTGGGGAACTAATAGACTCACTGGAAGTGCATTCTGGAGATGGGTTAAGGAAGTGTTTTGTTGGTAGTCTGTGGGGTTGCTTACAGGCTGGGTGTTTCTGTACTGCTGGGGTCTGGACATGAAATGTCTGTTTAAGAGCTTATGTATTGAAGGTTTGGTCCCTAAATGGTGATCATGAGGGGACTTCAATAATGGTTCAGTGGACCATTAGGAGATTTCGGAGTTAAGGAACTAAATCACATAGAGGCATGCCTTTAACTGTAGATCTTTGTCACAAGGATTCTTCTCTCTCTCTCTCTCTCTCTCTCTCTCTCTCTCTCTCTCTCTCTCTCTCTCTCTCTCTCCCTTCCTCCCTCACTCCCACCTTTTCCCTCACTCCCTTCCTTCTTCCTCCAACCCCTGCCTCGTCCCTTCCTAGGAAAGGAGGCTCTTTTTCTCAGTGATCCCTTTTCTCTGTGACATTTCAGCTTTACCTCTGCCCCATGGCAATGGAGCTAGCTTATGAACAAAGGCTCCAAAACATGAGCCTAAAATATTCTGGGTCTTCCTTTCCTCCTCCTCCTCCTTCTTCTTCCTCCTTTTCTTCTTTCTCCTCTTTCCCCTCCTCTCCTTCCCCTCTTCCCCTCTCCCTCCTCCTCTCCCTTTCTTCCCCCTCCTCCTCCTTCTGGTATTTGTCTCTGTGATAGACATGGTGACTAACTAAGCCATACACCCTGAAAATGAACATGTTATAAGGATCTTTTTACTCTTGTGTTGATAAAATGGATTTCATAAATTAAAATTTTTTAACCTAAGTTTAAAAATACTTACAAGAGGATGTGAGGGCCTAACTCCTTTAGACTTGGGAGGCAGAAACAGGGGGATTTCTATGAGTCCCAGGACAGCCCAGACTACATAAAAATCTCCAGGTTAGTCAATTATACAGTGAGATCCTGCCAGTTACACAGTGAGACCCTGTCTGGGAAAACAAAAGAAGTCCTTATAAGAATTACTTCTCCAGTGTCCTTATATCTTTACAAATCTAAAATAAACAGGTCAATTTCTCTTGAAATACATATATGTAGGGAAAAAATAGGCAAATTGCCTAAAACCAACTGATTTACAATTCAAACCACAAGCCCTTTGTGTTGTAAATTACAAGGTTCAGTTCTCTTTGAATTAGCTTCAAACAGACAGTACAAGAATAAAAACAGGAGAGGAAAAAAGTCTAGGGATGACTCAACTTTAGGGACTTCAAACTACTTAGCTAGGGGTGTGTTGGACAGGATTTTGTACCTGGAAGATGCTTTTGTGGAGAAAAAGCTATCTTTGTTCAAATAGGTTACCAACCCAGCCTGCTGATCCTTTCTGTGGATACACAGCAAACTGGTGCTATTCGGACTCTGAGAGGTGCTACTGCATGGACACCCTCAGCCCGTATTGGCCCTGGTCTGCTATACATGTTTGACTCCAGAACCTATGTCCATCTAATTCCTATGAATGTTTGAGAAATTAGCATCCCAAAGGACAGAATTTTGGTATCTCCACACAGTGTCTCCTGCTTCTGTATTGCTTCATTAGCATTCACAAGTGCTATTTAGCCCTCCCTCCCACCCCTGCCCTCCTGCTCCCCTGGTCTGTCTTTGAAGGTCCTTAGTCCCCTCGCAGAGCAGTGCAAATCCACATTTCCATAGCCTCTCTTTAAGGTTGGTGATGTCACATTTTGGTAGAGTGACAAGCTGAAAGCCTTTCTTCTCTGACTCCATTTTGCCAGGAATCTCAGTCATGCACGAAGCTACGTTGTCAATCTCTGGCTGACATCCGTATAAAAAAAATCAACAGATACTTGGCAAAAGCCGGGGAAACTCCAACTTGTTTCAATTTCAACCTGATAGTCTGTTTCAAAGGTCCCTGTTTTCTTTCAAGGCACAACTGCCACAATTACTTCCCCTGGTATGTTTGAAAATCACTTACATGGAGGTAGGTTGTCACTGGATAGCCTGTGTTCCCGTTGTGATTTCAAGGGTGGCTTACATGTGGAGCCAGGATGGCTGCTGCCTAGGGCTTACTTCGGCTTGTGATATTGAAGCTGTTCCTTTAGTCTGGTTTTGGTGTAGGACAGTATGCAATCCAAATAAACAAGCCAGGGCAGACTCTCTAAGTGAGGGAAAACAAACAAACAAACAATCTTTGGAGCTCTAGTAGAAAACCTATAGTTCGGCTCCTTCAACATAAGCCCAGGGTTCCCCATTAAAGAGGCCAAAGACCGTGATGGCTTTGTGTCCCAAGAGACAGCATTTGCTTCTTCCAAAAGCATGATCTTAGCTTCAAGTTCAAACTCTTAACAACTACTCAGCTTTAAAGAGCAGGGAAAGGTTTTTGTTTTGTTTTGTTTTTTTAAGTTTTGGGTGTTTTCTTAATTCAAGGCAAGACAAATTGGGGCTTTGGGGACATTTGTTGTGGGGTTTCTGGAAAAATGTGGCTCTTCATTGAATTAGAATTCCGTAGCTGGGATGAACTCATTGTCTGTCAAAGGCATATGATCCCGGCTCAGCCAGGTTTCCATGTTTCTGTCTCCTAATAAAGAACAGAAGCCAGAAGTTGGAATGATCCAAAGTGATCTTTTTGGTTATAATGGATTGTCCACAGAATTATGTAAAGTATCCTTCCCTCATGAGCTGTAAATTCAAAACTACCCATTTTCTTTTTCTTCCTTAATCAGGAACCTAAGTTCAAAGACTTTCACTGGACTAAAACCTAAAGCAAATTAATTTGGTCCCCTTAACTTGTCCCCTCTGGGCCTTCCGGGTTTTGTATTTGCAATATTAATTCAGAAGTAGTTTGCAGTTGTCACCGACTTAACTGGTTCTCAAGGCCTGTCCACCATGAACTGAAGGCAGAGCCATCTGGCTCGTGCCAGGGCAGAGACTGTAAATGTGCCAGGACAAGCACAATGGAAGGACCAAAGCACTCGGGACCAGAGGTGTTCTAGACTGACAAATCATAAAAACATTTTTTTGAGTGCACATAATGTGAGTTCCTAGGGTTGGAAGTCAAGTCTAAACATAGAGAAAAGCTTTATGTGTATACACAACACACACACACACACACACATATACGCACACATATACACACACACATACACACATACATACACACAAACACACACATACACACATATATACACATACATATAAACACACACATACAAATATCCAAACACACACATGCACACATACATTCACATACATACACACAAACACACACATACACACATATATACACATACATATAAACACACACATACAAATATCCAAACACACACATGCACACATACATTCACATACATACACACAAACACACATATACATACAAACACATAATACAAACACACGCATATATACACATACATACAAACACAGACATACACATACAAATGCACATATACACACATACATACACACATACACACACATATATACAAACACATACATATACACACATACACACACATATACACACATATACACATACACATGCATACATACATACATACATACATACATAATACATACATACAAACACACACACACATATATACTATAAAGCTGTTCATTGTCATGTCCAGTGAAGCAGAGAGCTGAGTATTCACTCTGAACTGTGTCCATTTCAGTGCCCCTCTGGTGGATTTTATGGACATTTTTGACATCTATGTAGCTTTTCCTGTCACCTGTGGACATCTAGGTGGTTACAACTTTCAAGAACTGTCAGGTCACTTTAATAGCTGGACATGTTTAGGAAGACAGACCTGTTGCTCAGGGGAAATACTGAGAATCCGGTGCTTATTAAAATGTTTCTCGTTTGTAATTTTTTATATACTTATCAATTATAAATCAGTAAATAGGTAAAAAAATCAATTTACATTTGGAGAGTACACTAGTATTTCTGAAAATGGAGAGCTGAGGTGCTCACAGAGCACCTGAGTGTTTTGTTTTCTGCTGTCAGTTTCCTGTACGTGGTTTCTATTTCTTAATCTTGAGCCATGTGGAGCACATTTATTCTACGTGCTTATTAAAGTTTTTTGTATTTGCACAGTTGCCCAAACTGCCTAGGAATTATTACAACAGAACTCTGAAGGCAGGCGTCTTTGGAGAGGCATTTGCTTTTTCCTTCTTTTTTATTGCTTTCAGAAAAAAAAACTGTTTTGAGATGGCGACATCTCTTCATTACCCAATTGAGGAATTGTTCATCCCAGTGTACTCCCTTCCCTTGGTACCATTCTAGGTAGAAATGCTTTCCTTAAATTGTACTTTACTGTGAATACTCGTGATTTCTGGAAGAATATAAAAAGAAAGAGCCCTGTCACTGCTCTGTGCGTGTTATTCAGCGTGTCATGGAATACATGGCCTTCTGGCCTTTGTCTGAGGACCTGTAGGAAGGGCTGGGGATGTAGTTCAGTGGTTGAGAATTTGGATAGCGTGTGAAGGGCCTGGGGCTGAGCCACTAGCATCGTGAGAGCCCACAGGAGACAAATCTCTCTTCCCTCCCATTTAGAGCAGACTGAAGGCCCCACATACCTGGGATGAATCTGCCACAAGGATCATAGTGATCATAGTATGACTTGAGATGGGAAAATGGCTCATTCCCAGATTGAGAAGAACCAGGTAAGAACGCACTTGGGGTGATGGTAAGAATTTCAAGAAATGTGTTAAAAAATCAAGATGCTTAATCTCCTGGGGTAGGTTGGCTGAACTTTACTGAAGAGTGTGGCAGAAACAAATAGTCTTGGGATGGTGTCTTAGGATTTTGCTGCTATGGACAGACACCATGATCAAGTCACCTCTTATCAGGACAACATTTAATGAGAGTTAGCTTATAGGTTTAGAGGTTCAGTCCATCATCATCAAGGCAGGAGCATGGCAGCATCCAGGCAGGCATGGTGCAGGAGGAGCTGAGAGTTCTACATCTTCACCTGAAGGCTGCTAGTGGAGGACAGGCTTCCAGGCAGCGAGGATGAGGGTCTTAAAGCCCACACCCACAGTGACACACCTACTCCAACAAAGGACAAACCTCCAAACAGTGCCCCACCGTGAGGCAAGCATTTTCAAACCACCACAGATAGTGACTAGAAGCAGGATCCAGACCGAAGTTTTCCTTTCTCCCTTCTTCATATAGTTCCTCTGCAAGTGAATGTGGAAGAAAAAGTGTTTTCTTTGAAGGATGGCAAAAAGCAACTTTCTCACCATATCCGCTTTCCTTTCCCCTTTCTCCTTTCATTGCTACGATATTCACTTATTTGTTACAGGTGTATGAACGTCTGCCTACACATAGGTATGTCTGTGTACCACATGCCTGGCTGATGACCTTGGAAGCCAGAAGAGCTTGTTGGATCCCCTAGAGCTGTCAGGTGGTTGTGGACTGCCTGATGTGGGTCTGGGAACGCAACTCTGGTGCTCTGCAAGAGCCGCAATTTCTCTTAATACTAAGCCTTCTCTCCAGCCCCGGTCTTAATCTTTCTTCCCTTTATGGAGATCCTTTCTGTGGTTTAACATCTGAGCAACAATTTTACCTTGTATTTATATCCTTTGAGACTTGTAGCCTAACCAGCAATGACTTTCTCTTGCATGTGGCTGAAGCAGAGCACAGAGACAAGGGTTTGGACACACCGTTTGACCACTGACTAACTTCACTCCTCAACTTTTTGTTTTTGTTTTTCTCTAAACTTCATTTTTATTTCCCCATTTTCCCTACATATTTCATCTCACCAAGCCAAACAGTGAACATTTTTTCCAGACCTGTTCAGACATTTTTGCCCCCTTAGTAACTTCTCACTATTTTTATATTTACTTATTTTGTGTGGAGAGGTGTAGCAGTGAATTATTTAAGCCACTTTGACTCCCAGCGGATTGCATGTGCACCTACCCAAGAGCTCTCTGGATTTGCGAATTAAGATACACACTGGCAAGCATACAAGCAAGTGCACACACAAATGCATGGCCACACACACACACACACACACACACACAAACACACACACACACACAAACACACACGCACGCATGCTCAAGTGTGTGCAACCAGCTAATTTTGATATGCCTTGACCAGTTCAATGTCTGGGCATTTCAAAATTCTCTCACAGCTAACAAACACTCCCCTCCACTATTCCTGAGTTATTATCTTTTTTTTTATTAACTTGAGTATTTCTTATATACATTTCGAGTGTTATTCCCTTTCCCGGTTTCCGGGCAAACATCCCCCTCCCCCCTCCCCTTCCTTATGGGTGTTCCCTTCCCAACCCTCCCCCCATTGCCGCCCTCCCCCCATAGACTAGTTCACTGGGGGTTCAGTCTTAGCAGGACCCAGGGCTTCCCCTTCCACTGGTGCTCTTACTAGGATATTCATTGCTACCTATGGGGTCAGAGTCCAGGGTCAGTCCATGTATAGTCTTTAGGTAGTGGCTTAGTCCCTGGAAGCTCTGGTTGCTTGGCATTGTTGTACTTTTGGGGTCTCGAGCCCCTTCAAGCTCTTCCAGTTCTTTCTCTGATTCCTTCAATAGGGGACCTATTCTCAGTTCAGTGGTTTGCTGCTGGCATTCGCCTCTATATTTGCTGTATTCTGGCTGTGTCTCTCAGGAGCGATCTACATCCGGCTCCTGTCGGTCTGCACTTCTTTGCTTCATCCATCTTGTCTAATTGGATGGCTGTATATGTATGGGCCACAAGTGGGGCAGGCTCTGAATGGGTGTTCCTTCAGTCTCTGTTTTAATCTTTACCTCTCCCTTCCCTGCCAAGGGTATTCTTTTTCCTCATTTAAAGAAGGAGTGAAGCATTCACATTTTGATCATCCGTCTTGAGTTTCCTTTGTTCTAGGGATCTAGAGTAATTCAAGCATTTGGGCTAATAGCCACTTATCAATGAGTGCACACCATGTGTGTTTTTCTATGATTGGGTTACCTCACTCAGGATGATATTTTCCAGTTCCAACCATTTGCCTACGAATTTCATAAAGTCATTGTTTTTGATAGCTGAGTAATATTCCATTGTGCAGATGTACCACATTTTCTGTATCCATTCCTCTGTTGAAGGGCATCTGGGTTCTTTCCATTTTCTGGCTATTATAAATAAGGCTGCGATGAACATAGTGGAGCACGTGTCTTTTTTATATGTTGGGGCATCTTTTGGGTATATACCCAAGGGAGATATAGCTAGGTCCTCAGGTAGTTCAATGTCCAATTTTCTGAGGAACCTCCAGACTGATTTCCAGAATGGTTTTACCAGTCTGCAATCCCACCAACAATGGAGGAGTGTTCCTCTTTCTCCACATCCTCGCCAGCATCTGCTGTCACCTGAGTTTTTGATCATAGCCAATCGCACTGGTGTGAGGTGAAATCTCAGGGTTGTTTTGATTTGCATTTCCCTTATGACTAAAGATGTTGAACATTTCTTTAGGTGTTTCTCAGCCATTCAGCATTCCTCAGCTGTGAATTCTTTGTTTAGCTCTGAACCCCATTTTTTAATAGGGTTATTTGTTTCCCTGCGGTCTAACTTCTTGAGTTCTTTGTATATTTTGGATATAAGGCCTCTATCTGTTGTAGGATTGGTAAAGATCTTTTCCCAATCTGTTGGTTGCCGTTTTGTCCTAACCACAGTGTCCTTTGCCTTACAGAAGCTTTGCAGTTTTATGAGATCCCATTTGTCGATTCTTGATCTTAGAGCATAAGCCATTGGTGTTTTGTTCAGGAAATTTTTTCCAGTGCCCATGTGTTCCAGATGCTTCCCTAGTTTTTCTTCTATTAGTATGAGTGTGTCTGGTTTGATGTGGAGGTCCTTGATCCACTTGGACTTAAGCTTTGTACAGGGGGATAAGCATGGATCGATCTGCATTCTTCTACATGTTGCCCTCCAGTTGAACCAGCACCATTTGCTGAAAATGCTATCTTTTTTCCATTGGATGGTTTTGGCTCCTTTGTCAAAAATCAAGTGACCATAGGTGTGTGGGTTCATTTCTGGGTCTTCAATTCTATTCCATTGGTCTATCTGTCTGTCTCTGTACCAATACCATGCAGTTTTTTATCACTATTGCTCTGTAATACTGCTTGAGTTCAGGGATAGTGATTCCCCCTGAAGTCCTTTTATTGTTGAGGATAGCTTTAGCTATCCTGGGTTTTTTGTTATTCCAGATGAATTTGCAAATTGTTCTGTCTAACTCTTTGAAGAATTGGATTGGTATTTTGATGGGGATTGCATTGAATCTGTAGATTGCTTTTGGTAAAATGGCCATTTTTACTAAATTAATCCTGCCAATCCATGAGCATGGGAGATCTTTCCATCTTCTGAGGTCTTCTTCAATTTCTTTCTTCAGTGTCTTGAAGTTCTTATTGTACAGATCTTTTACTTGCTTGGTTAAAGTCACACCGAGGTACTTTATATTATTTGGGTCTATTATGAAGGGTGTCGTTTCCCTAATTTCTTTCTCGGCTTGTTTCTCTTTTGTATAGAGGAAGGCAACTGATTTATTTGAGTTAATTTTATACCCAGCCACTTTGCTGAAGTTGTTTATCAGCTTTAGTAGTTCTCTGGTGGAACTTTTGGGATCACTTAAATATACTATCATGTCATCTGCAAATAGTGATATTTTGACCTCTTCTTTTCCGATCTGTATCCCCTTGATCTCCTTTTGTTGTCTGATTGCTCTGGCTAGAACTTCAAGAACTATATTGAATAAGTAGGGAGAGAGTGGGCAGCCTTGTCTAGTCCCTGATTTTAGTGGGATTGCTTCAAGTTTCTCTCCATTTAGTTTAATGTTAGCAACTGGTTTGCTCTATATGGCTTTTACTAAGTTTAGGTATGAGCCTTGAATTCCTATTCTTTCCAGGACTTTTATCATGAAGGGGTGTTGAATTTTGTCAAATGCTTTCTCAGCATCTAATGAAATGATCATGTGGTTTTGTTCTTTCATTTTGTTTATATAATGGATCACATTGATAGTTTTCCATATATTAAACCATCCCTGCATGCCTGGGATGAAGCCTACTTGATCATGGTGGATGATTGTTTTGATGTGCTCTTGGATTCGGTTTGCCAGAATTTTGTTGAGTATTTTTGCGTCGATATTCATAAGGGAAATTGGTCTGAAGTTCTCTTTCTTTGTTGGGTCTTTGTGTGGTTTAGGTATAAGAGTAATTGTGGCTTCATAGAAGGAATTCGGGAGTGCTCCATCTGTTTCAATTTTGTGGAATAGTTTGGATAATATTGGTATGAGGTCTTCTATAAAGGTCTGATAGAATTCTGCACTAAACCCGTCTGGACCTGGGCTCTTTTTGGTTGGGAGACCTTTAATGACTGCTTCTATTTCCTTAGGAGTTATGGGGTTGTTTAACTGGTTTATCTGTTCCTGATTTAACTTTGGTACCTGGTATTTGTCTAGGAAATTGTCCATTTCCTGCAGATTTTCAAGTTTTGTTGAATATAGGCTTTTATAGTAAGATCTGATGATTTTTTGAATTTCCTCTGAATCTGTAGTTATGTCTCCCTTTTCATTTCTGATTTTGTTAATTTGGACACAGTCTCTGTGTCCTCTCGTTAGTCTGGCTAAGGGTTTATCTATCTTGTTGATTTTCTCAAAGAACCAACTTTTGGTTCTGTTGATTCTTTCTATGGTCCTTTTTGTTTCTACTTGGTTGATTTCAGCTCTGAGTTTGATTATTTCCTGCCTTCTACTCCTCCTGGGTGTATTTGCATCTGTTTGTTCTAGAGCTTTTAGGTGTGCTGTCAAGCTGGTGACATATGCTCTTTCCTGTTTCTTTCTGCAGGCACTCAGCACTATGAGGTTTTCCTCTTAGCACAGCTTTCATTGTGTCCCATAAGTTTGGGTATGTTGTACCTTCATTTTCATTAAATTCTAAAAAGTCTTTAATTTCTTTCTTTATTTCTTCCTTGACCAGGTTATCATTGAGTAGAGCATTGTTCAATTTCCACGTATATGTGGGCATTCTTCCCTTATTGTTATTGAAGACCAGCTTTAGGCCGTGGTGGTCCGATAGCACGCATGGGATTATTTCTATCTTTCTGTACCTGTTGAGGCCCGTTTTTTTGACCAATTATATGGTCAATTTTGGAGAAAGTACCATGAGGAGCTGAGAAGAAGGTATATCCTTTTGCTTTAGGATAGAATGTTCTATAAATATCTGTTAAGTCCATTTGGCTCATGACTTCTCTTAGTCTGTCTACGTCTCTGTTTAATTTCTGTTTCCATGATCTGTCCATTGATGAGAGTGGGGTGTTGAAATCTCCTACTATTATTGTGTGGGGTGCAATGTGTGTTTTGAGCTTTAGTAAGGTTTCTTTTACGTATGTAGGTGCCCTTGTATTTGGGGCATAGATATTTAGGGTTGAGAGTTCATCTTGGTGGATTTTTCCTTTGATGAATATGAAGTGTCCTTCCTTCCTTATCTTTTTTTATGACTTTTAGTTAAAAATTGATTTTATTTGATATTAGAATGGCTACTCCAGCTTGCTTCTTCTGACCATTTGCTTGGAAAGTTGTTTTCCAGCCTTTCACTCTGAGGTAGTGTCTGTCTTTGTCTCTGAGGTGTGTTTCCTGTAGGCAGCAGAATGCAGGGTCCTCGTTGCATATCCAGTTTGTTAATCTATGTCTTTTTATTGGGGAGTTGAGGCCATTGATGTTGAGAGATATTAAGGAATAGTGATTATTGCTTCCTGTTATATTCATATTTGGATATGAGGTTATGTTTGTGTGCTTTTCTTCTCTTTGTTTTGTTGCCAAGACGATTAGTTTCTTGCTTCTTCTAGGGTATAGCTTGCCTTCTTATGTTGGGCTTTACCATTTATTATCCTTTGTAGTGCTGGATTTGTAGAAAGATATTGCGTAAATTTGGTTTTGTCATCTTGGTTTCTCCATCTATGTTAATTGAGAGTTTTGCAGGATACAGTAACCTGGGCTGGCATTTGTGTTCTCTTAGGGTCTGTATGACATCTGTCCAGGATCTTCTGGCTTTCATAGTTTCTGGCGAAAAGTCTGGTGTGATTCTGATAGGTCTGCCTTTATATGTTACTTGACCTTTTTCCCTTACTGCTTTTAATATTCTTTCTTTATTTTGTGCATTTGGTGTTTTGACTATTATGTGACGGGAGGAGTTTCTTTTCTAGTCCAATCTATTTGGAGTTCTGTAGGCTTCTTGTATGCTTATGGGTATCTCTTTCTTTAGGTTAGGGAAGTTTTCTTCTATGATTTTGTTGAAGATATTTACTGATCCTTTGAGCTGGGAGTCTTCACTCTCTTCTATACCTATTATCCTTAGGTTTGATCTTCTCATTGAGTCATGGATTTCCTGTATGTTTTGGACCAGTAGCTTTTTCCTCTTTACATTAGCTTTGACAGTTGAGTCAATGATTTCTATGGAATCTTCTGCTCCTGAGATTCTCTCTTCCATCTCTTGTATTCTGTTGGTGAAGCTGGTATCTACAGCTTCTTGTCTCTTCTTTTGGTTTTCTATATCCAGGGTTGTTTCCATGTGTTCTTTCTTGATTGCTTCTATTTCCATTTTTAATTCCTTCAACTATTTGATTGTGTTTTCCTGGAATTCTTTCAGGGGTTTTTGTGACTCCTCTCTATGGGCTTCTACTTGTTTATTTATGTTTTCCTGGAATTCTTTCAGGGATTTTTGTGATTCCTCTCTGTAGGCTTCTACTTGTTCTCTAAAGGAGCTCTTCACGTCTTTCTTGAAGTCCTCCAGCATCATGATCAAATATGATTTTGAAACTAGATCTTGCTTTTCTGGTGTGTTTGGATATTCCGTGTTTGCTTTGGTGGGAGAATTGGGCTCCGATGATGCCATGTAGTCTTGGTTTCTGTTGCTTGGGTTCCTGCGCTTGCCTCTCGCCATCATATTATCTCTAGTGTTACTTTGTTCTGCTATTTCTGACAGTGGCTAGACTGTCCTATAAGCCTGTGTGTCAGGAGTGCTGTAGACCTGTTTTCCTGTTTTCTTTCAGCCAGTTATGGGGACAGAGTGTTCTGCTTTCAGGCGTGTAGTTTTTCCTATCTACAGGTCTTCAGCTGTTCCTGTGGGCCTGTGTCTTGAGTTCACCAGGCAGGTCACTTGCAGCAGAAAAGTTGGTCTTACCTGTGGTCCCGAGGCTCAAGTTTGCTCGTGGGGTGTTGCCTATGAGCTCTCCGCGGCGGCAGCAACCAGGAAGATCTGCACCGCCCTTTCCAAGAGCTTCTGTGCACCAGGGTTCCAGATGGTGTTTGGTGTTTTCCTCTGGCGTCAGAGATGTGGGCAAAATGCAGTCTCTTCTGGTTTCCCAGGCGTGTCTGCCTCTCTGAAGGTTTAGCTCTCCCTCCCATGGGATTTGGGTGCAGAGAACTGTTTATCCGGTCAGTCCCTTCAGGTTCCGGCGGTGTCTCCTGGGCCCTCCTCTACGGGAACCCAGAGGCTGTATACAGTTTCCTCTTGGGCCAGGGATGTGGGCAGGCGTGGCCAGTGTTGGTGGTCTCTTCTGCTCTGCAGTCTCAGGAGTGCCCACCTGTCCAGGTGGTGAGGTCTCTCTCCCACAGGGTTTGGGAGCAGAGAGCTGCTGCGGGCAGGAATCCGCAGGTTTGGGACTCCCACTAAATACCGACTTTCAATCTTAAATTCTCTCACAGTTGGGTCTTATTTGGGAGTCTCAAAGTGATGCATCTTAAGCTAGATATGGCCATCTTGTCTCCCTGGCTGGGCTTCTTCTGTATCCCTGATGGTTGTCTCCCAAGCACTGAAGAGTTTGGCCATGTGAGCACTCAAGATGATGGAGGTGATGGAGATGGTGGAGGTGGAGGTGATGGAGATGATGGAGGTGGAAATGATGAGGTGATGGAGGTTGGAGATGATAAGGTGATGGAGGTGATGGAGGTGATGGAGATGGAAGTGATGGAGGCAATGGAGGTGATGGAGGTGATAGAGGTGATGGAGGTGATGGAGGTGATAGAGGTGATGGAGGTGATAGAGGTGATGGAGATGATGGAGGTGATGGAGGTGATGGAGGTGATGGAGATGGAAGTGATGGAGGCGATGGAGGTGATAGAGGTGATGGAGGTGATGGAGGTGATAGAGGTGATGGAGATGATGGAGGTGATGGAGGTGATGGAGGTGATAGAAGTGATGGAGGTGATAGAGGTGATGGAGATGATAGAGGTGATGGAGGTGATGGAGGTGATGGAGGTGGAGGTGGTGGAGGTGATGGAGGTGATAGAGGTGATGGAGATGATGGAGGTGATGGAGGTGATGGAGATGATGGAGGTGATGGAGATGATGGAGGTGATGGAGGTGATAGAGGTGATGGAGATGATGGAGGTGATGGAGGTGATAGAGGTGATGGAGATGATGGAGGTGATGGAGGTGATAGAGGTGATGGAGGTGATAGAGGTGATGGAGATGGAAGTGATGGAGGTGATGGAGGTGGAAGAAGTAGCCTTTCCTTCATACTGTTTCCAACCCTGCACTGCCCTTGCATGCCCATGTCCTCAGAGTTGGATCTTCTGAATATCATTACTCTTCTTTGGGGACCAGACAGGGAGCTTCTAATTGGTGCCAGAGCTTGATGTGTGACAAGGAAAAACAGGATTTAGCTCTCACTCTTGCTCCATCCTGGTGTCATTTTTAGCAGTGGCAGTGGGTTCTACAGCAAGTTACCACAAAGTCAGAGTTCCAGTACAGACATTTCTCCTCATAGCTTTGGAGGACAGAAGTACAGATTTAGTGTCACTGCCCAGAAATTGAGGTGTTGTTACATCTCTCTGAAGGGTCTGTGGGGAGAATGTGTTCTTTCCCTCCTTCAGTTCCTGGCAGCCGCCAACAGTCCTTGATTTGTGAACATGTCTTTCTCTATTCTGCGTTCATGTGTGCTTTTCTTTTGTGTTCCCATGTTCAATCCCCATTGACTTTTGTCCCCTCTTAATAATATTAGTGGTGGCACTTGGGGCCCACTTCAAATTCAAAGATAGGCTCAAAGGTCATTAGTTATGTCTTTTTCATAGGTCCACAGTCTCCAGTTCCAAGAATCACAATATGAACAAATCTTTGGAACCACCACTTAGTCCACTACAGCCCTAATCCATCCGGAAGCAGAAATCTGTTCTGTGTTCACTGTGAGGTCTCAGGCAGGATTTCTGTCACCAAGAAGCCATCAGCCTTTAGAGGCAGATAAAACAAGATAGAACTCATAGCAAGAAGTCAATTGCTAGGATAATAAAAAGATACACCACTTTAGAAAACATCGTGACAGTTTATCAAACAAGGTAGATGTGGACTGACCTTACAGCCCGGCAATTCTGCTCCTGAGAAGCTGAACTTATGTTTGTGGGGGAGTGGAGGAAGACCTGAGCTAGTGAAGTCCTGAGGGAATGTGTATTGTTGATGTGGGCGCAGCTGTGTCAAGGATGTAATCTCAGACCCATGGGAAATGCCAAAGGCTTCCCAAGGTGAGACTCAAGTCTCAACAAAGCCTTCCTTTGGTTCATGTGTGGCTGTTGGGAGTCTGTAGATAGTGTCCACCAGGGATGTTTAAGGCCTGCAGACTGCCCCCTACAGAGAGACAGCCCCCTGCAGAGAGACTGCCCCCTGAAGAGACTGCCCCCTACAGAGAGACTGCCCCCTACAAAGAGACTGCCCCCTACAGAGACTGCCCCCTGCAGAGAGACTGCCCCCTGCAGAGAGACCCCCTACAGAGAGACCACCCCTACAGAGAGACCACCCCCTGCAGAGACGGCCCCCTACAGAGAGACTGCCCCCTCCAAAAGACCGCCCCCTGCAGAGAGACTGCCCCCTACAAAGAGACTGCCCCCTACAGAGAGACTGCCCCCTACAAAGAGACTGCCCCCTACAGAGACTGCCCCCTACAAAGAGACTGCCCCCTACAGAGACTGCCCCCTGCAGAGAGACTGCCCCCACAGAGAGACCGCCCCCTGCAGAGAGACCACCCCCTACAGAGAGACCACCCCCTGCAGAGAGACCACCCCCTGCAGAGACTGCCCCCTACAGAGAGACTGCCCCCTACAAAGAGACCGCCCCCTGCAGAGAGACTGCCCCCTATAGAGACTGTCCCCTACAGAGAGACTGCCCCCTGCAGAGAGACTGCTCCCTATAGAGACTGTACTCTGCAGAGACTGACCCCTGCAGAGACTGCTCCTACTAAGATCAGATAACCCTGGGTGTCCTTGTTTTTCTGTGTGAATTAATCAAACCTCCAGGCTCAAATGGATGCAATAAACAGTCTGAGCTTTCAGGGTGCTGCAGCCTCTCCACTAGAGAGTCAGTCCATCAATCCCAGCTTTCTCTGTGTAAGTGTGCTTATCTTTTCATTCCCTTGTTGGTCCCAATCAGATCATGAGCCTCAGAGGACTCAGCATCAGTTCATAGAAAAACTTGCCCATCAATACTCACAGCAATACTGTTATACTAGCCAAAAAGTGGCCTCAACCCATGGCCATCGCCCTTTCTGTGGCACTTTGGGTCAGTCTCAAGGTATCTCCTATGGGCATCCTCTCAGGAGAGTTGGTAGGCCTTTCGAAGGTGTATAATTTACCACAGGCAGTTGACTGAAAACTTTCCAGAGCTTGACTTTTCGATGGACCAATCTAGCAAGTATTTGAATGTTCCGAACAAGACTTTAAAAACAATATTTTTGTGTTTAACGAATCATCTTTTCTGTTCTCTCTCTCTCTCTCTCTCTCTCTCTCTGTGTGTGTGTGTGTGTGTGTGTGAGAGAGAGAGAGAGAGAGAGAGAGAGAGAGAGAGAGAGAGAGAGAGAGCTAGACAGTGATCACATGTGTGATCATATACAGTTGAGACCTCAAAGAAAGGGCTAGTGTGGTGATTGACTCATTGAAAACAAAATACTGTGTTCCTCCAGAAGACGGCCCTCGACATGTGTGCCTTCTCTGGGTGGCTTTTTCATGGAGATAATTACTAAACACAAACAGAAATGCCATAGTCCTATTTTGTCTGCTAAGGTAACAGTGGAATGGCACCAGAGACAAACTCTGGGACTTTACTTTCAGAGAACTACTAGCAATATGTTCTAAATCCCTGACAGGCCATAAGGCAGACTTCAGTAACAATATTCCTGCCACTAAACTGCAGTATATCAGGGCTACAGAGTTATCTTTGATCACATGTAGTAGGGTGTGATGGTTTGCATATGCTTGGCCCAGGAAGTGGCACTATTAGAAGGTGTGGCCTTGTTGGAGGGAGTGTGTCACTGTGGGGTGGGCTTGGAGACCCTCCTAGCTGCCTGAGGATGCAGTCTATTCCTGGCTTCCTTCAGGTGAAGATGTAGAACTCTCAGCTCTTCCAGCACCATGCCTGCCTGGATGCTTCCGTGTTCTCGCCTTGATGATAATGGACTGGACCTCTGACCCTGTAAGTCAGCCCCAATTATAAGAGTTGCCTTGGTCATGGTGTCTGTTCACAGCAATAAACCCTAACTAAGACATAGGGGAAGTTAGTTTGTAACACATGTTCCATTGATAAACTCCCCCAGCCCCCCCCCCCCCAAATGGAGTTAACTCCTTTATAAGATTGATTTATAAGAACAGCATGGTCTGTGGACGTCTGGGACACAGGATGCAATGTCCACCCATAATTGAGGTGATGATGGCTGCCATGCCTTAAGTTTAAAGAAAAAGCCACGGGAAGATAAATGGCCAATAGCCATTCGAAAGAGCATTTAATGTCTTCAGCTAGTGTTCGTCAAAGACAGATTCAACCACAACGAGATCCGTTTCACTCTCGTCTGTCATTCTGGCAGTGTGAAACAAGAACTCCCCCCTGTGCTGCTAATGTGAGTACAGAATCGACACAGCCAGTTAGAAGAGGAATCTCACATACTCAGTACACAGCAATGCTAGGAAAATACCATACAGAGATGGGCCGTACGATGCTTCCGGGATCAGGAAGCCGGAAAGTGGAAACTTCGTCTAAAAATAACCGTCCATTTGAACAACACTGGACATATAAATGAGATGTGTGTACGTGAGAGAATACTAGGCAGCGGTCAATGATGGACCATAGCTATGGAAACACAGCCCCTTAGGAACTCGGCACTACGTACCATACAGAGAAGCCCACGCAGTTGCTCTCCATTCTTAAAAGAGGCAAAATTACACCCTGCTCCATTTGGAGACACATAAAAAGCAACATAAAGGCACTCAACAATGGGGTCAGGAGGCACACAACGTGGCTTCCAGCAAATCACTAATGGCCTCTTCCTTGTCTGAATATTTTCAAGTCTGGAGGTATCAGAAATCAAGTAATTCTAAAACGTGTCTCGCCATAAGTAAATGATGGTAGGAGATGAAGAGATCAGAGGCAAGAGGTGGAAGAAAACACTTCATTAAAGAAGATGAGAGGCCCTAAAAGCGGGGTTCTGGGCTTTCTGGGTAGTGATGGGGAAGAGGTAGTTCTGAAGCCCAGAGGCACAAGTCTGAGGGACAAGTGGAGAAACCGTAGAAGACCCAGTGTGGCTGGGATGGGCAGAGCAAGTGGGAGGGATGAATAGAAGAAGCCTCGGAGGAAGGGCTAGGGACGCCTCAAAGGCCATCACAAGGGATTTAGGCTTACACTCTTAAGTGCAGGGAGTGGAATGAAGAGCAAGAATTTGACATATGTTTAAGGGATTGAGATGCTCAAATCACAGAGAAGTAAGTCACAGCATCTCCTGCACTCGGCCATAGTAGGCTCTTAGAAAGTACTTGGAGAACAAATGACTACAACAGGCAATTGTGGAATCATTACCAGTTGTGATCTCTGAGAACACCTACGAGACACCGTACAAACAAGGTGAAAACCTCCAGCAAAAATTGTAGTTGTAACGTATGGCTCTAGTTTTGGGCAGATGGGAAGTTCAACAAATTTAGAGAGATGATAGATTATATAATAAAGTCATCTAATTATAGAGGAGATTCATAGTATACAAATAATGGATAAATAATTGCAAGACAGATGCTAGATAATAGAAAAATAAATCAAACCATAAAGAAGTATCACCATACACAGCAATGTTTTTAGGTTGCAAAGTTACAAGTGTATTTGATTGTGTGTGTGTGTGTGTGTGTGTGTGTGTGTGTGTGTGCATGTGTGTGTGTGCATGTGTGTGTGTGCATGTGTGTGTGTGCATGTGTGTATGTGTGTGTGTGTTGTATTTTTGTGCATGTCTACATTTTCTGTAAAAACAACATATCACTTTTATATGGGAAGTACAAAACAGGAAGTAAAATTTCCCTAAAAAGTCTTCCTAACCACATTGTATTATTCAAATTTTCTATGACAAACATAAGGAACTAAGTTATTTCTTTTTAAAATTTTATTATTTTACTTATTTACATTTCAAATGTTATCCCCCTTCCCAGTTTCCCTTCCACAAACCCTCTATCTCCTCCCTCCTTCTCCCTGCTTCTATAAGGGTGCTCCTCCATCTGCCCACCCATTCCCACCTCACCTTCCTAGCATTCCCTTATGATGGGTCATCGAGCTTCCACAGGGCCAAGGGGCTCCACTGCCACTGATGCCAAATAAGGCCATCTTCTGTTACATATGCAGCTGGATCATGAATCCCCCATGTGTACTCTTTGGTTGGTGGTTTAGTCCCTGGGAGCACTGGGTGGTCTGGTTAGTTGATATTGTTCTTCCTATGGGGTTGCAAACCCTTCAGCTCCCTCAGGCCTTGCCCTAACTTCTCCACTGGGGTTCCCGAGCTCATTCTGATGGTTGGCTGCAAGCATCTGCATCTGTATTGGTCAGGCCCTGGCAGAGTCTCCCAGGAGACAGCTATATCAGCCTCCTGTCAGCATGTACCTCTTGGCATTCAGCAATAGTAACTAGGTTTGGTGTTTGCATATGGGATGGATCCTTAGGTGGGGCAGTCTCTGAATGGCCTTTCCTTTGGGAGCTGTTATTTCATCACAATTAACTCTCTTTCTGGGTTCCAGGGGACGTGGATAGCATTCACCGTTCACTGGCTGTATTCGTAGCGAGTGGCCTGCAGCCCGTCAGTATGGCTAACACCCAGTAGTTTAATAAACCCACTGGAGTTTCTACAGAAGAATTTCTAATGGTATCATGGAAATAATTTGGATGGTGGAAAACAAATAATTAAAAAGTCATTACATTATCTACCCAGGCAGGAGGAGAATTGCCTAATTTAACCACAAAAAGTTGCTACAAAAGACGGAGATAATTACAGTGTAAATGGATCCTCAAAACAAGAGAATCATTTGATTTTAATGATACCTTGAGAGAAAATGTGGTGCGCACGCAGGCTATGTTTGCCAGAATTGTGTAAAATAGCTCATTAGCACCCTTACTGCTTAGATGCCCTGTCCTCCTGGGCAATTCTTGTTAATTTCATTTTGGTTGTCTGGGCCTGATGTCCTCAATTGCCTGAGGCCCGCTTGGTCATGACAAAACATAGGTTTCCCAAGAGACACACTTCCTTTTAAGTTTCTACAGGACTCAATTTGTAGCAGGATTTCCTCCATCAATAGCCAAGAACATCTTGCATTGCCAGAAACAAAACAAAACAAAAAAAAAGTTAAAGGGCAGGTGGATCGATGGACAAAAACCAAGCAGAAGTTCTTTAGGGTACCAAAAGTAAGATTTCCACAAAACCTCTGACAGTCTCTCAGAAAACACTCCCATCCTCCCCCTGCACCCCACAGAGCCCACCCTTTTCTAAGGACCTGAGGAGACCTTGTATAATTCAATCTTCCAATACGAGTGTCTGATTTAAGCAAGAAAAGCTGCAGAGGTGACGAGTACTCATTTAGTCCTGTCACATTCCAACTTTGTAGATGAAGTCCCCGAATCAAGAATCAAATAAAAAGAGCTGGAAGCTGGAGAGACGGTCCAGCCATGAAAAGAGCATACCCATCTCCAGAGAAGCACACAGTTTCCATTCCCAACACCCATGCCAGGCAGTTCACAGTCCCCCGGAACTCCAGTTACGAGGGGAATCCCACACCTTTAGCCTCAGCACCTGCACACACATGAACAAAGAAAGAAGGGCTGGAGAGATGGCTCATCCACTAAAGGCTAGGCTCACAACCAAACATGTAAAGAAACACATCTTTGAGGAGGCAAGGAGGGTCATCTGTGAACATTCTCTGGGATGCATGACTGTAGAAAGTACTGAGGCCCACAAAGAAGAAGCACCTCGTTCTGCCCTGAACAGCAAAGATGGTTAAGCCTGCCTTCTGCAGAAAGGATTTCCAAAAAAAGATGGGTGGAGAAAAGGTGACCAGGGCAACCATGATGGCATTCCACAAACACATTTCACAGAGAAGCTCAATCCTAAAGCAGTTTTCCCCAACCATGAACATCGTCATGTTACCCATGAACTTCATGCATGCCATTCCTTTGAGGTTGACCCCCTAAGGTCATTTTTTACATAATTAAAATTAAAAATAAACCTTTAATAAAGAGGAAAGATCCTGCTCTGTATACCCTGGATTCTTCCATCCACAACATTTTTTTTTTAAAAATGTGTTCATCATCCATGACCTTGGCTTTGGGAAAAGGACTGATTTACTTATTTTATTCTTTATTTACTTATTTTATTCTTCTCTCATACATTACAACCCGGCCTCAGTTTCCCCTCCCTCTGCTGACTTGTTAGGTCTTTATTTGAGTTTCTAGCAAAAAGTAGAATTATTTCACAATATTTTTTTTTTAAGATTTCTTACTGAAAGAGACTGTAATAAGCTTTTATATGAAATTCACTGTTTTGAAACAGGGTAAAGCCTCCTTCTTGTAGAGATGAAAGTTGAGTCTTTGGATATTATGATCACAGAAAAGAAATCCAGGAATCACCCACCCTGACCACAACATTCCTCGTGGGAGTTTCTGAGGAAGCCAAAGTCCTAAGAAATACTAGACGAGCTCTCCAAACTCCCACCTTACTCCCCGATATTCTAGTACAGATCTTGTTTGGCCTTGGAAACTCACACAGGATTCCCCATCTCCTCTCCCAGTTCCTTCCGAAATGTAAAAGTTGTTCAAATGTGATCACAAAGGAGAAAGAAA
Source organism: Rattus norvegicus (assembly GCF_021556685.1). NCBI lineage: Eukaryota > Metazoa > Chordata > Mammalia > Rodentia > Muridae > Rattus > Rattus norvegicus. Next base: position 66,352,869 of record NC_141540.1, read on the forward strand.
TGAAGGCAAAGGGAAGAGAAGTAGAGAGGGAGAGGCCAAGAGAAACAGAGGATTATAAATTCCACAGAGCTACTGTCCTCTAGTTTAACCTTCTACCTGCCGGATCAAAAGCATTAGGAAATAACTCGTTGATGTAATAAAGGAAAAGAACCCTACATGTTTACAGAGAGTATAAGTTAAATTTTCATTGGTGAATGGAAGCCTTCTTCCACATGACTGTTTAGGATCCGGGTTCTTTCTCCGGGCTCCGCCTTTAGAATTCAGTTTTTACAAATTCATTCTTCATAGGGAGTATGTGTGGATGTTGACCCAAAATGCATCTGTGATAAAGGCCATGTGATCAGGATGGGCTCCTTGGAAAGCTGCTGCCTTCTGAAAGGTCCTTAGGTTTGTGGAGGTGTGCTCTGTCCGGTAAATCATTCTGTGGGGCTCCCTGGCCGTTTTCACAGGATGTAGTTATAAACACCCCAACTTCTGGGAACTAACTGCCTTTGAGTAAGTGGGGGGTTTTCTGACAGAAGAAGCTGAAAGAGAGGTTGTGAAAAGCAGGTAGTGATACTATGTCCTCTGAACAAAGTGCTCTCCAGCCCTGCCTGGGAGTTAGTGAACTCAGAACACACTCCCTCCTCACCCTACCTCCCCACAGCAGCAGAGCACACAGGGTCTCTAACGTAACAAGCGCCCTTAAGGTAAAAACGAAGGCTGAGTTGAATTTCCAGTGATCCTCCCTGACTGAAAATTATAAATCAGCGCCTAACCTTGTTACTCATTGAATCTGCCATTGTCCTCAACTAGGGCAAAATAAAACCTGTATGGCAAATATTTATCTGGGAATATTATAAAAGGGGGTCAGAGATTTCTCCTTACTGGCCTGAAGCATATGTGTTTCTTGGTCATTAAGAAAAGTTGCAGGCCTGAGTTCAGTCTCCTACAACGAAATCAAAGTAGTGTCTGTCTGTTTGCTTATTAAGCAGATATCAAATCTCTAGGATGCTGGGGCAGAAGAATTACTGTAAGTTTGAGCTTTAGGCCTGAGCTACAGTTTGAGGTTCAGACTGAGATCTAAGAAAGAAAGGAAGGAAGAAAAAGAAAGAAAGAAAGAAAGAAAGAAAGAAAGAAAGAAAGAAGGAGAGAAAGGGAGGAAGAAAGCAAGCAAGCAAACACACGGAAACATGAGAGGTTCTGAGGGAGACAGCTACAATATGAAACCTCTCTGATTAGTTGGTGTCTGGCAAGAAATGTGAGGTTTCCTCATACAAATTAGGATATAGAAATAAAGATATGTTTGTGGGTGGATGTGGACCTGTGACTCCTGGGAGTGGTGGCCAACTCCTGTGGGAAGAAAATAAGACGAGGGTTGAAAAATTAAGGTTGTGCTCAAACAATGACAAGATGATAGAAGAAGGGACGTTATTCAGCTCGGAGTGGATCTGCTCGCAGAGCTAGAAGACCCTTTAACACAGCTCCTAGTGTTGTGGCGAACCATAAGATGATTTCGGTCGCTGCTTCATAACTGTAATTTGGCAGCTGCTATGAATCACAATGTGAATGTCTGATTTACAAGGTATCTGATATGTGACCCCTGTGAAAGGGTCCTTTGACTCCCAGATGGGTCATGACGGGCTGAAAACAGATGGTCTGGAGGAACTGGGCACATAGCATGTACATCTAATTCTAAGGAGGGATTCATTAGATTGGGGTTTGTGATCAGAGCTGATGAGCAGGGCCATCAGTAGCCAGAAAGCCAGAGAAATCAGCAACAATCAGTCCAAGAACCTGGAGGGAAACCTTAGGATGGGGAAGTTCAAAGATGGGAGCCCAGTTCAAGGCCGGTGACCCCAAATGCCACAGAGAGTCACTCCTGGGGTCCAGGTTCAAAGTCAAAATACCCTGAATGGCATCTCTGGTATCAGTGGCCCTGACAGTGTTGCCTCAGGGGGAATCCAGCTCATCTGGGAGCTCTTCCTTCCTTTGGCATGTAGCTTGACTTGACCCTTCAGTCCTGGGATGGGGCTTCCCTTCTGCTAATCTGCACTAGAAATGCCTTTACAAACACGGATGTATCTTACCGGTTCCCTAGCTCTCTCTCTCTCTCAGCCCAGGTAAGCTGATGAACTACCATGACAATAAAAACATGCGAAGAGTGAGGGAAGGGGAATGAATCATAACCCACCACCCACGGAAGAAGGAAGCCACAGTCTACGCAGAGTTGCTTTATAAGCTAACAGATTGACAGTGTGATGATGGCCGTGACATGTACAAAGATTGGATTACCTTCCCTCCAACTTAATTATGGTCACAAAGTAACAGCAATGGAGGGGAGAAGCCAGGCAAGCACACATCTAGTAAGTGACCCCTGGTGGTGAGTTGTATCACAAATTAGAATCTGGTGGCATCTGAGAGCCTGGGAGGGGAGAGATACGTCTTGCCTCTGGGCTCACTTAATAAAAAAACAAAAACAAAAAACAACATTGCTCAAACTCCATTCAGGAGGAAATAGCTTGTGTGTGTCTGTGACCACTTCAGCCAAGTGCCTGGAACAGCTTTGGAGGGTGGAAGATCTTCGTCTCGGTTTCAGAAGAGTGCTGCGTATGATGAACTGGATCCAGCCGGCCTGGTGTGAGTCAGAGCACTGTGGTGAAGAGCTTCACAGAGTGGAGTTGCCCTGCTTGTGGCAGCCATGAAGTGGAAGGCTACAAACAAAAACAGACAAGAAATGAAGAATGGCTTTCCAGGGCATCCTCCTATTGCCTCTAATCGGGCCCACCTCATTCTCTGCCACCTTCCAGGACTGCCTCCACACTGATTCCATCAGGAAAGACTAACCCACTGACTAGGCCAAAGTGCCCGGGATCCACTCACTTCCTGTTGCAGTTGGAATATGAAATGTTCCCATAAGCTGTGTTTGAATACTTGGTCTCTGGCTGGGCACACTGTTTGAGATGCAGCCTTGCTGGGAGAAGTGTGTCACTGGAGGTGGGGCATGAGGTTTTATAACCTGGTCTTACTTCCTGTCAACACTGTTTCTTGACTGCTAATGCATTATGACCAGCTGGTCACCCTGTCACCACCACACATTTCCAAAAATGATGGGTCACGGCGTCTCATTCAACTATGGGCCGTATAAGTCCTTCCTTTTTTAAGTTGCTTCTTGTCGGGTGTTCTGTCACAGTAAAAGCTGAACTAGTATACACTTCCCCAAAGCTCATCAGCTGACAGCCAAGCCTTTGTCATGGGCTTTGAGGGACAGTTTAGGTTCATACTGTCACGGTGGAGAAGCTCATATTGAGGGATACTGCTCTGAAGCTCTAACCAGTGAACGTTTCAAGTGGGAAGGCCAAGGAGAGACTCACGTTGCCTGTCATAGGTGGATGAGGTGAAGCAGGATTCTCAGCTGGACCTTTGGTGGACATGGGCTTTAATGGGACAGCGGACAGAACACAGGGGGCCTGAAGTTTTCCCCCGATTGCCCGAAGCGTGGCTGTCAACATCCTGAGTCTGGAGGCTGCAGTGTGAGACTGTGTGAGAGAATGTAGGCTGTAGGCCTTGGATTCAGGAAGAGGTGGCATCTGCCAGGCCCCAAGGAAACTGGATATCCCCAAATTCTAATGGTTAGAAGAAAGCCAGCACTCCTCAGGAACTTGTGAAGATGGTTCCCCTCCACCAAAAGGGGCCATTTCCCTTCTGGCTGGCAGAAGAGACAGATAGCTAGGGTGCCAATTAGCATCCCTGAAGGCATGCTGGCCTCTAGGGTCCCTCAGTATCGGTGAGCACCAGTTACACATTTCAGAGTCTACATTAACATCATTAGCATACTGGCTCTTTGCACCTCCTCTCCTACCCTAAACTCTCTCCAGCTCACAGGCTTCCTTATAACGCTGCCATTTTGATGCTCGCTTTTTTTTTTTTTGTCTTCCTTTCTCAGTCCCCCCACCCCCTCTTACCCCCCCACTCCCCTACCCCCCTGCTCCAACCCCCCTTCCATGCTCTCCCTCCCTCTGCTCCTGCCTGTCCAGGCTGCTTGCTACTTTGTCTCTTCCAGATGACTCTAGCTGGTCTCTCTTCTCTTCTCTTCTCTTCTCTTCTCTTCTCTTCTCTTCTCTTCTCCTCTCCTCTCCTCTCCTCTCCTCTCCTCTCCTCTCCTCTCCTCTCCTCTCCTCTCCTCTCCTCTCCTCTCGTCTCCTCTCGTCTCCTCTCGTCTCCTCTCTTCTTTCTTTCTCTCTCACTCTCTCTCTTTCACACACACACACACACAGACACACACACACACACACAGACACACACACACACACACACACACACACACACACACACACACAGCCCCCCATAAAACCCTTCACCTTAACCACTCCATGGAAGGATCAAGCCATCAGTTTACATGACACTGGGCCAACAACTTGCCACAGAGGGCCCTCCAAACAGTTGTGTTGCAGCGACCACTTCCCTGTAAGCTTGCTTTTTGTTTGTAAAACATTTTAAGTACATTTTAAACCAAAGGACTGATATGTTGTGCAGTGAAAACAGAATCCAAGGGAGTAGACTCTCCTGGGAATGTCAGGGTGTCACTTGCTCTCTCCAGCGAGAGGGAAAGAATGTATCAGGTGGGGAGTTCTTCTGGCTTTCTCAGAGCAGCTGGGCCTTTGTACTGGACTCTAGGGTTTTTGGATTTTTTCCCCCCTCAACAATGGAGTGCCAGAGCAGATGATGTGCATTTGTTATTGAGGATGGCTTCTCTAAGGCTTGGGTTTTTAATCCCGTGCTTAACAGAACTTAAGCTATAAAAATGCCAAGCACCTGTCTGCTGGGTTTCCTTCCCAGGGGACCACAGTAACTGCCATGTTGTTCCCAGCTGACATCTGTAAACTATGTGTGTTGGGTGGCATTTTGTCCAGAAGCCAGTATTTCTGAAGGACAGGGACAGATGGCTGGAGCTAGGATCCCAAAGGAAAGCAATTTATTTCACAAACAGACATACTTACCACGATGAAGAGGACTAGTTGTCTTTCTGGAGTCCACAGCCCTCTTTGGCAGTGGTGTTGGGGTAGAGCCTTTGAGAAGTGACTAGGTCATGCCACCTGGGCCCTGTGAAGAGGATCTGGACCCTTACAAAAGAGACTATACAGAGCTCTCCTCTTCCCATGCTCCCCGGTGAGGACAAACCATGATCTGACTGCCTGTAAGTCCCACAGTCAGCCCCTGCAAACTTTATGAAATGGGAAGCCATGACAAAACGGTTATCCTGAGACAGTCACTGAATGATGTGCTGTGACCCAAAGGAAGGCACTTTTTTTTCTTTTTTTCTTTTCTTTTCTTTTCTTTTTTTGTTTTGTTTTGTTTTGTTTTCGGAGCTGGGGACTGAACCCAGGGCCTTGCACTTGCTAGGCAAGTGCTCTACCGCTGAGCTAAATCCCCAACCCTAGGAAGGCACTTTTAAGGCAGAAAATTTCAGTTGAACTATTACATCCACTCAGAAGCATAACGTCACAATTTACTACTTGGTAAATACTTTAAGGAAGAGTATGCCCTGCTCCTGGAAGTCTCCTTGCTCCATCTAACCCTCAGCCAAGCCTGCCATCCACCTGACTTTAAACAATGCTTAGCTTTGCCAAAAGATGTTCCACTTTTTCCTCTCTCTGTGTTTGTCGTGTTGGGGACCAAGCTTCGGTCTTTGCACATGCTTGACAAGTATGAGTTACATTAAGCCCACCCTGGTCAACGTTTGATCAATACTATTTCATGCAGAAGCATGTGCTCACAGGATCGTGAGGCCCTCGGGTGGCCTCTGTGGGCTGTCACCTGGCTCGGCTTCCCTGCAGTGCTAAGTCACTTGCAGGGGTGGTGAGCAAGCAAGTGGTGGACCTGGCAGGGAGTCCATGCACAGACACAGAAGGAGCTGCTGAGTAAGGTTGCCAGCAGGGGGCGCCCGGTGATTCCACCCACTGCATTTGTTAGATCAGACGGACCGTGGAGACCTTGTGTGTCTTATGTCGATCCTGTGTGAGTGTTGTTTGAAATAGAAACACGAGTGGAGTTGTGGTGCCGTGAGATTTAGCCACAGATCTAAATACAATTTTGAACTTATGTATTTCTTAGAAGTCCAGACTTCGAGTCTTTCATAGGCCCTGAGTCTTTCATAGGCTCCAGACCCGTGGTATTAACCGTGGCAAAGTTTGGGGGTTGCCCACTTACATCGGTAGATCTCACTCTCGGGGTAGGCTATCAGATGGAACTACTCTTGTGCTTGCGTAACACTAATCTCCACAGAGTTCAAGAAGAAACAGATGTATTCGGAGCAAGCAAGCTGAAGCAGCCCTCCTTCCTTCTGCAGTTTGATCGCCTAGAGATGGGATTAGCCCGTGATTGTCGACCACCTCTGACAATCCTGAAGGCCACTGGTGGCCACTCTTCACTGATCCTCTCCACGTACTGTGTCCTTCTTGCTTGTGTCTGTCCCTTCCTATCTTTTTTCTCTCATGCTTTTATTGCTCGTAAGGGTTCCAGTTATGCCTCATTGGCAGTCATATGCAGAACAGAGGGAAAGGAAAATGAGGTGACACCAAGCAAAGGCAGGATGGGAAGAGGACAGAGGACTTGCGTAATGATGTCACAGGCCTTTGACCAAAGAAAACAATGGATACACTAATTTTTGGGTTTTTTTTTTTTTTTTTTTTGGTTCTTTTTTTCGGAGCTGGGGACCGAACCCAGGGCCTTATTTTTGTTTGTTTTTAAAGAGATTTTGTGGAAGTTGCTAGGGGGAAAAATGACTAAGTAAGAGGTTCTGGTTTTGTTTGTTTGTTTGTTTATCAGCAAGGAGGAATGACATCATTCAAACACCAGAATGTGAAATCTGCGTTTGCAGAACTCAGGTTTCAGTAGACCCAGCACTGCCTGTGATGTTTCAGCTTGTTGATGTGATGTGAATTATAGTCTCCATAGAAACACCTCTTGCAGCATGTCTGGGACTGAATTAATTAACATGAGGAGAAGATTTGCCCTAAATCTCCCGTGGACTGGGGTCCTGGGCTCAATCAGAAAGGAGAAGTTCTCTGAGCACCAACGTTCATCCCTCTGTGCTTCCTGATGGGACAATGTGACCAGCCACCTGGGTCTCCAATGGCCGACTTCCTCATCATGGTGGTCTGTACCCACACTGTGTGTGTATGTGTGTGTGTGTGTGTACTGTGAGCCAAGTAGGCCCTTCCTTCCCTGAGTCAATTCATCAGGTATCCCATCACGGCAGCTAGAAATACTACATCTTCCTTGTACAGGTTAGCAAGCACTCCACAGGTTTTTTCCTGTCAAAGTCCATATGCTTGGTCACCATCAGGAAGCCACATCCTCAGTCCTCTGATCCTATCTTCCTTCCCCTCAGGTCCCGTTGAAGTGGCAAGCCCCAGCAAGTCGAGAAACTGAGTGCAGTGTTATTTGCAAGAGCGTCCATCTGCATCCATTGGTCTGGCCTTCAGAAGGCACAACACAAAAGAAGCCTCATCTTTACCACCTTAGATCAAGGGCAGCATTTGGTGTGGGTTTCCCCAGTTTACCTGTGTAGAAAGTGTTGAAACCTCTCTGGGGAATCTAACCTTTTTGTCTTTTTGTGGTTTGTTTGATATTCATTACCCTCTCTCATCCTCAATGACCCCTTTCCCTCCCTCCCAGACTCCACCCTCACACTCCTCAGTCCCACTCAAATCCTGAAGGTTCTTAAGGGCGTGCCATCATCCCCTCCCCAGCCCACCTGGTGTCTCCAAAGACAAAGGGCATGGGTATGGCTCCATGCGGTGAGCCATAGCACAGGGCTCTCATAGTGAGGGCACGTAGCCTCCTCTCACATTCCCACTTCTGCTCCGTTCACGAATTTCTACTCCCCTGGCTTCAAGAAAGCTTCTGGGCATGGTTTTTCCTGCATCTCCCATTGCGTTTCAAGAGAAACAACATCCAGAAGTTTGAAAGGCTTTAAAAGGATATTCCATCTGATCCTGTGCCTGCCGAATTCATGCTCCGATTTACCTTTGGGCCCTTGCCTAACCCCGCTAATTCAGCTCTTCTTTTCTGTGTCCATAAATTATATTTAGATTTTTTTCCCCTCTTCCCCCTAACTTGTTTAGTTTCCAGGATAGAGGAAATTTCGTCTCAGGCTCTAATTACAACTCCAGCCTAATCTGTCATTTGTTTCCAAGATGTCTGAAGAGGTGTCTGTCTCAGTTTCTATCCCCCGACCCCCAAACTAGCCTCTTGGAACGTAAGCAGCAATTTCCACAAACTTCTGCCATTAGCAATATTTCATGACGGAGCCTGAATATGTGCTCCTAAACAGCTACACAGCAGCAGAAAGGTACAGAAGTTTAAGCAGATGATAGCCTGGCTGAGGAGGATATGCAGCCATCCTTCCCCAAAGTCACCCCGATGGGGGTAGCTCAGGCAGCATACGGATGTGAGTCCACCCCCCAGAAGTTGGGTACAAAGCTAGGAGTGGTGGTGACTGACCACATGGACTCCTCTTCCAGGGAGACAGGGAAAGACCCCTCGCCCTCCTCGCCAGAGAGCCTAGTCCAACAAGTCTCAGATAAACCACTTAGATTGGGACTGGGAAAAATAAGGTAGCTGCTGGCAAGAGGGTTCACCAGGTAACAACCCTTGCCTTCAAGACTGAGGAGCTGAGTTTGATCCCTGGAACCCACATCAAAGTGGAAGGGGAGTGCGAACTCCAGAACATCATCCTTTGACTGCCACAAACACACCATAACACATGAACATGCACCACACACACACACACACACACATACACACACACACACACACACACACACACACACACACAATCAATCAATACACAAATACAGTTTTGAAAATAAAAATTATAAAAGAGACGAGGTGGACAGATCCCATGGAAGGACACCCAGTTTGACCTCTGGCACCCAACATGCATGCACGCACACACACACATGCACATACATGTACATGCACACACACACATACACACATACATGCACACGCACACACACATGCACACGCACACACACATGCACACGCACACACACACACATACATGCACATGCACACATGCACACGCGCACACACACGTATTTCGCCTGGCATTGGGCTTTGGAGCATCTCGCCTTCAGCTATTATAAGATGGCAGCTGCTTAAGTGATGCTTTAAGTTTGTTTTAAAGAAAGAGTGGCTTACTGTTTTTCTCCCTCAATCCTCACTGTTTAGCCAGTCATGTGTAGAGGAGCCAGGAAACCCTGGCTGTGGAGGGGAAGATCTGTCTGGCTTTCCTAACGGTTTGCCCAGTTACCGGAGCCTCACAGAACATGCCAACAGCCACGCCACTGAAGAACCAGCCAGAAAAGGCCATGAAAGGAGAAAGCGGCACATGAAAGCAATTCTGCTCCAGTAAACCATTTCATGGCCTTCAGGGAGAGGCAAACAGCTCTAAATACAACTTGAAAAGTGCCCAGCAAGAAATGAACTGCCCAGTGAGGGCTCTACCCACGGAGCTGCTGAGTTACCTGAGCTGGGGGGTGGGGGATAAACACTTGTCCTGCCCAGCGTAGCTTGTGTAGATGTATTGTGTATCTGATGAGGTTGCTACAGGCCAAGAGAGATTTACTTTAACTTCAGAAATCATCTTCCTTGCACACACACGAGAGAGAGAGAGAGAGAGAGAGAGAGAGAGAGAGAGAGAGAGAGAGAGAGATTGAGTGTAGGGATGGGAAAATGTCTGTAAGAATCATACATGTAAGAGAAAGTCCCAAGAGGTTTCAAGAGGTTTGCTGTGTTTAGAATCAGTTTCATCAACCCAACTTCTGAGATACTTCACAGAGCACCCACGTGCAGGATACAAAGACAGAGAGCTGAGCTCTAATAGGCACCAGAGAGCAGCAAGCTCTTTTTCCACCGTGTGCTCTTAAAGGGTTGGTAGTCACTCAGACACGGGGGAGTAACTGTGCATGCACTCAGGCTTCTTACCCAGGGCTTCAGAAAACGCTCAGTGTGAATAACAGTATAAAAAGTGGCCCTGGGGACAAACGTTATCTTAATTAACTGGGCAAGAGTAGTCCCAGCTCAGTTTGTCCCAGTCACATTTGGTAGAAAGAAAATATGACTGCAAAAATGTAAAATATTTGGCCCAGGGCAGTGGCTCAAAGCTCTTTCCTCTCAAGAACTAAGACCTGAGTTTGAACCCCAGAACTCACGCTTTAAAAGTCCAGCACAGGAGTTGGGGATTTAGCTCAGTGGTAGAGCACTTGCCTAGCAAGTGCAAGGCCCTGGGTTTGGTCCCCAGCTCTGAAAAAAAGAAAGAAGAAAAAAAAAGTCCAGCACAGTGATATGTATGATGTGCATATGCAATGTCAGCACTACTGAGGCAGGGTGGGATTCTCAGGCACCCCCCACCCCCATCAGTCACAAGAAAAAAAAACCTGACTTTTAAAAAAGGCATTGCCTGAGGAATGATAGCCAAAGTTTTCCTCTGGCTTCCACATATGAGAACACACATGTGCTGCATCTTCTCACATATGTGTACCCACCAATATGGAGGTGCATGTATACACACGCACACACTATAAGATATCGGTGAGTTTATGCAGCATTAGGGGGTGGATCGAACAGTGCCTAGAGTGAGTTTCCAAGGTGACCATTGGTTACTGCTACCCACTCAACCCAAATGTTAAACAAGGATGCCATCCCTTCTTTTAGACAATAGCATTTGTTACCCAGGAGCCTCCACATTTTGGGGCTGAGTTCAGGAGTCAATCCGACAGATAATTTTCTTTCTTGGAACATGATCTCCAAGTGTCCCTTCCTCCAATCTAACTGATTGACACTCTGCTAACAGAATAGCCACAGACTCGAATGCAAAATAGAAATCTCACAACCGAGGATGAAGATCAAATACAGGAAGGCAGACGGCGAATGGAGTTATCAGTAGGTGGAATGTCTTAACTTTCATTTACTATTTGTGTGTACTGGCTGGGGTTCTTTGGAAGTCAGATGACAACTTGAGGGAATTAGTCCTTTTCTACCAAGTGGGTCCCAAAGAGCAAACTCAGGGTGGCAGGCTTGGTGGCAGGCACCTTTACCTGCTGTGCCATCTCACCAGCTCCAAATGTTTTCAAGTTGATTTTTGTTTGTTTGTGTGTTTGCTTGTTTGTTTTCAAGAATGAATCAGATGAGATTAGGTGCATTCAGAGAGGTGGGAGAAATGGGGTGGGGCTTTAATTAGGGAAAGGAAATAAATACAGAAAGGGGATAAAATGACAGCAAGGAGGTCTAAAACAGCCAGAAGGAATCAAACAATTATCTACCAAATACTTATAATATATGTAAGCCTGTGTAGATACATACATATACACATACACATGCACACACACATACATATACACACATAAAATTTAAGGGCTGACAATGTCTCCCCACAAGAGCTAATCAAAACCTCATACCTGGCATGAGAAGCCCTCTTTTGAATTGTTGGTCAAGGTTATCCAAGCAACTTCCAAAACATCGCAGGCTATTTATGTTGCCTTGGTTGCCTCCCAAAGGTAGAAGGTAAGTCCCTTTTGCTGAAGACACTACACACTTCAGACACAAGACCTGAAGACCCTGACCTGGAAGCCTCCTCCCTAAGCCTAGCTTTTGTAGTGCCAGAAGGTACCACACAAGCTTCCAATGGAGGGAAATGACCCACAGAGGCTAGCATAGCCCGGTAACCCTAGTAGCACTCACACCTTGGTAGTAGCCAACAGCTCTCTAGTTGGATTTAAGGCCAGCTCAAAAGGGCCTTACCTTTTGAGCATACCTAGTACTTGAAGCCTAACCAGCTACTCGGGTCTAGTGAAGTCACAAATCTTTAGCTATTTTACTAGGCCAGCATAACCCCTGAGTTACATATTCTCGTTCCTTGTCAAAGAACTTCTCTTTGCAACAAATAGAGACCACAGTAGAAAACCACAGCTAATCAAAACACAGAGTTGTGGAACTTGTCCCAAATGAGACATCTACAGCACAACTCCTGCAGCTAAGGCTCCAGGATCATTGCAGAGGAAGGGATGGAAAATGATAGGTATTCTCCACCCATGAAACGAGCCAATTCAAGTCAAATTAAAGCATTTAAAGGCAGGTTTATTGGGGAGGGAGCTCAGGCTGGGGGAGTTCACTGGTCCCAAAGAACTAGAGGAGGGAAGTTGCCATGGGGAGGGAGACAGAGGGGAAGGTGAAGAAAAAGAACATGTACCTAAAGGGAGAGAAAAAAATGTAGAGAAGGAGAGAGACAGACAGAGACAGAGAGACAGGGAGAGAAAAGAGAGAGACCAAATGTCTGGATTACATAGGGAAGAGTTTCTGGGAGAGGGGAATCCTAGCCCTGGGCTGGAGAGTTTAGCATAGAAGGCAGAGTATTCCAGCCTTAACCTGTAACAGGCTGAGACAGGAATGCTGGGAGAACCTGGAGGCCAGGTCCACTTGGATATGTTAAATTTGCACCTCAGCTCCTTGTCCTGGGTCTTATTCCTAATATTGCAGTCTTTTGTTGATAACAAATGAATGAGGGATGATGTAATTATCTGTGATTACTTCCTGCTGATATTGGGGTATTGGTTTTGGGAGGGGTAGAGAAAGCTGGAATGTTGTCCAAGTCTGGGAAGAGCAGGCTGTTTTAGCTGCTCTCTATGTTGTGGGCCGTCTGGGGCTAGCCCCTTCAGGAGCTGTCCTGGATGCAGAGGTTGAAGGACCACTTGGATCCAGCAAGGATGCTGGGACATGTATATGTTAGTGGCAAAAGATAAAGTTAAGGAGTTTAGGGTGAAACGCTTTCTTGGGTATTCATTTGAAACTTTCAGGCTCATGGTCTTGGAAGTTTGGAGGGGAGGCCCCAGGACCAGGAAGGGGGGATAGATTCCACCCTCAGAAACAGGCAGTCGAGGAGAGAAACAGGCTGTTGATTGACAGTAATTACCTGGAATCCATTTGACCTGTGAGAGGTAGATCCAAGGGTATTCCCTGAAGCTTACATGGATCTTTTCACATTTACAAAAAGAGATACATTTAAGCCACTACACTGTTTTTAATCTGTAGTGAAATCTGCATTGTACAAGGGCAGTAGACTCGTGCCCTCGAATCACGGTAGAAGCTTGGGAAACCATTTAAAATCTTGAGCTTGTGACTAAACTAGTGGATCCAGAGTGGAATGTTTGATCAGAGTTAGACTCATAGTTTATCAGAACTCCATTGATCAATGCCAAAGCTCGGAACGGTCTTCATACAACAGTCGCACAGCGAGGGGAGGAAATCTGGGGCTTTCCTCATTCCTTCCATGTACCTCAAGTCACTTTATCACCATATTTAGTTTTTCTCATCCTCCAAAGGTCCTGAGTTCAATTCCCAGCAACTACATGGTGGCTCACAACCATCTGTAATGGGATCCGATGCCCTCTTCTGGTGTGTCTGAAGACAGCGACAGTGTACTTATAAATAAAGTAAAATAAATTTATAAAAAATACCCCACATTCTTGGACCCTCAAACACGTGCTTAGATGCTTTGGTATCCTCAGAACTTACATGAACTTTAAACTTTATGGTTTTTCCTCTCCAATTATTCACCATGAGACACGGGTGGGTGATTACTGGGAGCAGACACTGGGAGATGAGTTCCTTTAGATGAAGGAATAGTAAAAAGATACTTCTTGCCCTTGTCTAGTCTTCAAGCTCCTCAGAAACACAAGAAGCATTTGAAAGCTTAGAGACTGAGCCTCCTGGCCTCTCAATACTGTATCTCCCAACACACATGAATGGTGCCCCGAGACAAAACCCTGACTACTCCAGGGCGTGTGGAGTCAGAACTTTTGGGAATATGGGAAAAACCCATCTGGGCCACAGAACACAAAGCTAAGTGTGGCCAGAAGAGGCCCTCTATATATAAGAAAGAGAAGCTCCTAAAGTGAATGCAGCCAGTCAGGACCAGGCCAGCCTCAACACTGCCTTAGCTGTAGGGAAAGCAAACATTTCTAACTGCAGCTGACCCACCCTCCGCCTTCAGGAGTTGCCCCAGGCATGGCTTCCTTGCTGTTTTGGTCCTACCACATTCCCCTTTTTCCTTTTCATACACTTACAGCAGTAGTTTGCTTTTACTTTACTTAAAAATTCATTTATGAAAAAAAAATTCATTTATGCTCTTATTTTCATTCTTCTGATATTTGTCTATTTTTGTTTATATATTAATTCTTTTTGAAATATATATTTAATTATATTATATATTATATATTACACTATATATTATATATCATACATTATATATTATATTATATAATTGTTAATATCATATATAAATATGTAATATACAAATGCTATATATAATGTGCATATAATATATTGTATTGTTTATTATATTATATATTATATGCTATATATTATATTTTGTATATAATATATATCATGTGTTTATATATTATATTATAACATGTATTATGATATATGACTATATAGATACATAATATGGTATATAATATATATAATGGGCTGCCGCTGCAGAGAGCCCGTGGGCAGCACCCCACGAGCGAACTTGAGCCCCGGGACCACAGGTAAGACCAACTTTTCTGCTGCAAGAAAGCTGCCTGGTGAGCTTGGGACACACGGAAGCAGAATTCCTCTAGGACCGGGCACGTTCTGTGTTTACCGGAAGTCCCACACCCGCGGATCCCGGCCCGCAGCAGCTCTCTGCCCCCAGACCCTGTGAGAGAAAGACCCAACCGCCTGGTCAGGTGGGCACTCCTGAGGCTGCAGAGCGGAAGAGACCACCAACACTGCTCACCCCTGCCCACATCCCTGGCCCAAGAGGAAACTGTATAAGGCCTCTGGGCTCCCGTGGGGGAGGGCCCAGGAGCGGCAGGACCCCTGCCTGAGACACCACCGGAACCTGAGGGAAACAGACCGGATAAACAGTTCTCTGCACCCAAATCCCGTGGGAGGGAGAGCTGAACCTTCAGAGAGGCAGACAAGCCTGGGAAACCAGAAGAGACTGCTCTCTGCACACACATCTCGGACGCCAGAGGAAAAAGCCAAAGACCATCTGGAACCCTGGTGCACTGAAGCTCCCGGAAGGGGCGGCACAGGTCTTCCTGGTTGCTGCCGCTGCAGAGAGCCCGTGGGCAGCACCCCACGAGCGAACTTGAGCCTCGGGACCACAGGTAAGACCAACTTTTCTGCTGCAAGAAAGCTGCCTGGTGAACTCAAGACACAGGCCCACAGGAACAGCTGAAGACCTGTAGAGAGGAAAAACTACACGCCGGAAAGCAGAACACTCTGTCCCCATAACTGACTGAAAGAGAGGAAAACAGGTCTACAGCACTCCTGACACACAGGCTTATAGGACAGTCTAGCCACGGTCAGAAATAGCAGAACAAAGTAACACTAGAGATAATCTGATGGCGAGAGGCAAGCGCAGGAACCCAAGCAACAGAAACCAAGACTACATGCCATCATCGGAGCCCAATTCTCCCATCAAAACAAACATGGAATATCCAAACACACCAGAAAAGCAAGATCTAGTTTCAAAATCATTTTTGATCATGATGCTGGAGGACTTCAAGAAAGACGTGAAGAGCTCCCTTAGAGAACAAGTAGAAGCCTACAGAGAGGAATCGCAAAAATGCCTGAAAGAATCGCAAAAATCCCTGAAAGAATTCCAGGAAAACATAAATAAACAAGTAGAAGCCCATAGAGAGGAGACACAAAAATCCCTGAAAGAATTCCAGGAAAACATAAATAAACAAGTAGAAGCCCATAGAGAGGAGACACAAAAATCCCTGAAAGAATTCCAGGAAAACACAATCAAACAGTTGAAGGAATTAAAAATGGAAATAGAAGCAATCAAGAAAGAACACATGGAAACAACCCTGGATATAGAAAACCATAAGAAGAGACAAGGAGCTGTAGATACAAGCTTCACCAACAGAATACAAGAGATGGAAGAGAGAATCTCAGGAGCAGAAGATTCCATAGAAATCATTGACTCAACTGTCAAAGATAATGTAAAGCGGAAAAAGCTACTGGTCCAAAATATACAGGAAATCCAGGACTCAATGAGAAGATCAAACCTAAGGATAATAGGTATAGAAGAGAGTGAAGACTCCCAGCTCAAAGGACCAGTAAATATCTTCAACAAAATCATAGAAGAAAACTTCCCTAACCTAAAAAAAGAGATACCCATAGACATACAAGAAGCCTACAGAACTCCAAATAGATTGGACCAGAAAAGAAACACCTCCCGTCACATAATTGTCAAAACACCAAACGCACAAAATAAAGAAAGAATATTAAAAGCAGTAAGGGAAAAAGGTCAAGTAACATATAAAGGGAGACCTATCAGAATCACACCAGACTTCTCGCCAGAAACTATGAAGGCCAGAAGATCCTGGACAGATGTCATACAGACCCTAAGAGAACACAAATGCCAGCCCAGGTTACTGTATCCAGCAAAACTCTCAATTAACATTGATGGAGAAACCAAGATATTCCATGACAAAACCAAATTTACACAATATCTTTCTACAAATCCAGCACTACAAAGGATAATAAATGGTAAAGCCCAACATAAGGAGGCAAGCTATACCCTAGAAGAAGCAAGAAACTAATCGTCTTGGCAACAAAACAAAGAGAATGAAAGCACACAAACATAACCTCACATCCAAATATGAATATAACGGGAAGCAATAATCACTATTCCTTAATATCTCTCAACATCAATGGCCTCAACTCCCCAATAAAAAGACATAGATTAACAAACTGGATATGCAACGAGGACCCTGCATTCTGCTGCCTACAGGAAACACACCTCAGACACAAAGACAGACACTACCTCAGAGTGAAAGGCTGGAAAACAACTTTCCAAGCAAATGGTCAGAAGAAGCAAGCTGGAGTAGCCATTCTAATATCAAATAAAATCAATTTCCAACTAAAAGTCATCAAAAAAGATAAGGAAGGACACTTCATATTCATCAAAGGAAAAATCCACCAAGATGAACTCTCAATCCTAAATATCTATGCCCCAAATACAAGGGCACCTACATACGTAAAAGAAACCTTACTAAAGCTCAAAACACACATTGCACCTCACACAATAATAGTGGGAGATTTCAACACCCCACTCTCATCAATGGACAGATCATGGAAACAGAAATTAAACAGTGATGTCGACAGACTAAGAGAAGTCATGAGCCAAATGGACTTAACGGATATTTATAGAACATTCTATCCTAAAGCAAAAGGATATACCTTCTTCTCAGCTCCTCATGGTACTTTCTCCAAAATTGACCATATAATTGGTCAAAAAACGGGCCTCAACAGGTACAGAAAGATAGAAATAATCCCATGTGTGCTATCGGACCACCACGGCCTAAAACTGGTCTTCAATAACAATAAGGGAAGAATGCCCACATATACGTGGAAATTGAACAATGCTCTACTCAATGATAACCTGGTCAAGGAAGAAATAAAGAAAGAAATTAAAAACTTTTTAGAATTTAATGAAAATGAAGATACAACATACCCAAACTTATGGGACACAATGAAAGCTGTACTAAGAGGAAGACTCATAGCGCTGAGTGCCTGCAGAAAGAAACAGGAAAGAGCATATGTCAGCAGCTTGACAGCACACCTAAAAGCTCTAGAACAAAAAGAAGCAAATACACCCAGGAGGAGTAGAAGGCAGGAAATAATCAAACTCAGAGCTGAAATCAACCAAGTAGAAACAAAAAGGACCATAGAAAGAATCAACAGAACCAAAAGTTGGTTCTTTGAGAAAATCAACAAGATAGATAAACCCTTAGCCAGACTAACGAGAGGACACAGAGAGTGCGTCCAAATTAACAAAATCAGAAATGAAAAGGGAGACATAACTACAGATTCAGAGGAAATTCAAAAAATCATCAGATCTTACTATAAAAGCCTATATTCAACAAAACTTGAAAATCTTCAGGAAATGGACAATTTCCTAGACAGATACCAGGTATCGAAGTTAAATCAGGAACAGATAAACCAGTTAAACAACCCCATAACTCCTAAGGAAATAGAAGCAGTCATTAAAGGTCTCCCAACCAAAAAGAGCCCAGGTCCAGACGGGTTTAGTGCAGAATTCTATCAAACCTTCATAGAAGACCTCATACCAATATTATCCAAACTATTCCACAAAATTGAAACAGATGGAGCACTACCGAATTCCTTCTACGAAGCCACAATTACTCTTATACCTAACCCACACAAAGACACAACAAAGAAAGAGAACTTCAGACCAATTTCCCTTATGAATATCGACGCAAAAATACTCAATAAAATTCTGGCAAACCGAATTCAAGAGCACATCAAAACAATCATCCACCATGATCAAGTAGGCTTCATCCCAGGCATGCAGGGATGGTTTAATATATGGAAAACCATCAACGTGATCCATTATATAAACAAACTGAAAGAACAGAACCACATGATTATTTCATTAGATGCTGAGAAAGCATTTGACAAAATTCAACACCCCTTCATGATAAAAGTCCTGGAAAGAATAGGAATTCAAGGCCCATACCTAAACATAGTAAAAGCCATATACAGCAAACCAGTTGCTAACATTAAACTAAATGGAGAGAAACTTGAAGCAATCCCACTAAAATCAGGGACTAGACAAGGCTGCCCACTCTCTCCCTACTTATTCAATATAGTTCTTGAAGTTCTAGCCAGAGCAATCAGACAACAAAAGGAGATCAAGGGGATACAGATCGGAAAAGAAGAGGTCAAAATATCACTATTTGCAGATGACATGATAGTATATTTAAGTGATCCCAAAAGTTCCACCAGTGAACTACTAAAGCTGATAAACAACTTCAGCAAAGTGGCTGGGTATAAAATTAACTCAAATAAATCAGTTGCCTTCCTCTATACAAAAGAGAAACAAGCCGAGAGAGAAATTAGGGAAACGACACCCTTCATAATAGACCCAAATAATATAAAGTACCTCGGTGTGACTTTAACCAAGCAAGTAAAAGATCTGTACAATAAGAACTTCAAGACACTGAGGAAAGAAATTGAAGAAGACCTCAGAAGATGGAAAGATCTCCCATGCTCATGGATTGGCAGGTTTAATATAGTAAAAATGGCCATTTTACCAAAAGCAATCTACAGATTCAATGCAATCCCCATCAAAATACCAATCCATTTCTTCAAAGAGTTAGACAGAACAATTTGCAAATTCATCTGGAATAACAAAAAACCCAGGATAGCTAAAGCTATCCTCAACAATAAAAGGACTTCAGGGGGAATCGCTATCCCTGAACTCAAGCAGTATTACAGAGCAATAGTGATAAAAACTGCATGGTATTGGTACAGAGACAGACAGATAGACCAATGGAATAGAATTGAAGACCCAGAAATGAACCCACACACCTATGGTCACTTGATTTTTGACAAAGGAGCCAAAACCATCCAATGGAAAAAAGATAGCATTTTCAGCAAATGGTGCTGGTTCAACTGGAGGGCAACATGTAGAAGAATGCAGATCGATCCATGCTTATCACCCTGTACAAAGCTTAAGTCCAAGTGGATCAAGGACCTCCACATCAAACCAGATACACTCAAACTAATAGAAGAAAAACTAGGGAAGCATCTGGAACACATGGGCACTGGAAAAAATTTCCTGAACAAAACACCAATGGCTTATGCTCTAAGATCAAGAATCGACAAATGGGATCTCATAAAACTGCAAAGCTTCTGTAAGGCAAAGGACACTGTGGTTAGGACAAAACGGCAACCAACAGATTGGGAAAAGATCTTTACCAATCCTACAACAGATAGAGGCCTTATATCCAAAATATACAAAGAACTCAAGAAGTTAGACCGCAGGGAAACAAATAACCCTATTAAAAAATGGGGTTCAGAGCTAAACAAAGAATTCACAGCTGAGGAATGCCGAATGGCTGAGAAACACCTAAAGAAATGTTCAACATCTTTAGTCATAAGGGAAATGCAAATCAAAACAACCCTGAGATTTCACCTCACACCAGTGAGAATGGCTAAGATCAAAAACTCAGGTGACAGCAGATGCTGGCGAGGATGTGGAGAAAGAGGAACACTCCTCCATTGTTGGTGGGATTGCAGACTGGTAAAACCATTCTGGAAATCAGTCTGGAGGTTCCTCAGAAAATTGGACATTGAACTGCCTGAGGATCCAGCTATACCTCTCTTGGGCATATACCCAAAAGATGCCTCAACATATAAAAGAATCACGTGCTCCACTATGTTCATAGCAGCCTTATTTATAATAGCCAGAAACTGGAAAGAACCCAGATGCCCTTCAACAGAGGAATGGATACAGAAAATGTGGTACATCTACACAATGGAATATTACTCAGCTATCAAAAACAATGACTTTATGAAATTCGTAGGCAAATGGTTGGAACTGGAAAATATCATCCTGAGTGAGCTAACCCAATCACAGAAAGACATACATGGTATGCACTCATTGATAAGTGGCTATTAGCCCAAATGCTTGAATTACCCTAGATCCCTAGAACAAAGGAAACTCAAGACGGATGATCAAAATGTGAATGCTTCACTCCTTTAAATGAGGAAAAAGAATACCCTTGGCAGGGAAGGGAGAGGCAAAGATTAAAACAGAGACTGAAGGAACACCCATTCAGAGCCTGCCCCACATGTGGCCCATACATATACAGCCACCCAATTAGACAAGATGGATGAAGCAAAGAAGTGCAGGCTGACAGGAGCCGGATGTAGATCTCTCCTGAGAGACACAGCCAGAATACAGCAAATACAGAGGCGAATGCCAGTAGCAAACCACTGAACTGAGAATAGGTCCCCCGTTGAAGGAATCAGAGAAAGAACTGGAAGAGCTTGAAGGGGCTCGAGACCCCAAAAGTACAACAATGCCAAGCAACCAGAGCTTCCAGGGACTAAGCCACTACCTAAATACTATACATGGACTGACCCTGGACTCTGCCCCCATAGGTAGCAATGAATATCCTAGTAAGAGCACCAGTGGAAGGGGAAGCCCTGGGTCCTGCTAAGACTGAACCCCCAGTGAACTAGACTATGGGGGAAGGGCGGCAATGGGGGGAGGGTTGGGAGGGGAACACCCATAAGGAAGGGGAGGGGGGAGGGGGATGTTTGCCCGGAAACCGGGAAAGGGAATAACACTTGAAATGTATATAAGAAATACTCAAGTTAATAAAAAAAAATATATATATATCATGTGTATAATTAAATATATATTATATGAGTATTTTGCCTACATTCTTGAATGTGCACTGCCTGAGGGCCTGGTGCCCGCAGAGGCCAGAAGAGGGTATCAGATCCCCTGCCACTGGAGTCACAGATTGTCGTGAGCCATTACTGGGTGCTGAGAACTGAGCCGAGGTCCTGTACAGGAACATTCGGTGCTCCTACCTGCTGATCCGCCTCTCAGGATCTACACACTTATTTTCACAGGGTATCCTTTCCCTCTTGGTTTTTCCCTCCCTCCTCAATCATCTTCTCCATTCCTCTCTTTCCTGTTTTATCTTATTCTCGCTTCGTCTGCTTTCCCCTTTCTTTGTCTTCTTCTTCATTTGCCCATCCACCATTTCTAACTTGCTTGTCCAGAACATTTATGATACCATACTCTAGATCATTTTTGTGTTTTTCATGACATGTTGGTTAGATTTCATTGGCTTGTGTCTATTCAGGTTGGTAGTGTCAGGCTCCAAAGGAAACACAGTTCCCTCCCTCCCCCCACAATCTGGTGGTTAGACAAAGGCCAGCATTGCTCAGGAACTTGTGGAGCTGGTTTCCCTCTAACAAAAGGAATCATCCCCCTTATCAGTGTCACAGGACTAGTGGTTGCCTGGAATGCTTATTAGCAAACCAAAGTGTACTCTGACCTCCAGGTTCCCTCAGTATCACAAGTACCTGTTAACATGTTTCAGATGCATGCTGGCATCTAGCCCTTCTCCCTCCCACTCCCTAACCTTAAATCTCCAGCTCATGGCTTCCCTCCCCATAGCTATTTACTCTCCTTTTTTTTTTTTTAAATTAACTTGAGTATTACTTATTTACATTTCGAATGTTATTCCCTTTCCCGGTTTCCGGGCAAACATCCCCCTAATCCCTCCCCCTCCCCTTCTTTATGGGTGTTCCCCTCCCCACCCTCCCCCCATTGCCGCCCTCCCCCCAACAATCAAGTTCACTGGGGGTTCAGTCTTAGCAGGACCCAGGGCTTCCCCTTCCACTGGTGATCTTACTAGGATATTCATTGCTACCTATGAGGTCAGAGTCCAGGGTCAGTCCATGGATAGTCTTTGGGTAGTGGCTTAGTCCCTGGAAGCTCTGGTTGCTTGGCATTGTTGTTCATAACGGGTCTCGAGCCCCTTCAAGCTCTTCCAGTCCTTTCTCTGATTCCTTCAACAGGGGTCCTGTTCTCTGTTCAGTGGTTTGCTGCTGGCATTCGCCTCTGTATTTGCTGTATTCTGGCTGTGTCTCTCAGGAGAGATCTACATCCGGCTCCTGTCGGTCTGCACTTCTTTGCTTCATCCATCTTGTCTAATTGGGTGGCTGTATATGTATGGGCCACATGTGGGGCAGGCTCTGAATGGGTGTTCCTTCTGTCTCTGTTTTAATCTTTGCCTCTCTAATCCCTGCCAAGGGTATTCTTGTTCCCCTTTTAAAGAAGGAGTGAAACATTCACATTTTGACCATCCGTCTTGAGTTTCATTTGTTCTAGGCATCTAGGGTAATTCAAGCATTTGGGCTAATAGCCACTTATCAATGAGTGCATACCATGTGTGTTTTTCTGTGATTGGGTTACCTCACTCAGGATGATATTTTCCAGTTCCATCCATTTGCCTATGAATTTCATAAAGTCATTGTTTTTGATAGCTGAGTAATATTCCATTGTGTAGATGTACCACATTTTCTGTATCCACTCCTCTGTTGAAGGGCATCTGGGTTCTTTCCAGCTTCTGGCTATTATAAATAAGGCTGCTATGAACATAGTGGAGCACGTGTCTTTGTTATATGTTGGGGCACCTTGTGGGTATATGCCCAAGAGAGGTATAGCTGGATCCTCAGATAGTTCAATGTCCAATTTTCTGAGGAACCTCCTGCTATTTTGGACTATGTTCCCTCACTCAGTCTCTCTCCTCCCCCTTTCTCTGTTCTCTCGTGCTCTCCCTCTCCTGATCTCTTTTCTCTGCTCCTGCTTCTCTCTTACCCATGTCCAGTCTGGTGGCCATGTTCATTGCTTTCTCTTTCTGCTCTGGACTCTTCAATGCCTCTGGCTGTCCTCTCTCATATCTACAATAGAAAGCTTCCTCTCATCCATGTTATGGAGAGGGCGTGTCATCAGTTTATATGGGCACTGTTGCTGTTACCATAGTTTCTTTGATCTTCACTGAGTGGTACAGAGATTGAATGTGTAAGAGCAGCCTTCCCTCTAAGAAGATCCACAGATATAACAGGAGAGAGCAATAAATCAGCACCTGCACAAATTGGAACACAGAAACATGAAAAGACAAAGCCATAAGAAGTCCTCCTAAGGTTTTAATTCCTCAATTACCAAATCCAAAGACACTGAAAAGTTTGAAATGCCAAATGAGAAAGTCTACCTGTAAGCACAATTAACAACTTCACCTAGACAAGGAGCCCTTCTCCTCACTGTTGAACTATGGCTGCTGATAGACTCTGCGAGAGGGGCTCCTTTGTCTTCAGCTAAATACCTACCATGAGCCCACCAGGCTCCGGGGGATACTTTCAATCCCGGGGCCACACAGACAGCCCTAGAAAACCCAGAGGACACCAATCAAACAGGAAATCAATGTGGGAATGAGGGAGGGAAGACGGGAGTGAGCCAGGTAAGGCACCCTAATGTATTACACATGAGCGAAGTTATCAAAGAACATTTATCAATTAATAAAAAAACGATTGATGACTTCAGAGAGAAAGCAGGTGAATGAATGAAGTAAGGAAATAAGTTGAGGGCATCACCAGGACAGTGAGCAATGGGGAAGAGGCAGACCTCAACAGAGAAGACAAATCCAGAAAAGACAAAGTGAGATTTGGGGGAAAAGAAAAGTGTTGGAAATGAAAAAATTACACTCAAACAGATGCAAGCAAAAATAACGAAATCCTTACCAACGGACCAAATATAAGAATGAATACAGGTGTGGGAATCTGAGGAACACATTTGGACACTACTAAAGAAAAAAGAAACTCAATAAGACTGAGAGGAAAAAACAACCTCAAGAAACTGTGGGGGGGGGGGGCTGGGGATTTAGCTCAGTGGTAGAGCGCTTACCTAGGAAGCGCAACGCCCTGGGTTCGGTCCCCAGCTCCGAAAAAAAAGAACCAAAAAAAAAAAAAAAAAAAAAAAAAAAACAAAGAAACTGTGGGGATAGAAGGTGCTTATAATAAAAAGGAAGGAGGGGTTGGGGATTTAGCTCAGTGGTAGAGCGCTTGCCTAGCAAGCGCAAGGGCCTGGGTTCGGTCCCCAGCTCCGAAAAAAAGAAAAAAGAGAAAAAATAAATAAATAAAAAGGAAGGAATCTAAGGGCATAGAGAAATCTATTCAATGAAATTAAAGAAATGTTCTTTTATCTGGGAAATTTCTACCCAAACATAGGAAGCACTTAGGACCCCAAACACACATGATAAGAATCTCTTCATTATAACATTATAACCAAAATGTTAAGGTCATGAAACAAAGAAACAATATTAAAAGATGCATGAGGAAAAACATAAACAAATAACAAACACATAGAAAGGCCACTTCAGGAGAATAACTTCCAACTCTCGGCAGAAACCTTAAAAGTCAGGAGAAGGCCTAAGGGTGTGCCTCAAGCCCTGAAAGTAAATAAATGCTAACCAAGAAACTTTAGTAAATTCACGTTTACAATTGAGGGATAAACAAAAGAATCTTGAGACAAATACAAACACAAATCCCTAATTGAGACGATGAATGCTACAAAAGATAGGTATGAGAATCTACCCAGAGGGAGCAGACAGACTGAGGATCAAAGGTGAACCGTGTAAGAACCAACGAGGACCAAACTCAATAAACCAGCAAGTCCCTAAGGCAAAGAGGGGTCCGAAAGAAATGCAAAACAAAAATAAGAAACAGAATGACGGGAATTAGTTAACACCTCTTAAAAACAACTACAAATGTTGATGGACTAAATTCTCTAATAAAATAATACAAGCTGGTTGGATTGAAAAATGAGATAGCGCTCTTTCTTGCCCGTGATAAATACGCTCGTCAGCACTGACACTCACAGTCTGAAAACACTGAGATGCAAATGCTATAGTTCAGCAAAGTTAAGCAAAAGCCAGCTATGGCTATGCTTCTAGCTACTGAAGTGGCTGTCAAGTTAAAATCAGACAGAAGAAACATCAGGGTGGGGGAAATGACTCATTAGTAGCACTTGCTGCTCCTCCGGATGACCTGGGTTCAGTGCCTCAGATCCATTTCAGGTGGCTCAAAATGGCCTGTGACTCCAGCTCCAGGGGCTCTGACACCCCCTCTTCTGACCTCCTCCGGGGTACTGCACTCAAATGCCCCGAACCACATACAGACACACATACGCACATAATTTAAAAATAAAACTAAGATCCTTTCTAATCTGGGAAGACAGAATAAAGTCGGTAATTGTTTTTAAAAGGAAAAACCCACGAAGGATAGGTAACAACTGAAACGTAATGCATCAAATATTGAAACCCCAGATTTCCTGAAATAAACACCGCTGGACAGATCAGTCAAGACTGGACAGTAATGAGTGAGGCACATACTCATTTTTCCTCAGTAGATAGATCATTTAATCGCAGACAGAGAAAATCAATCAGCAAAAAGACTTTAGAGTTAAATTGCACTGTAGATCAAATGAACTTGAGTCAATAGGATTCTCCATCACAGAGCCACGGAAGACACCTTCTCCTCAACGGCCCTGACCTTTTGCTGAAGTGGATGAGAGGTAAAATACGTAGACTACTTTTAAAATACAGAAAATGATTTCCTGTATTTTTACTTGACTCCATATAGTGGAACAACACCAGACACCAGTAGAGGATTCACTAAATCCATGGAGATTAAGGCAAGTGCTCTCAAATACTAAACCTGGCATTGAAGCACCTGAGGAAAACTTGAATCCCCAGAGTCAAGTGGAAGCAGAAGGGTAACTTAGAACTTTGGGGAAACACCAAAGACAATTTTACAGAGGAGACTATAGCTTTGAGTGTTTATATTAATTGTCAAAGAGCATACAGAAAAATAACAAATGTAAACAATAGAATAAAATAAAGGGGGTAAGGAAGCAAGGAGGACACCTACACCAATCCGTTTCCATGCATCTCCATGGAGAGCACACCCTGGAGCTGCAGGGCTTGACCAGCAGCACCTTACCAGCACGTGCATGGATGTGTTACATGTGGTGGAGATGCTCCTCGGGCAACTGCATTCTGCGTGTCAAGTCCATGCATCCATTCAGATGAATACGAGCAAAGTGGACAGGGTCCCAGGCCGCTTTAACGACCAGTTTCAAACGTATGCTACCTGCTGTGCTGTGCTGTGCTGTTCCCAGGGATGGGCAAGTCAGGTGATTTTATTCTCTGATTGGCTAAGGTTGATAGCATCATATCAAATAACTTCTGACCAGGGCAGACTGGGGGAACATTTTCATAATAAACAGTGTGAAACTGCCCCCAAATAAAGTATTTATTGTCATCACAGAATGGTAGAATAATTTACACGCCCATGGAGGAAGCCACGGGTGGAGACATGATTCTCCCTAGCCTGTCTCAGCAGCCAGCTAGATAGAAAGCTACCATACAGAAGGAAACGGAAATGTTAAACTGCAACTTGGTGTCATGGTTTCTACTAACCATGGATCCATCCTGTCAGCACAGTCTGTCCTCCTAGCTCACCCTCGCTGTACTCTCTTGGTTCTGCAGCCAGTTTCTGTTGAACAGGTGAGCTGCTGATCCTGGAGCTTCTCCCCCTCCAGTCGTCATCCCTGATACTGATTTCCTTCCGTGCTGAACTTGTCCTGAGATGGCTCCACTCGTCTCCCGTGCTACCTCCTGCTCACAATCTCTGGAAACTTTGAAGAAGCCTAGAAGTTGCTCCTGCCAGACAGTGTTTATGTCTGCGATTTTGTGACTCACAGTGTGGCTTTATCTTGGGGGTAGCTGTTGGGAAGTCATGAGCCACAAAAATCCCATCTTCCCAATTAGTGTATTTCACGGCCTCTCTGAGCTGTCATCACAAGGAAGACACAGAGAGGCGTCTTCCATCCTTTATAATCTACCTTGAAGTTAAAGGGAGTTCTAGCCACGAACCAGGAAGTGGCTTCGCACAGCTCGCAGGCTGAGGACCGTTGCCTGGAGATGCCCACATGGCATTGATGAATCTTTAGTCCGGCATTTCCTGCAAGTCGCTTACACTTGATTACCAGATTTTACAGGCTGAGCTTGTCAGCTCACAGAAAACAGCGTTCTGGGCTCTAGAGAGCTTTGCCTCATGTTGGTCCAACTTCCCCTTTACTATTTATGCCTTCTTCCAGCCCCTTCACTTTTGTACTTGATGGCTTTCCAGACTTCATGTTGAGCCAAAAGAATTAACAGATAACCCAAGGCAACGACTTCATTGCTACGGACTCCGAGTCCTGCCATCACACTGAAGAACGTAGGATTTTAAGGCCTCTCCTTTCGAGAGTCCATCCAAGAAAATGTGAAATCCAGCGGTTATTAACCATCAGGAAGCTGACAGGGCCAGGGCTTTCGGCAGTGACTGCTCCTTGGCATAGTTTTGCTACCTAGGGAAAGGGGAGCTCCAAACTCTCCTGCTGGAGTAAAGGGAAGCTTTATTAAACACTTTGACATGAGGCTTGGCTTGTCCTCTCAACCAGTTCAGCATGTGTGGCTCAGACAACACCTCCTTTCTTTCGCTTTACGTAACTTGTTTAAGATTTGTAAATTTCCTGGACCAAAATTTTGTGGCCTGTCTGAACTCCTTTTCTCCCACTAAACTTCCATCTTCTCTTTCTCCGGAATGAGAACTGGCAAGGCGAAGATGGTGGCTCTTCAGTGGTAGAAGTCCCTCTAACATCCCCAGGGGATGATTTGAAGCAGACAAAGCCCAATCCGTGCATTAAGGGCAGCTTAATGACTTCATTGTGCTTAGGATAAGGTGTCGGCCCCTCAACGCAGCTTCTCTGTGCAGGATGCTGTCAGAGAGACTGGGAAAAGAGCCTCCAAGTTTACACGCCTTCCCAGCCACAGGTCAAAGTGGCGTTACCACTGTTGGGTGTGCAATTTTGACCTGAAGTCAAGAACAGGGCCCTGGGAAGAGGGGGATAAAGAAGGGAAGACATGAGAGAGCAAACATGGGAGAAAGGGAAGAAATATTTTCTGAGTCATACAGCGTATTGGCATGTGGCTTTATGAGATGATTTCCATCTGAACTTGAAAGTTGGCCTTTATAAGTCGAATCTGTTCCTAGTGAATGTATCTCTCTGTGTCTCTGTCTGTCTCTGTCTATCTCTGTCTGTCTCTGTCTCTGCCTCTCTCTGTCTCTTTCTCTGTCTCTCTTACTCTCCCTCTCTCTCTCCCTCTCTCTGTCTCTGTCTCTGCGCGTGTCTGTGTGCATGTGTGTGTGTGTACATGTGTGCGTGTGTGTGTTCGTGTGTGTGTGTGTGTGTGTGTGTGTGTGCATGCATGAACACATGTGAACGAGTGTGGGAGGGCCTGTGTGTTTGGTGTATGGAGGCCAAGAGATCATCCTCAAAAGCATCACCTCCCTCCTTTGAGAGAGAGTCCAGGCCTGGAGCTCACCAATTAAACTAACCTGCTTGGTCAGTGAGCTCCAGTGATCCTGTCCCTGCCTCCCTGGTGCTGTGATTCTTTTTTCTTTAAAAGATTTATTTACTTCATGTATATGAGTACACTGTCGCTGTCTTCAGACACACCAGAAGAGGGCATCAGATCGCATTACAGATGGTTGTGAGCCACCATGTGGTTGCTGGGAATTGAACTCAGGACCTCTGGAAGAGCAGTCAGTGCTCTTAACCGCTGAGCCATCTCTCCAGCCCCCTGGTGCTGTGATTCTTAGCCCAGCATTTATAAATGGTTACTGGGGATTGAACTCAGGTCCTCATAGTTGTGTCAAATATTATTGAATGAACTATGTCTCCTGCCTGGGCTCTACCTCTTCCTAGCTATGATGAATCGGGCAAGCTACCAAATCATTTTCTGCCTCAGTTTCCTTCCCTTGCATGGCTTATGTGTGGATTAAATAAGATATGTAGCAAGCACTTTACTAAGTGGGCTCTCCCCAGGCCCAGCAAACACACCCTCAAATTCACATTCACTGTCTAACAGAGCTCAGCTGTGCTCCCCAACTCTATAGCTAGCTCTTCAATCTACTGATCATTCCCTTTGGTGTTCAGAAGGCTTTTTAATTTCCTGTAATTTCATCTGTCAATTTTTGGGATTACATTATATATATATATATGAGTCCATTTCAGATGAGAGGTCCTTGTCTAGGCCTGCATCATGAGCGTTCTGCCTGTATTTTCCTCTAGTATGTACAAGGGCTAGAAAGAAGACCATAAAGAAATGAAAGATCTTATAGGAATTGGATAAATGAGAGAGAAATGATTCAGGGACATGCGACATTGGAGCAGAGGGCGACTATTTGTGGAGAAAGGAAGAAAAACAGCAAAGTATGGGCAGGGTAGAGGGGGAGAGCAGCAGGAGACGGAAGTAAATAACAAAGTATGTTGACACATGCTTACGGAAATGCCAATGAAGCCCATTGCTTTGCAAGCTAACTAATAAATAATAATAATAATAATAATAATAATAATAATAATAATAAAGCAAACAAAGAACCCTTTGTTTGCAACACAACTAATCTGGGAAAGATCACCCTCTATGTGTGAGAAAGTAGAGTCCTGTAAGAGCAAACCTGGGAGGACCAGACAAGAAGCCATGCCAATAAACCAGACAAGAGCTAGAGGTGTTTACAACAGGCTGTGTCAGCCCCTGGCACCCACCAAGCACAGCAGACAGGAGATTGTGTGGGAGATCTCATGTGTCAGATCCCACCTTAGAGCTAGGGATCCCTGTATCCTACCAGAGTACCTCATGAACAGAAAGTGCCCAAGTGTACTTGGGAGAGCCTCCGTCTCTCCAGCCAAACCAAGTCAGTGAAGTGATCTGACACTGTGATGGAATCCCGGACAGTTTCCTTGGGTTTGGAAACATTGTACCCTTCAGATCACATGCAAGCTGTTAGCAATGCGAAGTGTTTCAACGACACCGATTACAGTGTTGCTATTTACACTGCTCCAACCACAGGACTACATTTTTCTCTGCTAACATGGGATTCCAAGTGCTTTATAGCAAGCTCGAGAGTTTGCTTACTGAAAGCTGGCATGCATAGGGAGTCATAAACTTCTTTTCAATTTCCTGCAGAGATTCCATCAACCCTTTCCCAGAAAGCAAAGCTGGAATTGTAAGTAAGTGTTTGTATCATCAAACTTGTGAGTAAATCTGCAGGTGAAGAAATGGAGATTTTCAATAAGAGTTTGTTCCATTAATGGCCACGGAAAACTATATCTGTTGAATTGTTCAAATCCCTAAATTCTGCTTAATTTAGACAAGGATTTTTACTTTTATTTATTTATTTTTTATTTATTTATTTATTTATTTATTTATTTTTTTTGGTTCTTTTTTTCGGAGCTGGGGACCGAACCCAGGGCCTTGCGCTTCCTAGGCAAGCGCTCTACCACTGAGCTAAATCCCCAACCCCTTACTTTTTTTAAAGGAAAAAAACATCATTATCTTTGATTCTTAAAGATAATGTCAACATTGGATTTGATTTTTTAATTTATTTTCCTTTTATTAAAAATATTTTTTTTCACATGCTATATTCTGATTGTAGTTTCCCCACCTTTCCCTCCTTTCCCACCTCCCCTCCCATGCAGATCCACACCTTTCTGTCTCTCACTAGAAAACAAACTGGCATCTATAGAATACTATTAAAATAAAATAAGATAAAACAAAAACTAACATATCAGAATTAGACAAAACAAACAGAACAGAGGCCAAGAGAAGACACAGGAACTCATTCATCTACACACTCGGGAGTCCCATAAAAACACTAAACTAAACTCTATACATATATGTCTTTTATCTGTAAATATACAAGTTATATATTAAATATATTTAAAATTAAAATAAAACCAATAAAATTCTTTTAAAAGAAAAGAAACAAAGAGCTTTGACATGGAAAGGACCCCCCAAAGATGCCCTTGAGATCTCTCTATCTGCCATTGACTGCCGGGCCTGTGGCCTATCCTTGAGTTCAGTCTATCGGCCATCTACTGCTGAGCGTGTGGCCTGTCCTTGAGAGTAGTTTCATTCCCCAGTGAGACTTCCTTGAGTGAAATTAATATTTCATTTATGAGTGGTTATCTATCAGAGATAGCTTCTGGGCTAGAGCTAGGGACACATGTTCACTTCTTTTAGCTTGAGGGCCCTAACTGGTGCAGACCCACACAGGCCCTGTGCACACTGCCAGAGTCTCAGCGAGTTTATACCTATCTAGGTCCTGTTGGTTTAGAAGGCCTTGTTCTCCTAGTATCCTCCATGCCCTCTGGCTCTTTCTCTCAGGCTCCTCTTCCACAGGGGTCCCTGAGTCCTGAAGGGTGAGATTTGATGGAGACATTCCATTTTGGTCCCTGTCTTAGTTAGGGTTTTATTGCTGTGAACAGACACCATGACTAAGGCAACTTTTATAAGGACATTTAATTGGGGCTGGCTTACAGGTTCAGAGGTTCAGTTCATTATCATCAAGTCAAGAAGCATGGCAGCATCCAGGCAGGCCTGGTGCAGGAGGAGCTGAGAGTTCTACATCTTGTTCTGAAGTCAAACAGGAGAAAATTATTGTCTTTAAGACAGTTTAGGAGGAGAGTCTCAAAGCTCATCCCCACAGTGACACACTCTGTTCAACAAGGACACACCCATTCCAACAAGGCCACACCTACTCCAAAAGGCCACACCTCCTATGAGTGCCACTCCCTGAGCCAAGCATATTCAAACCACCACAATGTCTTTCCAAGGTCTCTTTCTCCCTGTATAAGGCCTGGGTGAGAGTCTCTGTATTTGTTCCCATTTGCTGCAGGAGGATCTGCAGCCATCTGATGATGGCTAAGCAAGGTACTATGAGCAGAGCAGAGGTCGTTAGGAGGCATTTGATTGCTACTTTTTATTTTTTTTAATTAAAAGTCCCTGAGCTCTCTAGACTCAGACTCAGGCTCTTGGTCACCCACGCAGGGTCAGTTATGGGCCCCATCTCATGGAGTGGGCCTTCCTAAAGAGGGAAACAAGAGCAACCATCTTAAAACCCAACGTCTCACATTAATCTGTTGATTTGCCTCTTCTTGCCAGAGGAGACTTAAGAATAGAAAGAGTCTGCTCGTTCATTCGGCCACATTCACAGGAGCACAGTGTCTCAAGTCATTTCACGGTGGTTAAGCAAGGAGCAAATATAATGCATCTGTGTATGTGGAGACCAGAGGTTTGCTTGATCCTCCTCAGCTTATGCTGTTGCTTGTGTTGTTTTGATACAGCATCATGGGGTCTCCTACTTGTCCTGCAGCTTCATGTTAGGCTAAGGCACTAAGTCCCAGGGATTGACCTGTGCCTGCCTCTCTACCCCTGAGATTATAAATAGGTATCCTTGCTCCTCACCTGGCTTTTATATATGGAGTCTGAGGCTCAAACTCAGGTTTTCATGCTTGTGTGGTGTGGAGGTCTTGGTTGTCCACCAGACTGGATCTGGGATCAACTAAGCAACAAGCCTCGGGACACAGCTGTGAGGAATATGCTCAATCAGGTTAACTGACGAGAGATGACCAACCCTAAATGTTGGCAGCATTTAGTGGTGGCATGGATATAAGGGGGTCTGAAGGAAAAGTCCTTGTCTTTCACCTACTTGGCCTTTCATCTTACTGGCAAGTTCCTCTCAGCATCAGGTAGGGATTGCTAAGTCAGCTACCAGGTGAAGACAGTTATTATTGGAAAATTATATTGGACTATATTGTATAAGCCAGTCTAATAAATTCCATTTGTAATATACACATATCCCATCCTTTCTATGAATGCAGCAGGTTAATACACACACACACATACACGTGCACACACATACACGTGTGCACACACATACACACAAGCACATACACATACTCATATGCACACACACACGCACACACTCATACACACACACACACACACACACACACACACACACACACACATCCCTGTGAAAATTCACATCAAACAGTCAAGGAAAAAGAAAAAAGGTGCCCATCCATTTCTGGCTAATGCTGGCCCACACAGGAGTTCTTTGCAGCTCACGTAGACCTGGCGTTATATACAACACTTCGCATGCACTTTCCCCCCTCTTTCCTCTAGGTCTCAGCCCCAGGTTATAATCTGAGCAGTTAAACATGTCTTCCAGAAACATGAACCGCAAGCTTGGCTATTTTGAACAAATGGAAGCTCTACAGAGCAGAGATAGCATCCCCGTTATCTCTAAGACAGACTGGCATGAGATTTACCCCTCCAAGGTACCGCCATAATTACTCTGTAAGTAGACCAGTGTTTCTCTCTTGGGGTAGCTGTTATCCAGAGGCATCCTGCCTGCCTGTTCTTCGATACTGGAATTGGCTCTAACTCCCAATCTTGGTGGATGAATCCAACAGAGGTACACTGTCAGTAAACCTCAACTTCAATCGTGCTGGCCGAAGGAGCAAAGCTTTCCTTCCTACCCGTCTGGTTAGTATGATATGAACTACCACAGTTCTACTAGAGGCTGTGCTCCTTTGGCTAAGCCTCACTTTGTGAACTTAACATTTTTGAAGCTAGTTCGGCAGATCCTTGTCTCTTCTATTGAAAATAGACCCATTTCTCATACAAAGATCCTGATTACAGTTTCCCCTCCTCTACTCCTATCAGCCTCCCTTCCCTCTACTTTCCCTCCCTTCCAGATCCACTCCCTTTCTGTCTCTCACTGAAAAGAACAGGCTTCAAGCCAACAAGAGGAAAAGAGTTCCAAGAGCAGGCAAAAGAGTCAGAGACCCACTGGTTCTCACAGTTAGGAGTCTCAAAAGAATGATAAGTTAATATTTATGTGCACACACACACACACACACACACACACACACACATACACACACACGCACACACACACACACAGGACCTGGTACAGACTCGTGCACACCCTGTGCTGGCTGCTTCTGTCCCTGTGAGCTCATATGTGTTTAGTTGCTTCAGGGGGTCTTGTTCTGCTCTCTTACCCACTCTGACTCTTACACTCTTCCAGCCTCCTTTTCCATAAGGTTTCCTCAGCTCTGAGGGGAGGGGTTTGATGGTAACCTTCCATTTAGAGTCTCTGTGTCTGTGTCTGTGTCTGTGTCTGTGTCTGTGTCTGTGTCTGTGTCTGTGTCTGTGTCTGTGTCTGTCTCTCTCTCTCTCTCTCTCTCTCTCTCTCTCTCTCTCTCTCTCTCTCTCTGTAATGTCTGGCTGTGGGTCTCTGCATCTGGTCCCATTTACTATGGTAGGAAACCTCTCTGGTGATGATAAGGAACATTTCTGTGAATACAGCGGATTATCATTAGGAATCAATTTTACTGATTTTTGTTTGAAGTTCCATAGTGTTTGGTTTTACCCTAGATCTCTGGGCTATATAGTCTCTCTGGTTCTTGGTCAGCCAAGCAGTGTTGGGTATGGGTCCCTTCTCAGGGAGTGGGCCTTAGGTCAAATCAGACATTGGTTGGCTACTCCCACATGTTCTGGGCCACTGTCCTGGCCGATTTTGCAGGCCAGAAGTAGACCCTTTCTCTCATCTCTTTAACATTCTCAGTTTCGCCGTTATCACTGTTCCTGCAGAGAATTCTAACATAGAGAACCAATAAACATAGCAAGCAAGCACTTCACTAAGTGGGCTCTCCTGAGGCCCAGCAAACACACCCTCAAGTTCACATTCACCATCTGACTAACAGAGCTCAGCTGTACCTGGGTAACCCAGACAAGGGGTAGGATGGGCTCCCATTTTCGGATGGAATGGGTGTCTGCCATTTCTTTGATTTCCTTTAGGCCACCCACGGGCACGAAGTGTGCGGAGCAACGGGACCATTTTCAAAAGGTGCTTCGGAGAGGTTTAAGAGACAATAAGAAAATAATTTGTTAGTTCGTAAGTCAGCTGACAGGGCTTTTGATCATTCGAACAAGACAGTTCTGCCTGCAGGGTAGGGAGGGGGAGGGGGTCAGAGTTTTGTTGTTGTTCCAGAGACTAACAGCAGCAGATAGAAATCAAAGGAGGTGTTCTTTCAATAAAGGGAATTCCAGAAGAGAGGCCGGGGTTTAATTAAAATTGAAGCCTTTGTTTCGGAGAGGGGGGCTTTTCTTTCTTTTGCAAGAGGAAGGATACTGAAGTATACAGCAGCGTGCCCCGGCTGGTGAGCTACAGGTCTCCAGCAAGTGAGGATCTGCCTGCGCCGTGGAGCACCTCAGCGAAGGCTTGGAGGGCGTTGTGCCTGGAGTCCCATCTGACTTAACTCTCAGCACACATCCTCTTCACAATATAATGAGTGTTATTACTTCCTCGTGTGGCCTGTGGGCTTTGTTAATTAAAGAATGGAAAGGTACGGGGGTTCCAACCTTTTGCTTTTAATTAATCAAAAGATGTGGTTTCCATCTTCATGTGGCCGGGCAGCAAAGTATTTAGTCTGCCTTCCAAGTCTGAGAAGAGTCTGGCGAAAAAGCTCAGCTGCTGCTTTGAGGTTGTGGACCCGGCAGAACACAGGGACCGGCTGTCCTTTCCTTTTGAGATGTTCAATCAGTGATACTGGCCAGACAGATGCCTACTATAGTATCTGGAGAAAAAAAATATTAAAAGTTGTCCCATGTCATCATGTCAGCATAAATCTGCTTCTTAAAGGAGACAAATACCCAGGTTCTTGGTTATTCATCCCAGGACTAGACATTCAGTCCCAGGAGAGAAGCAGCTTGTAGCACCAGAGTCTGTGCTCTTTGTCCTGTTGGACTGTCTTCCTGCCTGCCAGACTTACGGAAACATCTAGCGTCAGGTCATTTCTTCATGTTCAAATAGTCTCTGTACTTAAAATAGAAATATCTTAACCAGGAGGAAAACACAGCGGTGCTTCAGCAAGGGAGCCGTTGAGGGCTGAGTAGGTG
Source organism: Rattus norvegicus (assembly GCF_021556685.1). NCBI lineage: Eukaryota > Metazoa > Chordata > Mammalia > Rodentia > Muridae > Rattus > Rattus norvegicus. The sequence goes on from NC_141540.1 coordinate 66,389,150, forward strand.
CTGGCATCCGGCCTTCTAAAGGGAGGGTGGAAACAGTCAGGGTAAAGGTTGGCAAATGGAGTATAGCTGGTGTGCCAGTCCTGTGCTTTTAATGCTGAGGGATGCTGAGAGCTCTCTTCGAGGAGGTGCCTGGGAAGTGTCAGTCCTACAGGAAAGAGAATTGTCACCACTTAGTGACATCACCCCTATGGAGTCCATAGTAGAACAAAGTTCCCACCACTGGGAAAACTGACCACTAAGCTACCAAAAGAGGTGAAGCGGCCCAAAGTCAAACCAGTCTCCTCTCTTAATAAAAGACCAGGTCGTTATAGGATGATGATGCTTGCAAGACAACCTCTGAGGAGGGGGTGGGAGGAGGCAGAATGGAGGGTCCCCTGTCACTCCTTCTTCCGGCCTCCCATCAAAGCAAATCAAGAGGCGCCAACCACGTTCCTGTGGCCTCAACACATCGTCTGGCTCCCATGAAGGCAGAACTTTTTCTCTCCATAGCCAAGAGTCTGCCTGAAGCAGCTGGACTTGTTTACAGAGAGCCTCTGGAAGGGGCTGGAAGGAAATAGGTGCGGAGAGAAGATGCCCCTTCAGTAGGCCCCGTTGGAAGCCAGTGCCCTTTGGTAGTGTTTGTGAGAGTAATGGCTTAAAGCATGAGAGGAAGGATCGAACAAGCAACGTCTCTCAAAATACACTTGGAGTATATTAAAACAAAACAAGTGTGAGTTCTACTAACGTATGGGATTCTTGACGTGTCCGTTAAATAGGGGACGATGAAGCTGAGGATGCAGCTCACTTGGTACTTCCCACACAAGCACAGCAGCCTGAGCCCTATCCCCAAGACACTCATGAAAGAGCATAGTGTGGGGACGCCCACTCGTAATTCCACACCGGGCAGACAGAGAGAGGTGGTTTCCTGTGGTCTGCTGCACGGAGCCATATTGGATTTGGGCCTAGCCGCTTTTTGACTGCATGGTTCAAAGTGACTCTGGGCTGTTTGGCCACAGAGACTCACCCCGAAGATGACTGCCATAAATCTTAAGATTGTTGGATAAAGCCTCTCCCATGAATTTACGGCACAGGAGTATAACATTCAAGGGATGCCTCAGCTCGAGCAGATACCAGTTATCTCCTCAGTCAACACCCAGTGTCTCCACCACCTGACCTCATCGCCTGACTTCTTTGCCTCCAGCTATCACTGCCTATACCCTCATCTCCCCCTCCTTCATATTTCACAAAGGTCACTCCCCCTACCTGAAAGCCTTAAAAGCTGCAATGTTCATCCCAATAAACGAGACCTTGACAACAGAACTTTTGCTTGGTCTCCTTCTTCTCTTCACCCCCATTTTGGCCCACAGGTAGAAAGCCTCTTCGGGACCCTGAATAACTGGGTCCCCGCTGGCGGGGACAAGTGGCGCCCGAACACAGGGACCCCGAAGCAAGGCCGACTACAGGACGATGGAGATAAGAGAGCTGCAGCGGGAATCAAGGACTCTTCAGGCCGCATCGCTCGTGCGTCGCTGGAGAGGGAGGTAAGGACCGGTCGAATAATTGTCGTCTAATTGCCATGGGGAAGGTATGGATTTAGGAGGCTTGTTTCATAGGAGAGATCAAGCGCTCACTCAGGGAGAGAGGATTAAGAGTTAAGAAAAAGGATTTAATCAAGTTTTTTTGTTTTATTGATGAAAGGTGTCCCTGGTTAATTTTAAGCAGTGTGGGGCTAGCTTAAGTAAAACTTGTAATAAAAAAGGGACAAGGTAATGGTAAAGTGTTTTTGCATATGCGTTCTTTTAGAGTTATATTTTAGTCTTTGGATCCTGACTAGAGATAGTTTACACCCTAGACATGAGAGAGAATGGGTTTGGGAAAAACAGTCCTCCCGGACTCTCCACGGATGCTTTGGAGAAAGAGAAAAACTTTTCAGGGCTCTCCTGGGAACAGAAGAAAGGCAGGAGACGTCCTGCCTCTCTGCTGGCTCCTATTGGAGAAATGCTTATTTCTAGTTCTGGGTTCCATAGGTAGGATATGTGGGTCCCTATCGTGGGACACCATCTAGTTTTTTCCCTCTATGTCTATTGTGTGTCCTTGGTGCACCAAGCTATCCATGTCTGTCAGTTTATGTCTGTGGTCTTTGTTTCTCGTTGTTTAAATGTTTTATGTTTCGTGTTCAAAAGAAAAAAATGATAAAAACTTTATCTGCCAGTCGTTCACACCTTGACTTGGTTTTAACTCGTTTCAAGAAGGGAACAATGCATAAAAAACAGTTTCAATTGGCTTTTGGAGCCTACATCTGTAGCTAGAAGCCTAAGTCTGCTGGACAAGCTCCCCAGGGGCTGGCTAAATGTTTATACTAGCTGATCCTAAAGACACCAGGAGCTTCACAGCTTAAAAGGTGTAACATTGGTAACAGAAAGTTGGCTTAAAACTGTAATTTGGATATGAGCCAACCTAGGGAAACAGGTCCAAATTGAGGTAATATTTTTATGGAATTCTTATTCTAAAAACCAGGCTTCTAAAAGATTTTAGGGCACTGTCTCTTTGTTGAGGTATTGGAGACCGCACCATCGTGCGTTCATATGTAGGAATTGGCAGTCATAGCCAAAGTTGTGGTTTGCCCTAAAGTTACTGTATTTTGATGCTAATTCCACTGCCCCAAGAACAGCTGCCTAGTCACATACTCAATATTCAGGTGACTTTCCAAAGTTGTGGCTGTGCTCTGGTGTTACAAAGAGATCTTAAAGATTGTGATTAAAGATTGTCAGTGTTACATTGACTAACTCAAACTTATTTATAATTAAGAAAAAAATCAAACAGGTAGAGATTGTTACAGGATTTAAAAAGGATTGATGAGGTTTTAGAACTTGTGAGAACATTACAGCTTGTTTGCTTATCCAACTGCCATTTCAAGATAGATTTAGAGGATTATTTTTATACAATTTGTTTACGTCCTGGCGATTGTGAGTTTTCATTTCGTGAGCTTGCTTATAATTTTAGAGAGCCCATAAAGTGATATCATTAAAATTTTTACAAAAGAATGGCTACTAGCCTTATATTATGTAATTTTGTCGCTTCTTCAATGTAAGAAGTTAGAACCTTAAATCTTTCAGTGTATATGGAAATTTTTACTACAAACCTTTGCTCTCAAAATGAGCTTTAATATTTGGGGAGTAGCTGTTGCACTACTCCAGAAAAGAATATTTGAAGCTAATTTTAAGCTTCTAAGGATATGTTAATTGGCTAACTACCTCACCTAACCAGAGGACTTAAGCCTTCCTTTGTTATCCTCATTGGAGATAAAGCTTCAGTTGTGTTAATACAGAATTGTAGACTAGAGTCATGGAAGTATTTTAAAAAAGAAACCTGGTAAAACATATCTTATTCCAAACAGCAATTAAATTGGTTATTACAAAATACTGATATTTGGCCTATCACATATACAAATCTCAGGCAAAATTGATAATTTTACTCTTTGCATGCTTTTGTATTTCCTATAAATTTGTGCATGCAACCCATAGGAAATGAGCTTACTGTATTTATAGGTGGTTCATCTAATGAAAAGGCTACATGTATGATTGGATCACTTGTTTATTCTCTTCAGTTTCCCCTGCTTTAGCACAGATTATTAAATTACGTGCTGTAGCCACTGTTTAAAAAAAAAAATCAAGCTTTTAAGTCATATACTGATAGCCAATGTATGGCTTATGGTTTACAGTTGATTAAAAAGTTTCCCTTTTTAGATACTACTAGCCCTCAAATTATACAATTACTTAATGCTATATTAGAGGCAGGTTTTCTACTTAAAATCAAAGTGATTTCAGTGTGAATTGTCTGACAACTCACTGTCCTTTCAGTGCTCTGGCTCAGACAACTAAACAAAACCATAGACCCAGCTCTTTGAAAATGGTAATGGAGTTGATAACACACCCTCTTGAAAAGAGGAAGACTCCATTTGCTTACTTTCAACTCCCAGCCTCACCTTGCCGGCTCAGGGATTTCTAGTACAGTATTTATAGGATTTGGCATCTCTAATTAATGCTTATGTTTAGGTAAATAAAGCTGGTGAGGGGCTGGAGAGATGGCTTAGTGGTTAAGAGCACTAAGTACTGTTCCTTTATAGGCCATTTAAGAACTCAAATTAGATTGCCTAGACCCCTTAGCAAGGGATGACAATGATACCAGACAGATTATAGGCCTTACATAGGAACAGTTAGTAAAAAAATCTCATTCTTTATATATCCAAAACAGTAATGCTGGAGACAATAATTTGGTATAAAAGTAAATTTATAAATACAAGTGCTCAGTGTCCTCAATTTAATCCTTAAGGACTTATCTTAATAAATAATATTTTAACAATATTTTAATAAATAAAAAGGGGAGTTATCCCTGTATGCTAAAATATGCTCCTTTTATTTCAATTTTAAAATTTGGATGCCAAGGAACACTCTGAGTTTATGGCACCCTACAGCTAGGCATACTTCTGCCTAGGTGAAATAGAAAGATCCACATATTGGCATGATCCTGTTCAGATATTTTATATGGGGAAGAGGGAATCTTTGTGTTTTTTCTACAGGATGCTACAGGGTGTGCCAGCTGCCTGAGTGTCTGGTGAGACATGCTGATCCTGGGAGCATGAAGATTCAGCTCTCCTGGTTCGGGTCCCTGGAGTCATTCCTGTGTCCTTGGAGGAATATGGAGGATTCCCACTCATCTTTTGTCATCACAGAAATTCTGGCGTTGCTGCAGTCATTGTGTCCCGTCCCACCACGGCCTGCGCTCCGACCCTCTGTGCACTGTTGCTTGGTGGAAGCTGCTGTGGACTGGGGAACTCTGCCCTGGTTTTGCAGATCTCAGACATGGTTTCATTGCCTGCTGGTTGTTCCAGAGAAGAATGACCGATCCTGAACTGTCCTGGGAAAGACCTTGGCATTTTCGCTGCTATTGTAGCAGCCATTACTGCTGCAGCCATTGTGTCTGCAGTGTCTGGAGCTACCCTCCACCAATCTATTGTTAGACAAGCACAGTGGGTGAACTTTCTGGAGTAGTTGCTAACAATTGGGAATTCTAAATTTTATTACAGGAGAGGCTTGACTAGGTCCTTGGTGGTATGGCCATAGCAGCTGAGGAGAACCAGATGAGGTGCCCACTACTTATTGGGAGAGGCTCAATTTCCACAATCTCTTATACTAATGCCATCTGGCTCCTGCTCCTTCGCCCCTGGGTTCAAGTAAGAGGAATGAGAAGATGATCCAATGTAGCTTTCCTCAGTGACGGGCAACTTCCTCTGACCCTTGACCAATCTAGACATGGAGCCTTGAGGGCGACAAGGTGGTCCTATGACAGATAAGGCTGGGGTTTGAGAGGTCGATCCTAAGACAGAGGTGGCTACACCCCGTTTAAACGTGCGGGCCGGTCAAATGCTCCTCTGCCCAGTTTCTCCCCCAATAACACACATGTATAGCCCAGAACGGTGTGTTACAGCATAAGTTCATTCCTAGCCATTGGGGTGCAGTCCTAACTGCAAGACTGGCTTGCCATGGCCGAGCTGGGCACTCTGTGAGGCATGTCTGATCTCTCTCAGACCACTACTTCCACCTAATGGTTTTTTTTTTAAAGAAAAATGGGGGAGATGCACGGAGCCATATTGGATTTGGGCCTAGCCGCTTTTTGACTGCATGGTTCAAAGTGACTCTGGGCTGTTTGGCCACAGAGACTCACCCCGAAGATGACTGCCATAAATCTTAAGATTGTTGGATAAAGCCTCTCCCATGAATTTACGGCACAGGAGTATAACATTCAAGGGATGCCTCAGCTCGAGCAGATACCAGTTATCTCCTCAGTCAACACCCAGTGTCTCCACCACCTGACCTCATCGCCTGACTTCTTTGCCTCCAGCTATCACTGCCTATACCCTCATCTCCCCCTCCTTCATATTTCACAAAGGTCACTCCCCCTACCTGAAAGCCTTAAAAGCTGCAATGTTCATCCCAATAAACGAGACCTTGACAACAGAACTTTTGCTTGGTCTCCTTCTTCTCTTCACCCCCATTTTGGCCCACAGGTAGAAAGCCTCTTCGGGACCCTGAATAACTGGGTCCCCGCTGGCGGGGACAGTCTGCCACCCAATGTCCCAGAAAGACACCCTTTTGGCAAAAAAGAAAGAGAGAGAGATAAATGGCTACAGAAGCTAATGTCTCCCACATGAAAATATGCTAATGTGTGTTGTTGTAAAATTATAAAAAATGTTGTCTTTTACCCTCACTATATCTGGTACCACAGTGCCCCAAGCTATCTGGTAGATTTCTTAATCTCAGTCAGCAAAGCCTCTCACCCCATATCTGCTCCATCCCAGGTCACACTGCTGATGGCCTCTCTCTGAGCCTGGCAACAATCTCTCTACCCATCCAGTTCCCAAGGCAGGCTGCCACCATGCCAGACATACACATCCCAACTCCGTGGCGGCCCAGTGCCACCGCACACGCTCTTAAACTCAAATCGTCACAAGAAGGAACACACAGCACAGTACCCTTTGACCCAATTGACAAGCTATAACTGCCCATCTAGACACACAAAGCCCTGTGTACATCCATTCCTTAAGAACACTCATAACAACCTGTAAATACAGAGTGGAATCTTAACATCCACCTCCATGTTCTCTCAGCGGCTTCTTTTCCCATCTCCTTCCATTCCAGTCTTCTCTTCCCTCAAACTTTTCTCCTGCCCATCCTTCCTTCTCATCCAATGACAGGCCTCGTTCTGTCTTGTACCAGCCTCACCTGTATAACATCATCCTGCAAACATGTGCCCACGTGAACATGAACCTGCAAATACACACACACACACACACACATGCACACACACATAATATAAGTAAAAAATAAGAGATACTACATTTAAAGCAGAGGCAGGTTTAACATTTTTTTAAAGGAAGTTTTTAAAGATATATAAAAACTATTGGTCTTTTTTTTGTCTTTGCTATTGTTTCAAAATGTTGTACATTTATTTAATGCATGTGATTAAATCCACCCCCTTCTAATTCCCTCCCCTCCAATTCTTCACCTATAACCTCATAAATCCACATGCTCTTTCTCTGTGTGTATGTATTTGTTGATTTTTTAACTTTTTATTGATTTTTTTTGTGAATTTCACACCATGCACCCCAATCCCATCCCCTCATATCCACCCTCTGCCCTTGCAACCTCCCTCTGAAAAGAAAAGAAAACAAAACAAAAACAAAAAACCCTCATGGTGAATGCTACAGTGCTCACAGTGTGTCACACAGTATACCTTTTGTCCACACATCTTTATTTTATGCAAATGTTCGTTGCTGTGAGTCATTGATCTGGTTTTGTGACCTCTGGCTTCTGCTTCACTGTCAATACCAGATGTTCACCTGTTGTTGACCCATGTCATGGAGATCCTGCAGCTTTGGATCTATAGGATAAGTCCCTTTTTGAGCTCCAGCAGATGGGTAGTTGTCGGGGTGGGCCTTGGGATACAGAGACAACTTATCCCAGCATCTGTCCAACACTGCCCCGGATAACTCACCCTATGCTGCAGACAGCAGGGGCAGGGTCAGCTCTCCAGGCTGCAGGTAGCAAGAAATGAGGTAGGTAGGGCATTTGATCCATGCTACTTCAGGGTAATCAAGAGGTGGGTCCAGCTGTCCCACACTCACATCCTGGGGTGGGGAGGGGAGGGGGCTCACCCGTGCCCCCAACCACAAGGTTGGCTCTACTGTGCAGCCCACCATGTGCTCTTTTTTTCAAAGCCCATTGAGTCTGCTGGTGCTACCAGTACATGCATGGGGGTCAGATCATCAGAATGTGGGTAACCTCTCAGTGCCTGCATCCCTGAAGAAAACTAAGTCTTCCTCTCCCGGAGCCATTGATTGCCAATTGCTTCTGGGCCCCTCCCAACAACTGTGCTGGGAGTTTTGTCTGGCTTGAGTCTTGTGTATGCAGTCACAGCTGCCATGAGCTCAGATGAGCAACTTCCCTGCTGTGTCTGGAAACACTACCTTCCTGTAGCCATCCCCTACCTCTGGCCCTTATAATCTTTCTGCCTCTGCTTCCATAATACTTCCTGGGTCTTGGGGGGTAAAGAAGTGTGATAGAGCTGTTGCATTTTGAGTGAGCATTCCACAGTCTTTTACTCTCTGTATGTTGACCAATGGTGGGTCTCTGGATTAACCACTATCTGTTAGGAAAAGAAGCTTCCCTAAGGCGAATTGAGAGGCACATTAATCTATGTGCACAAAAGGACTTAGGCACAGTCTATTACTATGACCATTTAGCAGAGTAATGGTGGTGGGTTCTCCCCTAAGGCCCTTAACTATCCATGGGTTCTTGGCCCAGCTAATGGTCTCAGGCAGGAATGCTGTCTTGTAGAGCATCCCTTAAATCCAACCTGAAGTGGTTGGTGATTTCCAGAACACTCATGTCACTGTTGTATTGTTGGGTACGTCTTGCCAAGGGAGTTGTCATTGTTGCTTATGATTCTATTGGTCTTAATTTGGATAGTGCAGTCTAGTTAGAAGTTCATAGTTATCAGTGTTTTCCCATGCAAATTTGTGAACCTTATCAAAGCAGAGTCAGAACATTCAGTCAGGAGTGTTCAGGCGCTGGGCCAATTTATGTAAAAAATGTTTCAATTGCATTCATTGTGGGTACCCAAATATCAATAAGCTATGTTGTCCATGCGTAAATACAAAACCTAGAGAGTCATGGTAGTAACTTTCTCAACTTGGCAGGTCACTCGAGCAGCCCCTGTGTGAGCAGAAGGCGATGTACGATGGCTTCCCTATTTGTAAGAAAGAGAAAGAAAGAGAAGCCTGTTTGCAGAAACCCGAAAGGATGGGGGTTGGGGTTTTCAGTTTTCCCCTGGTCTTGGGCAGAAGCTCGGGTGCATGGTGTCAGTGAGTAACATGAAAGATGAATGAATGACCGTAGACATGAGCAGTGAGTAGAACTCATCCGTACTCTGCCTGGATTTCCTCGGACCATCATTCCCTCTGTGATGCCCACTCCCTCTTTTCTTATTTATTTATTTTTTCCTGGCTTCAATGCTGTTCATGAGTTCTGACTCGTCTCTTTCCAAACTCCCTGAAATGGTATTGTTTGACCACCGCCATGCACCCGCACACAATGCACGCACATTCTAAACCGTGTGAAGTCCTCAGACAGTGCCTCTGCGGGGTTGATTTTTTTCCCTCCTTCCTTCCTCCCTCCCTCCCTCCCTCCCTCCCTTCCTTCCTTCCTTCTTTCCTTCCTTCCCTCCCTCCTTTCTCTCTTTCATCTTTTCTCCTTGCTCCAATGCCCCACCACGTTGGGGATTTAACCCGGGACGTCTCTCACAGGCTAAGCAAGCACTCTAGCACTGAGCCTTCAGCCTTGTGGCAGAATTTCTGACTGAGATGAGCTAGAGGCAATGACTAGCATGAAGTGGGCACTCCTCCTGGAGATGTGGGCAGACTGAGTAGTTTTGACTTGGAACGCTGGCTTATTAAGAGAGGACTGGGGGATGGGGGAATTAGTGGGGCAATCCAGTCATTCTTTGGCATCCTCCTTTCTGAATTGGGAAGGATAAGACCGTACCATATTTGGGCCCCAGAGAATGAAGGAACTCACTACAGAACAAATGAATACCTAAGCGTAGGGGCATGCTGAGGCAAACAGAATGAAACACCAATAATCAATAGAACTGGAGCATTTATCTGCATCCAAGTACAAACTCAGCCCACCCTTCACAATCTCCTGTTTCCCAAACATTTCTCTGAACCAAGTTCCTCCATTGCCAGATAGAAGAAGTTCAGCCCACAGCCAATGGGCATGCAGATCTGAGCACTAGTACCAAGCTGAAGAAGTACCCATCCCCATGCTCCAAGGTGACAAACAGCAGCAGCACATCTATCTTCAGGACATGGAACGTCTAAATGTAAGTTGTGGGACGACTCTTATACAAGAATGGGCGATACGCACCATGTACTAAACGGTTCGTAGCGATGGAGCAGTGGACTGTGTGATGTTAGCCAAGCAAATTTAAAAAGTGACCTTCAAAAAGGAGAACCTAGACGCTGACACCCACACGACACACCCACTTGGAAATGGGAGTGCACACTTGAAACCCCGGTGCTTGTAGGACTGAGACCGAGTCACTGAGTTCAAGGCTAGCCTGGGCTACAGCGTGAGACTCAGTGGCTCGGCTATGAACCAACCTGAGGTGTAACTACTTTAACTTCAGCTGCCTGAAAAAAAGAATTTTTTTTCTCTAGATCTCCTAAAATATCTGAAATCCTAGAAGGTAGCAAAGTCATATTACTGGAGGCTGAGAAAGATGTAAAAACAAAATGGGGTAAATAGCAAGACGCCAACAAAAAAATGCTCACGAAAGCCCTGCTGGTCATAGAATAGATTGAAATGTTCTTATACAATAGAGACTGGAGACCCCAGAGAAGGGGGATTCCCCAGGGGATAGCACCCTCTAGAGGTGAAGGGGAGGGCAGAAGGGTGAAGGAATCTGGGGGGGTGGGCAACATTTGGGACATAAAATAACTAGAACAAGAAAAGTTTGTTAAATCGTAGTGCTTAATTATTTTTAGATAAGAAAGTTCATTAAACAAACTACAGAAAAACTGTGACTGTTACAGCTCAGACAGAACAGACAAACAAAAATGTCACCCTGGATGCTAAGACCTCATCAGCTCTTCTTTCTGAATCTGACCCAGTTCTCCCCAGGCCCACAGATGCTGATTCTCCCTGCCCAAGACACTCAGCTTTTTTTCTGTCCAAGGAAGATCCTTTTTGGTTAAAAAAAAAAAAAAAAAAGCCCCAACCCCACAGAGATTCTTCCACACTGACTTTACGTGAGTTACCTACAGTGTGGCCTGCTTTAAACATCATTGTATGCCCAGCACCAGCAAGATGGTCCAGGCTTTCCTACACAGAAGTCCTCCCTGCTTCAGTTTGGTCTGAAAGTCAGGTTCTTAAAGCCTAAGAGTGGTTCTCAACCTTCCTGATGCTACTGTTATGAATCATAATGCAAATGTCTGACATGCAGGATATCTGATATGCGACCAACAAAGGGATCATGACTGACATGCTGAGAACCACTGCCTTAGCATTGAGACCCTTACCCATTGAGATAACTCAGTGGGTAAAAGCACTTGTCATATTAACCCGATGACCTGAGGCCAATCCTTAGAGCCCGTGGTAGAAGGAGAGAACCCTTGACTTTCCTTCCCTACTACACACAGGCGCACACACACACACACACACACACACACACACACACGATCAAGTGCATTTTGAAAAGTAAAATCAGGCCCTCCAAAACAAATACTTAAACCAAAAGAAATGCATAGGCTAAACAGCTTAAATCCAAGTATAGAGAGGGAGCACCCACCCCCTCGGGATCCGACAACCAATTCAATCAAATAGAAATAAATAAATAAATAACCCACTAACCTACGGAGAGTTAAACATCTGCCTCAGACTTTCACTGCATCCAGTCAGATAAAACTTTAAGACAAGCAGAAATACGTCAAATGTATCTACGGTGTGTGTGTGTGTGTGTGTGTGTGTGTGTGTGTGTGTGTGTGTGTGTGTGTGTGTTTAGCATTCTGAGGTGAACGATTACTTCCAAACACTGGTGCTAGGTAGAGGGGACAGGTGGAGACCTCTATCTGATCCTTCCCCTCAAAGCTTGGAGAACCCTGTGGAAGAGGGGGAGGAGCCACTGTTGGAGCCAGAGGAGTAAAGGACACCATGAGAACATGGCCCATAGAATCAACTAAGCAGGGCTCATAGGACACTGAAGAGACAATCACAGAGCCTGCGTGGGTCTGAGCTGGGTTCTCTGCAAAGACATTGTGGTTGTTAGCGTGGTGTTTCGTGGGGAGTCCTGACAGAGGGAGTAGAGTCTGTCTCTGACTCTTAACTAGTCTTACTGTATTGTGCTATGTGTGCCATGTTTGGTTGACACCCCTGAGAGGCCTGCTCTTTTCTCAAGAGAAACAGAGGAGGCATGGATCTTGAGAAGAGAGGAGGTAGGACAGGGACTGGGATGAGGGGGGAGGGGAAGGCTGTGGTTGGGGTGCATTGTACGAGAGAAGAGTTAGAAATAAAAACCAGAGGGGACAGAGGAAAACATGCCCCTGGGACATCACTTACATAAGTTTGTCGTGTAAAATGAGCACCAATCCATCCCAACTGGACACTCCAAGAACCTCAGACTAAGAGTCTATCGTATGGGGGACCAGATGTTTAGTGCCCTCAGTCAGGTGATAAAAACAAGCACAAATTCACGACAGAAGAACCTCAGTGGAGTTCATCCTATAAAACCAGGGCAGCTTCCAGTAAGAACAGAACAAAACAAACAAGTGAACGGAGCCAAAGAAACCACAGACCACAGATTGGAACCTTAGTGACTCCAGATACAGCCATCCAGAGGAACGCAACATCAAATGAGCGCATTTAACGGCCTCTTGTAAACAGAAGGCTCTGGAAAGAATGGTCCCAAGAGAAACAAAAGAGAACCTTCTGCAGATGGAAAGTTCAGTAGTTGAAATTAATTCAATAAAGCAACCCAACGCCTACGATACATAACCACAGTTCGAGGGGTGGGGGTGGGGTGGGGGAGTAATGACTCGGGAACAAAAACTGAGGAAATTATCTAAAATTCAATCTGAAGACGAAATGAGAAGGGAGAGTAAGGTACACGGAGATGGAGCCTTCCAGCATCGTGGGGGAAGATCCTAGACCTTGGTGCTATTATTATAAAGATAGGAGGACAACACCCGACAGATGCCCAAGCCTGGGAGGTCTTGAAGGATCACTCCACAGTGACTCACCCGTTTAAAGAGGTGTGGCAGGGCAACAGCTGAGGAGGAGGAATTTAAAGACCTTGCTTGGGTTAAGAAAGGTATTTCACTGAGGGTTTCAGCTCTTTGATTCAGATTTTATTGAGATTTTCAAAGGGAATTTAAAATTGAGAAGGAAACAACCACATCACAAGTATGAAGTGATCCCCCCCCCCCCTTGAATGGAAGCCTCTGATTTATTTTATTTATTATCGGAGGGTGGCATGCCTGTCATTATATGCTTGTGGAGTTTAAATGACAACTAGGCTCGTGATTTTTCTTCTTCACAATTCTTTTAATTGACTGATTGATGATTGACTGGTTTACTTTACATCTCAATAGAAGTTTCTCCTCCCAGTTACCCCCTCCTCCCCTCCTCCACCATCTACTCCTCCTCCTCCTCCCCCTCCTCCTCCTCCTTCTCTTCCTCTTCCTCTTAGAAAAGGGGAGGCCTCCTGTGGAAACCGACCAGCCTTGGCATATCAAGATACAGTAAGACGCATCTTCTACTGAGGTTAGACAAGGCAGCCCAGTTAGGGGAAAAGAATCCCAAAGGCAAGCAAAGAATCAGAGACAGACCCTGCTCCCCCTGTTAGGAGTCCCACATGAAGACCCAGTCTCACAACTGTCGAATGTGTGCAGAGGACCTAGGTCCATCCCATGCATGCTCTCTGGTGGTAGTTCACATCTCCCCAGGCCCCTCACCTCCTCACACCCCTCCCCGACCCCCCATCTCCTTCCCCATAAGTCCTCTTTAACTTTCATATCTTTTTGTTTTAAAGTAGACATACACTTTAACCCAGGTTGACCTGAATGTAGTCCAGGCTGATCCTCCTATCTCAACCTCCAAAATGCTGGGATTGCAGGCACTTGACCACTTCCAGCTTCACAATTAAATTTCTGGATATTATTGACCACATAGGATTTGAGGTTCTCCAAAGCAGGGAGATCGTTTGAAGCGCTATGGAGTGTACCGACTTTTCATCTTACTGGAGGAAGGTACAAAGGAAGATGGATTAAAATAAATAAGCAAGAATTAAAAATAAGTGTGTTAAAAGTAGAGCTGCTTGAAAGAGCAACAAAGCATTGGGAACTGCAATTTAGTCTAAGTGGACTAACTCATCAGATCAAAGGCAGAGATTGGTCTGCATGCATGTGTAAATGTATGCACAAGTGTGTGCCTGTGCGTGCGTGTGTGTGTGTGTGTGCCTGTGCGTGCGTGTGTGTGTGTGTGTGTGCCTGTGCGTGCGTGTGTGTGTGTGCGTGTGTGTGTGTGCGTGTGTGCGTGTGTGTGTGTGTGTGTGTGCGTGCGTGTGTGTGTTGGAAGAGATACGTCTTCTCTTCATAGTAGAAGACAGTCTGCTCCTTACTCTGCATGCACAGTGAAAAGGTTCCTTAGTCTTCCAGTGCATCGGTTTTGTCTTATGAAGGCCTGAAGGTGCCATAGCGTGAGTGTGCTCTGTCTTCACGGCTACCCCCTTGTGTCCACAGACCTGCCTCCATCCCTCAGGGGAATGTCTGCCAGGCATCCCTTAGACGCAGCCCCGGAGAGCAGCAGTCTGTCTTCTCAAAGATGGAGGAATCCTCGCTCAGACTCTTCCAGCAGTCTTCTCGGCAGTTTTCCGTGGCGACTTTCCCTTGTTCCTGTCCAGACACCCCCTAGTGTAGATAACGCGTGCTCGTGGCCTACTGACATGGTGCCTGCCCCTGGATAGAGCCATGCAAGGACACAGAGACACACGTGGTAAGTAAATGCTCACAGAGACGGAGGGAAGGAGAGAGGGAGGGAGGAGAGAGGGGGGCTCAGAAACAAAGAAAAGGAAAAGTAAAGAAATGGCATCAGCGTGACCACACCGCAATGCCTGCTGGGAGTGACAAGGGGGTGTCTCCCACAGAGCTGTCGAGACTGCCACTCACAGCTCCTTGAAAGGGTCTGGCCTGAAGAAAGCACTTCTTGAAGTTTATTCTTCCTTTCTTTTTCTGGGGCACGCTCCCTTTTCCTCTGATTTAAGTCTGGGCGTTTTCCTTCCCTCCTTTTATTAACTTAAAGCAGTGAAACCACAGAGTGTAGCTGGCCGCCGAGAAAGTCTTGACCTGGAGCTGACAAACCATAATTACCCCTAAAAACTACTGGTCTAAAGTCTCAACTCCACACAGAGCGGTCCAGCCTAAGGAATAGTTGAATAGGGTTGGAGATCTACCTAGTAGCTGTCTCCACACCACTGACAATCACTTATCCTGAATAGTCAATCTGGTGTATCATCACAATTTACACTTAAATTACTATTATTATTATTATTATTATTATTATTATTATTGCTTTGTTGTATAGATACAGTGAGCACACAGAGATATTTTTGAAATGTCAGTTTAGAACTCTCTCATTCATATGCACACACATAATTTTCTAGAGAGACTAGCACACTTAACCCCAAGCACACTATATGCTACAGAGTGTCAAACTATAGCATAGTAGAGAATTCTCTTATTTCACTTAGGGAAGCTAGTTTTCTTAAAATGATAATAGCAGTTAAAAGTTACTGAAGCTCACAGAAACCAAACACGCTGCTTTGTGCTTTCCACTGATTAAATTAGCCTAATTTGATTTAAACGGATTTAATTGGGGTGAAGAAACCGAGATACCAAGATTAAGTAACTTATTTGTGATCACAAGAGTCAAACAACCTCACACTGAGGAACCTTCTCTCACGTTCCTCGTACTAAGGAACGTTTTGCTTCCGAACTCTTTTGAACTGAGCGGTGGTGTCTCCAAGCCCAGAACTCAGTCTCTGCTTCCCTCGTCTGCTCCCTGTACCTGGGACATATTTAGCATCCACCGTTACCAATGGATCTCCGCTTTTCTTTCTTCCTTCTCTGCTGACTCCAGCTCAATTCGCCTCTCTAAAGGAAGACACACTCATAAGCACATGCATGCCACACTGTGTCCAGTGTGAACCGAAGCTTTGGTCCACTGACCTTCTCTCCTGATCAACCTTCTTAGCATGCGCTGGGTGACGTCTTTGGAGTGATGATGAAGGGACTCAGCTCTCCAGAGATAGAAAGAAAGATATATTCATTCCATCCTTTGAAACTAGAAATGAGCATGACGCTTGGCTCCGCTAACTTCAGTCACACTAGAATGTGTTATAGTTGATGAGGTCCATCTCTGACACACTTCAACACCCTGGCACTACCCGTGCCATCTCTTTTTTCAAAATGGTATGGCCTTCCTTTCCTTCCTGGTACAACATTGGAATTTGTCAGGAGTGTGGAAAAGATAGATGTAAATACTGTATTCCACGAGGAGCAGAGGTAAGAAACAATGCCCACAGCCCCGTTGGAGACCTGTCCCTCTTAGGCACTGATAACCACCCATGTCACCGATCAAATTCTCCTGCCCGGTCCTGTGTTTCTGAATCTAAGCAACAAATTTTCTAAACATTAATCATTCCAATACAGGGTATTAATTTTTTTCCTATTCAAAGCTAAATTGCTCCATGGAAGGCAAATGGAGGGGTCTGGGTAAGAATGAAGTCAGCACATGTCTCTAGAAGAGAAAATCTAGACAAGGTGTGGTGGAGAAAACCGACTACCACACTTCACTTTGGGGATGAGACTAAAGAGTAGGAAGGTCCATGTGGGCTTCTGAGGTAGGACAAACTCTAGTGAGACGGTTCAGAGAGACACTGAACCATACAATGCTGCTCACTCTAACTGCTCAGGGAACGCTTGTTGCAGTACAAATAAAAGAGTGACGAACCAGTGGTTGTGCTAGCTCTGGCTCACTAGTTCTGGCTCCGGCGGGCCAATGGAACTAGTGCTAATTTATCTCAGATTAGTATCTCTCCTCGCAGCTCTCTGGTTCCAGCTACCCAGCAAAATCATGGTTCTAGAAGTGCAGCAGAGGCTGGCCTATCTCGGCTCCCTGCCAGGGACTGTGCCCACACTCCCAGCACCTGTCCCCTGGTATAAACTCCCAACTTCCCGGTAAAATCAAGACTCAGCAAACTGTGACCTAACAATCAGATTTATGTGTTAAATCCTCAATCCACAATACATCCACAGAATAAACTCACTGCCAATTAATAAAGGTAGAAACTGCCCACCTAGACAAGGTAAAAATTGACCTAGACCACCTGGATCGGATCCTCCTCCTCTGTCTCCATCTTCCCCCTCACTCCTCCTCTTCCTCTCTCCTTCCTCCCTAGACTTTTCCCCGCCCATCCTTCCTTCTCATCCAATGATAGGCTTCGCCTTATCCTGGATCCACCCTGCTGCGTAATGACATCATCCTACAAATACTCAGCACGATAAATATGGCCTGTTATTGTTTCGATATTAGAACATTCTTTAAGATGACTATGAAGGAATATTGATGCCTGCCAAGTAAAAAGAAGGGACAGAAACAGACAAGCTTCCCAGGGACAGATCATTTATGGGTCACATGAGTAACAGTAAAAATAACCCATTTTTAACTCTTTGAAATTTTATTTTCCACTTCATTACTTGACACTTATTCCCTCCTCTCTATCGTCTCTACACCTCTCTTCTCCTTCATATTTTAAAACATGTGATTGACAGGCAGAAGCCATGTCTATTTCTTTTTTTTTTTTTTTTGGTTCTTTTTTTCGGAGCTGGGGACCGAACCCCGGGCCTTGTGCTTCCTAGGTAAGCGCTCTACCACTGAGCTAAATCCCCAGCCCCGCCATGTCTATTTCTAAGGTGCACAGTGTGATTTGATACACGCACGCAGTATATATATCCTGATTATCAGTCAAAACGTCAGACCTATCATAGCCCACTGTCATTATTTGTGTATGGACTGTGGTGAGAACTCTTAAAATCTGCTCCTTCAACAAATTTCACAGCAACAATATGGTATCACCATCACATGGGAAGACAATACTTAGACATCCCATTCGCCCCCTCATATGCATGCATTACACCCTCGAACCTCCTTCTGAGCTCTCTGAGGGAAGAGCTCTATATTTTAGGTCTTGTTTTAGTGATTGTTGTTTTGGTTTTGTGCTTTGTGTTCTTGTTTGTTTGTTTGTCTGTCTGTTTTACCCAGAGCCTCACACGGGCTAGGCACTCTGCAACTGAGCCTCAGACCGTGAACCCTGTCTTCTTAGTTCTGATGAGCCCAATCTCTTGCACCCTGCTCAGAACACAGTAAAAACAGAAAATTTTTTAAATTGTTCAAAA
This sequence comes from Rattus norvegicus, assembly GCF_021556685.1. NCBI lineage: Eukaryota > Metazoa > Chordata > Mammalia > Rodentia > Muridae > Rattus > Rattus norvegicus. The sequence goes on from NC_141540.1 coordinate 66,407,199, forward strand.
GTATCAAGCATCGAGAGAACTTGAATAAAACATTTAAATCCATGCAAAGGAAGACACAAACTGATGGGGTGAGGTGGGGGTGGGGGAGCATAATCCCTGTGTTCTTAAAGGCACTGCTATGTTCTTAAAAAGCACTGTTTCCTAAAGTACTGTGGTGGTTTGTATATGCTTGGCCCAGGGAGTGGCACTATTAGGAGGTGTGGCCTTGTTGGAGTAGGTGTGTCAATGTGGGCGTGGGCTTTAGGACTCTCATCCTAGCTGCCTGGAAACAGCCTTCAGATGAAGATGTTGAACTCTCAGCTCCTCCTGCACCATGCCTGCCTGGATGCTGCCCTGCTCCCACCTTGGTGATAATGGACAGAACCTCTGAACCTGTAAGTCAACCCCAATTAAATGTTGTGCTTTATAAGACTTGCCTTGGTCATGGTGTCTGTTCACAGCAGTAAAACCTGAGACAAGCACAATGGTTATAGCCACGTAGCCTACATGATAGGCAGTGGACTGCCAGCAAGTGTATCAGAAAACTGTCCTTGACGGAGAAGCCAGATACCTTGAGGACTAATAAACTGAGCTTTCTGAAGCTGAGAGGAAAGAATGGAGGAAAAGAGTCCACAGTGACAGGTCCCTCATCACGTAGCAGGTCAGATATTGAGGTAGTCTTCTGTGACTGTTCTTCAGTCCCTGGAAGTGTAGCCTCAGTCACTGCAACTCAAAGGGCTTCGGATCATTCCTTGTTTGATGTAAGCTGGAACAACATCAAATAGCTGTGATAAAGAGTGCATCTAAAGGGTTTAATCTGACTGGGGCTCTTCATATTTCTGAGGAAGGACAGAATGAGAAGCAGGCTTCCTCCACTGTTATTGTGGTTGCTCAGACGTTTTCCATTTACTACATGAATTTTAATCTGAGTCCATCGTATGAAACTAAACCCAGGTTGGAAACACATGGTCTGACCAATGTTTTCTGTTCTAGAAAAGGCTTATTCCAAGGCACTGAAGAAACAAGTAAACAAACTGTTGTTTGTCACTAAAAGAAACTCAGACATAATAGACCCTAACACGTTTTTAAACACACATTAACATTGTTTGACAGACTTCTCCCAGTCCAAGGGGAGCAACTGCAAATACAGATGAATAAGGTGTATTTAGTCCTCTTCTGTTGAGTTTAGATTTTCTCTCGAAAGCTATGAAAATTCTGTTTCTTCTGCTTTCAGATGGAGGCTGAGAACCAAGGAGATGATGAGGGAAAGCATATTAATAATAAGAGGGTTTCATTGGTACAGGAGACAATTTCCTGAACAGAGCATCAATGGCTCAGGCTCTAAGATCAACAGTTGATAAATGGGATCTCACAGCATTTTCAACAAATGGTGCAGGTTCAACTGGAGGTCAGCATGTAGAAGAATGGAAATTGATCCATTCGTACCTCCTTGTACAAATCTCAAGTCCAAGTGGATCAAGGACCTCCACATAAAGCCAGGTACACTCAAAATATTAGAAGAAAAGGTGGGGAAGAACTTCGAACCCATGGGCAGAGGAGAAATTTCCCTGAATAGAATACCAATGGCTTACGCTCTAAGATCAACAACCAACAAATGGGACCTCATAAAACTGCAAAGCTTTTTTGCAAGGCAAAAGACATCGTCAATATGACAAAACAGAAACCCACAGATTAGGAAAAGATCTTTACCAATCCTACAACCGATAGAGGGCTAATATCCAATATATACAAAGAACTCAAGAAGGTAGACTCCAGACAATCAAATAACCCCATTTAAAAATACAGAGCTAAACAAAAATTTCTCAACTGAGGAATACTGAATGGCTGAGAAGCACCTAAAGATATGTTCAACATCCTTAGTCATCAGGGAAATGCAAATCAAAACAACCCTGAGATTTCACCTCACACCAGTCAGAATAGCTAAGATAAAAAACTCAGGTGACAACAAATGCTGGTGAGGATGTAGAGAAAGAGGAACACTCCTCCATTTTTGGTGGGATTGCAGACTGGTACAACTACTCTGGAAAACAGTCTGGAGGTTCCTCAGAAAATTGGACATAGTACTACCTGAGGACCCAGCTATACCACTCCTGGGCATACACCCAAAAGATACTCCAACATACAACAAAGACACATGCTCCACTATGTTCATAGCAGCCTTATTTATAATAGCCAGAAGCTGGAAGGAGCCTAGATGTCCTTCAACAGAGGAATGGATACAGAAAATGTGGTACATCTACACAATGGAGTACTACTCAGCTATTAAAAACAATGACTTCATGAAATTCATAGGCAAATGGATAGAATTAGAAAATATCATCCTGAGTGAGGTAACTCAGTCACAAAAGAACACATATGTTATGCATTCACTGATAAGTGGATATTAGCCCAAGAGCTTGGAACACCCAAGATACAGATCACATGAAGCTCAAGAAGAAGGAAGACCAAAGCATGGATGCTTCAGTCCTTCTTAGAAGAGGGAACAAAATATTCACAGAAGGAAATATGGAGACAAAGTGTGGAGCAGAGACTGAGGGAAAAGCCATCCAGAGACTGACCCACCTGAGGATCCATCTCATATAAAGACGCCAAACCCAGACACTATTGCAGATGCCAAGAAGTGCATGCTGACAGGAGTCTGATATAGCTGTCTTCTGAGAGGCTCAGCCAGAGTCTGACAAATACAGAGGCAGATGCTCAGTGCCAACCATTGGACTGAGCTCGGGGTCTCCAATGGAAGAGTTAGAGAAAGGACTGAGTTATCTGAAGGGATTTACTACCCATAGGAAGAACAACAATATCAACCAACCAGACCCCACCAGAGCACCCAGAGACTAAACCACCAACTAAAGAGTACACATGGAGGGACCCATGACTCCAGCTGCATATGTTACAGAGGATGGCCTTATGGGTCATCAATGGGAGGAGAGGCCCTTGGTCCTGAGAAGGCTCGATGTCCCAGTGTAGGAAAATGCCAGGGTGGGGAGTTGGAAGTGGGTGGGTGGGGAGCACCCTTATAGAAGCAGGGAAAGGGGGGCTGGAATAGAGGAGTTCCAGAGGGGAAACCCAGAAAGGGGATAACATTTGAATGTAAACAAATAAATAAAATATCCAATAAAAATAAAGACAAAAAGCTCGTGTAACCAAAGGACACTGTCCATAGGAAAAGCGGCAGCCTACAGACTGGGAAAGAATCCTCACTAACTCTCCATCTGACTGAACGCTAATATTTAAGATTTATAATAACTCAAGAAGTTAGATACCAGCAACCCAAATAACCTAATTAAAAAATGCAACATGGGGTTGGTAGAGTGCTTGCCTAGCAAGCGCAAGGCCCTGGGTTCAGTCCCAAGCTCAAAAAAAAAAAAAAAATGGTAAAAAATGCAACATAAAGCCAAGCAGACTTCTCAGCAGAGGAATCGCAAACGGCAGAGAAGCACTTAAAGAAACATGCAAAGTCCTTAGTCATGGGGGGGGGGGAATGCAAATCAAAACAACCCTGAGAGTCCACCTCACACCAGTCAGAATGGCTAAGATCAAAACCTCAAGAGATAGCACATGCTGGCAAGGATGTGGAGCAAGGGGAACACTCCTCCTTTGCTGGGGGAAGTGCAAACTGGTACAACCCCTTTGGAAATCAATTTGATGGCTTCTCAGAAAACTGAAAAGACCTCAAGAGACACCTATACCACTCCTGTGCATACACCCAAAAGATGCCCCACTCTACCACAACGACTCTTGCTCAACTCTATTCATAGCAGCTTTATTCATAATAGCCAGAAACTGGAAACAACCTAGATGTCCTTCAACTGAAGAAAGGGTAAAGAAAACGTGGTTCACCTACACAATGGAATACAATTCAGCTGTTAAAACAAAGACATCATAAATTTTGCAGGCAAATTAATGGAACTTGAGAATATCATCCCGAGTGAAGTAACCCGGTCCCCAAAGGACATGCCTGGTATGTACTCACTGATAAGTGGTTGTTAGTCATAAAATACAAGATACCCATGCTGCACTCCACAGACCTAAAGAAGCTAAACAAGAAGGAAGGCACAAGCCAGGATGCTTGAATCTCACTTAGAAGAAGGAATAAGATAGTCATGAAAAGACAGATGAAGGGAGGGAACTGGGTGGGAGAGAAGATGGGGAAAGGAAGGGGGGAGGGCATGGGGAAGGACAGGAGAGAAGCCTAGATGGCCATGAAAGTGAATCAAAATCTGCAACTGATGGGGGTGAGGAGATGGGGGTACTCTCCAGGACAAGACAGAGACCAGGGATAAGGGAGGTACCCAAGAACCAATGAGGGTAAACTTAGCTGTGACTCACAGCATTAGGGATATGGAAACTGAAGAGGCCACCTCCTGTAGCCAGGCAGGAACCCCATGAGTGATAGGGACACCAACTCACCCACAAAATTTTCCACCCAAAATTTATCCTGTCTACAAGAAATGCAAGAATAGGAGATGGAACAGAGACTGAGGGAATGGCCAACCAATAACCAGCCCAATGTGAGACCCATCCCATGGGCAAGCACCAATCTCTGACAGCATTAATGATACTCTGTTGTGCTTGTAGGTAGGAGTCTAGCCCGCTGTCCTGAGAGGCTCCACCCAACTGCGGACTCAAACAGATACAGATACTTGTAGCCAAATAGTGGGTGGAGCGAGGAGATTCTTATGGAAGAGTTGGGAGAAAGATTGCAGGCCCCGAAGGCGATAAGAACTCTACAGGAAGACCAACAGACTCAACTGAACCCTTGGGACTCTCAGAGACTGAACCACCAACCAAAGAGCGCACACAGGCTAAACGTAGGCTTCTAAGCACATAAGCAGCAGATGTGCAGCTTGGTCTTCATGTGGGTCCCAAACAACTGGAGTGGGACCTAAAAGCTGTTGCCTGTCAGTGGGTTATGTTCTTCTGGCTGGGCTGCCTTGTCTAGCCTCAGTGGGAAAGGATGTGTCTAGCCCCTCAGAGACTTGATGTGCCAGGGTTGGAGGGATAGCCAGGGGGACTCCACCCTTTCAGGGGAGGAGAGGGAGGATGGGAGGAGGATTGTGGCATGGGTGACAGGGGCAGTGAGAGGGATGTAAAGTGAATAAGTAATTAATAATAATAATAACAATAACAATAATAATAATAATAAATAATGGTGTTATCTATTATTTGTGAATTCATATGCAGTTGGTGTTTGTTAGGACCTGGGCAAAATATTAAGGCCTAAATGGAATGTTAAGGCCTAGATGCAATGTTAAGGCCAAGGTGAAATGATAAGGCCTAGGTAGCTGTTACCTGGCTAGCCTACCATTGTAAGGAAAGTTTCTCATGTGTTTCTGCTGTTCCTAGGCAACTTTCTAATGCCAAGATTGATTACATAGTCTGTTATATTTTGTGCCCTTAGAAACCAATCATGATAGGAGTCAGCAGAACTGTTTGTAGATTTGGGACTTAAAAACCATGCAGAATCATAACTCAGAGACACAGTTCAGATTCCGAATCTGGACTGGCCCTAGTCGACCACTCCCGGGCGTATGCTCAATAAACCTTCCCCACCTGACTGGGATTGGTGTTCATGTGCTTGTGAGGCTATTTCAGGACCCTGAAAGTGTTCTTTCTTTCTGAACTATTTGGGATATTTTAGTCAGTAATCTATCTGGGCATAGATTTTTTTTCCTAATGGGAGAATTTTAAATATAATTTCTGTAATATATAGAACCATGCATATCCTATCTACAAGTAATATTTGTTTTTAATTGAGTTATTTCAATTTCATCTAAGGTGTTTGTCAGTATAATATTGACTGTAACAGCTACATATTACTGCTTTAGACTGTAGGGTCCCTAATGATGCCCTGTTTTTACTCTTGCTATTGGTAATTTGCACTTTATCTCTTTAAAACACATTTTCAAATACATTTAATTTTAAACTTATTTACAGCCTTTTTTTTGTTATCTTGCCAATGTTTTAGTAAGTATTTGATTTTTTATAGTAGTTCTTTCCGTTCCCTATTATGTCTTGCCTTCCCCTTCATCGATCTTTAAGAGCACTTGATTTATTATAATGTATTAAAAAATATGTTCTTACTGGGTGCTGTGATGCACACCTTTAATCCCAGCACTCAAGAGACACAGGCCAGAGGCTCTCTGTGCAGCAAGTCTGCTGCTTTCTACAGTGAGTTCCAGGCCAGCCAAGGATGCGTAAAGAGACATTGTCTCAAAAGCAGCCTCTCCTCTTCCTGTGACTCCTTCTTTGAAATGCATTGGTTAATTTCCAAATACTTGATGATTTTTCTAGATGTGTTTCCTGTCTTGTCTCAAGAACACACTCTGTACAAATTCTTTCTTTTTAAATATTGCTTTTGCCTGACTTAGCCCAGTCTTGGGATAGTCGAAAATAACTAGCGCTTAAAAAACCAACAGTAAGCATCGTGCGGTTGCTGGGCAAGGTGCTGCACAGCGGCTGGGAACATCACTACTGACAGAGCTGTTCGTGTTTTCCTTGCACTTTCTAACTTTTTGTCTGTTTATCTCTTAACTAAGAGTATCTGATGCAGGAGGCAGAGGCAGGTGGATCACTGTGAGTTCGAGGCAAGTCTGTCTACATAACAAGTTCCAGACCTACCTAGAGAGACCCTATCTCAAGAAAAAAAAAAGTATGTTCTACTCCAACCATTTAAGGTTGTGCATTGTGAACTGTGTGTCTGTCCATTTTGTTCACATACTTTGAAGCAGAACACACTTAGAATTATTGTCTCCTCTATTTTTTCCCTTTCTTTCATTGTGAAATATTCTCATTCACTGGACTATACTTCTGGCTCAAACTTCCTGGTCCAAACCTAAATAACCTGCCATTGATTATAGATACATTGCTCATCTATCCTCAAGGTGACTTTTGCTTCTGTAATATTTGATCTAATGCTAAACCAATATGTTGAGTTTCAATTCAAACACTGTATTTTTCAATTAAAAAACTATATTCTGGTGGGTTTTTCTGTTTTTGTTTTTGCTGGTAGTGGGTGTTACTTGGTTTTGTTTGTTGTTTGGGGGGGTTGTTTTTCTTTTCTTTTTTTTTCTTGAAATACCCTATCTCTTAAAAACAGAAAAACAAACAGTAGGAGATAGAGTCTTTCTTACAGGAGAGCACGCCAGTTGGTTAGTCAATACTAAATGGTAAGCACTGAAAATGTACAAATAAGTAACATTATATAGACTGAACAGATTGTATTTGATATGTAGGTGAGTGTGTGTGTGTGTGTGTGAGTGTGTGTTTGTATGTGTGAGTGCATGTGTCTGGTATGAGTATGTATATTTGTGTGTGTGAGTGTGTATGTATGTGTGTGAGTGTGTATGTATGTGTGAGTGTGTGTGTATGTGAGTATGTATATGTGTGAGTGTGTATATGTGTCTGTGAGAGTGTGTGTGTATGTGTGTGTATGTGGTTGAGTGTGAGTGTGTATATGTTTGTATGTGTGTGAGTATGTGTATTTATGTGTATGAGACTGTGTGAGTGTATGTGTATATGTGTGTATGTGTGTGAGTGTGCATGTGTGTGTATATGTGTGTGTATATGTGTATGAGTACATATATGTGTGTGAGTGTATGTATGCGTGAATGTGTGTGCATGTGAGTATGTGTATATGAGTGTGTGTATGTGTGTCTGAGTGTGTATATGTGTCTGTGACAGTGTGTGTGTGTGTATGTGGTGAGTGTGTATGTGTTTGAGTGTGTATGTGTGTCTGAGTGTGTATATGTGTCTGTGACAGTGTGTGTGTGTATGTGGTGAGTGTGTATGTGTTTGAGTGTGTATGTGTGTGTATGTTTATGTGTGAGTGTGTGTTATTGTATGTGTGTGTGCATGTGTGTGTGTGTGTGTGTGTGTGTGTGTGTGATGAATTTGAAAAAGAACAAGGAAGAATACATAGAGGGTTTGGAAGGAGGCTGGGAAAGGGAATATGATGTAATTATAATCTCAAAAACTAAAAGAAATACTTTTAAATAAAACCAGCTCTTCTCTCTGGATTTTTGTCCCTCAAGATGTCCTTGCACAAACAGCAGTTTTCACTAAGTCATACAGAAATTCTCCTCTGTTATTTCCAATGCAGGAACATCCACAGCGACTGAGTTCTTAACTATTGTTTTAGACCAATTCCCACCACTGAAAACACAAACCATTTGCAGCTCCTATTTGGGCAAGAGAGCAAAGAAATAAAATATAGTCACAAAAGGGTTGAAGGGCTAGCAAGTTCATATTAAGAAAAATTAAGGTTTTGAGAGATAATACTTTAAGCATGAACAAAAGGCAGTACAATAATTGTTTTAAACTAATTATTCAGATCCTCTCAGCCTCCCACTCGTTTATTCCTGGGAGCAATCCCACCCACGCTTCCCAGTGCCTGCTGAGTCATTATCTTTCTGCAATATTCTAATTAACTCTATTCACATAAGTTAACTGGCAGATGGCACTAATGTGCTCTTTAATCTAGGAAAAAAATGGTTTCTATAAATTTCAAACTAGGTTCTAAATTATTTTTTTCTCTCCAATTAGGATTTTGGTGACAAACTACAATAAAATCCTCTAATTTTTCTTATTTATTTACTTATTTGTGTGTGTATGTGTGTGTGTGTGTGTGTGTGTGTGTGTGTGTGTGTGTGTGTGTGTGTGTGTGAGACAAGTGAGGCAGGTATGTGGAGGTCAGACAACATGCAGGGCTAGGTTCTCTAGTGTCATCGTTTGGGTCCTAGAGATTCAACTCAGGTTGTCAGGCTTAGCCGCAATACCATAATCCACTGAACCATCTTGCTAGTCCTGTTGTCACCTAATCTTCGGAGTCAGGCCATGGCCTTGGTGGGGGTGGAAAGACATGGGTCCCACCCCCAGGACAGGCACAACAGGGCATGGGGTCTCCAAGAGTGCCATAGGTGCTGTGCATGTAAGGCTTATTGGTATAATCATGTCTATATTTTACCTTCAAGGAATGATCTCCCTGTTGACCTTAATGACTCCAGGATAATCAGAGGCACCATGAGTCCAGGAGACAAACTCAGCAAATGTTTCAGCAAAAGTTAAAGGCTAGGATCTTCAGGACAACCCTAAGGCTGTGGAAAAGAACTCTAAAAACATGGGGTTAATAAATACATAATTTCTCAAAATATAAGGATGCAATATGAATTATATGAGGGGCTTCGTGAATCTAAAGGAACAAAAGTAGCTACATAATGAGCCAACTTGTCAGAAAGATACTAAGGAAGGAGACAAAGAGATTTAGGGAGTGGCTGCATTTTTTTTGTTGTTTATGCTTACAAAGGCAGACAGATTCCTGAGTTTGGGGCCAGCCTGGGATGGAGCAAGGTTAGGCCCGGGTGTGGTAGAAATGGTCATTTCAGGCCGGGGTCCCACCCAGCTTGCTTATCATCTCTGTTTAACAGAGGCAGGCAGATCTCTTAATTCTTTCACAGTGTTAAAATGTGTGCTTGCTGTCTCCTGAGAATTAAGGGGGGCTGGGATCCTGGGATGCTGAGTCAGGATAATCAAAAGAGAACCTGGAGTAAATGACTGGATTGATATGGGGGGAAAAAAAAAGAAACTGGGCTTATGATCTGCAGGAGATGAGCTATCCAGAGAAATTTTTAGAATAGCAGGAGAGAACTGCTTGAAGATCCATGAGCAGAACATAGATGAGAAAGAATGATCTAGAGATCTTAGAGAAGGCAGAACAGAGAGAACAATATGAAAGCTGTCTTTAGCAGAACAGGCTGCCAGCTCGGACCCACGATTTGACTTTGAGTCGTTTGTTTTCACAGCTCCCAGACACCCTTTCTCTCAGAACCCTCTCCAAGCTGGGCTGGTCCTTGGCACCAATCTTTTCCCAAGGTGTATTAGTCTGCTAAAGCTATCATCTTACGTACCAGAGCCAGTGTAGCTCAAACAGCAGAAATTGCTCTTCCGACAGGATACTAGGAGGACAAGTTCCAAGGTCTGGCTATGTGGTTTGAGATGAGGGCCCTCATCTTGTCCAATGGACAGCCATCTTCTCCTCATGTGACCCTTTCTTAGTGTGTGTACATGGAGAAAGAGTACTGGATATACACCATTCCTTATGAAGAATACTAATCCTTTGGGCTCAGGCCTGGCCCTACGACCTCAGTGAACCTTAGTTACTTCCTGAAATGCTCCCACTTTCAAATTCAACCACACTGAAGACAAGAGGGCTTCAGCCTGAAAATTTTAGAAAGTACAAAATTATCTTTAGCAAAAAAGTATTCAATCCCAGTGCTGTGTGGTCTTTGACGTCATTGGTTTTTAATGCATCTCTTTATAACTTCTGACTTCTGTACAGACTCACACCCAATACCCATACACACAGTTTTACAGAACACATCCAGCATTGCGAATAAAAATGTTCCAGAGCATGAGCTAACCGCAGCACAATATGGGAAATGTCAGCCTGTGGCCTGCGGTTTATGCTTTCATCTCAGGAACATAGATTTATGGTGTTTTAGAGTAACAGCGGTCCAAGGACTGAGAAACACGATTTCAACAGAACGTTTTTTGGTTTTGCCCTAAAATATAGTATATTAGTATATTCAGCTGTGTCCAGGGGAAACTAAATTACTAACCAGCTCCTAAAACTTGAATAATCCTCCTCCTAAAAGATACGGCCTAGCCAAGTGTTCTTGGAATACCTTCAGTATCAGTTCAAACCAATTTTGTCAAAAACCTCAGAAGTAGCCATATTTTAAAAGATGTGTTCAGTGGCATCAACTCCATCTTGACCCGGCTCCCTCTTCTTCTCATGTCAAGGGTTAAGAGAGACAGTGTAATGGCTATGAGTGTTGGCCTTGGTGACAGATGTGGACAGAATTCCTGTCACTCACTGGCAAGTTGCATGTGATTGTTTTTGTCACCTTGACACATGTTAGAGTCCTCTGGCAAGAGGGCACCTTAATTGAGAAAAGGCCTCTGTCAGATTGCTGGTAGGCAAGGCTATGGAGTATTTTCTTGGTTAACGATGGATGTGGGAGGACCCAGCCCTCTGTGGTTACAGATGCCACCTCTGGGGACTTGGTCCTCAGTTGTTTAAAAAGCAAGCTGAGCTATAGCAAGCCAGTGAGCAGCAGTCCACTTCGGTCTTTTCTTCAGTTCTGTCTCCCGGTTCCTGCCATGGGTTCCTGCCCTAACTTCCATTCATAATGAACTCTAAGCTATATGCTGATAGAAACCCTCCTCTCTCCCCCAGGTTGCTTTTGGTCTTTTTTTTAAAATCATAGCAACAGGGAGTAGAACTAGGACACTGCTTAATACTCAGCTTCCTCATTCACGAGCCAAGAATTTATTGAGCAGTAAATTGTCCCTCAGCCACTCTGCTAAGCACCTATAAAAAGGATATGTGAAGTCTCTCAACCCGCCACCCCTACCCCCAGAGCTCAAAGCAGGGTCACGAAGAACTATTTCAGGACATGATTTTACAGGGGTGAACTACGTGACGCTCGGACCTGACTGCACAGTCGAATCCCTGTGAATCTCTCTTTAAAACAAACAAACAAACAAACAAAAAAAAAAAAAAAACTCATGCCCGAGCTGAAATACAGCATTTATTTATCAATTATCCTTCAAAGAAAACAGTTTTATTTCTTGTTAAGGGGCTTGGTAGAGTGCTTGCTAGCCTGCACGAAGACCAGGGTTACCAAGCCCTCAGGAAATCAAGACAGGTGGATAAGGACTTCATCCTCCAGGGCACAGTAAGTAGGAAGCCTGGGCTACAGGAGAACCTATCAAAAACAAGTTAATTGTTAAGAAGATAGGATTCCTGGCAAGTCCTTTTAATGATAATAATAACAACCAAACCCAAAAGACAAAACGAACCAAAAGGCCTGAGAAAACTTCTGGAAGTGACAAGATAGGCTTACAGCCTCGATTTTCTGAATGTTCACATGTCTGAATTCATTAACTAGTAAGCTAGTTTTTGTATACTATACTAACTATACCACACTAATGAGAATATAATAGTAGTGATAATTATTAATAACAATAATTATAATGGTATAATCAAATTGCCGCCTACAATCCAATGCAGAATTTTTAGAGTTGAGACCCAGGCCCAGGGTGTCTCTTTACCCCTAACCCCAAGAGTTTCTGTGCATAGAGTTGTCAAGCAACTGATCAGATGAAATCACATGGAGCCAAGACACAAAGGATGGATTATATTTCTAAAGGTCTAGACAAATTCACCACGTGACGGGAAAACAAAACTGAAGCTAACAGGGAAACAATCAAAGAAAGGAGAGAAGCAGTGGGAGATGGGAGCAGGGAAGGGGGCATAGGTTAAGCAGGACTCCCAGGTTCTAAAGAGTATCCTATAGAGTCAGTCTTAAGACAGGCCAGAAAGCAATGGCTGTGACCTAGGCACTATAGGGGAGGTGAGGAGAATTTATCAAACCACAGATCTGATGCAGTGAAAAACAGCATTGGATGGTGCTGGATGGTGCTGGGTAGTGCTGGGTGGTGCTGGGTGGTGCTGGGTGGTGCTGGATGGTGCTGGATGGTGCTGGGTGGTGCTGGGTGGTACTGGATGGTACTGGATGGTACTGGATGGTGCTGGATGGTGCTGGATGGTGCTGGGTGGTACTGGATGGTGCTGGATGGTGCTGGATGGTGCTGGGTGGTGCTCGGTGGTACTGGATGGCATTGGATGGCATTGGATGGAGTTGGATGGCACTGGATTGCGTTGGATAGTATTGAATAGGTTTAGATGGCATTGGATGGTACTGGATAACATGGTTGGTATTGGATGGAGTTGGTTGGCATTGAATGGCTTAGTTGGCACTGAGTGTCTTTGGATGGTACTGGATGGCCGTGGTTGGTGTTGGATGGCATTGGATGAGGTTGGTTAGCATTGAATGTCATGGGGGTGCATACTGGGTAGCATTGGGTGGTGTTGGATAGCATTGGGTGGTATTGGATAGCATTGGGTAGGGTTGGATGGCACTAGATGGTGCTAGATGGCATTGTTTGGTCATGGAAGGCATCAGATGGTACTGGTTGGCATTGAATAGTGTTGGTTGGCATTGGATGGGATTTGTTGGCATTGGGTGGAGTTGGATGGTGTTGGATGACATATTAGGGATAAGGCACAGGAAAGGAGTGGGTGAAGACGGCATCAGACAGTGTGGACTGAGCAAACAGCAGACTCGGGCAGCTGTTAATTGAGATGCGAAATCTGTTACGGTTGGTGAATGCCCCGTCCTCATAGAATGAGAATGTGATCAACAGGCACGTTCTTATTCATAGCAAGTGTCGCTGTGTCATTAAGCCTTCGTGCTTTTGTGTATTAACAGTCATTTATGGGGAGTATGATGTGCTAGGCTTTGCGGTAGGTATTCTGAATCCAAACATGAAGTAATTTGACCCAAAAGATTTACAGGGACAGAATGAAGCCCAAGTGGGAACTTGTAAGACCTCAGAACAAAGCTGCCTTTTGGGGACATTTGCTTGGAGGCAGAGGATCCTGCTCTAATTAAGTAACTATTCTCTTACTGGCTGTGTGGTCTTGGGTACATTAAACTTGCTGGATCACAGGATTGTAATTAATCTATCAAGGAATATGATTACTCTGTAATTATTAATTTCTTCTCTCCTTACAACTTATAAAATATGAATTGCCCAAGTATATAACCCAGGCTTTGTTTGTCCATAGAGGAAGAAATGAAACTTCATCTTGACTCCCCTGACACTCTGTGCAGATCAAAAGCATAGTGCTTCTGAGATGGACTGCAGGCTCCCACCTCCCCATCTTGCTCCTTCCTGTGGATATTGTTTCTTTTCTTGTTGCTATGACAATCCACTGGACAAAAAGAGCTTAAAGAAGACAGGGGTTATTTTGTTCAGTTTGAGTAGATACAGCACATCATGATACAGGAGTCTTGAGGTACCTGGTCACATTGTCTCCACGGTCACAAAGCTAAGAGAAATTAATGGCTGTGCCTGGCTTGACCTCTCCGTTTTATTCAGCCAAGAACCCAGACACGGACACGGGATGGAGCTACCATTTTTAGGGTGGGGTTTTCCATCTCAACCAACCCAATCTAGAACCTCCCTTACAGACATGCCCAGAGGTATGACTCTTGGGTGATTCTAGACCCTGTGAAGTTGACAATCAATGGTTACTATCACAGTCAGGGTCCTTCTCTTTTCTTTTCTTTTCTTTTCTTTTTTTTTTTTTCGGAGCTGGGGATCAAACCCAGGGCCTTGCGCTTGCTAGGCAAGCGCTCTACCTCTGAGCTAAATCCCCAACCCTGTCAGGGTCCTTCTCAAGGGTCACACATACTAAACTCTCCTCAGGCAAAGCCTGCTGACATTTCTGGAGCTAAAGCATATGCAGCCTTATACATTTTCAGTTAGAAAAATATCTCTTGCCAGATCCCTGGCATATGAAGACTCAGCCATGAGCTGAAGGTGTGGCAGCATGAACATGGGGGACCCCACAAAAGCCTAAAGGTAATCTGAACATCTAAGTAGACTCACCTGGTTTCTCCTTTTTTGCCATGAGCTCCTGTAGTTTTGAGCAAATTTCAAGACAAAAAATCATGGTAGAGGCATGTCATGAAAAAGGCTTCTTCACCTCAGGATGGCTAAGAAGCAGAAAAAGGTCTGGGTTCCAACCCCCTCTTCAAGGACATTCCCCCTAATGAACTAGCTTCTTTTCAGTAGGTCTCGCTTCCCATCAGCACTATGGACTGGGGCCCAAACCTTCAATACAGAGACATTGAGAGACACATCCAAACTGTAGCAGTTGATCAAGAACCACAACAAGGTCATGAATATGCCTTGGAGGGTCAGAGTAGGTCACAGCCAACATGATGCTTCGGCTGCAGGAGGATCCCCTGAAAACATCTCCAATAGTGAGAAGGCACATGTTCAGGAGAGAAGCAATACATGTTTTCAAGGGAAAGCTCACGTATACATGTATGGTGACTATGTGGGGACAGCCACAGAATGGTGACACAACAGTCACTCATAAACAAGCAGCACGAATAGGCTGAAGTGTGGGGGTACAACCACAAGCCAATACGGATGGGGATGCCTTGACCATAAGAGGAGGAAGTGAGGAGACACAGAGCTCCACTCCACCCTGCCACCCACATTTGGCTTCCCTTGCTTCCAGCACTGGGTTTAAACAGCAAAAGGAGGGTGTGGTGAGCAGCCAAGCTCATGGAAATAAGAGTCGTTATGAGATAAGGGTTGATCAATTGCAGGCCCCAAGAAAGCAGGCCACACAAGCAGGGATGCCCTCAGTTCCGGCCTAATACAGTTCTCCACCTTCTTCTTTGTCCTCTGATGTTCTCCTCGTGACCTGTTCCTCGGGGTCACCTGAAGTTTTCTCCTAGGACTTGGGCCAGATGCTCACTCTGCATGGGATGGCTCTCTCAACACTTGTCACAGAAGATACTCTTAAATGTTTTTGTTATTAAAAACAACAACGGGGTTGGGGATTTAGCTCAGTGGTAGAGCGCTTGCCTAGCAAGCGCGCAAGGCCCTGGGTTCGGTCCCCAGCTCCGGAAAAAAAAAAAAAAAAAACAACAACAACAACATAGGGTCATTTGTACATCTTCCCAAAATTCAGTTGTTGTTTTTAATCACACATAATCCACCACCCAGGTATACTTTTGTCAACTTTTTCATGTATTTCTGTCAGGTCTTTGGTTTCAGACAAGTAAGAGTACATTTCATATACAAACATGCAATCTGCAATTTGTTCTCCCCACCTAATAGTCCTTCATAAGCTTTCTCCGATATCATAAGATTTCAACATTTCCCTCATGCTGCTTCAGAGGACTCTGTCCTCTGCTCATGTCCCAAGAAGTTCTGCGTGGCCTTGGGTCCTGCACGACTGAGGCAAGGGTCTGAGAGGAACAGAAGGTATCAGTTCAGTCAGCAGCAAGCTTCCTCCTGAGTGTCCTGGTGACCCCGAGAAGGGTGCAGACCAGGGAGTGCACATGACATCTTGGAATCTTGTGGAGCCACTCTTCACGGACGCTGTTTCATCTGTCAGGGGAGTCTAGCTGGTTCTAACACCGAGCCAGGTCAGACAGCTGTAAGCAACTGGTAACAATGAAGCAACCTTAAGAGGAAAGAAGAATAGTACAACCAGACTCTGAGCTCCTCCGGCTCAGGCTGTAGAGCAGTGGTTCTCAACCTTCCCAATCTGTGACAATTTAATGCAGCTCCTCATGTCATGGTGAGCCCTCAACCATAAAATTATTTCTGTTGCTACATAATGTAAAATAAGTGTTTTCTGATGGACTCAGGCAATCCCTGTGAAAGGGTTACTTGACCCACAGGTTGAAACTGCTGCTATCGAGACTATGTTTCCAGGTCTGCCTCTGCTTCTAGTTTTGAGCCATTCTGACACATGCAAGAATCAATCAGGATAGTGTCAATGTTAAGGAACTTCAGGACCACAGTGTGAGAACCGTAGTACAGCTCTGTCCATGCTGTGATAGTCACCCAGGGAGACTGGACACTTTCTCCCTGGTCTTCAGAGTAAGCTGACTAATAATAGAGGTAATTCATGGATCCCT
The DNA here is from genome assembly GCF_021556685.1 of Rattus norvegicus. NCBI lineage: Eukaryota > Metazoa > Chordata > Mammalia > Rodentia > Muridae > Rattus > Rattus norvegicus. The sequence continues at coordinate 66,423,776 of NC_141540.1, forward strand.
TCTATGGTTTTGCTGTGTATTATGTTGCTATCTTTGTTGCTTTATATTAAAAGTTTGTATGAGTTAAGCCTGCAACTGTTTATATACAATTTATTAACCAAGAGTGGTTTTTGTACTTTTAAAATGTCATAGGATGGGGAAGAGGAGAGGAAGAAGAAAAGGAGGAGGAGGAGGAGGATGGGGAGGAGGAGGTAAGGGGAGGAAGAGGGCCAGGAGGAGGAATTGAAGGAGTAGAGGCAGGAGGAGGTGAAGAATGAAGAGAGGAGGAGAGGGGGATGGAGGGGAAGAAGAGGAGGGGGAGGAGGGAAAAGGAGAAGGGAGGAGGGGGAAGGAGGAAGAGGAAGTGAAGGAGTAGAGGGAGAAGGAGGTGAAAGATGATGAGAGGAGGGAGAGGGAATGAAGGAAGAAGAGGAGGAGGAGGAGGAAGGAGAAGAGGAGGAGGGAGAAGGGAGGAGGAAGTGAAGGAGTAGAGGGAGGAGGTGAAGGATGATGGGAAGGAGGGGGGATGGAGGAGGAGAAAAGGAGGGGGAGAAGAGGAGGGAGAGAAGTTGAGGGGGAGGGGAATAGGCAGGGGGAGTAGAGGAGGGAAAGCAGAGGGAAGGGAATGGGGAGAGGGAAGAAGAGGGTTGTCTGACATCTGCAAAGCCTAAGACAGGTCTTATCTGGGCGGTTTGAAGGGAGGCACATGTGAGTGGACGCACGAAGGGCAGAAGTTAATAGCGGGTATTGCTCCCCAGGATCTGCCCATCTTGTTTTAGGATAGGACTTCTCATTAGCCCAAAACTGACCAGGAAATCCCAGGGACCCTCCACCCCCCCGCCTCTCCAGCATTGGATTTGCAAGTGTGCGCCAGCACACCCAGCTTTAATGTGGGTTCTGGGGTTAAAGCACTTGCTTGTGCCAGCAAACCCTTGACCAGTTGAGCAGCTCCCTATCCCTTCTCACTCATTCCATTTCAAAATATATGTTCTGCCCCTCTAGTTAGAATAAGCCCCAAGTCTTAGTGGCTTTGCACATGCAGGGTTTTGGTTTGCTTTGGTTTTTCTTACTGTGTTACAATTCTGAGTAGGTAGTCCTGGTTGACAGGAGGTTTTCCTCCACACAGTGCCTCAGAGAAGCAGGCTTCTTAGATCTTGAGGTCCCCCACCCTCTCCTGGAGCACTGAAGTGCACTCTGTCTCTGTTAGAATCTGAGAGGGAAGCACACCACCAGGGAAGAAACGCATCTGCTTCTCGGAACTCCAGCCCACAAGTAGAACACATTGACTCACTTCCGGTCACCAAGAGGCAATTGCATGGCCACACACAGGGCAAAGGAGCCAAGGACTGTAGCCTCTGTCTTGGTGGCTTCTCTGTGATACTTGTCTCTCAATGCTGCAATCATCATGGGTCTCCTCTATAGGACAGAAAGAATATCTTTTGGGGAGGAAAAACAGACCTTTTGGCTAAGGCTCAGGCATGGATATATGTGTGTGTGTGTGTGTGTGTGTGTGTGTGTGTGTGTGTGTGTGTGTTTATATGGGGAATGTCTGGAGACATTATTAATTTTTTAAGTGACCGTGTTGTTAACGTCAAGAGAAGAAAAGGGAAAGGGGCTAACTTGCAAGGATTCAGTCTATAAAGAGCTTTTACAGAAGCAATTGTTACTGTTGTGCTGGGAAGAAGGCTGAAACATCACTCGTAAGGGAAAGACAGCATCAGACAAAAATCTGTCAAGAAAACCCATGGAGCCAGAAGATGCCCGCACAATCTCTGTGGTCTCCCAAGCCTTCAGACAAGGTCCCCTCCATAGTCCGCCCAAATGAGAGCTTACTCTTCCTAAATTATGGGAGAGGATGTAAGAGATCCCCTGCCAAATTACTTGACACAACCGTCACGTCCCCTCAGCCTGCACACTTCTCGCATACAAGCTGCAATTATGAAAAGCTTTCGACCAGGGCTTGGGAGAGGCCACCATGCCTTGCCTATTCAGTGTCTTCCAGACTAAACGAGACATGCTGGTGACGAAGCAGATGAAAGCGGAGACCCCATGAATTCCCAAAGCATCTTAACACCATCGAGCATGTGCCCCTCTCCATTGCTGGAGCTTGGCACGGGAATAATTTTATGGTTGAGGGGTTACCATGATATAAAGCTGGATTAAAGGGCCACAGCACTTCAGCTGCACTGGGATGGGGACTGTGGAGCTGGATACCAGTGAAGGGAAATAGCATGGGTATGTTTGCAAAACATTCTAGTCTTATTCAGTGTGTGCACACACACCACAGTCTGTGCGGAAGTAAAAATACAATTTGCAGAGGTCTATTCTCTCTCTCTACCATGTGGGTTTCAGAGATCAAACCCAGGTCACTGGTAATAGTGGCAAATTCCTTTCCCTGCCGAGCCACCTGGCTAGCCCACAGTTGGGACCATTTCTAATGTATAAAGTATATGTTAGATGTGTTCAGGATAATCACACACAGTGCCTTCTCACATGCCCGTGGGTGCAAAAGTCAGTTGCATTTTATGGCAACTGATACCAAGAAGCAGAAGCCCAGGTATCTGTATCTCTGGGGAATATTACACAGTGACAGATTCAGTCTTCTCCTGAGGGCCTTGAATTCAAAACACTGAAGATCTGGTGGTATAAAAGACAGGAAAGGAAACTGAGTCACAAAGAGAATGAAATGAATGATGAGATGGCCTGGGTCTCAGCAAAGCTTAACTAAGAAGTTTTGGTTTAGAACTATCAATAGATCTGTTATCCTGACAAGTCTCAAAAAGGTTGAACAATATTCTACAGGGAAGATTAAAAAAAAAAAAGAAACAATTGTGGGTTCTCGTGTGTCTTAAAAATACAAAGCAACCTTCCGGATATAAATTTTAGCATCATTGTGATATCTTCTTATTCTTTGAATCGTTGCTAAGATCAGTTTTTCAGACCTATCACCCCCCCACCATCATTCCCTATCTGTAACCCCTAGCCTTGGATCCTTGGAAAAACTCATAATTGTCATCTGGGTACTGATGTTCATTTTATTTTAATTATCTGAAGATAACAGTATGGTGAAGTTTGTCCTGGATAATCTGGTAACCAACTGCCTTCACTAGACATAATCTAAAGACACCAATAATCCCTAAGTCACCACACTGACCATGAACAAAGTTGCAGTATGAGTCAGTTGTCTTGGCAACTCTTCCTTTGTCCTCTGTCCTCTCCTTGTGTTTTGTCACTTCTCAGGACATTCTGTACCCTTGTATTACCATGCCTGACCCAGACATGTCCTAGCCAAGTACCCTGTACCCATTGCCCCGTCCAGTGTGTCAGTGAGATAAACCAGTTGATAGAAGATTGCAGATGAATGTGCTTTTATGGTGAGCTGTCTTTTTTTAAAGGTTTCCACTTTAGGGGGAGCAGCCCTTGAGGGAGGTTGATGGTTGCTGAGGAAGGAGAGTCAGTCTCCCTCTGGGATGTGGCTGCTGAGAGGTTTCCATGTCCTGGTGTATTTCCTCACGTCTATTTGCCTATGGGCAGCACTAATTGGACTCAGGGAGTTATTAATGAAATAAACAAAAAAATGGAAGTCATGATGTTTGGGAAGGAGATAGAGTGGGGGACGCTAGGATGAGTGGGAGGGGGTAAGAGTAAAGCGTTTGACTGAAATTCATTGTCTAAATGTACATCAGATCAAAGAACTTTTTTAAATGCTTAAGGCTTCCATGGTATAAAAATGTGACTGAGTCAGAAGAATCCATCTGGATTAGTAGGACTGATGGTCAGTTTACCATTCATAAACATGGTGGGTGGGTTTCTGTTTGCCCAGCACAGAAAGATGAGACAGAAGTTTTAACTGAAAGCATGAGTGTCTGCTAGGCATAAATCTCTAGTCTTGAGGCAGGGGGATCTCATGTGACTATGATGTTTGCTGAAGAGGAGAGAAAGAGAAGAGACCATCCAAATATCACAGGGGCAGGCTCTCCACAAGTTGAAACTTGGTGTCCTGTCATTGTTCTTGAGTTTCTATCTGGCGGAAAACACTGCTATTCTCCGTGTTACAAAACAGACAGAAGTATAATTTATGAATCAGTTTATGAACTGGCTTAGTAATCCTCATGCTTCATACTGTCATGTTTCCCTGGTCTCCAGTACTTTTCCTTCTAGCACATTTGTCATAAGGCACTGAGTGCTGAGACAGAAGGGAGTTGGGCATTATGAGATATGGGGAAGCTCTTCTTGACGCCCCAGAATGTTGTTTGTGGTTCTTTACTGTGCCAGATCCTTCTCTGGGGACTAAGAATCCAGTCAACAGCATGTCAGAAAGGTCGACATCTATGATGGAGAAAAGCGACAATCAGAAGTAAGCAAACAGGTACAGGAGAACCTTGTTTCAGAGAAGCAGTTTGAAGAAAATTAATTAAGGCAGTTCATAAGATGGTCCAATTACCATGCCTTACTTCTTTAGCAGGGCCTTTTACTGAAGGTGCAACTGGTTTGTCAGAAGTCACAGGAAATTTGACCCAAGGAGAAAGACAGAAAGCGCAGATGTCCTGAACTGGGAACAAGTTTGAGGTGCACTCCATGCGGGAAGGAGGCACATAGGGTGATTTTACCACCCATTTTGTACATTCCTCTGCCCTGCTTCCCGTCCTCCTCCTGCTGCTGCTGCTGCTGCTGCTGATGATGATGATGGTGGTGGTGGTGGTGGTGGTGGTGGTGGTGGTGGTGGTGGTGGTGGTGGTGGTGGCTGATCCCCCTCAGCCACAGACCAGCATATTGGCATCATTTTGTTTAGTATGTCAAATAAAACCCTGTCTAGCTTCAGCGCAGAAGATTTATTTACTGGGACTCTGGAAATTCTGTTCCTTCATTCATGTTCCTAAGAAGAACCAGCAGAGTAGTTCCAACTGGACACCAGCCTTGAAGCCTGAGGTAAAGAAGACAAACACAGGGCAGCAATCGTGGTGGGTGGGGGTGCTTCAGATTTCCTGTTTTTTCCTGTTTGTAGGAGATGTCAGGATGATTCTCGGGTAAACCTGACAGTACAGCCACAATGAAAGAACAGTATATTTGTGGCTTTCTGAAATTTCACCCCAAACTCTAGATGAAGCAATAAATTAATTGGGTCACTAAATAATCTTCACTCATGCTCTGGATCTGTGATTTCTTGCCTCTAGTTCTGAAATGTTTTAAGTCTTTGCAAATCGGATTCTTTTCATAATTCATGTGGTTGAGATGCGAAAGCACTCCTGCCCTGTCAGAAGGTGTGTCAATATCTATCCAGTTGTAGGGACACTAATACGCTTAATGGAAGATAACAGTACCTATACCAGAGACATTACAAAATCTATAGTGCTTCCATTTTAGCTGTATAAAATCAGGCATTATAAATTCAAAAAAAATAAAATAAAATCTGACCCAAAGTTTGCAAGAGCAGATTGCCACCTGTACATACCTGGGGATCTCTGACCATCAGCCTAGCCTACTGCAGAGTGAGCTCCAGGCCTTGAGAGACCCCATGTCACTAAACTAAAGGTGGATAGCTTCCTGAGAAACCATACTAAGGGTGTCCCATGGCCTCCACACTCCAGAACATGTGTGTACATATTACATATACTCAAACACAGAAACACACAGAGAAAGACACACACCTTGTCTCTCAAATGAATCTCCTTCATTTTCCATAACTACAAAAGTCACATGCAGCCTGCCAGGTCTCTTTGCAAATCAAAGTGCTCCTTGTGGGAACCTGGGTACTTAAAGAACCCCAGAGAGCCAAAAAGGAAAGTTTCTAACCTGTGAGGTTTCTGGGCATCCAGAAAGAGGAAAAGTACAATTTGGGATGGATGAATAGAGCTACAGGCCACTGACAGCCTTGCCTTCTTTCCTAAGCCTGGATTGACTTCATCATTGGGGAGTGGCTCTAGAATTTAGGCAACAAGTTTTAAAACCAGTTATCAAAGTCATGTTTCTGCTCTAAGGTTGGCTGCCACTTGGGGAAATAAAAACGTCCTCCTCCCTCTTAGAAGATAAGCAACCCTTAGCTAAGCTGAGTCTAATGGTCTCTGTGATACCCAGAACTGTGTGGCAGCATCCCAGGAACCCTTGCAGATAAGCAACCTCTGGAGAGAGGGGAAAGGTGAGAGAGGGGAGGAGAGAGAGAAGAGAGCTAGCAGCAACTGTAAGATGTAGATGAAGCTTCGCGAAGGAAATCAAAGGCAGAAGAATAGCACGTAGTTTCTACTACCCCGCTTGAAGCTCTGGGTGGCCTGTGTCACCAGACCCTGCCCTGGTTCCCTTGGATCCACACATGAAAGCCATACACATGAGCTTATTTTTAATATGCATTTTAGTTCAATGACTGGGTACTTGTAAGCCTCCTGTGGTTAATATGCCCTCCCAACTCAAGCCCTCTAAATCTGCCCTCAGCTTAGTTGCTCAGTTACCTTTAGTCCTAGCTCAACACCCCTAAATCTGCCCTAAACTTAGTTGAGTTTCTAATCTCCCACCTGCTACCCCAGGCCCAGTCAGGGAAGTGGCCAATGACCACTCTACTCAAGATCTCACATGGCTGACGACTCTCTCTCCTTCCAAAGCATGACGAATTCCCTTTCCTCTTCTGGATCTTCTAGCCTGCCTGTGGGAACCTAGAAGTCCCACATTTTCTGCCCAGCCATTGGCTGCTAGCATCTTTATTGATTGATCAATAACCAACTAGGGAACAGGACCTTCAGATTCTTGATCAAAGCATCAGATCCACCCCCTACATAGAAGTGTTCTTCCTCCTGGTCATACCCATGAGCAAGTATCATAGGTCAATGAGGTTATAGAGAAGTGGGCTGGTGGAGTAAACTGGGTCACAGCCCCAGTGACAACAATAAAACCAGCAAGGGAATAGCTCTCATACCTGACGATGGCTAATATGACCTGAGGGAAGAATATGTTAAATTGCTTTGCCATTAATAAAACTACAGAGCAGGAAGGCCAGCTGCACCAAAAATTAATTAATAAGTTAATTAGTAAAGAAATAATTCCACCCACACCTCTGATATAAATCCAATCAAACTGCATAGCACGTCTATATTTTCCAATGTCCATGTGCAGTCATTCTGGCTTTCAGCCAAAACTTGGTTCTGGATATATTACCATGAAGCTGGACCAGTCCTACTTGATGGGACATACGTATCTAATACAAACTCTAGAGAGAAAGGACAAGATGAAAAAGGAGAAGTCCTTCAAATTAGGACCATTTTCTTCATGAGATGCTGTTTCTCAAACTAATGACTGCTGATGTAGAGACACCACATTCTCCTCTCAGGATATTTGAGTTACATAACCTCAGAAGGAAGAGTAAGGATAAATGAGACACAGATAGGGGTGTGTGTGTGTGTGTGTGTGTGTGTGTGTGTGTGTGTGTGTGTGTGTGTGTGTTAAACTACACTATATATAGCTGTCTGTACAAACAGGTATAAAGCCATGGAGTGGGTCACAGATGAAAGCTTCAAGCCTAGAATTTGACATTAGATCAGACAGACTGGAAGAAGGAATGCCAACCAGTTTTACAAGAAATGAAGAAAGAATTTTGGAAGATTTCTCTCCAACTTCTTCCAAATTCAGTGATAGGACCAAGTATAGAATCTCACTTTGTAAAGTTTTTTTTTAAATCACATATTTGCATACCAGAAGCACTGGAAAAGACGACACTGGTGTGTTGCCCTGTGAGAAAAGCCGCTAGAATGGATGTCTGGGGGCTGTAGGGTAAGCAGCATGAGACCCTGGTTGGTCATATTGGGTGTAAAAAGGACGGCTCTAAGGAAGAGCCCACTAAGAAGACTCTAGTCCCAGACTTCTCCCGGAAACCCCAGGCCTGTCTATAAAAGGGCTTCTGGCCAAGACAAATAAATCAAAGTTCCAAGATTGTAGGACAAACTTTCATAGCCCAGAATGCAAAAGTTAGCATAACAAAAATTTTACCACCATAAATAAGATACACTCTACACATGTACCCGTGTGCACACACATACACGGTTATAACAAAAGCACCTCATTGTTTCCAGAATTTTATCATCACCCAAACACCATGAACAATACCAATCTTGGTTGCCTGTGGGGTGCTTTCATTTCTCAACCATGGTCCTTTAATTTCAACCACTTAAAAATCACCCATCCGGACAGGTAGGTTTGGTGGCACATGCTTGTAATTTCAGTACTTCAAAGGTAGAAGCAGGAGGATCAGGAGTTCAAAGCCGGCCTCATCTATACAGTGAGTTTGAAGGCTCCCTAAGCTATATGAGACACTGTCTCAAAAGGAAAACACCTATCAGCACTTGACTTCAACATGCCAGTCGGACTGAAATTGTTATACCCTAAACCCCATGTAGAGAAACCCCATCCATCTGTGCTGTCAAGTCTAAAAGAAACTCAGGACAAATGGCCAGCTGTGGTGGCTATCAGCCTACCAAAATGTTGCCAGGCTCTACGTTCACTCAGTACCTATGGCTCCTCTCAGCTCTTCTTTGCTCCCTATCCTGAACTTCTCCAACTCATGGGCTTCTCCTTCCCCAGCTTCTCATTCATACACAACCCTGTCATTTCAGCCATGTGCCCTTTTGGCTGATTCTCTTGCCCATCTCTCTTGATCCTCCTTTTGTCTTCCTCTCATGATCTTCCTCTCTCACTCTCCTCCTCTCCTCTCATGGCCTGGTTCAATCTATTGGCCATGTTTAATCTACAACTTTCTCCCCCGCTCCAGACTCTTCCAGATGCCTCTGGTTGTACTCTTCCTCACATCTACAATGAAATACTTCCCCTCGCCCACACCTTGGAGTGTTCATGTCATGTCTTTACTTTAAACATGTGTCTCCCTATGAAGACAGTTAAAAAGAGAAGAGAAGGGCTGATGGTTTAGACCTTCCTCTCAACTGGAAATTCAGATTTTAGAGAAAGGCCTAGATAAAGTTCATCCTAGAACTCAGTGTATCCATTGAAGAAAATCCTTTCTTCAAAGTAAGTATGTTCTTTTGCTTATTTAAATCTTGGCCAATCCATTTGGAATTACTAAGACCTCCACATGGAATCAGAGGGTCTTTCCAACAGCATCCAAAGCCAGCTGTGTCCAGGAAGACGGACAGCAAAACCCTCTGCAGAGACCATGTGTCAGAGATATCCAGCAAAGACCCACACCTGCTTACACTGCTTCTGGCTGCTCCCCACCCTGGGGCAACCTGGATTAGATGGCTTTCAGGATGCCTCCTTGCCTAGAATGCCAGAAAAGTCCAGATGAAACCAGGACTTGTCTCCAATCAGTCTACTGTCTTAAGGCCTAAGTCTATACCCAACACTCTACCACAGCCATTGCAGATCATTTGTTCCTGAGTAAAATCAGGAATGAAGGGCAAATGATACAATACAATGTCCCTCCTGGGAAAACATTGAGTGACTCAGAAGTCAGTAGAGGATAGCGTTTTAGTTGGACTTTTAAAAATATTTTTAATTATATGTTATTATATTGTTATAAGTCATTATAATTTATATTATAAATTATTATAGCCAGGGATTCGGTGGCTCTGGTTTCCAGCCCAAAACAAAGCATTCATTCTACTATCTTTTCCTTTATACACGAGCTGGGCTATCTTGAGGTAAGTATGCCAAGCTTGGCAGGTTCTCACTCTTTGCCTGGTTTATTGATCAGCTCACATGTTTGCAGATCCTGATACTGCTGCAAATCAAGGGTTTCTCATCACAGAGCCCTCTGACAAACTGGTGTGATAAAATTATGCTGTTATTAAAGAGGATTCATGAGGTAAGTGAGGTATTTAAGAGCCGCCTTCCTCTGAGCAAGCTGTCATAGGTCAATCTATATTAAGTCTTGGGCGCACAGTAAACTACAGTGCACAACAGAATGGCCTTATTTGTACTCGTGGGCAGGTCTTATGCAGTCTCTGAAGGACTGCCTTCCAGCGCCATCCAACACACCCCAGAGCTCTCAGCTAAGGGCTCATATTCACCACACACAAAGCCAATCCCAGTCACCCCCTCTCTTGGCAGCCATGGCTCCAGTCAGCTATAAAGACTCCCAGAGGCCTTTTGTCAATTGTCCCCTGAAGAGAATCTAAACATCCCCATGCTGCCATTCAGTGGACATCCTGTTTACATGGTGAATGAGGATCTTGCTTGCTTTCCCCCTTCTCTCTTTCAAGCCTGTAATTATGTTTACCCAAGGCCAGCAGTGGGTGCCAGGAGGGCTCTGAGTCGATTTCCCTGGCTAACAGTGCAGACGACTGGCGGCAGCCCCACTGACCCTTGAATCCAGGCAGCAAGCCAGCCTTGCACACACCAACCCTCTCTTCACAAAGAAGCCATTCTCACCGAGCTGTTTTCTCTGCGGGCATGCTGGGATGCTCTGGGTAATTGTCTACCAAATGTCCAAATATGTCAGTGCTATATACTTTCTGGTCAACCAGATGATAGAGGAGAGAGAAGAGAAAAGTTCTGGGCTCTATGGTAGGCCTCCCACACACAGTGCGGCCGTATTGGAGCCATCTTGCTCCAGGATGTTGTTTGAGCAAATGCCAGCTCTTCCCAGAGAGTTACACATCATTACCTGGTTTTCCTAAGAGAGGAAATGTGGCATGTTAGTGTTCTGCTAGAGTCTTGTATGTAGTTCTGGAATCTAAGCTTAATCCTTCTTTTTGGAGAGAGATGAATTTTAGAATCCTTACATTCCTTTATAGAAATACAAATACATTGCTCTGAACCAATGAATCAGGAGAACCTCCATTCTTTCCCCACACACTCTAATGTATTTTCAAACAACACATTAAACATAAGACACAATTCTTCCTCTTAGATGCCAAAACCTATCTGTGGTTATTGAACTTAGAGATCACAACCTGTGTCCCAAGACAGTTCCATCTGCCCATCCTCAATATGCCAATTAAAAGAGCTAAAAGTGGAAAGCAGAAATGGGAGAATTGTTCAATGAGGTCACATTGAGAAGAGGAAGCCAGAGAACGCCCCACCCCCAGTCCCTCTTTGGGGTCCTGAAGTGATATCGAAGATTAACTAAAGGGCTTAGTAACTCATCTAAGAAGGTCTGGTCAAAGTGTCTTTTCACCCACCATCCCCCCATGCTTGTGCGGGCTCCAGTCTCATTCTGTAAAGTGGTCTGGCAAGTTACTGCAATTGTGTGGAATCTCTCTGCAAGAGACAAGTGCCCGCTCTGCCTGGCGACTGTTCCTTCTCCAACACGAGGGAAATTCCAATTTCTTTGGGGTTCGTTGTTTCAATAGTCTTTGAAACAAACTGCTTCCTTAGAATATTTTTATTTGTGCTTAACCAGTTACATACTAACGATGGCTGACAAAATGCTTTTTTAAAACATCTGAGGATTTTGGAAATAAATAGTGGATAGGTTGTTCAGAAAGATGAAGTTTGGAATCTAGCAAAGTATTAGCATGGAGATGAATTCTCCTTAGTTTGGTTGATGTGGTAGGTAGGTAGGTTGGTGGGTTGGTTGGTTGGTTGGTTGGTTGAACTGGCTTAGTTGGTTGCTTTGAGGATTTGACTTGTTGGATTAGTTTAGTTGGTTGGTTGATTTGGTTTAGCTACTGGCTAGTTAAGTGGTTTAGTTGGTGGTTGGTTGGTTGTTGGCTGGGTTGGTTTCATTTGTTGGGCTGGATTGGGTATGTTTAGTTAATGGATGTTTGGATTGATTTAGATTGGTTGGCGGAGTTGGGCTTGTTGGTTGGTTGGTGGGTAGGTGGGTGGGTTGGACTAGCCTAGTTGGTTGACTGGTTAGTTGGTGTCATTTGTTTGGTCTTGGTGATTAGGTTTGTTTTAGTTGCTTGCTTGCTTGCTTTGGTTCTTGGTTAGATTGGTTTGGTTGGCTGGTTATGTTGGGTTCAGTTAATAATGGGTGTGTTTGGTTGCTTGTTTGGTTGCTTGTTTTGGGTTAGTTGGTTGGTTTGTCAATTGGTTCATTTGTTAGTTGGTTAGACTGGTTTAATTAGTTTGTTGCTTGGTTAATTAGTGGGACTAGTTGCTTGTTTGGCTGATTTGGTTTTAGGTTTTCCTTGAGGATCGGTCACTGTCATAATGTGATACCTTATGTGTAGAAAATTTCTGAGAGAAAGTCTGATACCTCTTTTAGTGAGGGTATACCGGAAAGGCACAAGTATCAACTGCACTGCTGCTGAGGGAGGAAGGACCCAGAATACAAGAGGTCCAAACACAAGGCTCCCCACATTCTTTACACACACACCACTGAACCCAAAGCATCAAAGACAAAGTTTATATATCAGGTTATTTATATAGTAATTGTCTACCATGACAAAAGCATCATATTCTTCAGAGGACTAGAGTATAGCACAAAGGCCATATGAACAGAGCAGTCCAAACAAGGTCATAGTAAACATGTGACCTTGCTCAGCACAGGCCATCTTCTGAGGATCCCATGATCTCAACCTTTGTCCCACTGTTCCCTCTGATAGATGGTACTTATTGCTAACTTCCTCCCAAGGTGTTCCTGAAGCTTTAAGATTGCTTCCAATGATCCAAGTCCTCTTTATCTATTCCCATGTAATCCTACCACTACCACTGACACCCTGAGTATGGGCTGAAATTAGTGACTAGATTCTAACAGGTGGAATAGAGAGAATGAGAGGTGTCACTTCCAAGATTATAAAGGTTATAAAAATATCACATTCTCTCTGTGCCCTAGTTTGCCTTCTATTGCTATGGTAAACACAGTGATTAAAAGCACCCTGGAGATGAAAGGGTTAAAGGGTTTACTTCCCTTACAACTCTCAGATCACCTCCCAACACTGAGAGAGTCAGGGAGGAACCTGGAGGTAGGGAATGAAGCAGAAACCCCACCCCCACCCCACCCAGTCCAACACTGCTTACTAACTTGTTCCTCCTTGTTTGCCCTGGAGTAGCACCAATCATAGTGGGCTGGGCCCTTCTACACTAATCATTAATAAAGAAAATTCCCGACAGGCTTGCTGGTGGGCCCATCTTACAGAGGCATTTTTCTCAATTGAGGTTCACTCCTCTCAGATGACTCCGGTCTGTGTCAAGTTAATTCAAAACAACAACAAAAAAACCTCACTTCCTCTTCCTCTCTCTGTCTCTCTGTCTCTGTCTCTTTCTGTCTCTGTCTTTCTCTGTCTCTCTGTCTCTGTCTCTCTGTCTTTCTGTGCCTGCGCATGTTCCCTTTTCCCTTCATTCCTCCTGCTCCTCATTCTGGGGAAAACAGGGTGGCTGTCATACTGTGGAGAGTCCTGTGGAGAATTCACAGGTCAACAGGCAGCTTTTTCCAGCCAGGGAGGTTGTGTCCAAATGGACTTGCGGGGGAGCCTGGAGCAGTTCTCTGGTAGAGCAGAGAGGTGATCCCCCACCCGGGGTGACATCTTGCTTACAGGTTTGTAAAGGGTGACAAATCAGAGGCTCTCGGCTAACCCACTGCACACAAATAGATTCCCAATCCACAGGGGCTATTAAACAACGTTTGTTACTTTAAGCCATTAAACTCATGGCTAATTTATTAAATGGCAATAAATAACACATGGAATAGGGGCAGAGTCTAAAGGAGAAGCTATGAGAGGATACCAAGGTAGCCCATCACTGCCTCTAATTCTTGTAGACCCCGGCTGTGACCTTCAAAAATTAATTAATTAATAAGGAAAGTTAAACCTGCTTAACAACATTTCCTAACAGGACATTTGCAATTTGATTGTAAGTTATCAAGCTGTCGGAATTTTGCTTTAGGGAAAGGTAGGACTTGCAGAAAGTGTGTAGTAGAGGCTGCAACAACGCAGAATGGAGTCAAATATGGCCATGGTCCTCAAGGAAGAAAGAGTGACCTACAATCAATAATACTATAATGTGTTCAGTGGGGTGTGAGAACAACTTGTGCTATACCCTGTGGAGAGAACTCGACTGGATAACAGTTTGTGCTACACACAAGGACATGTTACCCGTAATGCATCATTGTGACTCCGGGAGTCAGTCCACAGGGAAGACACCCACTATAAGCTAGTCAACTGTGGACTTTATAAAAGAAAAGAAACTAAGAAAGGACTAATGTGAACCAACATGACAACTCCTAAAGGAAGACTGTGGTTTGATTGGCTCGTGGAATCCTCAGGCGGGCCCCAAGCACAGCAAGAGAATGTTTATTGCGAAACAGCAAAACTAGGCCTCACAGCACTGTGGGGTCCAGGCTCAAAATGTACTCCTTACTGTGGTTAAGAACTGTGGCAAACTGAATAATGGCTCCCACACCCACATCCTCATTCCTAGAATTTGTAATGTAGCTTTGTTTAGAGACAAAGATGATGAGAGGAAGGAGGTAAAGCCAGGGAGGTGATCCTGGATTGCCTGGATGAACCTGGCATCATTACAAGGTTTGGAGGGGAGGTATGGGGGGGGGGGGTGGGGGGAGAGATAGACCTGGAAGATGTAGTCCCCTCAGGACCTGAGGTGAGGAAAGCTAAGACTGGAGTGATTACTACTTTAAGGACTGAGAAGTGAGGGTCACAAGACCAAGTAGACAAGCAGTTCCTAGCAGCCCTAAAGGAAAAGAGGACAGATTGTCCCCTTGGAATCTCCAGAAGGAACCAGCCCTGAGGAAACGTTAACATTCACCCTGTGAAACCCCGCTCATCAGCAGGATGACCTCCAGAAGAATAATAGGATTAATTAGTGTTGTTTCTGCCTCTAATGTGGCAAGAATTGCAATGTTGCAGGAGCCTCAGGAAGCTAAGGGAAACCATCAGGAAGCAGTCAGAGAGAAGCATGAAGGGAAATTGCTGGAGCTTAAGCAAAACTATAGAAAACAATGGCAAAGCAGTTAAAATCTCCAGTTCCTGGACAATCCAGTTAAAATCTCCATTCCAGGGAACCCACACTTAAATTGTCTCTGTTGCTGGGGCTGAAGACCGCAAGCTACAACTGTTCTTACCCAAGCCATTATCTTCCAATCTCAAGAGCATTTCCTTTAATAAGGGGATTAGAGACATGAGAAGAATTAAATGCAATTCAAGGTGTTTGCACCCCGCTGTTCCTGGGGGCCAACACTTTTTACACAGGAAGATTTCCACTCAAAATGAACCTTGTCTTTCCCTACAATATTCACTATGACTTTCGGACAGTGCCTACATATGCAAGTAGGTAAATTATTTCAAAGGAGGCCTTTACCTCTGCTTTACTCTATAGCACAAGGAAACATGATACTTTGTAACTATGCAAATGCTCCAGATTTATACAGATTAAAAAAGAAACACCCTTAAAGTAAAAATTTAAGCAACAGAGTTAAAAGTATAAGTTTACAGCTAATATAAATTAATAAATAATGTGGTCCATGTGTTAATGTTTGCTGATTCACATTAT
The DNA here is from genome assembly GCF_021556685.1 of Rattus norvegicus. Classification (NCBI taxonomy): domain Eukaryota; kingdom Metazoa; phylum Chordata; class Mammalia; order Rodentia; family Muridae; genus Rattus; species Rattus norvegicus. The sequence goes on from NC_141540.1 coordinate 66,439,145, forward strand.
GAAATGTGGAGAGTTCAACCCAACTGCACAACTGTGACTAAAGGTGATCATACAAAGTGAAACTTCAGAGACAAATAATTCTTTCAAAGAACAACCTGAGCTGGCAGCGACGGACGCTGTAGTATCCGGAACTCACGGGGAGTGGTAAGCTGAAGCAGAAGGTCCCTTTCTCTCAGATCTCAGTTGTAGAGTCAGACATATCCCTCAGCATAGCTGTGTTGAATGAACTCTGTGCTCATGTGTACCACATCTATAACCTGCCTTCCCCATAGTCACCCACACTAATGTGTGTGTATATGTGTGTGTGTGTGTGCATTCCATGTGTATACTAATATATATATATGTATATAAATGTGTGCCAATACATACTCTAAGATAGGCTTTGCTCTGGAGGGCAAAGGCCCCAAACTAAGATACCAGCTGAGATGAGGGCAGAGAGGGGTGGGTAACGGAGAGGGAAACCTAAGGACCCAGTTGTATGAAGAGGAAATAATGAGGCCCCTCATTTTGTGTGCTACTGGGTTTCAAATGTGACATGTCCCCCACAAGCTATGGGTTTGAACTGTTAGGGGTACTATTTTGGGAAGTGGGTGGGACCTGTAGGAGCTGGGACCTACTCAGAGGAAGTGGGTATCTGGGGATGAACTGGATGGGTTATAGCCCAAGTGCCTTCTGCTTCCTGGCAGTTCACAGATGCAAGCAGCTCCCTCACACTCCCACGGGGCAAACAACCCCCTCTGATGTGCCTCCCCCACCATGATGGCCTGCATTCTTTTAAACCAAAAACCAGAGTGACTTGCTTCTTTTGGGAACTTTTTCACAACGAAGAAAAGTTAATAATACATATGCTAAATTAATAATAATACCAAATAGTCACACTCCCCTCAGAGGCCCTAAAGGACATCCCATCCCTCACCTCTTTCACCTTCTGGTGGCTCCAGGTCTTCTCCAGCCTGGTATGCATCACCCCTGCCCTTTTCAAGTAACTACCCTCTCCATCTCTACCTGTGTCTCTTTCAAGGATACTTTGCATTAGGTTTAAGGCCACATGGACGATCCAGAATGATCTTATCTTTGGTCCTTACTTATGACTGCAAAGATCTTTTTTAAAAAGATATATATTCACGGGGTTGGGGATTTAGCTCAGTGGTAGAGCGCTTGCTTAGGAAGCGCAAGGCCCTGGGTTCGGTCCCCAGCTCCGGAAAAAAAAAAAAAGATATATTCACAAGCTTTGGGATTTAGACCTATCTGTTGGGAGGCCAGGCCACCCCTTTAAATTATTATAATATTGTTAAAAGTTACAGTTCGAGAGAGTCGAGTTGGTGGCCCAAATGATAACATGCCTTCTGTATAAGCATGAAGACCCGAATTTGAATCCCTAGCACCCACATAAAAACTGGGAATGTTGTGTGTCTGCAAACAGTGCACTGGAACTGGGAAACCAGGAAGAAACCGGATCTATGAGGTCATTAGTGAGTCAGCCTTTACTAATCCATGAGGCCTGGGTCCACTGAAAGACACTTCCATTCAAACAACGTAAGGGATCTGCAAGATGTCTCAGTGGGTAAAGATGCTTGCCACCAAGCCTGACAACCTGAGTTCAATCCCTATGACCCACACTGTAGGAAAGAATTGATGTCCACCATTTGTCCTCCACCTGACCCCACAATGTGCATTTGAAAATAAATAAATGATGTAAAAATAATTATGCTATATGTGAACAATGGAGAAAGACACAACACTGACTTCTGGCCTCCACATACAGACACATTTATAAATGCCTATATTATATATATTATAAATTTATAATTATAATTATATATATTTATATATGGGGTGGGTGTTTATATGTATATATGTATGTATATATGTATTCATATGCAATCATAAGTATATATGAAAAACAATACCCACTACTGTATTTTGCATGGTAGCAGCCAAAATAGCACAGCCTTCTCCCTACCTGCTAATCAGATACACATTCTCTGCTCTTAGATGCCAGTAACTGAGGCACAGCAGCACCAATGGCTACAGCTTATGGAGCAGCCTCATTGTGCTAATGGAACCGATAGCAGTAGCCTTGTGGTTCAAGCTTCACCAGCTGTGTAACCCCAGCAGTGATTACAGCAAGGATGCATAGGATCCATAGGTGTCCTAGGAGCTCTCTAAGTCTGGGTAGAACACTTTCCTTTTTGTTGCCCCCAAACATATTTATAATCATCTTCTTGTAGCAAGTCCCTAATGACTGAATGACTCAAAATGATTTCTGTTTTCCAAGCTGGACACTGACTGTATACTTCTCACCCTGTTATGCTCTTCCTGGAATGCTGCTTGCCTTCCAATACCATTTTAAGCATATTGTCATATTGTCCCCAGGCTTTGAACACATAAGATGATCACCACTTTCCCTTGCAGGCTCGGTGATAATTGATCTGGGTATAAAACTCTGGGAACCTTGTTCTTGTGGATGTCTGACTGCCCTGAATCCGAGCATCAGTTACAGCTTCTGAGAGGTAGGAATAACAACTTACCCTTGCTCCACTCAAGGTCACTTATCCTCTCCACAGTCATTTATATTTCCCTTTTTCTTTTGAGGTTTTAAATTTACCTATACTGTGTCTGTTTATTTCTTATGTCTACTTGAATGACATTCTAGAAGCCCTTTGAGTCTAATACCATTATCTATATTTCTTTATCATTTACCACAAATTCTTGAAGAATTTTTCTTCACCATCTATACTTTCTCATTCTGAGACTCCCATGTTATAAGACTTCTATTTCTACATCCAATACCTATTAACCTTTTTTTTAAACCTAGTTATTCCCCTTACCAGCCCTTAGTTATGGCTAAAGGGCTGGAGACATCCAGCTTACAGACTAATCCAACCAAGATCTGCAACCTGCTGTTCAGTCCTTCCATTGAATTCATCAATTCACATACTGATTCATTAACTAATGTTTCTACGGGACCTTTTCTTATGAATGCTATTTTTTGTATTTTTTTCTCTTTTCTTTCTATGAAGACATTTGTTGTGTTTATTATTTATTCTTCTGCTTAACCCCCACTGAGTCCATAGGACAAATAGTAACTAGCTTCAGACTTACTCACGCTTCCCTTTATCCGCAGATATAACGTCCGTTATGCTATGTCCATGCTGGGACATAGTCAGTGGGTCTCCACATCATCAGAAAAAGACTCCTTGATGCAATATTTACTTTGGTCTGCCCCTATTTCTCCATGCTTTCCTCTATCTGGGATCCTCTAACTTTCTTTTAAACCGTTCTTTAATTTAGTACCTGCAGCTCTGGGTAGGTTAGCCCTCACCACATAACAACTTGTCCTCAGTGGAAGCAAGTGTGTGTGTTATGTGTGTGTGTGTGTATGTGTGTGTGTGTGTATGTATGTGTATGTGTAGATAGATGTGCTAAGGTGACAAGCTAATGATAATATAATTGTTCATAGCTAAGAAAAAAAGGAAAAAACCTATTTCATATACAAAAGAGGAGACACAATTCACTATCAGTAGGGCATGTTTCAGTATTGTCAGAAAATGGTTGCCAGAGCCAGCCAGCCAGCCAGCCAGCCCTATGACCCTTGAAGTATCAAGACTTTATACTTCCAAATTTGTCTTACTGGTGTGAAGCCTCACTTAGGAAATTAGGGCATTAACCTTGCCGTGGTGATCTCCTCAACAGTGTATCAAGACACAAGAGCTAATCTGGGTAAAGGGGCACAGGAAGATGATATAGCCTCCCTAAGCATGCAAGTCATCTCGCTTAGGTTGCCAAGCCCGGGGCCAATGTAACAGTGTGCGGTTATAATCCCTGATGTTAAATCGCAAAGACGTGGCCGCTCAGTGGGAAGTACAATGGGTGTCTAAAGACTTCAAGATAAACTCAGTCAGGACAAACAGAGCACATGTTTGCTTCCAAAAGGAGAAGCAATCAAAGGACAACCGGACTGGATTTCCTTTGATGTTTTCAGCATTTGTCTCTGGAACCAGGGTCGCTTCTTTGTCAACTTGGCCAAGCCTTGGAGAAGGGTAGAGTTGCCAAGCAGGACTCTGACTCCATAAAAGTCTGTTTATGTCTGCATGACAAACAGCGCTTTTGTGTACCGAGGAGGAAATGCCAGCCTAACAAGGGAGGACCACGAATCCACAACATTTTAATTTCTAGTTTGGAGAGAAGTTGGCCTCCCATTCATGTTGTTGTATTACAGATTTTTGTGACGACTTTAAAGTTCGCCATGGTAGTTACGGTAATTTCATTACCCACCACATCTTCATCTTTTAATTTCTTTCCTATTTATAATTATACAACGGTAATTAAAAGGTATTACCGCTACATGCTATCCTAGCTAAAACTCTGGCCTGCCAGGTTTATAATATTCAAGACATTGCTCTGTCTTTATTTCTTTTCTCCATTTTTGGAGGAAGAGTGGGGGATGGTGGGGAGACAGTGGAGACTCTGGTCATTATAACCTCAAATCCTTTCATCAACCTCTCTTTGTTCCTTTAAAAAAAAAATAGGATTTTTCCAAGTAGCTCCCCCGCCCCCCACCCAACACACACACCAAATGAACTGTTTTGATGTAAGAGTTTCCATTTCAGCCTCTCTTACCACATCTGAAGTGAAGCTCACTCAGACTCACCAAGAGCAGGCAAGACCTTCAAGTGTTGCTGAAACTTGGATCTAATTCCATCTTCTGGTGCTCATGCCAACGGCCTCAGCCTCCATTGCCCCAAAGATCTGGAGGCTGAGTGTCACCACCAAGGTGCTTCTTGGCTGTCGTTTTCAGCACAGAGAAGGTACTTGTGAGTAAAGTCCGCTCCTCAGTGAATTACCGCTCGTAAATCTAAGAGAATGACTTGGAACTAAAGACGCTTAGCACTCAGGCTGAACCTCGGCTGAAAGAGGTACTGTGGACCAATAATTATCCCCACTTTTTAATATCTTCAAAGAAAGTCGAGACCGCGGAGCCAAGCGGAGCTGTTGCCCTGAAGGAGTTCGCACGTTAGCTGGAGGAAGGACACACATGTGTTTGGTTTCTGCCAATCTCCTGCCATCTTTCCGCTCAAGAACTGATGGGCTTGCTTGCCAAGTCCACGCAGACCTGATATTAATCATCTACGTAAGGACCAAACCCAGGGCCGCACGACCAGCAGAATTACAGCGAGTCTGTCACAGTTATAAGGTGACTCTGTTTCCCAACTCACCTTTGCATCCCAAAGATTCCACACATGACCTTTCCCATCAGTGCCCTTTACAGAGTCATCTCAGCCAATCTGAACCTGGAGTCTCAAGAAGCAGAGGCTCAAATCTTGATCACATCCCTCTTATAAGGGCCTTAGTTACTTCGAACCTTGCCCTCTGTGAGGTCTCGGGACTCAGGAAAGGTTCCCCTCCACAAAGTACTTCCTCTGTGGCAAGGAATAAAAACTGGTTCTAGACTCCTCACGGAATGACAAGAGCTTTTGTTTTCTGCTCCCAGGCCAGTGCCCCGCAACCTTAGACCTACTTTGGAATAACCCAATGAAACAAATGACTGTCCACGCAGATTCCAACGCTGAACCCCCAAACCCCAAGTGGATTTCTTTGGAGTTAGGGCCTTTGAAGAGGTAACTCAAATCAGAAGCCTGCCCAGGGCCCTAATCCAACTGGTCTGGTGTCTTCCTAATAAGAGATACCAGAGATCTCTCCCTGAAGACAAGGAAAAGCCCCTGTGAGGTGTCCAAATGCTAAGACAGGAAAGAGGATCCCCACCAGAAACCAGCCCCCCTGCCCACTGCCAGCACTAGAGCTAGGAGAAAAATAATACTACCATTTCAACTGCACAGGGACTTTTTTAATGGGGCCTTGACCAAACATTGAGCTCTAGAAAACTCAATACCCAGGCCATTCCCCATACCAGCTACCAGAATCTCTAAATGAAAGGACCCATGTACCATGAGATGCTCCCCTCTGGACCCCAGATTGGGCACAGACCACACCCAAACACCCATTTCCAGACATAAACCAAACACAAAGAGATCCTTTATTAAGCAAGGCAAAGGGACAAGGTGGCTGAATCTAAATCGGGCGGAAACCACAGCAAATCACTTTGCAGAGAGTTCATTTAAGAGGGAGAAAGGGAAGGTCAGTGTGAGAATGAGCAGGGTGGGTTGGTAGGTTCTGAGTGGGTATTTTAATTAGGTGGCTAAATGGGAATTTCTTCTTATTGCTGGATGTTGATTTTTGATAGTTGGACCTTGGTGACCACCCTCAGGAATGAGTCAGGGAGAAGAAAGTGGCCAAATACACGAGTAGACGGTGGCAGCTAGCCTTAGGAATGTAATCTAACAGTCAGCAAGGGAGAGGGAATGGGAGAGGGCAAGACCTGCTGGTGCTGTTTGCCATGCTCAGGCCTGCTAGAGCGCTTCACTAAAAGTGGAAATTGTAAGCCTCCCAAGATAAGGCCCATGTGTAGCCATGTCATCCGAGAGAAGGAGTTACTGTCAACCTCGAGACACGGTCTTATTTCTCTTTTGAGCTTACTTAACCCATGTTTCCCTTGATGAGACGAGGGTTTTATCAAGTTACATTTGCTCCATACATTCTGTCTCAGTTTACTGCCTATTTTTCTAGTTTTGTCTCATATATACACATGCATAGAGAGACGTTTGTATGTATACACATCTATGAGTGACATAAAGGTATGCAGGTGTATGGATATACAAACACGCATATACAGGCACACATAAACATACAGATTCAGGCACACATAAACACGCATATACAGGCACACATAAACACGCATATACAGGCACACATAAACACGCATATACAAGCACACATTATAGATATCCTCCCTTTTCAAATATGATGGAGAAGTGAGCAGAACTGCAGACTGACAGAAACAGGCACAGCTAACTTTCTGACTGGCCTAGGAACACTCTCATCTCTTAAATCCTGAGTGACCATAGGAGTTCATTCATGGAAGCTTTAACTGACTCTTTGTTCTTCTCAGCATTGACATTACGCTGAATACTACACCGGATGCTGAGGAGGGAGTCAATACCCAGTCAGAACCTATCCAGTCCCTGCCTCAGTGGAGTAAGCAGCATCTGGATAGAGATTGACAGGCACACTGAGGTGTGTACCCTGGGAGAAGGGAACTCCAACCAAACGCTTCAACGTACCTGACAGACTCAGAAATCATGGCAAGCTTTCTGAGAACACACCAAAGGCGTCCTTTACTATATGGGATTCTTTATTTTGTGTTTGTTGTTATGTCTGTCTGGGGGCTGTAGAGATGGCTCAGTGCTTAAGAGTACTGGGTCCTCTTTTTTTTCTTCTTCCATCTTTATTAACTTGGGCATTTCTTATTTACATTTCGATTGTTATTCCCTTTCCCAGTTTCCAGGCCAACATCCCCCTAACCCCTCCCCCTCCACTTCTATATGGGTGTTCCCCTCCCCCCTCCCCCCATTGCCGCCCTCCCCATAACAATCTAGTTCACTGGGGGTTCAGTCTTGGCAGGACCCAGGGCTTCCCCTTTCACTGGTGCTCTTACTAGGATATTCATTGCTACCTATGAGGTCAGAGTCCAGGGTCAGTCCATGTTTAGTCTTTAGGTAGTGGCTTAGTCCCTGGAAGCTCTGGTTGCTTGACATTGTTGTACTTTTGGGGTCTCGAGCACCTTCAAGCTCTTCCAGTTCTTTCTCTGATTCCTTCAACGGGGGTCCTATTCTCAGTTCAGTGGTTTGCTGCTGGCATTCGCCTCTGTATTTGCTGTATTCTGGCTGTGTCTCTCAGGAGCGATCTACATCCGGCTCCTGTCGGTCTGCACTTCTTTGCTTCATCCATCTTGTCTAATTGGGTGGCTGTATATGTATGGGCCACATGTGGGGCAGGCTCTGAATGGGTGTTCCTTCTGCCTCTGTTCTAAACTTTGCCTCCCTATTCCCTCCCAAGGGTATTCTTGTTCCCCTTTTAAAGAAGGAGTGAAGCATCCGCATTTTGGTCATCCTTCTTGAGTTTTATATGTTCTGTGCATCTAGGATAATTTGAGCATTTGGGCTAATAGCCACTTATCAATGAGTGCATACCATGTGTGTTTTTCTGTGATTGGGCTACCTCACTCAGGATGATATTTTCCAGTTCTATCCATTTGCCTATGAATTTCATAAAGTCATTGTTTTTGATAGCTGAGTAATATTCCATTGTGTAGATGTACCACATTTTCTGTATCCATTCCTCTGTTGAAAGGCATCTGGGTTCTTTCCAGCTTCTGGCTATTATAAATAAGGCTGCTATGAACATAGTGGAGCATGTGCCTTTGTTATATATTGGAGCATCTTTTGGGTATATGCCCAAGACAGGTATAGCTAGGTCCTCAGGTAATTCAATGTCCAATTGGAAAGCAGGGGCAGGTTGGAGACCAAAATGATTTACATAACAACTTCCAGGCCAATTAACCTCTGTGTGTGTGTGTGTGTGTGTGTGTGTGTGTGTGTGTGTGTGTGTGTGTGATTGCTTTACCACAAAACAGTCTGAAGGCCATTCTGTGGTGAGGGGCGTTGCTGCTATAGGTTGAATGATTCTGCTTCCAGAGTCCTGTGCTGAGAGCACTCGCCCTGAAACAAGGCTATTAGGGAGTGAGTTCTTTGAGCCCCTGCATCCTGAGTGAGGTCACAGCCACACGTACCTGGGTGAACCAGAGTGTAGGCCTCCCCGACCTTCTGATATTAACCAGAAGGTAGACCTTCACCATCTACTAGGCATAGAGGTTTATTATTCTCAGCCCCTGACAAATAAAAAGATCCTATTTTTGCCTTGATCTTAGATTTCCCAGCCTGTGGAACTATGGGAAATAAATCACTGTCGTTTACGAGCTGCCCAGTTTACGTTATCCTGGTGTAGCAGGTTGCATGCGTTTAGGCACTGACAAACAGAGTCAGAGAGCAGAGAGGTAAATTTGGAAACGTGGTTTGATGTGCAGCCACCACTCCAGTGAGCAGAATTATCCCAGTGGGCCCAGCCTTTAAGCTGTGTGCCTGGACAGTCAGTGGAGTCCGCCCAATCTGCCTTACCAAGGTAGGATCCGGCCCCTTTGGCATTGGAAGTTAACATACTCTGAGCTCTGGGGGTAACAGTGTGATCAGTCACAGGTATAGGGTGAGTGTTCATCCGGATTTGCTCTTTCCTGACTCCAGAGGAGCCAGAGTGCTCCCCACTGGAAACCAGTGCTGTGTAAAGTCTAAGAGCCCCGGATGTGTATTCCACCTGCTGTTGGCCGCACCTCTGGAAGCCGTTGCCTCCTCTGAATGATTCCAGCTGGTAGACCTTTTGTGCTGACTTTTATGAGCTGCGAGGATGGATACATAAGGTGTAGGTCAGCCTTTTAGAGAATGTAGAAGTCTTGCCCTCCCACTCAACACACGCTTCTCTTTTCCTTCTGGAATTAATATGGATAGGGGCTGCTGAAACATCTAATGAAATGCTCGTCTACAATCCTGGCTGTACGCATACACTCTCTGTGGGAGGAGGGGCGACGGTGATATTTATGTTTTCCTGTCTCTCGTCTGAACTCATAAGCAATTTTCAGAATAAAATCCTCACATGTTTTTCCCATCAATTCAAGAATTTAAATATATACTGTAGGCAGAGGTTTCGCTCTCTTTAAACCCCTATCCTTTACCTCAACGTTGTGCCCACTACAAGTTAGTATCATAAATCCCAATATAAAATTCCCTACTGCTTAACTTGCTCATAAATGCAAGCACATAACCATGCTATACAATTCCTGACCGGAACATAAATTCCTCTCATCCGGTGGCGCTTTAAGGAGGGCCTGGTGCGTTCACCTGATTGCTTTCTAATATATTAACCCAAAACAGATGAAATAAAGAAGAAATTCCAATATAATCTAAAGGTGGGTTCAAAAGGATGACCAGAGCCGTCTGGAATGTTTCACGACTGCCAATCTCCAACACAAGGCACTGGAGAATCTCAGTGGCGTTTTTAACTTTCCTGTCTTTTCAACCCTAACTTGTCTTCAGTGGGGAGTTCACTGTTCTCAGACACTGGTGGGTAACTGAACCATTCACTTCTTCTAAGTCCAGGTCAACAGCCTCCAATTCCTTTTTCTTTGCCCTCCCCAGCCTGCACCCTGTCCGTTCAACATTTGGGTGGTGCTCTCTCACATATCACCATGCACGATGAGCTGGGGAGTTAGGAAGTCTCTGGCTGAGTTCTCAAGATGGGCTTTTTACTCTAGACTTCAAATAACTCTGCAGATAACCGCCTTGAAGAAGTTGGGTAAGGTGCAATCATTTCTGTAGGCATGTAAACAAAGCCTCCAGTACAATGTGACAACGTGTATCGGAAATCCTTAGAGTAATGAATCTTTTTGGCCCACCCTAGGAAATAGTTGTGCAAACAAAGAAACATACAGGCACAAGGACAGTCATCAGAGTGTTGTCTAACAAGAAAAACTTAAAAGCAGGGTTGGGGATTTAGCTCAGTGGTAGAGCGCTTGCCTAGGAAGCACAAGGCCCTGGGTTCGGTCCCCAGCTCCGAAAAAAAGAACCAAAAAAACAACAACAAAAAAAAAAAAACCTTAAAAGCAACCTATGTGTCCAGAAATAGGATCCAAGTTGAATAATCTGATTTATCCATGATGAGAAATTTTAGATATAAAAATAAATGTGGATATCATAGGTTTTGACAAGAATGGATGTTTACCATACATTCATCTATATACATGATTTGTGGCATTTCTCCTCTGAAATTCATTCAGTGGACCACACGTACTGGAGTTCAATTGCACACATTAGGCAATTTTCACGCTAAAATACCATTATGTTCTCCCCTCCAATTATAGTCAAGTAAAAATCAACAAGAATTTCCCATGAAGGCTTGAGCTTTTGAAAACTTCCCCCATGTTGGGTTCATTATAGCATGCTATTTCGGGGTAAATATGACATACATCCGTCTTCCATTTTGAAATATTTTTCATTTTTGAAAAATAGGTCTTGTTTGTGGAGGCATTTAGGAATCCAGGCATAAAGAAGGACACACACATCAAGGACATCTATTTCCACAGAGTGTCAGAAAATATTTCATTATAGTAGTGGCTTCTCTTGAATGGGAGCCAAAGCCAGAACTGGGATTGGGTAAAAAGAAAATGTCTTAGAAGCAAGATTCTCTGAAACAGATTTAGCATGCATTTCTGTGAAAGAACTCAACACACATTTCCACTCTAATTAAAAACATAATTGGCAACATGTATCTTTCTGCTATGAATATTTTGGTAAAAGAGATGCAAAGACTAGCAATGACATCTATCTCTTAAAAAATAACAACAACAACAACACCCTAATTATCCACCTTAGGCAAAAACCTGGAAAAAAAATCTTAAAACTGCACCAAAAGTAATTTTTAATACTAACTGTTGACATGAGAGTCTCCATTTCAGTGATTTACTATAAATGGTGCTACAAGTGGAACCCAAAGGCAGAGCTTCTACTGAGGCCACCACTGTAACTTAAACTCTGAGGCCCAACAAGATGACCACTCCCTTGCAATTCTCTGTGTGTCTGGAATGAGGCCCAGACATCAGGAAGTGTTGAAAGCCTCCTAGAAGCTCTACTGTGTAACCAGAGTTTAAAGTTCTATACCTTTAATAGTCCCTGGTGGAATCATAGTCTGAAAACTGAATGCATGACATGTTACAGGATGGTTTTGTTTAGTTGTTTGGTCAGTTTGGGGTGAAGACCAAACCCAGGGTCTTGTGCGTGCTGAATGCATGCTTTACCAGAATTATATCCACTCTGGAACCATCGATGGCTAAATGGGATCAAAATCTGTATTTATTCAAACCCTTGCTTTGCAGAGGAAGACATCAAGACTAACAACTCTCGTTGTCTTCCTTAGGTGAAAGGTCACAACCAGCCTTTCTTCAGGGTAGTCGTGGTCGCCTTACGTGTTTCTTCGATTTCAACCACCCTTCCCCTGATAGAAACACAATTCCACACTCACTACCTCCCTCTCTTGTGAGTGAGGAATATGAATCCTGCAGACAGATCAAGACAAAAGTCACCATTTTTTCCTGCACCGAGCACCACTTTCCACCAAAACACTCCAAGATAGGTACTGTTCTATGTCAATTTTAGGCAAGCAAACTCAGACTCCAAGGGGGCACACATCTTGCCCAAGGTCAGACAACTGTGAATTCAGGTCTACCCACCTTCAGAAACATCAGGAGAGAATGGCGAAGACATTTAGTATACTCACACTCCACACCCGACTTTCACTAATTTAGACATGAAATCTCAAAGAGCCCACTCAACCCCATCCCTCACCTTAGACACCATCTTAGTTTGCTTTTTATGGCTGGTATAAAACACTGACCAAAAACCAATTTGGCTTACAGTTCCCTCTTACAACCCATCATCTAGGGAAGTCAGAGCAGGAACACAAACAGGAACCCAGAGGCAGGAACTGAGGTACAGACCATGGATGAATGCTGCTTACCTGCTTGCTCCCCATTGCTTGTTCAGTTTTACTTCCTTAGACACCCTCAGGAGCACCAACCCAGGGTTGGCACTACCCACAGTAGACTGGGCACTCCCCTATCAATCATTAAGCAAGAAAACGTCCTACAGGGTTGCCTACAGGCAATTTGGTAGGGACAGTCCCTCAGTTGAGTTCCCCCTTCACAGATGGCTCTAGTTTGTGTCAATCTGCCAAAACTATAATGGTCACAGACACTGCCAAGATTGCAAGAAGGGAAGAATGGCAATTTGGTGGGAAGGAAAGTCCTTGGTACTAGGGGCAAAATTTTTGTTGCAGAAATGCCTCAAGCAATCACATAGATCTTCACTTACAGGGCAAAGCTTGCTGACATGACAGTTTCCATGGGAACGGGCATGACTATCACCCCTAAGTGCAGCCCAGGGCTTCTTTTCCTTTCAATGAGCTTCTGGTTTCATCCTGTCAATCCACACATGCTCCTAAGTCTACATGGGGCTTCTCTCCCCTCCCCCTCCACCTACCCTTCCCCTCCCCCTCCATACGGCTACCATCTGCCAGGGCCTCCTCATTTCTGGAGACCAGATGATATCACACTCTTTTATGAATCTATAGCATTCAATGGCGCTGCTCTGCAAACATACTGGGATGATGAAAATGCCCCCATCTCTGCTTGCCACCAAAATGAAGTTCCATGGAGTATGTGAGGCCTGCTTGCCTCAGAGCTGAGTCCTTCCCAGCATACAGCAGTCCTCTAAGGTTATGCAAGAAGTACACATATAGATGGATAATTGCATGTACTCTTCCCACATAGGTGGACAGAAGAAACATGCACGTGCTCCACTGAAAAGAGAAAATGTCATTTCTAAATCGGCATGAGAACCTACCTTACGGATGTCAATGTTTTGTTCTGAGAAAATAATTTTAGCAATGACTGGATGTAGAGCCGACGCCCCCTCTCTCCACTTCACCTCCCACCCTGAGTAGATCCTACATGTTAGCTAGAGCCAAAGGTACAGAGATGGAAGTAAAATACTCTGCATGGAAGAGGGATGCATGGTGGGTTTGAAGTGTTGCAGACAGCTCAGAAGGAGTGAGTGACAGGAGAGCAAACCGTCAGTGAGATGTCAAATCCACTTGTATGCCGTCACCTGCCACTGAAACTCCAAATGCAACTTTAAGAATAAACCTGCAAGGGCTGGAGAGATGGCTCAGCGGTGAAGAGCACTGACTGCTCTTCCAGAGGTCCTGAGTTCAATTCCCAGCAACCGCATGGTGGCTTATAACTCTCTATAATGAGGTCTGGTGCTCTCTTTTGGTGTGCAGGAATATATGCAGGGAGAACATTGTACACATAATAAATAAATAAATCATCCTTTTTTGAAGGATAAACTTTCCCATTCTTCTCCTTTGGTATTGTGGGGAGTTTCAACCTCACTGAGGCATGTCCTCATTTGAGTTTCTATTGCTGTGATGAAACACCATGACCAAAAGCAAATTGGTGAGGAAAGGGTTAATTTGACTTCTGCTTCCATGTGTCCATGGTTCATCGCTGAAGGAAATCAGGATAGGAACTCAGACAAGGCAGGATCCTGGAGGCAGGAGCTGATGCAGAGGCCATGGAGGGATGTTACTTACTGGCTTGCTCTCCATGTCTTGCTCAGCTTGCTCTCTTATAGAACTAAAGACCACCAGCCCAGGGATGGCACCACCCATCATAGGTGGGCCCTCCAACATAATTCACTCAGAAAGTGTTCTGTAGGCTTGCCCACAGCCCAATCTTATGGAGGCCTTTTCTCAGTTGACTGTGCCTGTGTCAGAGCCTGTGTCAAGCTGACGTGAAATCAGCAAGTACAGTTCACCCCTTGTCAGCCCGACACAAAACACAGAAGACATAGCTTCTCGTTGTCAGTTAATTCCCAAGATCTCAGATTAATAAGTATCACAAATACAAACCATATCACAAAATTAGAAGTCTCTACTAATTCAAACACTTTAAAAGTTCAGAGTCTAAGACCTTTTTTAAAATTTCAGAGTCTCTCAACTATGAGCTTCTATTTAAGAAAAAGCTTTCTTATTTTAAAAGACAATAGGACACAGTCGCAACCAAACAAAAACCAAAATCAAACACCAATAGTATAAATAACTCAATGCCCAATGTCTGGGATTCACTCACCATCTTCTGGGCTCCTTCAGGGACTTGGGTCACTTCTCCAGCCCTGCCCTCGGCAGCACACACAGGTTCTAGGCTCCAGCCTGCTCCACTCCAAGGTTGCTGCTGTTCTTGGTGTGATCCCATGGGGACTGCTGCAACCGGACTACGCTTTCACTAATAACTCTCTTGGCTCTCTTCATGGTGCAAAGCCTCAATTTTTCTTCATGGTCCCTTCAATCCTGGGGCCTTCAACTGCTACTGAGGCTGAACCTTCATCAGTGACCTCTCCTGGACTCTCCCAGTGCCGAGCCTCAGCTGCTGTCCCCGATCCTTTCATACTTTCAAAGCCAGTACCACCTGGAAGGCTCTCACACATGACCAAGTTTGGCTACCAACATAAGGTATAACCTTGGTCACCTCTGCACACCCTTGTATGTGCTGACTCTCAGGAAACGCTTCCCAGACTATTTCACCTCAGTGATGCTGGCTGTTTCTTAATTGCAGCTGATTCTTCAGCCCCAGGTGACCAGCATTCATTGTCCCAGCAAAGCAAAGGTTTTCTTTTAGTGGTTCTGGTCTCGAGTTAAACGCAACTGATTCTTCAGCTCTTTCCTGTGAAAGTATTCTTCACACAAATGGTCCAGTAGGGTCTTTCCTTCCCTCTGAAATTTCACAAGCCAGGCCTCTCAACACTCTTACCCACCAAGCTCCTACAGAACAGCCCACAGACCTCTCAATGCTCAACGGCTTTTCCAGTCCAAAGTCTCAAAGTCTTTCCCCGATTCTCCCCAAACTACACAGTCGGGTCTGTCACAGCAGTGCCCCACTATCATGGCACAACTTGTCCTGTTTGGCTTTCTATCGCTATGATGAAACATAAGCAAAAAGAAATTGGTGAGGAAATGGTTCATTTGACTTATATTTCCACATCCATAGTCCATCACTGAAGGAAGTCAGGACAGGAACTCAAACAGAATAGGGACCTGGAGGCAGGCGCTGATGCAGACAGAGGCCATGGAGGGGTGCTGCTTACTGGTTTGTTCCCCGTGGCTTGCTCAGCCTGCTTTCTTATACAACCAACGACCACCATCCCAGAAACTACCCCACCCACAATGGTCTAGGCTCTTCCTCACCAATCACTAATTAAGAAAATGCCTTACAGGCTTGCCTACCACATAGTCTTTTGGAGGCATTTTCTTAACTGAGGCTCCTGCCTCTCCTATTGCTCTAGCCTGTGTCTGGTTGACATAAAATTAGCAAGCCCAGGGCATAAGTGAGAAGTGAAAACTGCACAATACTTAAGGTGAACAGAGTAGTATTCTATACATTCCATACACACCATGTCCTGATTACCACAAGGTAGCGTATCCTCACTTCACTTAACTGTGTGAGAACCCTTAGGACTGACTGTAGAAACAAATGCCAAGACTGCAATACCGTCCTGCTAACGAGAGTCACTGGCTACACAGCAAACCCCCAGAAATGATTCACCTGATAGCAATGGAGTCTGACCTTTAGCCCTCATCTCCGAATTTCATCCACACCTGGATGAACACTCCTCTCCTCTCTGGGTCTGCGTGATCAGCTTAGGAATCTTAGTGCAAGTGGTTGTAACACTTTATAAATATAAAAGGAAGCTGTGTTTCATGCTGGAGTTGTAGAAGCAAAGTAGAAAAAGCCCATGAAGACAAAAAAGGCAACACACCATGTGGTGTTTTGGTTTTTGTTTTATTTTGTCCTCTGAAAGCATTTATTGTTTGAAGTTGTGGGTCCTGCATTGTCCAAGGTCAAGGAACCAGCAGATTCAGTGCTCAGTGAAGCTTGATGCCTGCCTCCCTGGGAAAGGACTCCAAGTCTCTGCTGTGAGGGCACTGATCCCATTGGCCCAGTCCCTTTTTCATGTGCATAAATCCATGGCTATGACCTGCTGAGATCATTCAGTGTTGTATGCCCATGACTTCAGGGCTGGCCACCTGGTGTTGGATAACTAATTAAGGGTCTCCTCAATGGGGGAAGAATACTTCTCCTACTCTTAGTATCCCTTACTTGCCTTTGTCTCTGTGTGTCCTAAGTTTTCCCCTTACACATTAGCAAGTCTGTTCAGGTCTTGTTTAGACAGCCATATTGTTGAGGTATGATGGGTTAGCTTTAACTGTCAGCTTGGCACAGGCTACAACCATATGAAAAGGGACTCTCATATGAGATTTCTGAGGTCAGATTATCCTGTAAGTATGTCCTTGGTATCATTCTGATAGCTAATTGAGGTAGGAGGGCTCAGCCAACTGTAGGCAGGCCTATTCCCTAGGTAGGTAGTCCTGGGTTGTATAAGAAAATTAGCTAAGCATGAACCAGTGAGCCACACAGCAGCATTACTGCATGGTTTTCACTTCAAGTTTTTCAAGTTTCTCCTTGATCTCCCACCCTAGTTTCCTTTGGATGGATTGTGACCTGGAAATGTAAGACAAATAAATCCTTCCCTCCCTTTGCTTTTGGCCTGAGTGTTTTATCAGGCAACAGAAAGGAAACTAGGGCAGGGCTCTCTTTTTCTTCAGGTTAAAGACAGTTAAATATGTCCATTCCCAATGTATACGAAGTCATTGTCACAAGACAGGTCAGGCACAGAACATTGGTTTTTCACATAGACCAACATTACTGATGGCCACAGCTATCATTTGAAACATATAACCCAGAACATTCTGCTATGAATGCTCACCAGTTGGGACTGCAGAGATAGACAGAGCAGCTCAGATATGTCCGGCCAAGCAGGATGGTGTTGTGAGACAATTTTTTTTCCTGGAAAGGCATCTACTCACCCAGACAGTGAGTTCACAGCAAACTAGAGTTCAGATACAACCAAAATCCAACTTGGTAAACCAATGAGTTTTACCAGGATTCCTTACAGGAGTATAGGTAAAAAGTTACTTACAAGAGCAAATATCACTCAAAGACAACTGCATCAGCAAAGGCTACCCCAGCATGGATGACAGTTTACAAAAGCCAGGAATCCTGGAGCACACAGAACAACATGTAAGAAGTCCAATAGCCTGGAGAATGTCCCTTCCACGTGACGGGTCTAAGCCTCTTCCAGGAAGTTCGGCTGTTTTCTACATCTTCCAAGTAACTGGTCTGGCCTCAGTCTTCAGTGCATCTTAGCTCTTCCTGTATGAGAGGGATTCTAGCAAAAGGGGGCCTAAAGAATCTGTTCAGTTTCAGGGACTTCCTGAAGCTATTTAGAGTTGTTTACCTTCCTGTTTAAGGAACTTCCCTGAAGGATAGAATGTTTCAATCTGGATGAAACTGTTAAATAACCTTTTAAATAACCTTTCAGACATGCAAAAATGAGTTGACAAGCAAGGCTCCAAAAGAAGATGAGATGTTTGACCAAAGAAGAAAAGATCTGGGTATAAGAAGAATGTAAGGGGAAAGAGAAACTCTTCATATGTTTGAAATGTTGAGCATAAAGGCAAAACAAAATTCTTCCCATGTGACTCTGGAGGGGAGAGCTTGATCTATGAGCACCGAGTTCAAGGAAGCAAACCTGGACTGAAGTGAGGAAACTGCATATCCCAGCACCGTCATTTTCCAAAGTGACAGTCCTTCCCCTGGAGGGAGCATTCTATCAATTGATAGTAGATTTGGGGATTTCTTGTAGAATCACAACCCGAGTGTTCACATGTTAAATACACATTTTTGTTATGTGTCTCTCCTATTCCTTCTCCCTGTGTGTTAACAATACTCACTTTTCTTACATTAAGTATTAGTTGTATGAACCCTAGATTATATTTTGCAATGGAAAAGGGGTTGTGGAGCATTGAACTTGCTTGCAATGAGAGCCACTTGCCCAACAGAGAGGTGGCGAGCCAAACACTTTTCAACTCTGTCTTGCCAGTGTAGTTGTTGGGTTAGTCCCATCTCCCAGTCGATTTTGTATTAGCTTCCGATATTCAAACGCTGAACATCAGGCAGCTTTCACTGCTGATTTACGGAAGCTCCCCCTACAGAAGGTGACACGACCCCTTTTAGAAAGGATGTGAGTATATTTCACTGGTGACCAAAACGTCCCCAGTCGCATTTCATCCATTTACACTATCTGCTGGGGCATTAAGGGGTCACTGAGTGTGGTCCCTCCTCTCAAATAGAGCACCCCTGTGCTCACCCGCAGGGTGGCATCCCATTCGGGCAGAGACCATGTGTAGGTGATGTTGCAGCTGGTCCACGGTATGTGACCTCAGCGTCATCTGCTAAGAAGCAGCTTTTAGCTTTTTGGGGTTGTGGCTGTTTGGAGAATCTTGTAAAGCTACGTCACACTCTCCTTAAGGGAGGGGGGGAATCATAGTCACACAAAATGTTGGCTCTTATTTTTATAGCTAAAGACCTCATACCTCATCATTCAAGTCAAAATTAAGATTCTAATTCTAATATGCCATTGTGCCTAGCTGGTCAAAGTATATTTCACACTTCAAATTTCTTCTCCACATATACACAGAATGATTTTTAAACATTTATTTATTTATTATTTTTATTTATTATTTATTTATCATTTATTTATTTATCATTTATTTATTTACTCTTATTCTGTGCATTGATGTTGCCTGAATGAGCTTATGGACCACATGCAGTCAGAAGCCTAAGAAGACCAGTAGAAGGCATCAATTTCCCCTTAAAACTGGAGTCATAGGCAGCTGTGCCATGTGGGTGCTGAGAACTGTACCCAAGTCTTGTAAGAGGCATAAGCTCTCTCAACTACTAATCTGTCTCTCCAGGAACCCCCTCCCCACAATTTTTTATAGATTCTCAGTAAGGAACAATGACATTCAGTGTCTACACTTGTGGACAATCAGGCAGCTACTGGAGTCTGGTTAAATCACACCTAAAATCTGCTGTTCTGGGGAACTACCTGCTTCCCAGAGGCCTCCCACAGGACCACAAGCAATCAGTAAAATCCATCGTGAGACCAGATGCCCTCCCTCTCAAATGGTTCCCCAGGCTCATAATTAGATAATGGAGACAGAGATGTCAACTATGTTAGACTATCTGTTAGATATCAACAGACTTAGAGAAATGAAATATGACAGTTTATTTTCAGGAGAACGAGCGCCTTGGAACTTATGCTTTATGGGGTCAATATTTCATTTTTATGTTTCTGCCTCACCCTCACCTCTCCTGCAGAATTCTCAGCTGTCTCCAGGAGACTCGGGCATGAAAGTGTCTTAAGGCTGATGACACGGTTCAGAGGTAAGGAAGCTGCTGCCGAGCCTGACAACCTGAGTTCAGTCCCTGGGACCTACATAGTAGAAGGAGAGAACTGACTTCTGAAAATCTCCTCTGACCTCTATAGATGCAGTATATGTGTGCAAGAGTAGAGTGTTTAAAATATAGCACAAAAAAATTACCAACAAGCCTTTCATTTTGGTACATATCCCTCCTGTGATTTAAGCCCATCAAACCACAGCAGTCCCTGGATAAATTAGAATCCAACATAATAGAAACACGATATATAGAAGACTGCTAGGGAAACAGACTCCAAGGACTACAAAAATCACACACTAATAGTAGGGAAGCCGTGCTTAAAACTTGGGCAGCGTTCAGTGCTGAGCAGAATATTAGCACGAACTGGAGGGGAGATGCTATGGTTCGATGGACATTTTCTGAGAAAACAAGACAGTGTTTTCACAAAGAATCCTTCACAGAGCACTCTTATGACTTCAGAGAGCACTGGATAGAGAAAGGGACCTCAGGCTAATAAAGCTCCCTCACACCATTTAAAGTAGCCTCCAAGAATCAGAAACAGAATCTTGGATGAAACCACCATGTTGTTGTGTTGAACAGCCTGCCTGACTGTGAATGACTGAAAAGAGTTGGAAATCGTAGGTGCAGAGCTCGCTCTCTCTCGCTCTCTCACTCTCTCGCTCTCGCTCTCCCCCCTCCCGCCCCCGTCGGCCGTCACTGAGATGAGGTCACTCTCAATACTCGGCACTCAGATGCACATGCTGCAGGCACGGTATTCTGGCCTATGCCTATGGGAAGGCACAGAGCCACAGCGCTTACTCAAGCCTGGACAATGATGGATGTTTATATAGTGAGAAGAGCGCTGAGAAACGGGTCTTGGGGCAACCATGCGTTGTGCTTGCTACTTCCCCTGTAAATATGCCACAAAGTGTGACCATGGGCAGGTGGCATCATGCCACGTGCCCGAGATTTTGCTTGCCAGTATATACGCCAAGAGAACACAGAGAGGTGAGATCTTTGGCCTGAAGAAAATTAGGTGAAGCCAGGTGGCACACACCTTTAAAGCCTAGCATTCTGGGAAACAGAGTCTGATGGCTGTCTGCCTGGGAGGCCAACCTGGTCTACAGAGCAAGTTCCAGGACAGTCAGGGTGTGGCGGTTTGAATAGGTTTGGCTCCCACAGATTCGTGTGCTTGAATGCTTGATCATAGGGGGTGGAAAAGGAGTGAAAAAAAGAAAATTAGCTGAAAGAGCCACGAAGCAGTGGGAAGTAGCCGGGACCTCCACCGCAGTGAACTGTCCATGGGTCAGGTTCTGAAAGCATCAATAAAGATAACGCTCCACTTGCCTATTGAAATTAAAAAACAGAAGCTCCTTCTTGTGAGTTTCTTCCAGACCAGAAAACTGAGTCTAAAACCAACATCAGGCCCTACCTGAGACTACAGTATCATGGCCCAAGTCCTAGGTCAAGAACACAGCAATGATACCGAGTCACAACTCCCTAGGAGAATCAGAAGGTACTGGTCACTGGAACCCCCACACCCTCTTGTAGCCCTAGCCCTTGGATAGGACAGGTGGGCAAGTGCCACTGGGCAGTATATCTAAGAGGGAGCGGAGGAGGAAACCGTGGAGCCTAACACGGTGCCATCCAAATACCGTGGACATCCACTTCAAATTTTCCAGAAAGGGAAAGAGTGGACCCCACAACGTGAGATTTAAAGTCATACAGCTTCTGTTAAGCTGGTCCTGGAACCCAAATCCCCTCCAAGTTGTGACCCGATTCGGGTCAGTTCCATCAGTGTGAGTCCTTTCCCCGTCCTGGGAACTCAGGTGTTTGGGGTGAGGAGGGGGCTGGAACACCAGATGGAACAGGTCCACTACCTCAGGACCGGTCTTGCGGGGCCTTCAAGGTGGGGTGGCCACAGGATGTGCGTCATAATTTATCGTACGAGGTGGTTTAAATATGTCCCCAGAGACGCTAGTTCCAAGTACAGTTTCTAATCCTACCCCCTGACAAATGAGTGTTCCACATCACACACGTCTGTTCAGTTTCCTACTTGACTTCATTTAGTGAAGGGAGTCACCCAGTCTTTAAGTAAGCTCACCACCACCAACAGGAAGCAACTGGATCTAAACTCAGGCACCAGAGCCCAGAAAATTGTACCCTCCTCCCTCTGTGTTAGCCTGGGCGTATTGTGTTGCCATAACGCAGGACACTGCCTAGGGTTTTTGTTTTCATTTAGATACTATGCAAATAAAGAAAAATTTATCCTGCGTGCCAGCATAACTTCTTGGGAAGAACAAGAAAAGGGTATAGAATCCCCAGCGTGCCGAAACGACTCCGGGGCACGTGACCTCTGGGTCAGCACGGCCTAAAAGCTGAAAGAGATCATAAGGAGACCGAGCTTCTTTTCATCTTCAAAGCCCTCTGTAAGCCCTAAGTCGTCCATCCCACCACACTACTGTAATCATGCGATTTGGCAGAAGCAAAAGACCTTTCATCTTTGAATCACAAAGCACTCTATAAATGTCAATTAATCCTCCCGCTGCCCTGGGAAGGTATCGGCTCACCTACTTTGTATGTGGAGAGGCTTTAGTGATCTCGTCCCATCCACACAGCAAACACTTGGTCTGGGGAGGGGGCGGGGGCGGGGGGAGTCTGTCTCTCAGCTTGGACACTTGAGACAAAAAGTCAGAACTGTATTTAAGGCATCTCGCTGGTGGCTGGCACATGTATGTGCTTAGGTAAAGATTTTTTAAGTGAGTAGATAAATGGGGTTTCTACATTCTCAATGGCATGATGAACAGGCTACCATCCTCAATTCAGAGTTCGAGTTTATTCTCTAGACTGGCTTTGGCACATGCGTCTAATTCATTATTCTCCGACAAGCATGCTCCCCACGTTAGTGATGGTGAACAAGGATCACCGCTGGTACCCGAAGACTCTGAGTCATTCACTCGACACCGCAGGTGCAAAACACCACACGCCAGAACCTTGGGGTGCTAGCAGATGCTTAACAGCCTGGTAATTTAGAGCACCAAATCGTCATTTGCATCACCCGTGTATAATAGCAAAATTCCTAAGACTGAAAAGGCCTGATCGCTTGTCTTCAGAGATGATAAAACTGGTGGATACTCCTCTCAAGTGTCCAGGCATAGGACTGGGTAGGAGCATTTATGCATGGACCACAGAGACCACCTGCACCTAAGGCATGGTATCAAAAATATTCAAGGGGGCTGGAGAGATGGCTCAGAGGTTAAGAGCACTGACTGCTTTGCTCTTCCAGAGGTCCTGAGTTCAATTCCCAGCAACCACATGGTGCTCACAGCCATCTGTGATGGGATACGAGGCCCTCTTCTGGTGTGTCTGAAGACAGGTAAAGTGCACTCACATACATGAAATATATAAATAAATCTTTTTAAAACACACACACACACATATATATATACATATATATATGTGTATATATATATATATATATATATATATATATATATATATATATATATATTTGCCTCAGCAGTCCTCTCAGAGCCAGGCCAGCAGTGACCTGTTTCTCTGTTCTTCAAAACAAGCAACAAAAAAAAACAAAAAACACAACAAAACACCTTGTTTTCCATATTGTGGAGTGATTTTTGGCCTAGTATTGGCTCTCAAAGAGGAAGAGTAGATAAAACTAATAAGGTGATTTCCTAGGTGTTTTGGTTCTCGTTGGTTGTGGGTATTGATTACCATTTGTTCTGAGTTCTAGGCTGGACTGGGACTCACCGTGTAGATCACATTGTACCTGAGCTCTCAAATGCTCCTGCCACAGTCACCCTAGGGCTGGGTTTATAACACATCCACTCGCATTAATAGTTTTAAAGCTAAATACCCAGAATCAGTTGTGCTTTCATTTTTCAAAAGCCACTTTTAGGACTGTAGAGAACTTGGTCACAGAATAGACAGCTCTTCTATATTGTCTCATCTCTACTCTCACTCACTCCTGACAAGTGTCCACTGAAGTAAGATGCCAGCCAGGCACTGACAGAATCACCTGGGGCTTAACTCCCCAGATGTCACCTAGAGAAAAACTCAAGTCACAGAAATCTGACCTCAGACCCAGCTGTGTCCACCTAAAACATTCTTGTCACGTTTTCTGGGCAGTGCTGGCAGTACTGTTCAAGCAACCGTCAGCTGTTCTCTTGGGCTCACTTTCTCCTGTCCTGAGTTTAATTTAATGAGGTGGAAAAGATGAGAATTATCCCATCAAGGTGGCCCTCATAGCAGAGGTCCCAGGAGTGCCTGGAGGTTGGCATTGCGGGTGGACTCCGCTGTGAAAACTTTTTCCATTTTCTCAAACCACATAGAGTTTCTCAAGCCTCTCTGTCTTTCTCTTCCCCATCTCTCCCTCTTTCTCTGTCTCCTTTCCTATTCTCTCTCTCTCTCTCTCTCTCTCTCTCTCTCTCTCCCCCACCCCTCTCGATTTTATGTGTTTGGTTGTTTTGTCTGCATCTATGTCTGTGCACCCTGTGTATACCTGGTGCCCAACGAAGACCAGAAGAAGGTATCAGATTTCTTGGGACTGGAGTTAGACAGTTGTGAGCCAACATGTGGTTCTGGGAATCGAACCAGGGTCCCCTGGAAGAGCGGAAGTACTCTTAACCACTGATCCATCTCACCAGACCCAAAAGATGAATTCTTTAGTCAAGCTCTTTTTCTTCTAACTGCTTCTTCAGGTCAACATCATCTCCCTTTCTAAAATACCTACGTGGCTGAAATCCCTTTATATCCATCGCATGTTGTACGACATTCTGATTTTTGTCACTACGGCAAAAAATCTTGAAGCTGGGTAACCCTAGGAAGAAAAAATTATTAACTTGCAGTTTTAGAGATCGAATGTCCAAAATTGATTGATATCATTAGTTCAGCCTCAAACCTCAGGGCGTGGTGTCCTAGATATGACATCATAAAAGGAACCACAGTAGAGCATGTATGAGTCAGAAATCACATCACAAGACAGAGAGCAGTTGCTCTCATAAGAACTTTAGCACCCCACAAGCACTTTCTGACTCTGTTCAAAGACTTCACCCCCAATAACCAAGACAACCACCTCTCGTATCCCACAGTTGTATAGCTATTCTGGCTGGAATACACACATGCCTTTTAGTCCCAGGAGACAGAGGCAAGCAGATCACTGAGTTCAAGGCCAGCCTGGGACAGAGCAAGTTTCAGATAAAGACAAGCTTAAGTCCAGGTGTGGTGGTCAATACCTTTAATCCCAACCTTCAGGAGGCAAGGCATGCGGGTTTCTGAATTCTCCTAGTCAGTCAATTCAGTTGAGTCAGTGAGTTGAGAGGCAGTGTATTGGAGCTTGGGGTAGTTCAGTTTGTGGAGCTCAGAGGCAGTTTTTACAGGAACAGTTTTACAGACAGGTTGCAAGAAGAACAAGCTAGACACAGGTGAAAACAGAATGAGCCAGAGAAGGAGAAGGAACCAGAAGATTAGAACAGATTGGTAGAGTTAGTATGAGGCTAAGTAGAACAACTCAGTGAGAAGCTGAGAAAAGCCAGATCGAATCAGTCAGCTTGGAGAGGAGTTTGAGCCAGAACAGCTGCATTAAACCAGCCAGCCAGAGTTCAGAAAGTGCTAGAAAGGGTGAGCTTATTCAGCAGTGAGCCTCCATGATGACAGTTACATCTGGTGAATAAAGTTACTTTTATACACACTGGAAACCAAGCCCCCAACACATGAGTCCACCGGAGACAAGTCACTTCCAAACCACAGCACACTGTAAACATCATTTAATTTGAAGAGGGTGTTCTTCAAATTAAAGACTTGCTCCGGGGTTGGGGATTTAGCTCAGTGGTAGAGCGCTTGCCTAGCATGCGCAAGGCCCTGAGTTCGGTCCCCAGCTCCGAAAAAAATAAAAGAAAAAAAGACTTGCTCCCATCCATGGGGGATGAATTACAGACAGCCTCCTGCTGAACTTGAGCTTCTAGGGTTATAGTGACTCTGAGACCTTTAAAAAAAGTTAGAAACCACCCAAGCAGCCCAAAATCTATTCATAAATCACCTGACAGTTCCAGAAGTACCCGTCCTTAGAACTCCGATTCAATCTCCTGAAGAATTTGTCAGTGAGCAAACCGAGGCATCAAACAGGAAGGGTCGGCCTCCATAACATTGCAGACATGAAATCACCTGCCAGATTGATATCTGGAGCAGGAGAGTTTTCCTTTGCCCTCACGACTGTCTCTACTTTCTGATGAGAACACTCAAACTCAGGTTAATCCATTGGTCTCCCTCCCAAACCTTGCTGCTGCCCTCTAGCCCTGTCTCAGCCAATCAGGACTTTGCCTTCTCTATATTCTCTCCAGTGGGAGAAGGGAAATTTTAGGACCCTGCAGAACCCTGTGGGACCAGAGTGGGCAAATACCTCTGGGTGATTTCTGCTGTGATGTTCTGCAGATATGACTAAGCCCATGGAACCAAACCTCTCACACTTGACAACCAGTCACAGCAGGAACTTGATGACCAGTTGTCCCAAGTCTTCAAAGCCGGAGACCCAGGTTCAGCAGTACGCTGAGAGGTTCGAGGAAATGGACTATCTGTCTCTGTGAGAGTCCCATCCCAACACCGCTATCCACAGGTCAGTGCTTAACCCCTATCAATTCTGCATGTATTTTATAAAAGCCATCCTCGTTTTGTCTTTCTCCTTGGTGACAGATTAGAGTGCTATCACCATGACACCAGCCATGTATAAATCCAGAGTGCCACTGCTATCCCCAGCTTTTGCCCAATTTCTGGAACGGCTGGAGTCTTTGGTGAGATATTAGAAAACTATTTCTTGCTCACTGTGTCCTCTCTGAGAAGGTATGTCAGTGTTTAGTTAGTAATTTCACTTGAGGGGTTGGGGATTTAGCTCAGTGGTAGAGCGCTTGCCTAGGAAGAGCAAGGCCCTGGGTTTGGTCCCCAGCTCCGAAAAAAAGAAAAGAAAAAAAAAATTTCACTTGAATCTGTGATGATCCCAGTTCCCAAGTCACAGCTGACACGGCCTTGGAGTCCAGCATAGCCTTTTTTTTTTTTAACAGCACCTCACTAGCGGAAGCTGGTTCCCATTTCTGGAACCTTCTCCTTCCAGGGTTTCTTGCAAATATCCTATGTAGATGCCTTCCTGTCCTCCCCCCTTCTTCCTGGTGGCTGTTTACTGTAACCAGTCGTTCTAATGCAGAAACACACAAGTCAGCTTAAGGCTAAATTGAAAGGCTCGATTTCTGTGATCACGAGGTGTTGACACAGCCATGATAATTATGATTAATAGTTTATTAAAGGCAGTCACAGGCAATCTCAACACAGATTGCATTAAGGGGTATTTGGTGGTGGTGGTTTGTTTTGTTCCAGGCTGAGGATCAAACCCGGACCTTGCTTCATGCCTGATAAGCACTCAACCACCAAGCTACATCCTAGGGGCTTGAAGAGCACTGAAGAATTCAGTATGTTTGGTGGTTTATAATGAATAATATAATAAACAAAATGTTGGTTTTGAAAAGCCAAATGAGAAACTTCTCACTGGGTTCACTGGTTCCCTCAGACTCCACATCTCTGAAGCCTAAGAAATACATGCGGAAGGAAAAAAGCAACCCCTTTCCCTCAGATGGGTATAGGAAGCCTCAAGGGACCTTGCGACTAGAGTTACTCAGGCGTGTTCAAGCGCTCACATGTACCAGAAGAAAAGGAGCTGTTTATGTAGCTAACATTCGCTGAGTGCTTACTTTATACAAAGCTGGTTAAGACACTGTACGTTTGATTTATTAACCCTGCAGCAATTTCATAAGCTGGGTACTGATCTTACCTGCACTTTCTGGGAAAACCCAGAACGTAGAGAAGTTGAATAATTTGGCAGGCTCACACGCAGCAAGCAGAGAATCTCTCGCCTGTGACTAAAGCACAGCCCATCCTAATGGGAGCACTTCAAAGGCTGTCTCTGCCACCTTCATCCGGCATCAAATGCCAGGGTGGTCAGTTTGGTACCCAACCCCAGCTTCTTGCTATTATCTCTAGTTCTCCCAGCACTGACTGTGGCCCCCATACATTCCTCACAGTATCAGCTCAGCATCAGGCCCATGAGACTCCTGGTTAAATGTGCATTATAAGAAAGGAAACCTTTTAACCGCAGTGCATGGGGGAGGGGTGTGCTCATGCTGTCTTTGGCTGTCCTTACTGACCTAGTCTCAACTTTATGGGTGATCAAATACTGTTTGGAAAGAATTCAAATGGACTAACTTTTTGTTTAGACCAAAATCAGGCCCACAGACCCACACAGGGGCTCTCCATCCCTCCTGGGACCTGCTATTTTGATAAAATTTTGAAGACATGAAGTTCCTACACTCTATTATGGAGGTAAGCATTGAGGTAAAACTGATGCCTTCTCAAACAAGAGGGGTGTCCCTGACTCGGTGCATGTGGCTGCTGACCTATTGTTTCTTTCCTCTGTCCTCTTTCTCTTGTTTAATAAGCATGGGAAGACACTGGAAAGAACTCCATTGTCTACCTGAACAATGGCAGTGATTATGGTACATATATCACTGGGGTGTGGTGTCAGGGACCGGATTGAGAAAGCACATGTTCACGTATGATTACAGCTGCTAACTTGAAGAGGCATTAAAGGCAGGAAATGAAACCGAGATGATATTGCTTTTCCTTCGAGACCCTGGACCGTCTGTTTATACAGTCACCAAGAGGCAACCCTGTGGAAGGGTTCCAGCCTTTGGCATCAACTAACCTGTGAATCTATTTTCTTGTCTGGAATCTTCTCCTCGGGGGACTGAGTGCTGTCTGATGCTAAATATTTCCAGTCAGGGAACTCCCAACCTCCCTTCAGAATGCTCCTGAGCAAATTCTAATTTTGCTGCTGCTGCTGCTTGTTTTGGGTGGTTCACACCTTTCAAATATTCCCCGTCTTCTCCTATGTTGCCTGAAGTCATTTCCGGATCCCCACTCTGGGTTTTTGGTTACTTTAATCTCTCCTCATAAATCAGTCCCTCCGTTCTCTTCATCATTTTTATAGCTTTTCTCTGAACTCTCTCCAATTTGTCTACATATTTCTAGTCCAGGGTTTGCTGGCCTGAAAGCCATATTTGGACTTCCTCGATCCATCTCCTGCCCTGAATACTTCCAAGGGGCTTTGGTATGGCTCTAAATGCCACCAATTTGTCTACCCCATCAGTGCACAATAAATGTTCCTAGAGCAACCTGAGAATGTCATAAGGCTGCCAATTGCAAGTCTATCTTACCAAGAGGTTAATTTGCTTGGCGGGATGTGTGTGGGTTGTTTGTTTGTCTATGGTTTTTTGGTACACAGTAGGGGCCCACTACACATCTTAGTTCATTTTTCTTGAATGGCATTAAAGGAAGAGGTTTGTCCCAGTTAGGTTTCTGTTGCTGGAAATAGAACACTGACCAACTTGGGGAGGGAAGTTTTCATTTGGCTTACAAGTTACAGTCCATCCCTGAGGGAGGGCAGGGCAGACTCCAAAGCAGAGACCAGAGAGGAACACTGCTCACCAGACCATTAGACTGCTTCCTCTGGCTTGCTTGGTACCTCTCTTACATAGCCAGGACCACCTAGCTAGGGATGGCACCACCCACAGTGATCTGGGTCCTCCTACGTCAATCAGCGATTAAGTAAATTCCCCCAGAGATGTGACTACAGCCCAATCCAATGGGGAAAATTCCTTAATTGAGACTGTCCCTTTCCCAGGTACGGTTGTGTCAAGTTGCAAAAATTGTGCCAGGCAAGCACACCCGAGAGAGGAAGACCATTTCTAAGTTGACCACTCAGGTATAGCATACAGTCCTTGTGAAACTCAGTGCCTATGGCTGGATACTGGTCCGCAAAATGTATTCAGCTGGTTACAAAGTACTCACAAACCCCAGACTACTAAGAAAGAGCAAGAAGGAGTAGTACACATCATACTGGTAATAGCTGTGTAAATTTGCACAACCTTTCTAAAGGATACTTTGACAATTTATATCCAAAATGTTTACAAAGTACATGCTCCTTGACCAATGAGCAACCAGAGACTACCTCCTAGGATATTATAAATACCTTTAGAAAATAACTGGAAAAGGTATAAAGACGTGTGTTTAACAAGTTCTATTTATGGTAGTTGGACCAACGCTTTAAAATGTTAAGGCGTGGTTGTAAATGTAGTTGAAGAGAAGGGTTCACAGGTCGTATGTAGAGGTGCGATCCATGCAGTTTTTTGTAGTAGTGGAGAGGAATGGAATTGGAATTCACCACAGAGTAATTGGTTAAGCAGCAATGATCTGTCTCCATGATTGTTCACACGAACATGGCTGTGGTTCATGTAGTGTCTGAGAAAAGATTTGGAGTCACAGACTGAGCTTAGTTTTGTTTTGTTGTTTGTTTGTTTGTTTGTTTGTTTTCTCTCCACCTCTGTTTTCACACATACATAAAAAAGATATGAACACTTCCGGCGGTCGTCTCTGCTTCGCCAAGGGAGGTGGGGTCACATTGCAGCCCATCATCTGCTCCCACTCAAGAAACAAGTCTACCTGCAAAGCTAACAACAAAAACATGCTTTTCTTTTATTCTAAATTATAAACTAATCAGAATTTGTGGGGCCTCTACCGTGTACTAGAGCACAGGAATAAGAATGGCTTCCCTCACCTGGGTTAAGAGTGCGGCTCCATTCAGTGTCCTCAAGCACTGAGCATCAGTAGTGGCCATGACCGTGACAATGGAGGAGCCATGGGGAACTCCAGCCCAAACCAATGGGGAAATTCCACAGCTGAGATCCCCCTTTCTCAGATATGATTGTGTCAAGTTGCAAATATTGTGCCATGCATGGGGGCGGGGTGCTGTGTACATTTAGAAAAGAGCTGATACCTCATTCAGATCACAGAGGATGGTCTGATAAAGAAGAGAAGGAGAAATACAAGGCAACACAATGCCTGCTGCATATTCATCTAATGGGACTCTTACTTTGAAAACACCTCCTTCCCTATGTACCATGGCCTCTTGTCCCTCTATTGCACATGGTGCTGTAATAATCAACTACATCACAGTTCCTAATATCTGTTTTCATCATCAATGATGCAGACAGTCAATGTATGTGACTAGCATTTGGTCAATTTTTCTAACAACATACTAACACTGTCAAAGCCAGAAAATCAAACAATTGATTTTCAATGTTCAATGAAATTAGAGTTAGGTGTAGGAGTGCATCCCTACAGTCTCCTCATTCAGGGGCTGAGGCAGGGAGGAAGAAGACAGAGAGGAGAGGAGGTGAGGGGATGGGAGAGAAGAGAAGGGAGTTGGTTCACCAGACTCCCAGTAGGAAATTGTCCCAGTTAGACAATAAACACATGCCCACAATATTTCAGCTAGTCTCTGAAACAGACTCATAAAATCTCCATTCCAGGACTGTACTCACACCCTCACATGGACCCCATCCCGCCGTTGTCGTCACACCCTGTTGAGCTGCCGCCTGTTTGCTGAGTGATGACAAGCTCTCTTCAGTGCCATTGTGAAACACTGCATCACAGTTGACGCCCCCACTCTCTTCCCAGATTCTTGGCCATAAGACAGAGAACCGTCCATTGAATTCCAGATGCCAGAAAGTACATGTCATCCAATACAAGAAGAAGTCTTTGTTGAGAGGTGCTATTTCTTTCTCCCCAGGTGATCTGGGAAAGTAGGAGAAGTTTCCTTGTGGATGTTCACTCATGCCATGTGGGATTCAGGTTCTTCAAGCTAAAACTTGGTAGACAATCTTTGGTTACCTTTGGAGAATTTGGAACCTTCTCTCCAAAAGCAAAACTTCTAGTTTGTCAAAAGTAGACCCTTAAATCCCAAAGCAACCATGAAGGGTAAGAAGAGAAAAATCACAGGAACTCATTTTTGCACTTTCCTGAGAAAGGATTCAAGATGTGATATGGGGGTTAAGACACTGATATCCAGGGGTTGGGGATTTAGCTCAGCGGAAGAGCGCTTGCCTAGCGAGCGCAAGGCCCTGGGTTCGGTCCCCAGCTCAAAAAACAAAAAAAAGACACTGATATCCACTTTTACACATGCAAGAAGTGGAACCAGAAAAAAATAATCAAGATATACTGAAGTAGAAACTTACGAGTTCTCTGGAAAGTCAGTTGTGCTAGATGGTGTTTTGTTGGAGCAAATGCATAAAGGAACATTTCGCTTAAGCAGACACAGATGAAAGGCTAAGGCAGACTCATTTAGGAACATTTTGCAGACATGGGTGAAAGAAAGGATGTTCTGCTAAAGCAAACACATGAAAGGACATGTGATGAAGGATTCTTCGCTAATGACGTGTATATATTGGTCTGTCTTTTTTTTTTAATTTAGAGAATACTTTATTAGTTTTTGTAATCAAACCCATGTATATAAGACCTTACATATTTAATACAGTGTGTTACCCCTGTACAAATGGAAAAAACTTAAGTTCAACATTTCTAGACCAATATGGCTGTTAATTTCTGTACAGTGCCAACTCAACACAGTAAACGGGGATACTTTTTTCGAAAGTTGACAGCACAGGTAAAGTTTAAAAAAATTCAAATTATATATCTGTATATATATATTTATATTTATATAAAAAGACCAATAATAGCAGTGTGTTATGCATCAACAGCAGCAACAGCTTTTCCAGGTTCTGCAGTCATCTGAACAAAACTGTAGAGACATCCAGCACACTCCATTAAAAAAAAAAAAAAGTAAAAAAAAAAAAACAAAACCCGAGAAAACAGCACAGTTCTGTTACTCTTGTGGTACCTGGCACCATTTTTTTTAAATTAGCTTCTCAATCATCATCTGGAAAGAAAACATTCTGAGCAACATCATTAAAAACAGCTCTGATAAAGCACGGTCACTACTACATATCATAAAGCAGGTACAAGCTATTTTACATCCACAGAGGTATGATACAGTACTGTCCTACATCTATAATACTAGAGGATACAATTTAAAAGGCATTATTTGAGACTTGATTCTACTTTTCCAGCAGAGGGCCCAAAGGATGGTGTGACACAGCTTTGTAAAGAAACATACTCTAGACAGGATTTCCTTTCACTAGTGGCACACTTCTAAGGATTCATTCTCTCCATGAATGTCAGCTAAAACCGTTATTAAAAAAATGAAATATCCCTAGAACAAAACCGTATAACCACCGGATTCACATGAAGATGACCTAGTGGAGACAAGCTGGACCTCACCTTACCAACAAGCTATCAAATCTGTTATGTTAAAACAGTGAGACCTCCAAGGAAGGAGATGCCAAGTAGTGCTTCAAAGCTTCGGACCACAATCAAACACAGCATCCTTTTCAACAGAAGCAGAAGCTCATCTGAATATGCTCATGGATGCTGACATCAACATTTAATCATCTCCTCACTCATCCAGGAAGAGGGGGAGATCAGTTACTACTGTACTTTATTGTGTTCAACCAAATCACCATGTTACAAAAATAGCAAGCTGCCATAATAAAAAATAAGGCTCCTCTATCCAGCACCAGATAGCATCATTTTACTTTCAAGCCTAGAAATTGCACACTTGTATATAAACCAATCGAAGATGAGGATTGAGAGTTCATCTTGGTGGATTTTTCCTTTGATGAATATGAAGTGTCCTTCCTTATCTTTTTGATGACTTTTAATTGAAAATTGATTTTATTTGATATTAGAATGGCTACTCCAGCTTGCTTCTTCTGACCATTTGCTTGGAAAGTTGTTTTCCAGCCTTTCACTCTGAGGTAGTGTCTGTCTTTGTCTCTGAGGTGTGTTTCCTGTAGGCAGCAGAATGCAGGGTCCTCATTGCGTATCCAGTTTGTTAATCTATGTCTTTTTATTGGGGAGTTGAGGCCATTGATGTTGAGAGATATTAAGGAATAGTGATTATTGCTTCCTGTTATATTCATATTTGGATGTGAGGTTATGTTTGTGTGCTTTCATTCTCTTTGTTTTGTTGCCAAGACGATTAGTTTCTTGCTTCTTCTAGGGTATAGCTTGCCTCCTTATGTTGGGCTTTACCCTTTATTATCCTTTATAGTGCTGGATTTGTAGAAAGATATTGTGTAAATTTGGTTTTGTCATGGAATATCTTGGTTTCTCCATCTATGTTAATTGAGAGTTTTGCAGGATACAGTAACCTGGGCTGGCACTTGTGTTCTCTTAGGGTCTGTATGACATCTGTCCAGGATCTTCTGGCCTTCATAGTTTCTGGCGAAAAGTCTGGTGTGATTCTGATAGGTCTGCCTTTATATGTTACTTGACCTTTTTCCCTTACTGCTTTTAATATTCTTTCTTTATTTTGTGCGTTTGGTGTTTTGACAATTATGTGACGGGAGGTGTTTCTTTTCTGGTCCAATCTATTTGGAGTTCTGTAGGCTTCTTGTATGCCTATGGGTATCTCTTTTTTTAGGTTAGGGAAGTTTTCTTCTATGATTTTGTTGAAGATATTTACTGGTCCTTTGAGCTGGGAGTCTTCACTCTCTTCTATACCTATTATCCTTAGGTTTGATCTTCTCATTGAGTCCTGGATTTCCTGTATGTTTTGGACCAGTAGCTTTTTCTGCTTTACATTATCTTTGACAGTTGAGTCAATGATTTCTATGGAATCTTCTGCTCCCGAGATTCTCTCTTCCATCTCTTGTACTCTGTTGGTGAAGCTTGTATCTACAGCTCCTTGTCTTTTCTTTTGATTTTCTATGTCCAGGGTTGTTTCCATGTGTCTTTCTTGATTGCGTCTATTTCCATTTTTAATTCCTTCAACTGTTTGATTGTGTTTTCCTGGAATTCTTTCAGGGATTTTTGCGATTCCTCTCTGTAGGCTTCTACTTGTTCTCTAAGGGAGTTCTTTATGTCTTTCTTGAAGTCCTCCAGCATCATGATCAAATATGATTTTGAAACTAGATCTTGCTTTTCTGGTGTGTTTGGATATTCCGTGTTTGCTTTGGTGGGAGAATTGGGCTCCGATGATGCCATGTAGTCTTGGTTTCTGTTGCTTGGGTTCCTGCGCTTGCCTCGCGCCATCAGATTATCTCTAGTGTTACTTTGTTCTGCTATTTCTGACCGTGGCTAGACTGTCCTATAAGCCTGTGTGTCAGGAGTGCTGTAGACCTGTTTTCCTGTTTTCTTTCAGCCAGTTATGGGGACAGAGTGTTCTGCTTTCGGGCGTGTAGTTTTTCCTCTCTACAGGTCTTCAGCTGTTCCTGTGGGCCTGTGTCTTGAGTTCACCAGGCAGCTTTCTTGCAGGGGAAAAGTTGGTCCTACCTGTGGTTCCAAGGCTCAAGTTTGCTCGTGGGGTACTGCCTAAGTCCTCTCCACGGCAGCAGCAACTGGGAAGATCTGCGCCGCTCTTTCCGGGAGCCTCCGTGCACCAGGGTTCCAGATGACGTTTGGTGTTTTCCTCTGGCGTCTGGATGTGCACAGAGTGCAGTCTCTTCTGGTTTCCCAGGCGTGTCTGCCTCTCTGAAGGTTTAGCTCTCCCTCCCACGGGATTTGGGTGCAGAGAACTGTTTATCCGGTCTGTTTCCTTCAGGTTCTAGCGGTGTCTCAGGCGCAGGGATCCTGCCGCTCCTGGGCCCTCCCCTACGGGAACCCAGAGGCCTTATACAGTTGCCTCTTGGGCCAGGGATGTGGGCAGGGGTGGGCAGTGTTGGTGGTCTCCTCCGCTCTGCAGCCTCAGGAGTGCCCACCTGATCAGGCGGTGAGGTCTCTCTCCCACGGGGTTTGGGAGCAGAGAGCTTATATTGGTCTGTCTTATATTGCGTAGTTGAGCTCTACTTGTCAGGACTCCATAGAGAGAAATGTACCAAAAATCTTCTGGTGGTGTGCTGCTGCTTCTTGCCACTTACTCAGACTCAAGCCAATTGGCAGAGGAATGTCATCTGAGACAGACTCACCTACTGAGGCAAGACCCATGGTGAGGCAAGACCTGTGCAGGACACATGATGGTTTGGAGGGACTATAAATAGGATGCAATGAACTGTGACTGAGGCTTGGTTGGGCTTGCTTATAGAGCTAGCTACAATGCTTGTTAGTCCTGCGCCTTCGCTGATCTTTGCTTTCATGAGAGAGGCACAACGTAGAACTGCTCCTGACATTTCTGGTGATCCTGAGTCAGTGCTGATTCAGCTGAGACCTGGCTGTTCCTACTAGGTAATGCCGCCCCAGCACTACTGAACCGGACTGCTGATATATCTGTAAAGTGTTTGCTGGGATTTGAACTCAGGACCTCTGGAAGAGCAGTTGGTGCTCTTAACCACTGACCCATCTGTCCAGCCCGGGAGTGTATTTATTGCAATGGAGCTGTAGATTCATCTTGATCAAAATGGTAGGTTTCATGGCACACACATTGTACTACCCAAAAAGTGGTATCAGAAAGCTATACATAAAACTGGATCCTGGGGGTTGGGGATTTAGCTCAGTGGTAGAGCAATTGCCTAGGAAGCACAAGGCCCTGAGTTCCGTCCCCAGCTCCAAAAAAAAAAAAAGAAAAGAAAAGAAAAACTGGATCCTGATTATCTAATACAGTCATGTAAGTATTGTATTCTTTAGCATAGGAAATATGCTGGGGAACTGTTATGTGATACAGAAGACCTTATCCCTAAATGTAAAAGCATCCGGAATATATTGAATAATTTTGTGTGTATCTGTGTATGTGTGTGTGTGTGTGTGTGTGTGTGTGTGTGTGTGTGTGTGTGTATGTGTGTCGGTGCGTGGGGTGCAGGTCTGTGCACCCATGTGTGTCAGAAGTCAGTATTGGGTGTTCTACTTTATTACTCTTCGCCTTATTCTTTGAGGCAATGGTTCCCACCCAAGCTGGAACTCACTGGTTGGTTAGACTGTCTGACCAGCAAGTTTTGGGGATCAACCTGCCTTTGCCCACCCCAGTGCTGAGGCTACATATAAGCACCCCCATACCTACACTTTCATGTGGTGTCTGAGACTATAAACAGTGATCCTGATGCTTGTGCAACAAGCACTTTATCCATAAAATCATTTCTCCAGTCCCGTATTTCCTAATATTTTTCAAATTTTACACGAGTGTATATTTATTTTACAATCAGAAGAAAATAATGCTGCAAAATAAATAACTTTTTTTAGTTTTTTTTTTTTTCGGAGCTGGGGACCGAACCCAGGGCCTTGCCCTTGCTAGGCAAGCGCTCTACCACTGAGCTAAATCCCCAATCCCTTTTTTTAGTTTTTTAAGACATTTATTTCTATGGGTCCACTGTTGCTTTCTCTTCAGATACTCCAGAAGAGGGCACCAGATCACACTACAGATGGTTGTGAGCTACCATGTGTTTGCTGGGAATTGAACTCAGGACCTCTGTAAGAGCAATCAGTGCTCTTAACCACTGAGCCATCTCTCCAGCCCCTAAATAACACTTTCTCAATCTGTTCCTTTTCCAGTATAACTGTACTAGTCAGAGCTCACCAAAGAGAAAAAGGGTGGGAGAAAAGGCTTGTGAAATCACAGAGTCCAAGTTCCATGGTCTGCCATCTGCAAGCTCTATATCCAAGAAAACCTGTGGCATAGATCAGTCCACAGTTCAAGTCTCAGGGCCTGACATTGTCCAAAAGTCCTCTCACAGACACACTTGATGGCCATGTTTTACCATCTATCTGGATATATCCCTTCCCCCAATTGACAGCTAACATTACCTCACAGCTCTCATTGAGACCCACTTGGATTGTTGTCATAGTTTCCTGACTGATAGATAAGCCCTTCCCCTCTCCAGTGCCACCAAAGACAGAGCTCTTCTGAAGGATAAGACAGAGGAGACATGTCACGTGGTACCATTGACTCTTGGCTTTTCCTTCAACTCTGAGTCATCCCTGGTCCTCTGTGACTTTAGAAGAGCCAATGATTAGTGTCGAAGTGGGAAGGAATGAAGGCCATAGGAGAGACACCTGCCAAGCTGTCACTAGGGGGAAAGCCCCAGTGGGACTCTAATTAAAATTGGGGAAACCATATCATATTTGGAGGAGTAACTTGATGCAGAGGGTGGGGAGTAGGACATTTGTAACAAAGTGGTGTTTGTCTAACAAGCCTATAGGATTTTGTTGTACATTTACTCGGAGTAGACTAGGGTCAGTAACAATTCTAAGAAGTTCTATCGCCATCAATCTGTAACCCTGTTCTGCTTGCTTTAGCTTCCTCCTGGTCTGTCATCATTTCAGACATTGCTTTCTCTTGAGATTCTTCCTTGATTCCAAGTGTCAATCATCTGCCCCTCTTCTAGCCTCTCATGGCATTTCAAGCACACTTGCTCTAAAACCTAGGTGCACTCCCTTCCGTCGCTCTCCTTCCGTGCCCTGACACCAGTCGACAGCTCCCCCAGAGTGTGGCATGCCATTGTCCCTGAGTGCCGAGCCCTATGGCTGGCAAGTGGCAAGCACTGAGTAACTATTTCCAAACAAATAATTAAATAAATAAACAAATAGGAATTGGAACTACCAGTCA
The DNA here is from genome assembly GCF_021556685.1 of Rattus norvegicus. Taxonomy (NCBI): domain Eukaryota; kingdom Metazoa; phylum Chordata; class Mammalia; order Rodentia; family Muridae; genus Rattus; species Rattus norvegicus. Next base: position 66,477,532 of record NC_141540.1, read on the forward strand.
ATCATCTGGAGATTGTGAGAGATTACAAAGGGTTAAGGGCTGTGTTGTCAAAGACATCCAGCAACCCCAGTGAATAAGCCATTAAAAGTCTTTTTAAATGGCAAGTCACAGCGAGACAGTCCATGACTCAATCACTAAATAAATTAATAAACTGTTGATCTAAAATCACGTCCAAGATAAAATGTGGAAACAAAGTAAAGCAGGAACATATGGTTATTTAATTCACTAGGATTAAAGGTATACCAGGCAACAATACCATCACAACACCCAAATCTAAGAAACATCAGGTTAGTACTCCCCAGTCCGTGTTAAATGATGGTTGTTACAAGAGCAGGTTCTAGAAGCATCTCATCCAGGCCCTAAAACAGCTCCTCCCTCCCCCCTTCCTCCTCCAACCCAAGAGCAGAAACCAGTCTGCTGTTGTGCTTTGCTTCTCGCAAAAAAAAATTTAATCTTAATTCACACAGCTTCCTGAAGGAAATGGGTTTTGAAAACCAAGCGGCAGTTGTCCAAATGCAGGGCGTTTCAGAAGAGTAAATGATTTGAGCACGAGGACAGAAATCTGAAACACAAGGACGGGTCCTAGAACAATGGGCGTGGGCTGCTCAGAGAAGGTGAAGGGAAGAAGCAGGCTATGAGGCTGGGAGGCAGGCAGGAAGTTCAAATGAGATAGAACGGCAGTGGGGGCCACACTAAGGAGCTGTTGTTGTCCCAAAGAGGAGGAAGGGAAAGTATAGACGGTTTTTAAACAGGAAAATGATGCATTTGAGTTAGCCCTGAGAAGCCTCTCTCCAATAGAGACAGGCTTGAAGGAAAGTAAACTGGAGCCAGGTCAGTGGCTGCCACAGTAGCTCTCAGCAGTGGCTCTCAGCCTTCCCGACGCTGTGACCCTATCATACAGTTCCTCATGTTGCAGGGACTCCCCCAAGCAAAAAAAATATTTTTTGTTACAACTTCATAACTGTAATTTTGAGACGGTTATGAATCATGACGTAAATATCTGTGTTTTCCCATGGTTCTAAGTGACTCCTGTGAATGGGTCATTCAACGACCCCAAGGGGTCAAGACCCACACATTGAGAACCACTGATTTAGACATCCATTATCCTACAGCACCTGTACCCTCAAAAACATCACAAAAGAAGTCTATCCCTACAAATTTAAAGAGTCAAGGAAAGTCGGCAGATGTGTCATGAAGATTCATATAGCCAGCTCCAGGCCTTTATATGATACGATAACATATTTTTTTGCAAAACAACAACATTCTGTATCAGTTTGGTCTAGTTTGGTCCAAGCCACCAACCCTTCTCCTGGCCTGTGAAACCAAGCCCCAAATAACCGATTCCTAGACATTTGCCTTTTTCTGCCTTGTGTCCCTTGTTGTGGTCTAACAGCTCTCAAAACTCCTGGCAATTATCACACACACCCTGACCAGACAGACAGTGCCCCAGTTCTTTGCTCCTCTTTGCAACAAAGCCTTTCCAAAGACTCTTCGTCTCTACCTGCCTCGAGTCCCTGTCCTTCTGTTCTATCTTGAATCATCTACGGTGCCCATAAAGAAGTTTCTGTCAAGATCCCCATTGGTGTGATGAGTACAATGGCTGACTCGTAGTTTTCATCGAGTGCACCACAACACCTGGGACACCTCCTGGGACAACTGTGTTTCTTCACTTGCCTTCCAAGATCCCTGCCTTTGGGTTCCTTTCCTTTGCTGGCTCCCTGTCGCCTGAGTAACCTATTAAATGCTCAGCGCCCACAGCTCAGTGCTTGAGCGTTCCCCTTTCCCTCTACCTGAGGTCTTCTCAGCTTTGACACTCTTGATACTTTGAACTAGACAATTCTTTCTTGTACCCAGTCCTACGCACTGTAGATCTCACAGTGGTACCTCTAGCCTCTCACCACCACAGGCCAGTTTGCCCCGCTGAAATGACCAGAAAGGTTTCTAGACATTGCCTAAGAGCCCAAGAGGCGTGCACTGCAAGTTAGGGACCAACGCTCACCATCTACAGGAAAGTCTCCCTTTGCTGTTTTAGGTTTTTGTGCTCTCTTCCGTCACCAGGTTCTAGACAGTGTCTATTGGCTGGTGGTTCCGCAATTCACATATCCAGAGCAGACTTCTCTCCAGAACTAAGCAGAATCTCCAGTTTCCCATTCAAACAGTTCGTCCAATATTTAATACGCACCCAAACCCACCTCTCATGACTCCACCCTTCTAGCTGCTCAGACTAGGGTTTCCCTGTCATCTCTGTCCGGTCTCCTGTTTTCACATTCTGCACCCTGCCAAGAAATCCTACTAACTCGACTTTCAAATCACGGGGAGAATGTCGCTGCTTCTCACCAGTTCCACGGCTTCCGCTTTGCCCAAGACCCCACAAGCTCAGGCTTTGGTCACTGCGTCAGCCTCCTACCTGGCCTCCCTTCTTCTGTATGATGTCCCCTCGTGTCAGTCCTTCGTGAAGCAGCCAGAGCGTGTCTTTCAAAGTATGTCAGATAACTCCAATTCTTGCTGAAAAGCCTTCACTGTCTGTTTTAGCTAGGTTTTGTTTACTTATTTGTTTGCTTGTTTGTTTTTATCCCTGTGCTGAATCCTCAATATAAAGAATGGTTGCTTGGGCTGATGGCTTTGGAGGCTCCAGCCATGGTGAGCCATTTCTACTGCTATGAGCAAGCTCTAGATAAAAGGGACATATGAGGCAGTGACGCACAGTGTCGCTTTGGAAGAGCATGGCGGAGCAGAGCTATTTAGCTAACAGTGGCATGAAGAAGAGGAAAAATGAGAGAAGGAGAGAAGGGAAGAGAGGGAAAGAGGGAGGGAGGGAGAAAAAGAGGCTGGAGACAGAATATGTTCCAAAGACATGACTCGAAGGATCTACCTTCTGCTACTGTGTCCCATTTCCACAGCATGCCACTTAATAACAAAACTATCTGTGGATTCATTCAGGGGCGAAGTTTTAGGATTAAATCGCATACCCAAAGCCCCATGTTGAAACACTGTTGCATTTGAGAACCACGCCTCCAGCAAGTGACCTTTGGGGAAATGCTTACCCAAACAATAGCTGTATCTTTGCGTTGTCCTCTGAGAAAGTTCAGCCTCCGTGCAGGTCCCAGTGTGAGCTGGCCCCTAATTATTTTCTGACTTTATTAACTGCTCTTCTTAGTTTCCCTCCATGGGGATAAAGCCGAAGGGAACAGGCTGGGAAGGCAGACCCAGAGTCCATGTTGAAATGGTCTTAGCCAGTGCAGACACTGCGTAGACAGCTAGTCTGTAATCTTGAACTCAGAATCTTGATCTGTAGGCTGGAAGCAGTTGTTTGAAGTTGTTGTCATAAAAACAGTATTTAAAACATGAGCCTAGCATAGGTCTCCAAAGGAGCAGATATTGATCAGCTTACCATGGGTTGAACTTCAGGATACACCGATATTAAATGAGTGGGAAGAAAAGGAGAAGCCACAGAAGTTGATTGGAAGCAGAAGTCGATGATCTAAGAAAGTGCCGTGCCTCGCCGGCTACGTGAAAACTTCTCCGGGAAATACAGAATCAATCGTTTGCATACCCAAATGAAGCACACTATACAAATATGTCTTCTGCGGCCTGCCTACTCACCTGCTTTTACCACATGCGGTCTTACAATAACAATTCTTTTCTCCTTAGAATACCGGCTCTCTTGTTTGTGGAAATAGGGTTCTAGTTTCATTAGATAAACGAGGGGGCCTGGGTAGGGTGTGGCAAGACCATATGGTGTGGAAATATTAAATAACAAGATGACTAATACCTGATATCTGCAAGTTGGAGCATTATCAGTGACTAATCTTGTCATCTACCGGAATGGGTGGCTAAGGACCAGTCTGAGGAGCAGAGATATTTCCTTAGCGTAAGCATCATCAGAGCAAAGAAGCATAATCACATGATGGCTAATAATCTAGTATTTTCCTTGTATTTGTTTATTTTTTTATTTACCCTTCCATTACCTTCTCTTATGCCTGTCCACTCCCTGTGGAGTCCCTCTGCCTCATCAAGCCTTACTCTTGGCGTTAATTATCCATTCAGGTTCCATGGGTTTCCCAACGCTTAGAACCAGGTGGCTTGGCTAACATAGCTAGTTCTTCCAGTGATACCAACCCATGCTGGTCCAGCCATCGTGGTATAGTAACGGATGGTTACTATAGGCAGTGACAAACGAACCAGAAGTGTCGCTCGGGTCACTTTGCTAAGAAAAGGTGTGACTTATAAACACTTACTCTCCCCACCAAACCACCACATAAAAGACTGAGACTACCTGGCCCTGTGATCGCACCCTCCTGGAGACTGTTACTGAAGAGGCCTCAAAGGCCAGGCTCCCTGTAAACAATTGAGCTCAACAAACTAAAGATCACACCAGGTGTGGTGGCTCACGGTTACAGTCACACACACACACACACACACACACACACACACACACACACACACACACACACCAGAGAGAGAGAGAGAGAGAGAGAGAGAGAGAGAGAGAGAGAGAGAGAAGGGGGATATAAATAAATATGAGACTTGAATGAAAAAGGGGAAGAAGGGAACAACAGGAAGAAGAAAAGGAGGGAGGGAGGGAAAAGGAGGCACCACAGACTTCAAGTGTGTATGGTGTGTGTACATTTGTGCTACCTGCTTCTGATGTCCTTTGCCCACACTATTGTTCTGCACACCCCCGTACAGATGCCCGAATGTACCGAATTTTACTACAACCATGGAACTAAGCTACCACTTGAGATTTGTAAAACATCCTAGATGAGTGGGATCCCAAACCCAGGCTGAGCGTTTCTTACTTCTTGATACAGAGTTGTATATTCTGTAAAAACGAGTCAGATCAGTCTGAAGTGCCTATGGAACAGACACTCTCAGGAAGAAGCCACACTTTGGCAAATAGATTGAGGTCAGAACAGGGAAAAGTCACACATCTGCTAATGCCACAACCTGGGAGAGTCATTAAAGGCGGAAAAAGCATGCAGAAGGAAGACTGATTGCCCCATCACCTTGCTCAGGGACGTGTATGACTGTTAAGTGCACTTTAGCCACCCATGCAAACAATGGCCTCCTTTTTTGTTTGGTTTCATTTCCCTTTGTGATATTTGCTGGGGTTGTTTTTGTTTGCTTATTTGATTTATTTTGGTTTTTTTTTTTAAAGCACAAGCTAGGCCAAACTTATATGTCACAGATGGGGGAAAGACTAGACATTTAAATCTACCTGTATTCAAATAAATTAGCATTGTTGGTATTTATAACAAGCCAATAAATCCCTGCTGGACAGAAGCTTCCAGATTGAGAGCCATCATTGTGCCTACATTTGGCGTGGTGAATTAGACTTCCCTTGGAATGCCATGTTTCTTCCTAGGAGATATATGGCAATAAAATACCAAGAGTCCTAGTTTTCCCTGACCATAGAAAGCTTAGCACAGGACCTTGGACCTCAAACTGCTCAATAAACCAGTATTGAATTACTCTAAATTGGAAATAATGAGAGGAGATTGTGGGCACCAGAAGGAAGGCTGATTAGAACAATACACAGACTGCCCTCTTTAACAAAACTGCCCCACATGGATCTCATCTGTGGGGATATTGGTGTCTACCAGGGGCACACTCATCTACTGATGAGGTTGTCAAATTGTTCCTCTCAGTAAAGGGGAGGCTGAACTTGTCGCCTCCCAGAGTTGTTGCAGCTCCAAGGTCTCTGAACATCAAGATATTCCACTGTGCTGCACTGCCACACAGACATCTTGTGGAGCTTCTGCCGACAGAGTTTTAAAAGAAAGTTATTTGAAACCATCCATCAAGACGTGAAAGTCTTTGCCTGGGAACTTTGTACCTGGGTACCTCTCTCCCAGTAACCAAGTTCACATATGTTTGCAAATGAACAAAATGGGCACGTGGACATAGGAGAAACAAAGGAACCATCCCTGTAACCTACAGGGCAGAGGGAAGCACCACACACTCAGCCCTCGCACTGAGGCGTATGACAATGCTCACGTGAAGCAACAGCGGCATCTAGTGGTCAGACTGATCAATCGCAAGGTCTCTAATGCCGGTAGTAGAGAATGGAAAAACTCGAAGGTTGTTTTCTCTCCTTTCAAATGGATGTAACCTGATGGGAAGTTGATTGGGATAATGAGTGCAACAGATAATCATTAACATGACCCGTCTAGAATTACTAAACACCTCATTCCAGAATGTAGGCTAACTCTACCCTTATTCCCCTGATATTGGATATTCAACCACGATTCCTTTCCAGAATGCAGATCCATTTGGGGGTTGCTATGTGTACTGTATATGAAAACTACCACATAACATCTGTGATGGCCAGTTGTTCATTTACTACACTGCATGAAACTTCAAAGCTCTCATGAGGAAGACACGCTCACTTCTAACCAAGAATGCAGGGGACGCTGGGATAGACAGGAGGGCTTGCAGGTTGGCCAGCCAGACTGGCTAGGTTTCGTGAGGGATTCTGTCTCAAAGGAATAAGGTGTAGAGTGATAGGATATCTGACGTCCTCCTTTGTGGGGCAAGTGGTCTGTGCCACCAGACAGAAGAACTGGTACGGCTCGGGAATCTCGGAATTGAGAGGCCAGCTCCCCGCCAATCTGCCTGTCCTGGAGCGCGGATCCACAACACCCATTGAGTAGACCATGCGATCTGTCCCACAGCATAAAACTCTGGAGTTCTCCATGCTAATGAGGTATCTAGATAGGTCCCGAGTGTTCAGCCAATGAGCTTTCCTTCCTGGGTGCTCCTTCCAGGGGGGTGGGGGGTATTTAATCCCTGGTTCACCCTGAGAAAGGTGTATGCATTTACATTGCCATCCAAAGTTTGGACAAGCAAGGATTGTCTCTTCTTTAAGAATTGCCCTGTGGTGGTGGTGGTGGGGGGGGGGGCGTGGTAAAGATCCATGTCTAAATCTCCCAGAGGAGGCGTTCTCTCTCTCAGCCCCTTCATTCGCTCTGAACCAACCCGGTTCGGCCCCTGTCCCAGGCTCAGCCTTTCTCTTCCTGCCTGGCCAGACACCTTGAGGGTAAGCGAAGACCTGGGACCCCGTTCCCAACTCCCAGCGGTACCCCAGCAGCACCTGGGTACACAGGAGACTGGGGACCACAGCAACCATGCCAGGTGCCGCTGTTTCCCACCATAGAAAAAAACTGACTGAGAACCCTGATCAAGGACTGCGTTCTGCCTCCCCTGAACAGCATGCTGGTGCTCTGGGCACCACAGCAGCAAGGCAGACGCAGGGCCCCAGCACTCCCTCTGTCTCCAGTGTACCGATTTGTATTCCCACATCTGTAATTATGCTGATAGTTGGACATAGACATGCAGAACTATATACGGCTGCCCCCTGATCCTGGAAAATTCTCTCAAGCACTTATGCAGAAGCATCCATGACTAGACGTGTGGGGCATGAGTTAGAGCTCTTAGGCCACTTCGTGTGACTTCTCTCACAAGAATATGAGTGTGTGTAATACATACATACACTACACACACACACACACACACACACACACACACACACAAACACACGCAGCATCCTTGAGATTCTTGATCTTCAGTGAGAACCACACAGTGGGCAAATTGGTCACTTTCAAACTCGGACCTTCAGAACCCCAAGATCTCCTCAGAACAGCTTCTGGGTTATCATAGGCAAGAAAGAGAAGGAATGAGGAAGGGTCTGGCCTCCTATCCCGACCTACCCAGAGTAGCTCCGTTGCTGCCTGGGTAATGTAGTTTGAACACAGATCTGTTGTCAATGTGGAAGTCCAGCAATACACCCTAAGAAACACAGGGACTCAGCATGGTGTAAAGACAGCCCTCGGATCATTAGAAGGGACCACTTGACAAATGGTGTGGGCGGCATGGGTGAACACTTGGGGAAAACAATGTTAAGATGACGCTTTAATGCACATCCTACCTAAAAGCGAATTCCAGAAAGATACAGGCATAGAAAAGGAAACCATACAAACATCAAAAGGAAAACAAAATGTAGTAACAAGTTAGTAACAAATTTGGTCCTAAGTCTTAGCTGTCTACATGACTGGAGTGAGAGAGGCCTAGAAATTTGGTAAATTTTCTAGCTAGCTGTGCCTGGAGAGTCTTTGCAGACACACTTTTGTAAGTTAACGCCCTAGGAAAAGGCAGCCCCGAATGCAAGCGCTACCCACCCAGTAGGCGGGGCTTAGACACTCGCCAGCTCCGCCCTTCTTCAACAAGGGAGTCTTTCCTGGTGCTGTTGTCTAAGGATGTTAGGCTGCCGCCTTGATGTTGATACCCAAGAAGAACCGGATTGCCATCTACGAACTCCTTTTTAAGGAAGGGGTGATGGTTGCCAAAAAAGATGTCCACATGCCCAAACACCCCGAACTGGCAGACAACCTTCACGTCATGAAGGCCATGCAGTCTCTCAAGTCTCGAGGCTATGTGAAGGAGCAGTTTGCGTGGAGACATTTCTACTGGTACCTCACAAATGAGGGCATCCAGTATCTCCGAGATTACCTGCACCTACCTCCGGAGATCGTGCCCGCCACCCTGCGCCGCAGCCATCCCGAGACCAGCAGGCCTCGACCCAAAGGTCCAGAGGGTGAGCGGCCTGCAAGATTCACAAGAGGGGAGGCAGGCAGAGACACCTACAGAAGGAGTGCTGTGCCTCCTGAGGCTGACAAGAAAGCTGAGGCTGGGGCTGGCTCAGCAACAGAGTTCCAGTTTAGATGGAGTTTCAGTTGTGGACACCTCAGTGAAGTTGGAGATTATGTGGCATTGAATAAACTTTAAAGAAAAAAAAAAGATGTCAGGCTGCAGACTTTCTTGTCTCTGAAAAGAGATTTGTAACAGCAGCTCAAGAAGTTTCCAGACCTTCAGCTCCAGCCTGGGACTGCAACCTCAGGCCCTCTTAATCTAAGAAGGGGGTCTGCAGCCCGTGGCCTAAGGGCCCCTGCACTCAAGAATAGCTGTGAATGCATCTCAACACATGGTTGAAATCCTGCTTGAAACATTGTTAGCTTTACTTGGGACTTTTTGTTGTTGTTTTTGGTTTTTTGTTTTTTTGTTTTTTTTTTTTCCTTTTTTGGTAACTTGATTGCAAGGTACTTAGTGTGAACTTGTAGATGGACAGTGCATTGTCAAAATCTCACTCAAAATACATGCATGCTCGCTCTTGCTACCTCCACACAGGCACGGACTGTATCAAAATACATGCATGCTCGCTCTTGCTATCTCCACACAGGCACAGACTGTATCAAAATACATGCATGCACGCTCTTGCTACCTCCACACAGGCACAGACTGTATCTTACGGGGGCTGCAGCTGCCAGTGTGTTATGTTCCAGACGCTGACAGTGGATTGGACAGCATTAGACGTCACTGGTGCTCACAGTGACCTAGGGAGACAAGCACAGCCGTTATCGATAGTGCTCTAACCTGCAGATGATAGGTGTTTACAGCTGCTCAGAGGTCGGTTTCTGTTACATTTATTATTTATTTACTTATTTGGGGGTGGGCCGGGTGCCACAGCACACATGTGGAAGTCAGAAGACAACTTACAAGAGTCAGCGGTGGATCCGGGAGATCCAAGTCAGCTCATACGCTTGCCAACAAGAACCGAAACACGGTGAGCTACCTCACCGGCCCTTGAGACAAGAAAGTACTCCTATTTGATTATTAAGGCTGCTGACACAGCTCAGCTCACTGCAACCAGGGCTGAGAGATGGAAAAGCCAAACCTCATATTTTTCCTGTCGATTAATTTCCACTCTGATCTTTCAATTCCCGGAATGACTTCTTAAAACATCTCAAAGGCCCCTATGGAAGAATCAGGGGAAGGACTGAAAGAGCTGAAGGGGAGGGTGACCCAGAAGACCAGCAGTCTCAACTAATCTGGACCCCAGGGAGCTCTCAGGGACTGGGCCACCAACCATGCAGCACACACAGGCTGGTCCCAGGCCCCCAGCAGAGGACTACCTGGTCTGGCCTCAGTGGGAGAAGATGTGCCCCAGGGAAGGAGAATGCCGGGGTACGGAGCATCTCAGAGGCAAGAGGGGATGGGATGAGGAACTGGGGGGAGGGCTGAGAAGGGGGCAACAGATGGAATGTAAATAAATAAAGTAATAAATTAAAATTTTTTAAAAATCTCTAAAGACTCCCTACCCCCTAAACTTCAGTTCCAAAGGATCAGACGCCCTCTTCTGGTCTCCTCAGGGAAACAGTACACAGACATACAAGCCAGCAGAACACCTATACATGGGGGGGCTGTTGTTGTTGTTGTTGTTGTTGTTGTTGTTGTTGTTGTTGTTGTTGTTGTTTTAATAAAAGGAGTTTGGAAGGTAGAGCTGCCAATTTCAGCTTTGTAGATGGCTGACAGACTGATTCTGCCAATTCGACTCACCTGTTGTTTTATTAGGAGCGCCGATGATAAATGTAACGTCTCTAAAGAAATGGCCTTAGTGCAGTTAAAAGACACATCTACATCAAGAGATGGGTACGAAGCAGGAAGAGGCAAGTTAGGGGCTTTGTCTGTCGTCAACATACCTAGTCCGTTACTGGTGGTATCCAGGGACTTCAAAAACTAGTCCGAGGCAGGACCACACGAAGCTCAGGCTCAACCTCACTGCTATACAAAGCACACAGAGACTGTGGCCCTGAAGGTATGAAAGGTGGACAGCATCATCTGACTAAGATTTCATAAGAGCCAAGGGACTAAGTCATTGCTGACTCCAAGAATTCCTTAAGATGGTTGATGTTAACTATGCCCACACCGTTTGCTTTTATGAGGAAAGATGACTAATTCAGGACCCAGTGTTGAAAAGATTTGTTTGTGACATGCTGTCAAGCTGTTTACAGCTGGCATCAGAAACAAAACCTGTGCCAGAACGTGATGAGAACTGGTTTACAGATTTTTCATTTTTACTGGATGTGACGGTTTGAATATGCTCAGTCCCGGGAGTGGCACTATTTGGAGGTGTGGCCTTGTTGGAGTAGGTGTGTCACTGTGGGTGTGGCTATAAGACCCTCACCCTAGCTGCCTGGAAGTCAGTCTTCCACTAGCAGCCTTCGGATGAAGATGTAGAACTCTCAGCTCCTCCTGCACCATGCCTGCCTGGATGCTGCCCTGCTCCCACCATAATGATAATGGACTGAATCTCTGACCCTGTAAGCCAACCCTAATTAAATGTTGTCCTTATAAGAGTTGCCTTGGTCATAGTGTCTGCTCACAGCAGTAAAACCTTAACCAAGACACTGGATTTAACTACTTACTTCAGTGAACATCTGTCTTTAAGGTAAAAGCAGCTTATCAATACAACCTCTCAAATCACACCAGAATTCCAACAGAAACTAAGATCACAGCATACTTGAACTGAGCGATCTTACATGTGCTAACATGCAGGCTAAGCAAGTCTCCTGGGGCCCATGACACATCATCCTGCTTTTCTATTTGGTCAAGGAATCTGAAAACAGACTTCAGGATTTCCGGCGGGGGGAGGGTGGGATAACATTTTGCTATACTTGGAGCTCAATTTTCAGTTGATGTAAATACCGTATCAGTGAGTTTTCTAATGGAGCAGAGAGCCTGCCCTTTGGTATTGACTTAAACATGTGATTGTGCCTCTAACTAGACTTCGCCAGGTCTGGCTTCCCAGAGACAATGATCCCTTGATTCACAAACACTCCTTTCTCGGGTCACTCTTTTATAGAAGCACCTATATTTGTTCCATTGCTTTTGCTTTATCAATGGTGGTAGTAGTGTTTTCTTAGGATGTACGGACGGTGGCATGCCACATGGGGTACCTTTAAGCATGCCCTCATTTTCAGTTAATTGCCTAGATTGTAGGCAACTCAGCTTCTCTCAGACCTTGGCACCCTTTGGTCCAAGTAAGGTCTCATTAGCACCAGTGATTCAGACACTGGGTTTACAGTTTGGGGCTTACAAGTCCTTCTGTCCCCTTGGCATGGGCAAGATTTGCCTCAACTTCTCAAGAGGCCTTTCTCATGTGCTCCCACTGAATGTTCCAGTAACTCTGCTGAACCCCACAGGGCTTGAGAGGCCGGCCCCACTCAGTTCTCTTGCTACACTGTAGACACAGTATCTCTGATTTAGCTCTCTGGCTACATCAGAGACACATGGAGCTTTCAGAGGAAACTTTGTGGTCACCGAGGAAGGCAAAATGAAATTCACTCTAATTCTGTTCTGCTCCCATATATGCTGCTGGGGCTCCTAACTTTTGTTGAGTTTGGGAGAAAAATAAAAATAAAAACTGTTCTCCTTTTTAGTCACTCTACACTTCTCAACCATGAAAGCAGCAGATGTCAGCAGACCAGATGGGGATGGGGGTGGGGCGTGGGTCATACTTGGCATTGTTTCCCACAAGGGGAGAAGAATCGAGGTGGTCAGAGGGTCAAAGAGCCTAAAGGCACCATGCTTGCCCTAAAGCTGCCCCAATTCCCCCAACCTCACTTCTCCATATTTTCTGTTCTAAGGATGGCGAAGACACCGAGAAACAAGAGATCTCAGAAGACGTCTGTGTTACAGTAAACACTGTGGACTCACAGACATTGACATCCTCTGTGCCATTCTCATTGGCAGGCATCGTTAACTCCTCTGTGACCAGGAAGTTCTTTTCCATACCTGTGATAGGAATTACAACCAGACTGGCTATCACCAAGAAGTGGAAGATTAATTGATGTCATGAAAGGTGTTGGGACGAAACGGCATGGGTCAAGTCTAGTTCTGAGCCAAGGTGACTTGGAACGAGCCTGCGTTCTCTCTCAGCTCCACGATTCTCCAACAAGCTGTCCCCTTGTGATAAAAGGACAGTGGCCAGCATCACCTTTTAGTTTTCTTCCCTTCCAAATTCAAATCCAGCAGAACAAGAAAGTTCAAAGGAAGAGCCCAGGAACTGAGTTGCTTTGCTTATGCAGGAGCTAAAGATCAGTCACCACAGCCAGGGTGGAGGAAGATGCTGAGGGTCTCTCAGCTTAGGCCTTGTACCCTCAGGACATCGATCTCACCAGAAGTTTACAGACAGAGGGAGGTGGGGGCTAGCTCACCAGGCAAAACCAAGCCTTTGTTATGAAAGGAAGGTGGTGAATTCTAATTAACGATAGCATAGGACCACAACAGCCAACACGAACCTGAGGTTGTTATACAGGTATGAACACTGAAATCCCCAAATGCTAAATGACTCGCCCTCGGTCTTCCGAGGAGGAAGTGGCATAGTGACCCCAGTGATATGTGGGCCGAGACTACAAGAATGAGAGGCCATTCCTCAGGCAAACTGGAGCAAGGAGGTGGTCTAGGCTCTGTGAACATGGAGGATGAAAATATTGAGGAGCTGAGACCTCGAGGAACTTAAAGTTCTATTTGACAGCCATAGTTTGCATAGTAAATCTTTCCCAGAAGCCTGTGTTAAAATCTTGGTCTCCACCCTGGTACCCCTTGAGACGAGGTAGAAAAATTCAAAGAGGACTAGTGAGAAGTCTCCAGGTCATTGGCTGTGCCCTTGAAGGGGCTGTAGACTTTTCTTTTCCTGTTTTGGTGGCTTTGACCATGAGGTGGTTGACAGTGCTCTCACTACCACCACCATCCTACCACATACCCCGAACAGCACAGGCCAATCAACCACCAATAGAAGGTTCTGGAAGCATGAGCCTAGAAACCTTTTTGATTATTTAAGGTATTTGTCACAATAACACAAAACTAATTAATGTACCTACTTGTCAGGCAGCTAGCAAAGGAAGTTATCAGGCTTCGGTCAGACAGCACACTCTGTGATTTACCAGTCGGGTGGCAATGGCCAAGACTATATAACCACCTTGCTTTGTTACCTGGAATAGTGATCCCTGAGGGGCAAGTAATGCCTGACCCACATAAGCTCAGCAAAAGCTCAGTAGTACTGTTCTGGAGATGCTAAATCAAGAATGCTGACAAACGGGAAAGGCCACGAGAAGACAGTAGAGAATCGTTCACAGCCAGGATTGACCTGATGAGTTTGCTTTTTAATCCTCCAGAAGGAGTAATAGAAAGATGAGCCTGTTAACATTTTACTTTTCTGGGACCACTCTGGCAGCAATATGATAGAACATGGGTGAGCAACTCCCCCTCCACCACACACACACACACACACACACACACACACACACACATACATCTGTTCACCTACAAACTAAGAAGAGTGCTTCTTCACTGAACACCAAGCCTGCAATATCTTCACCTTGGACCTCCAGTCCCTAGAACTCCAAAGCTATTTATTGATGAAGCCACCCAGTCTGTGGTCTCTTGCTATGACAGTGGAGCCGGGATACTCAGTATCCTATGTGGGAGCTGATGCTCCTATTGACCAGACCCCATCGATCCCCAAGTACGGTGGGCACAGCCCACCTCTATCAGTGAGCCATCATCTATAAACTCGTCCCATCCATAGCTTTAAAGCAGAGGCTCCTGGCCACAGATGTTGCTGACTTTAATGAACTATCTCATGTGGGAAACAGAAGCTTCCATTGCTATGATCCAAATGCTCACCGCTCCCTGCCCCCACCCCCCATTTCAATGATCTCTATGGTCTCTAATTCTTATTTATGGAGGCCCAGTGACCTGGGTTCAATCCCCAAAAGCTGTGAGAAGCACACACATATGCATACGTGCTTACTGAAAAAGATCCATGTCCAAACATGAATGAACCCTTGTATTTTTGAAAGTTTCTAAAACATGCCACTTTTCGAATTAGGAAAAGTGATGTCTTTGAGATGCTGCTTCAAAGGACTGCCGTAGGTGGCAGCGGAAGTAGGTTGGAAATTACATAAATTTATGCGGAGAAGCACAAGCTGGACATGTGATCCTAGCTCTCTGTTCATGCAGAGGTTTTTGAAAGATGATGAAGTAAATGTATATTATTGTTCTCTTCTAGTAAACAAAGTAAAATAGTAGGTCTAAAAGTCAATCTATATGTACACCATATACATAGAATCTCTCCCTCCCTGGGTTCCTTCCTCTGCCCACTTCTGTTCAGGAACCTGCTCCTCTCCCCCATTCTGGGCAGGTAACAGGGTACCCTGTACTCAGTGGTGAGATCAGGAATGCACAGAGCTTCACGGAGCCTAAATGAGTTTCCCTCATTCCTGTGATCAAGCGGGATATAGGAGAGAAGGTTGAGAACTGACTGAGAGGAAGGAAAGCCGGGTTTCCTGAACACTGTCAGACAGGAAACGACACCACACCAACAGTGAGAATCTTTATGCATATTATCTGTGATCAGTACAGTTCTCCAGAACAAGACAGATGAGAGAGAGAACATCGTTCCAAACAGTTACAGCCATAGGTCAACATTACAAACTAGGTTTAGATCTAGATCGGTTTTTTTTTTTTTTTTTTTTTGGAGAGGACTGAGGTGCAGTTGATGTCCAGAAAAGTGTGAAAAGGGTACAGGCAGACTTGGAAATAGCTGCAACTATTAAGTTCTTCCGGTGTTTGCATACAGTCTCCGACACTTGGGGAAGACGGCCAGTCCATATCCGCCCCCTTTGTACATGCTGCGGGTTGGGGGAGGGGAGGCTATTACAGAGTTCTTGTTCTAAGTGGCAAGGCTAAGAAGTCCATCAGTTCACATTGTGATTGCCTGGCATGGTGCATGCGCATGGTCAGTACAGAGAGCTTTAACAGGGGTCTGTTGGGTTTCCTAAGTCGACTTGGTCATTTTTACCACCAAAAAAAAAATGTTTTTTCTCCCAGCTATTTGTACAACTGATACTCATCCATACCCTGTGCTGTCTCACCGGGCTCTTTCTGAAGACATAGCAGGAAGAGATACTGAGAGAACAGTTGGTAGACAGCCCCACCTGATTTCCCATCTCCTCCCTCCAAACACCCAGACCCTCAGGGAGCCAGGGTTGGGAGAGAAACATTTTCTATTCAAGTCAGGCTTCCAGAGGGTGTGGGGGGATTTGAATTATCAAGGAAAAAGAAGATAATGAGGGGGTCATTGTAAATGAAGTTTAGTGGATAAAAGAAATTCTTTTCTTGTGCTTAACTTTGGAAAACAGTGGGTCGCATCACCTGGGGATGGCATTCAAAGTAAGGCCACCCACCCCCACCCACGGCCTTCCCTCCAGGCAGAGGAAGCTGTCTGATAACTTCAGATAGAACTCCAGGACCAAACAAACTGTAATGACTTCTAGCTATTCCATCTTCCGGTCCTTTCCGGTAAAAATACCATGTGGGGGATAAAATGTGTCAGTCCTGTAGCAGCTTTTCATTCAAAAGAGCCCACACAACTCTACTCTATGTGATTAAAAAATGAGTACTTCTCATTGTAAAAAAAAAAACCTTCTGTAACCAGCCCTGGCTTCAGAAATAGCAAAGCAACTCACTCGAACCAACGCTACCGGCTTCAACAGAGTTCCTCCCAGAACTGCCAAAGGCTTTGGGGAAGGAAGGTTAAGATGGCGCCGTATTGGGCTAATGACGGCGGAGCCTGAGTGGAGAGCCCTTCATTTTTCCAAAGGATAGACGCATGAAGCATGTTGAAAAGGAACTAACTTTTCAAGGTGAGGCAGTTTCACAGCTCCTTCTGTGAACACAGGACTCTATACCATCTAGAGAAAGAGCCTTTGAGTCAGGAGGCTGTGTATTAAATGGCTTCCTAGTCGCAGCTCCCACAAGCTCTGAAGTCAGTACTCGTGGACAAAGAGCAGTAAGCCAGGTTATCGTACTAGAAGAAACAGAGTGAGGTCCTGTGACACACTGGATTGTTTACCTCGAGTTACTGAAGTGCCGTTTCACCTGTGTGGCTCAGAGTTCCGGACTGCATAGTAAAGACAAGAGATGCTCTCTCCGATCTGCTGGGACCAAGGTAGGAGTGGAAAGATAGAAAGAACTAGGGGAAGAGGGGCTTCTCCAGAGAAAGGCAGTGTTCAAGTAACAAAGTACCACAACCCAAAACCACAAAATTCAAGTAACAGTCACTGTGCGGTGTCCTGGCTTTGAGCTGCGCATCTGCAATGGAGTGAGAGCTGGTAGCTATCGGAACCACGTTCAGAGGATGCTCAAGTTCCACACAGAGCCCATCAAATCCTTGCGAGAAGAAAATGAGCCTTGGGAAAGGTGGAAATCAGCAAACCGTTCAGAGTAGCTGTTTAATGCATAGCCCAAGGTGATCTCTGCATATGGTCTTCGATTTGGTTATTAACTTCAATTTCAACTGATTTAAAGGTTTTCTTCTCACGGGTAGAAATAGAAAGTTACAGAAAGGCTATCTTGACATTTCTGCTATGCTTTAGCATATAAATAAAAAATAATCTGAAGACAAGTATTAAAGTATACAGGCGCGTGCATGCACGCACGCACGCACGCACACACACACACACACACACACACACACACATGCTTGCACATGCTCACACACGCACACACAGGCACTCTTGCTCATACACACACAAATCCCCTCCCGTCCCCAACAGAGCAGAAAGAGGAACATCAGAAGTTTTTTGCAACTAAGAAGCTTACTTTCTACGGTTTTAGTTCTAGCAAGCTGGTATTCGTTCATGCTTTAGTAAGTGACGTCCAGAGGACGGAAAGGCCAAGGAATGTGTTGTTTCAGGGATCCCAAAAAGGCTCTGAGAAGGCCAGAAAAGGACTTAACAGTCTACAGATTGTCTTTTCTAAAGAGCTCACAAGGAAAATTGGGGAAACTCCATACTTGAGAAGCACGAGATTTATTTAGTCACAAGAATCCACTTGACCAGTTACCCAGAAGGTGGGAAAAGGTCCCATCTGGTTCCCACCACGGAGCTTCCGGTACCCGTTTGGATAGGGCTGTTGGCGCTCAGCTTTAAACCTCTCAGTTCGTTTTTTATTGGACAAATGAAACAGGAAGGGCCTGGCTAGCTTGCTTTAGCCACCATGCCTCGCCTTGTGAGTCTAGCCGCTGAGCCAACCACTAGGAGGCGTCATCGCTTCTTGGTGCTGCTGCTCCCCATGCCTGACTTGCTGAAGCCCCTGCTCATCTGAGGGAAGTGCATGGTTGGGGTTCTTTCGGTAGGGCCATATAATCCCAAATTCCTGGCTGTGGCTGACTTTCGCAGCGGCTTGACACTGGGGAAGGGACTGAAGATGGGGGGTTTTGAGTTGCTTCCCGGGAGAGATTTGCTGACAGTCTGGTTTTCTCCAGGGGCATCGACTAACTCTGGGGCATGCCGCTGCCCCTTGGACTCAGTTTCTGCCGTGGTATCCCTTTGGTTAAGTTCCAAGGCTTCTAATTTCACCTGAACTGCAGTCACATCAACGTCAGCATCCCCAAATACGGGCTCTGGAGACTGCCCTTCGATTGTCCTCGGAGTGACGCTGTCACCGCTGCTGCCCTCACTCTGAGCTGTTACTGCACAACTGGAGGGAAACTCCTCAGCTGCCCCCAAGCTGCTGGTCTTACAGCCTTCATTCTGTTCTTCTATTAGCCCTACTGTGTCTCCACAGCCCAGATGGCTCTTGGTCCTTGGCATGTTCTTTTTGTGGACTCGGATGTGAGTCCGCCACGGAGAGTTGAGCTTTGTCTTAATGTCTTCGTAAGGGACAGGAGATATTTTTCCTCCCGCGTGGCCAGGCATGTGGATGACTGCATTCTTGGCTGCTCTGTTTGTAATTTTCATCTTTTTCCCTAGAAGAAGATGGTTGATCACCGGAGAACTATTTGCCTGAGATGGGAGGATGCTGGTCACTGGCCCTTTGTCTGCAAGAAAGGTTGAAAGCCTGTGTGAAACACATTATGCAGAAACACATCTGTCTTCAGGACAATCTCACAGAGCATTCCTTTCCCAAATCTTTTCCCCAAAAGCTTTCCGGGTGCTGGCAGAGCCATGTGACTGAGGACAGTAGAAACTGACAACCCTAGTTTGCCTGGGATGCCCAGTCCCTCCTTCTTCAGATAAGAGAGCACCGAGGGCTGGGTATGTTACGGTTTAAATGGGTATATTCCCCCAAAGGGCTCCTGTATGGGAGGCTTGCTCCACAGCTGGTAGACCCAGTTGCTGATGACATCATCATGCCATTGACCTAACATCATGAGGTAATTGTTCCTCAAAGAATTTACAGTTGAGTCAACTATTTGGAGGTGGTTGAAGGTGACCCTGTAGAAGTGGGTCACAGGAGAGGGGGGAGCCATTGAAGGGTGTATCCTGTTCCCAGTCTCTTTCCCTGTGGCTCTGCTTCCTGGCTGCAGTGTCATGAGCAACTTTTCTCTGCCATGACCTCTTCCTACACCCTCGTCTTCACTACGTCAGGCCATGGAGATGGAGCCAACTGACCACAGCCTGAAACCTGGTGACCCTCAAACCAAAATCAGCCCCATTGTCCTTCAAACTGTTCCTCTCAGTTATGGTCAGTCATGAAAAATCTAACAGAGACCTAAAACAGAACAGGCTCCCTGCTGACCCCGTGCGTTCCTAAAGAAAGCTCAGACTTCCTAATGATTTTTACAGTTTCTGTCTCTGAAAAGCCACCTTAGAGGTCAGGCTATCTAGAAAATCTTGGAAAAAAATTTAAAAACAATACAATAAACTGTAACGATGTGAGTTAACGAGTCATCGGACTCTGAGAGGCAGGAAAGCAGCACGCTGCACAGCTCGGAAGATCTTGTCAGAGGGAATACACCCAGTGGGCTCACGCTGTCCCCAGGCCTGGCCCTAAAATGAAACCTGCGCCCACAGCACAGTGGGCTTTGGAAGCCAAAAGACAGTTAGAGCAGCAGTGTCCTGGGGGCACTGAGGGCCTGCTGGTCTCCTCCTCCTGAGGCTGTGACCAAATTCCTGTCTATGACGTAGAATTTCACACCACGAGCCCCAGGAATGAGGGCAATGGCCAGAAGCACTGAGGAGACATCTCCCCACCTGAGCTAAGTTCCCTTTCTCCCTGAGGCTTGTGTCATCTAGCCAACTTCCCTCCACCCTTCTCAACTCTAATCATTTATCTCCGGTCACACCTCAATCTCACTAAAAACATTACCCACATCACCTGACATGCTGCCATCTTCCGCAGCAAATTTACTGTTCTTGGATGGATGTGCCCATTGCCTGATGGTTGCTCTCCCTCCACTGGCTGTCCTGAACCGCCTTGCCACCACCAACACACACACACACACACACACACACACACACACACGCACGCACACACGCACGTATGCACATAAATGCATTGTCTCTCTCTCTCTCTCTCTCTCTCTCTCTCTCTCTCTCTCTCTCTCTCTCTCTCTCTCTCTGGTAGATGCCTGCCTCTGTCCTACTTTCTCAGCTCCTTGTCCATCCTTAAATTGCCCAGCACATGTTTTACACGTGTGCTGCTCAGCAGAGCAATGGCCACACTAACAATCATACATCCCAGCATTCCCATGCCTTTGCCACTTCCCAGAGACGCTCCAACCCGAGATTGAAGTCCTACATTCTCTTCTCTGAATCCCAGCCCTTCAAAAGTTCATGACTTCTTGTTCCATTGGGACCTTGATGTCACCAAACGATCTTTCCTCCTTTCCCCTCTTCTCTCAGACCCTTCAATGATTTATCCCAATCTTTATTACTGCCTTTACGTTTCCTCTTATTCTCAACACTTCCACCAAACTCTCTGCAATAACCTTTCTCCTAATCTTCCCGAGAAAACAGGAGCTCTCAGGTCTTAAAGACCTCGACTTCTGTCTTTTCTACCCTAGGAATCTGGTACCTCAGGCTTTCCTTACCCTGGGAATCGGGTACCTCAAGTACTATTCATATCACCCCTTTCATTCTCAAAAGCTGAAGTCTTTTACTGTGCCTTAAAGGTAACTCGCTCATTTAATCTCATCTCCTCCCATCTCCTCTAAACCTTACTACTCAAAGTCTAGGCCCTACCCAGGAGCTGAGGAAGAATCAGCAAACTTGCTGAAACACATTCTGAACTTCAGCCAATCTCTAAATGGCTGTACCCTAAAATTAAGAGGCCAATGCTCCACGACTTTTCCTCTGAGGTGCAATCTCCCCTTCTTTAAGGACAACAAAGGGAGCTCTAGAGAAGGCATCAGCAAACTTCCCAGACTATAAATCTTTTAACTACTGTAGCATTGAAGCAATTATAAACAAGGTGTAAAAAAATGGGAATAGCCATGTTCCAATAAAACTTTATTCCATAAAAACCATAAAAACAAAAAACAACAACAACAAAAACTATACAAACAAGCACCAGGCAGGATTTGGTCTCAGACCTTAAGTTGCTGATTCCTGACTAAAGTACAAGCCACCGGACAAACTTAAAACCCAGCAGCAACTGCTTGCCATTCTCTCAAGGATGTTTCTGACAAAGGACTACACTAAAGATGGCAGTGCTCTGGCTCTCACTGTGGCCTGACCACTCACAATCGCTGTAAACCCCAGACAAACGCTAACCTGTTAACTCTTCCTGGGAGATATAAGGACAAAGGGAGGAAATGTGTGGGCCAGTGTTTTGAAAGCTAAAACGTTGTCATTGTGAGTTTCTTTCATGATCGCCCTCTTGATGAGTCAAAGTCGGTAGAGTAAGAGCCTTCGGGATTTCCCTATTTTCTTTCTGATGTTTTCTCCAAGTTTTTCTCAGTGTTTGTCTGAGATCAGTCACATGCTCTGAAGCCATAGGCCGAATTTATGTTTTTGTGAACTCTGGACAGACAACATTTTCATTAGGAACAGGAGAATCACTCCCAAATCAGCATACATTAAACAGCAAGGTGGATTGTCCACTGTGATTTGAGAGATTATAAAGGGGGGAAAGAAGCTTGACAATCCTTGGAAAAGAGCGTTGTCACCCAATAATCGTTCTCCTCATACAGTCCCAAGATACTGAAGCTGGCTTATCCGTGAGACACAAGATCTCGTTTTTTTCTGTCTCCCACCTTCCATGGTCACTGTTCCTGCTAAATTACTACTTGACTTACAAATGCACAGATGAGTATATTCCATTTTCAGATGCTTACTTTTCTTCCTGCTTATTTGTTTGCATGTGCATATGTGGACCACTGCGCACATTCAGAGGTCAGAGGTCAGCTTTCTGAGTACTACTGGGGACTGAGCTCAGGTCATGGGGCCTGTGCAAAAACACTGCCCCCCAACCCCAACATCTCCCTGGCCCATAGGCTTGAATTTCTAAGATTTCTCAAGTCCAAGGATTGCATAGCTCAGCAGCACTTTGATCATTTGTAAATCCCTCTAGGCAAGCACGCATAGTAAACAGGGTATGATACCATCCACAGCCTGATCCTCGGGACCTAAGAAGAACCCAAGGTCCTGTTCTTCTTTAGATCCTGATAAAATAAAGTTGAAAATGAAGTTCTAGATATGCGACTGTCTGATACCAATGTGTAATCGTGCTGGCTAATCCTCACGGTCAGCTAGACTTGGAATCACCTGGGAGACACACCTCTGGGCCCATCTGTGAGGTACCCAGCGAGGTTCCCTGAGGAAGGAAGACCCGCCCTCAACATGGACAGCCTCATCCTTTGAGGTCTTGGACAGAATAAAAAAGGAGGAAAGATATAAAGTACCAGCACTCACCTCTCTCTCCTCTCTCTGTTCCCTGACCGCAGGCCAAGCATGGCGGCTCCCTCACATTCCGGCTGCTCCCCCGCCCCCTACAGCCCCTCCCACAACCTTGCTTTCCCCTCCTCGATGGACCCCGGGCCCTCCTACAATACAAAGGGATCCCTAACTTGGCTCGTGTAGGGTACCTGCCACCGTAGTGTGAACTCTGAGGCCACCCTAGGGTCACTGTACACTGGGATGGGGTTCACACTGCTGGAAGAACCCCCTTACCTGCTCTTATGTACACCTGGTGGAGCTGCTGCTGCTGCTTCTTCTTAATGCGCGAGTACTGCCTCTTCAGGGCGTTGATGTCCGTGGTCATCCGCTCTGTCATCATGCTGTTGAACGCTGCGTGGTACTCACTTCGACACGAATTGATGGCTCCTGGGCTCAGCTCTGCGATGTTGTTCGACCTCAGGGTCT
The DNA here is from genome assembly GCF_021556685.1 of Rattus norvegicus. Taxonomy (NCBI): domain Eukaryota; kingdom Metazoa; phylum Chordata; class Mammalia; order Rodentia; family Muridae; genus Rattus; species Rattus norvegicus. The sequence goes on from NC_141540.1 coordinate 66,500,520, forward strand.
GTTCCTCTGTCCCTTCTGTGCCCCGGGAAGGAACAAAGTCATGGAGAGGACCTGATGGGAACGAACTACCCTACAGCCGGTCTTAACCTCCAAGAGATTCTAAACTAGGAAACTGTCCTCCGGGATTTATCTAGCACTGGTGTTGATTTGCTTCTGCACTCCCTTAATGAGCTTGCAGGTTGGAAATGAGCCCTGGGCTGACCGATTTTGTGGGCGCTTTTTCCATGATGTAGACATGCAATCAACTCTCTCCAGATAAAAATCCATGCCACTTCCTAAAACACCCTCAGAAAAATATAGTACCAAGATGTACCATGACAGCTACTGTATGATCACCCTCATGCCTGCCCAAGAATGTATTAACCGTCTGTGGACTTTCCCAAGTACATTTTCTATACTTTTTTTTAAGTAATACCTTTTATGACTGTATGAAAACTTAGACCACTGTGCCCTGAGAAGCAAATCCTTTTGTGCATTCAACCAGCATTTTCTGATTGTCTGTCGTGGTGGAGTTCTGTTTGATATGGTCTCTGACCCTGTGACATCTACAACTAGCAGATCTGTCCCTTAAGTAAGATCGAGACCACACCAGAGAATGAGAAAGCCTTGCTCTGGTGAGTATGTGCATTCACAGGCTGCCTAGGTGAGTGCAGAGAAAACCAGAGTTCTCTAAAGCACCACATGGTACTGAGCATGGGAACCAATGAAACAGAGATTTCAGCTCAGCTGATGGTTCCTTGTCTTTTTTTTTTTTTTTTTTTTTTTTTTTGGTTCTTTTTTTTCGGAGCTGGGGACCGAACCCAGGGCCTTGCGCTTCCTAGGCAAGCGCTCTACCACTGAGCTAAATCCCCAACCCGAAACAGAGATTTCAGCTCAGCTGATGTCTGCTGGGAACGTCTCCAGGGAAAATCTGGGCATCTTATAAATGTACTTCATGAGTTACCAAAAATCACTTCTCTAAAGGGAAGAGAATTTAAAAAAAAAAAAAGAATATATTGAACAAAATCACTAGGAAGCACTATTGATGAGAAAGTGATGTCTAGCCTGATTTATAATTGCCCAGAAAGGAAAACTGACCAGAGGCCAAGATCACAGACTCTAGATCCCTTAGCACTGGGACTGGGGGACAGATGGGTCAGTGGTTAGGAGCAGTTGCTATGCAATGATAAGGATCAGAGTTCAGACCTCAGAACTCACTATGTAGCTCAGAGACTCACAAACATCTGTAACTCCAGCACCAAGAGATATGACCACCCTCTTCTGGCCTCTGCGTGTACAACAAGAGTCCACACAAATATGTCCACAAGGACACAGACACACAAATCAGTCAAATAAATCATCAAACAAAGGGTCAATAAGAAGCTACATAGCAAAATAATAAAATATTTAAAAAAAAAAACAGCTTTCACATTGGGGCTGGAGAGATGGCTCAGTGGTTAAGAGCACTGGCTGCTCTTCCAGAGGTCTAAGTTCAATTCTCAGCAACCACATGGTGGCTCACAACCATCTGTCATGGGATTTGGTCCCTTCTTCTGGTATGCAGGCACATACACGCAGGGAGAATACTGTGTATGTAATAAATCAATCTTTTAAAAAAGCTTTAACATTAATAATTGATTCCATGTCTAAAAACCGAGAAGCTGAAATTCAGACAAGAAAGGGCGTAGAAAGCATCACAGAAATCAAAGGGACCTTGTTTGGCTCAGATTTTCAGAGCTTGTTTTAAAAGCTGAGAGAAGAGTACATGTCACAGACACGCACAGAGAGAGAACAGTGTGAACCCAGCCCTCCCCACTCCCCAGTGGAACTTTTTATAATTGTACAAACTTTATTATAGAAAAAGGAAAGAAAGAAAACCTTGCACGTAAATAAAAACATACACCGGAATTAACCAGACCCAAAGTTTATCCAACTCAATGAATTAACGTCTAGACATGAACCCAGTCTCTAAGCAGGTGAACTCGCAGCTGGGCATGTAACTCAGCTGGCACAGAGTTTGCCTAGCATGCACAAGGCCCTAGGGGCAATCCTCAGTACTATATAAGCCAGGCATGGTCGGGCGTGACTCTAGTCCCAGCACTTGGAAGGAGGTGGTAATGCCCAGGATATATGACACATGGTGGTTCGGATGAGAATGGCCCCCATAGGAGGGTGGCTCATTATATTTGAGGAACGGGTCTCCTGCTGGTAGAACTGTTTCAGAAGGATTAGGAGGTGTGGCCTATTGGAGAAGGGGGCAGGCTCTGAGCTTTCAAAAGAGCCATCAATCTCTATGTGCTCTCCTCCGCCTGGTGCTTACCTTGGTGTATAAGCTCTTGGCTACTGCTCCAGCTGCATGCATGCATGCCTGCCTGCCTGCCTGCCTGCCTGCCTGCCTGCCATGCTCACTGCCATGATGGCCCTGGACTCGACTCTCTGAAACTGTAAGCCCCAAATAAACTCTTTCTTCTATGAGTTGCCCTGGTCTCAGCACCTTATCATAGCAATAGAAAAGTAAGATAAAGATGGCTTCAAACAATCTCAAAATGAGTCCAGGCTTGGGTACAACTCTCAAAAATAACACAACCAAAAGGCAGTGCCAGCAGCCACCTTTTAAATCATAAACAACGATAAACAGATGGTTCAGTAATGTCAAGACAGCCAAGCTGGCAGGGGGCAAAGATATGGCACAGCGGCCCATGTGTCTGTCTCTGAATGCACATTTCTGTCCCCTTTGGACGAGAGGATGGGCCTCTTAATTCGGAGAGGTGGAGTAAATATTCTAAGTCAGAGCTGCCACCGAAGATGGGAAAGGACCCAGTGGGAGAACCACGGGCTAGCCTCTAAAAGCTCGTTAGACCGGACTGTACAACCCTGAGGAAGTCACTTCTGTGAGGGAAATAAAGTGTGGTCATCGATCCGGAGCACCACATTCGACAGAGGTAATACCAAATCGTAGAACTTCCAGGGTGGATTCATAGAGTACCAGGAGGTCTGGAGTCCTATCTTAGTGAGAAAGGAGCTCTTTAAGAGGGCTGGCGACAGCTGGGTGAGTGAGCTCTTCCCTCCCTCGCTTGTGGGAGGCTCTGGGCTCGGCATGAAAGAGAGAGGATTCAGGAAAGATGGGGAAGAGAGAAGGGCGGAAGGGCAGGCGGGCACAGGCAGGCAGGCAGATCAGTGTTCTAAACATGGTCCTTTAAGAGAGCCTTAGGAGACAGTGAGGCCAAACATGCTCTGCTGCTTTGGAAGGGAGCAGTGGGAGCCCAAGGCTCTGGGTAGATTCTAGCAGTATCTTCTGAAGCAATTAGTTTCTTGCCATCAAGAAATGGAAATATTCAGTCCTAACACAGAAGGAAGCCAGTCTTCAGTGAATTGAATTAAACTCCAGGAGGATTTATAGATCACATGCTCTACGCTGGGCTACTCTAAGTAGGGAGCAGTCAGCGCTGATGATGAACAAGCAGAAGCAAGAGTAGCTATAAAGGAAATGAAAGGGGCACTCTGTGGGTAACACAGGATACAGGCAGATCCTGCCAAAGGTTAACCCCGCAGAGAAAGGCTATGGATGGTGGTAACCACTCAGAGAATCACTTAAGACTTCTCCAGGACACAGTAACAATGCTCTCGTTCGAGTGAACCAATTCTATCCGGATTTGAACGAGGCCCCTCTTTACCTTTAATCTGCTTTTGGTACTTCTGCAGTTCAGGAGCCAGGAGCCCACTGAGCGGTCCAAGGCACCCCACAGCACTAGCGACAGCATCCTCATCGTCCGGGCCGTTCTCATCGTCACTATCTCTGGACTTACTGTGTCGCCTTGGAAAACATAGAGGAAAAGAAATGGTGAAAATCAACTTTTAAGAGAATAGAATCACAGGATTTAAATGGTGTATGTGACAGTGTGTGTGTGTGTGTGTGTGTGTGTGTGTGTGTGTGTGTGTGTGTATTTGTAAGTTTCCTGTTTTTCCCTGCCAATTTTTCCCTGGGTCTTGTCCTATCTAATTGCCATAGGTCAAGTTTATTAGCAATTCTTTTATATTCTCTAGTTATCTATGTATAGGCAGAGACATAACTGTGGATATATATATATACACATATATATATATATATGTGTGTGTGTGTGTGTGTGTGTGTGTGTGTATCCCTCTGTACCTGAAAGAATAAAAAATACAGCCAAAAAGTCAGAAGTTTAGAAATGCTATCTCACCCCTAAGAAGCCCTAAATACCTCAAATTCCAGACCCTGCTCTCTACCTGTAAGTAGATAAAAGGTCACATTTCTTGAGCCTGCTCTCCCAGAAACTAGATAAAAGGGCTTAAAAAGACAAGGCCCTTAGATGATTCCTGACCTAGTAAAGATAACAGAAAGCTTCTCCCAGGAATTAGCTGACCATAAAGTTAGATTACAATCTTAAAAACAATAACAATCTTGAGAGACAGGAAGCTTCTCCTTGTGATTTTTCACTGATATTCTCCACATTTTCCAATGAGGCCATTCCTGCCCCCTTGGGTTGTGGCTTCTTCCTTTAAATACCTCTTCTCCCAGCTACTGGGGGTCAAACTCCTGTGCCCCTGCGTGGGATACGAGTCTTGACCCCAGTGTACTGGTTCCTATCGATAAACCTCATGTGATTACAGCAAGGACGGTCTTGTGTGAGTTCTTGGGGGGGTCGCGTTATCCCGAGACTTGAGTGAGGGTCTCCCCACTCTGGGGGTCTTTCATACCTTCAATCACAAACATATTTCAATATTTTACATAGAGCCTCCTTGATATTTTTCATAGTTGTATTAAATCTACACAGCCCATGTTCATAGTTGCTAGAGGACGCCCACCTGAGTAGTTTCCAGTATTATCCTAGGACAAAATTTATAATATGTTTTGTATGTAAAAATAAATCTTTGGGGGAATTCATATATAGAATTGCTGAGTAAAGGGAAACACACGACAGTATTTGGGTCAAATACTACCAGATTGTCACAAAGCCTGAATAACCTCTGATCCACAATGTATAAGAGTATATGTCCTCGTGCACGACCTTATCCAGTAGTGAACCTTGCACACTACAACGCAGGACTGTCAGAGAAGCTATGACCAAATGGCATGACTGTTGCAGATAACCAACTGCATTCTGATTGGATTTGAAAGCTGCTCCACAGGAGGGAAATCATGCCTGGTGCTGTAAAGCCAGGCAAAGCCTATGGCTGAGGAGGACACAGGCCCTGAGGGGTGGGAGGATCAACTACTGTTGTTTTGTTAAATATTTATGTTTATGCCCACAGCTGGTGTGCTGCTCTCAACCATGGTCAAAGAAGTTTTGCTTTACTGTGGGCAGCAATTAACGTAAAGACTCCAAACTGTTCTAAGTGCTCAGAAGAAGTAACTTTTGGGTATTCAAGATGGGGATGGGGGTGGGGAGGTGTAAGCGCTGGAGGATGGGAGGAGCTTCTGGAGGATGGGCGGGGTGCTGGAGAATGGAAGGGGCTTCTGGAGGATGGGCGGGGTGCTGGAGGATGGGCGGGGTGCTGGAGGGGTGTTGGAGGATGGGAGGAGCACTGAAGGATCAGAGGAATGCTGTGAAATGCTGTCCCCTGGACATGATGTGACCATTACATCCATGAGCTCACAGCTGCTGTGGTTCCCTGCACAAGGTCAAGTCAGTCCAAATTCCAGCATAGGTGGGGAAGGAATTTATGAGATCCCCATGCCATGCTGAGGAGCTAGTTGCAGCTGATGAGCACCGGAGCACGGAGAGCCATTCTTCGAGCATTTAATCACTGGCTGTCATTGCTCAGATGGCTGGCCCCACACCCATATGCATATGGACACTAATCAAACTCAGAAGGTGACCATAAAAGAGAGGCCATTACATTGGGAGGGGACTTTTGGCTGCCAAGGGGGGATGGAGGAGGGAGGGAGAGATGGATATGATTTAAACACACACACATACACACACACACACACACACACACACACACACGTACACGCACATGCACACTCGCCAAGGAAATCCTCACAGTAAATAAAAATGTATTTTTAAAAAGCTATCAAAGGGTAAATATTTAACCTGATTCAAACACTGCACACTGCTGAACATGAAATAGAACTCCATTTAAAAAAAATAAATAAGTGTCTTCACAGCCTTAGCCACAGAGGACATTACCAAACATTATGAACTTAGGCCCTTCAGACAGTGAAGACAGACGAACATACCAAAGAGAATCTGTTATTTTAAACTGGGTTTCTTTTAGTGCTAACAGAGTTGCCCTACCTGCTTGCCCCAGTGCTTTGATTAGCCCGGAGGCCATCTTTGATTAATTTTTAGGAAGTCTGTATATTAGAGAGATCAGTCTCTATTTTCCAGAAGTTAAAAAATATATTTCTGCAAATGTTTTTCAGTCTGGTTATGGAGGGCCTGTTCTTTTATGGTTTAGGTCATGTAAGAAATTCTTTTAATGTATGTAAATCTACTTTCCCCTCCATTTCTGAATTATTTAGTCAGGTACTAAGTCTGCCTCAATTCCAAAGAAATGGGGGAGAGGGGAGTTCTTTGACATTTTCTTCTGCTAAGTATTTCTTATTCTATCATTATATATTTATTTTCCACTTAACATTTCAACCCAAATGGGATTCATCCAGATGTGTGGTGTGAGGGGCGGCTCTTCCCTATTTCAATGGGTTAGGACCATTCATTTGTGTGTGTGTGTGTGTGTGTGTGTGTGTGTGTGTGTGTGTGTGTGTGGTGTGTGTGTGTGCGAGAGAGAGAGAGAGAGAGAGAGAGAGAGAGAGAGAGGCATTGATTGATTGAGAGCGAGGGGAGAGGCCTTCTGACCTTTATAAAGAGTATTCCAAAACAGCTAATTCACTAATTGGTACCCCAGCTTCACGCTGTTTAAACTACTGAGACCCGGAGTATTTTACAGCTTTGAAAGTTTGTTACATTTCCCTTCAGTTCATGTCTCATTTTGTTCTGGAAAGCACAATTTGAAAAGTTCTCTTGAATCTAAGTCTACAAACCTTTGGGGAAAAGTCGTTCAGATTTTAAGTACTGAGTAAGTCTGCATACATTCGAAAGCTTAATAAATATTAACTCAGTTTAATAAATCAAGATATTAAGTCTTCCTTGAGGCTCCACGAGAGACCTGGTGGGGGTGGGGCATCCTCTCAAAGACAGAGGGAGGATGAATGGGATGAGAAACTGTGGGAGGGCAGACTGGGGGGGGGGGTGATGACTGGACTGTAAAATTATGAAAGTAATAAAAAAAAGATGTTAGTTCTTCCATGATGTAAACAAGAAAAAAAACTTACCCAGAAACTGAAGTGGGCTTGATTGTGGCTGGAAATGGTGTAATGTTGTAGGTATACTTCTCCCTCAACTCCGCCAACTGCGGGAAAGGGAATGGGGCCATCGAATACACTGTCTAGAAAACAAAAGCAAAATCACCACGTCTCAAATGGTGGCCTCACAACCTTCATCCATCCCAAATCGAAGGCAGTAAAGCTCCAGAAGATTGAAGCCAGAGAGACAGGGATTGATGGCTCCTTACGGGGCCACTGGGAGAGGCAACATCTACCTCAGAGACAGAAGAAAGTGTGAGGCAGGAAGGGGGATGTAGCTCGCCTAGTATATCCTGAGTTCAGTCCCCAGCACCACATAAACATGGTGTGGTGGAACATGATCCCAGCACCCAGGAGGGAGACAAAGAAGGTCAGAAGTTCAAGACCATCCTTGGCTAAGTAGTGCATTTGTGGCCAGCCTAAGCTGCATGAGATCCTATCTAAATAAACTAAAACCCAGGAATATTGCAGAGTGGTTACCATCGCCAAGTCTGGATGCAAAGTATTCTAAAATATGAAACATGCGGAGTACCAATGTCATGTCTAAAAAAGAAACAAAGAAATTCCACACCTGACCTATGCAATGAGTTACAGACAAAACATGGATATACTCAGAATATGGTATAGTACTACCTTCAGATACAAGTGGGAACGTCGTATGACTTACAAACTCTGTGTTTAGCACTCAGGAGGCAGAGGTGGGTGGATCTCTATGTTCCAGACCAGCCTAATCTACACAGCTAGTTACGGTTACAGGATAGCCAAGGCTAGACAGGAAATCCTTATCTCCAAACCAGGGGAGTGTAGGTTGATGTCTATATGCAGACGAGGGCTGGCACAAATTAAGCCGAGGCCTGTGATTGGACATTGAGAAAGTGGGGCGGGCACAGAGGTTTTGGTAAGGGGAGAGAGAGGAGAAAGGAGGGAGAGAACCAAGTTGGAGGCAGAGAAGGATGGCCCAGATCCGTGTGGCCTTAAATAACCACAGGTAGTTATGAATATTTCTTAAGGGATGGATTTTTATAGGTCAATTTACCTTATCTAGGTAGGCAGATTATATCATTATCAATTGGTTGTGAGTTTATTGTGTAGATTGAGAATTTAACATATAAATCTGATTGCTAAATTACAAGCATCTGGAGTCCTGATTTTACTGGGTTGCAGGGAATGTGAGCAGAGTTCAAGGCAAAGAGTCAACAAGGAGCAACAGGGGCAGAGAGACTGCTAGGGGCAGAGAATAGCTAGACATAGTAGTGTGGTGTGATGCCCTAAAACTGGCCGCCACTGAGATGAATGTACCCCGCTAATGCTATATGGCTCCATGATGCCTGCAAGTGAGGGTCAGAGGATATTTTTAATATTAACCGAAACAGGGGATGGGGAGTGAGAAAGGGAGAGAATTTTGGGCTTACACCAGAGCTCGAAAACTCTGCTTCAGCATGAAGAAAAGGATCTGGTTGGTTCTCTTACTAGTAAAACTTAATTGCCACATACTCAGCCATTCAACCATCCTGTTTCCCTCACCAGCAAGTGCACATCAATAATGCTATCATTTCGTGACAGAAGCCAATCAAATATCCTGATGAAGGGGCCAAAAAAAAAAGACTCAGAAGTTAAGAGCACTTGCTGTTCCTAGAAGGACTGAGGCTCAGTTCCCAGCACCCACATGGCAGCTCACAACAGCCTGTAACTCCAGTTCCAGGGACTCCAACACCACCTTTTGGCCTCTGTGGACCTCAGGCATGTGCATACAGTGAACATATGTTCAAATAGGCCAAACACTCATGCTTATAAAATAAACATAAATCTTTCTAGACTAGATATGTTGATGACCCTCTTCTAGGAAAACATTCTTCAGTGGTTTCCCCATTTCAGCCCAGACCTCTGGAGCTGAGGTGCTGTGTGAGTAGGAAGGGAAGGACCCTGAACGGAGTGTGATGGGCTCAGCTGGCACCCTTTGTAGTTTGGTGATGCTTCTGTTTCAGTTCACTGCAGTTTTGATGCATCTGTCCCTCTGTCCCTTAACTTCATGACATCTATCACTATGTTTTATATGCCAGTTCTAGAGCTCAAGCAAGTAACTGTTGGCTACAGTCCCTCCTCTACAATGCGTTATGCTTGTGCAAATTTTCACAGCCTACAGGGAGCACCAACATCGTTTGTAAGGGAGCACCTCACATACACTTCATCCATGATAAGCCACAGGCTGAGAGATGCAGTATAAATCTAGCAACACTTCACAGCTCTCCCCACACCCGAAGAAGCAGCAGAAGGCTTCTTGTGGTTCTCATTAGCGTAGCGTGTGAGATGATCAGTCCCCAGCCATTCTGGGCTTCCGTGCTTAGTCTGGAAAATGTGGGGTGTGAAACCCAGGGTGGCAGTTCCCTCCAGCAGGAGGTGGGTAGTTAAAAACACACAGGGAGGTGTGCACAGTGCGTGCACGTGAGTGTTGTTGCTTGGATTCTTAACCTGGGCGGTGTTGGTGTAGACTTTGTGATACCGTGGTTAACACACTATGTGCCTGAAGTGCTACGTGTAATTATACTAACAGTGGCTTCTCACGTTTGACCTCACAAAGGTAGCCAATGGGTTCATTCCCGGTGTAGAATTCTCTTTGCTCCACATGATCTTTCAAAGGTGTAGAGACGTGTTCTCGGCACCCCCAGTGGACCCAAGGAAGTAACTCCTCTTAGATGTCAGTCAGGGAGAATGGAGTCAAGTGTACCTGACACCACACACACCAAATGTTAGCTGAGGACTAAGCCAAGAATCACCTGACACCACCATTCATGTACAGCTTTGACTTAACAATGGAAGAACTTGATTCAAATAGTTAAGAAATTCACATCATTTACATTTTGTTTTAAAAGATCTCTCTCACACACACACACACACACACACACACACACACACACCTGCAGCAGGCAGAAGAGCTGGCCCCCAGGGTCACAAGAGTGGGAGAGCTTGCCCTGCCCCTCACTCACTGCAGCACTTGGGAGAGCAGACCCTGGGTTTTGCCTCAGCCACACAGTAGAGCTGACCCTGGTGGTGGGGACAAGGGTGAGCCAGCCCTGAGAAAGCAGGCCCTGCAATGCAGTGGATGAGGGAGAGATGCCCTCCCCATCCCACCCCCCACCTCCAACCCCACTGCTAGAGAGCTGGCCCATGGGTCATGGGGTCATATGCATGGGAGAGCTAGCTCTGGCTGGCCCAGTCCCTCATCTGAGCACAGATGAGCTGGCCCCAAAGCCGTAAGAGCAGAAGAGCTGGCTCTGCCCCTTATTGGCTGTAGCATTGGCTGAGCTCCCCCTGGTGGTGTGGGTGTGGGAGAGCTGGTGGGCCCACCCTAACATCTATCCCATCAACAGACCGCTGGAGCTGGTGAAGGGGCTGGCCCTACACATCCAAGACTACATGCTCTCCACAGCACTGAGCAGCAGCAGGCTATCCAAGAGGAGGCCCTGTGAGGGTCCAGTATTGATGGGGCAGAGGCCAATTTACAAGCAAAGAAGTGTGGACCAAACGGTATACTGGGGGACACCCTTTGACTATGGCTTTCACAGTACGGTTTTATTTTTCTTTCTAAGGGAAGGTTGCAAGGATAGATCGGGTACGGGGGCGAGGGGAGATGAGTGGGATTGGGTTGCGTGCTGTGAAATTCGCAAAGAACCAATAAAAAGTGTTTTTAAAAAATATCTCCCTCCCCTAAAAATGTGATTACTGGCATTAACAATTTCAAGATTGCTTTTAAAATTATTCTAGATGTCTCGATAAAGACTAAAGCCTGGGGTGCGGCTGAGGAGTTACCCATGTTTTACTTTAGCCAGTTTCATCACCGGGACTTGCGGTGTCCCCTGACCCAGCTTTGGATGAGCAGAGGCTACCTCATGCCCCCAACCTGACCCCATCCTGCCTGGGGCAGATGGCTGTGCTCTACTCAGAGCCACTCAGGTGACAGGAAGTGCCTGACCAAAAAGAACAGGGACTCGGCTGGGCACGAGGCTCCCTGGCTCTCTCCTCCTGCTGTTTATTTGTGGTTAGTACCTCAAAGCAGCCGTCTGCACCCTGAAGCAAGTGCCCCCACAATCCTCCCTCACGTGGACATGCTCGTGTGAAGGTCCCACATGTCTGAAGGCACATTTGTCCCATGAGCTTGAGCACATTGGCATTTCACCCAGAGAGCTGGATACGTGGAGCGCTCAGGCATCCAAGTTATAGATTACCACGACCCCAAGTGGGCCTTTCACTAAACCTCTGAGAGTCTGCATGCAGTACAGTAATAAAATCTTAGCGTAAGAAAGGAATGGAAACATAATTTAGCTCAATGCCCCTCCTCGTCCCACAGGAGCCCCCCTGGAGAGTCACCAACAGATGGCCTCAAAGGCAGTGCCTAAACATTATGACATGGGGAAACTCGACTGCGTGGGGCAGATGGCTTCAGCTTCTGACAGAACTAATCAATCAAACAGTGTCCTTCCATTGAACAAGCATCTACATCCTTGGCATTTCCAACCCACTGAGGGGATGGGGGCAGGGGTGGGGGGGTGCGGAGGGACAGTGTGGTAGTGCAGTCTGTGGGCAGAGAGCCCTCTCCATGGCAGGTGCTGCTGCCTCCAGATGAACCCATCATTCCCCAACAAGGTGAGGTTTTCAAAACACCTACGACCCTCCCTCCATGGTCCTTAAGGAATTTACCGCCGAGATTGTCTGGAATCTACCGTGATCCAGATACCTTACTTCGCTGGCACACTCCAATCGCCCGTCTAATACTATCAATTAACGAAAACCAGAAGGGTTGGAAAGATGACTCTGCTAAGCTTGAGGACCTGAGTTCAATCCCCAGGACCCACTTGGCAGGAGAGAACCGACAAGTTTCCACTGACCTCTACACATGCATTGTGGCACATGTATACCAGCTAATACATAGACATGTACACACAGACATAGACACATACACACATGGGGGGGGTGGAGACAGACAGACAGACACAAATAAATACATAATACAATGTTTAAAATGTATACTAGTAGCCACTGCAGAATTAGTGGAAAGTAATATGGTGGGGAGGGGGGTTCCAGTCCTAGTTTGTGTAGATTTAGAAAGCACTAGAGAAATTCCAAGTGGGAGAATCCTTGCATCCTCCTTAGCTCAAAAAATAAAGACCTTCTATCCAGCCAGCTCATGGATTTCACACGGAGTCATTTCACAACTGTTGCCGAAGCCAGATCACAGCCACTAAGTGCTTTTAGAGTGAATAAAGAACAGAAAGTGGCTTGGAATGGTATTTGCCACTTCTCTCTCTAACATCCCCTCATGCCAAGGAAAATCCATAAGTCTCTTTACTCTCTGAACCACCAGTGTACATTTAAATAGACACTTATATTTAGGCCCTGCCGAAAAGCAATTATGTTTCCTTTTCCATTACTGACATGTTTTATAGGAAACATGGACACATAATGCATAAAATTCAGCCTAGCGCGTCTTCCCTCACAGGACAGGAGGAACAATGCCCATGTGGTCTTGCAGACCATCCAGGGCCTATGGTTCTCCCTCTAAGTTCTCAGAAGGCAGGATTAAAAAAGCCATCTCTTTTCCGATGCCTAATTAGAAACTCACGCTCCTGCAGATCTTCCTTCCTTCTGGCCACATTTAAACTCTCTGTGAACTGATTCGTGGCTAATCGTCTAAGGACTTCACGGTTAGAAAGACATCTTTAGAGTAAAGTGCAGGGTGGTCAGGAAAAGCATAAACTGGGCCAGGAGTCAGGGACATGGGGCTCAGTCCTGGGTCAGCAACGAAACAAGCAAGCAGCTGGCAAACTGCTCACAATCCAACCCTGTTTCCTCTCTAGGACGTCAGAGATTATGTTAGCTGTGATCTTAGGTTTCTTTCAAGCCAGTGTTTTTCTAAGTGGTCTAAGACCCACCTGCATCAGAAGTACCTACTGACCAACACTGGCACTGACTATATTCCTGAGATGTTTCTGCTTTGAAAGCAACTGTCTTCCGACCCAAGATTCACACACTTAGAAGGTTCACACACTTCACAAAATTGCAAACAAGACCAGAGAGTCTACAATTAATATGAAAGCAATTGCTGAACATCTTCAATACCAAAGACGCACCACCAGAGGAGGCTCTGTCACTGAGGGCTGAGGTAACAAAGAGGTGGAGGACACAGGTAGACCAGTAGAATTGTCCTGACAGTGCATCAGCAGAAGCACAGCCTACAGAGGCTTGGGCAAGAACAGAGCTATGGCATGAGTGAGAGATCCAGCTGGGGAGCAGTGCAGAGGGCCACAGTTAAGGGATGGGGAAGCCCACAGCACACCTCCAAGCCTGCTGTCTGGAAACAAGCCCACCTTCCTCCTTCATAAATGCTGCTTTCTCGTAAACCAGGAACTCAGGGTTGCTCTCGTTTCCCCATTTTTCTCCCTCACCCCTACACCGTGTCCATGACCTTGTCTAGTAGGTTTCACTTTGTGTGTGACGTCTCTGTCCCATTCCTGCCCTCACCCTCCATGGCCTCCCCACAGGTCTTCCTGGTGTCAGGTTGAATTTTCCAAATCTATGTTTCACAGCTTTTTCCAAATGGTTGGCAGAAAACACAGCTCCCACCCTTGAAAGTCTTTCTGATTGGCAGCTCCTCTTTCTTCCTTAGCAGAGGGCAAAAAGACGCTACCTACACCAGCGGGAAGCACAATCCCTGACCGTAATCAGGCTCTGTGCAGTGGCTGGAGTCTTCCACGTCCCAGTCCCTGAAGATCCACCCTGATGGTGCCCCTTACCTGCCGACCATCAGCTCTACCTTCTGCTCCTGCTGCCCCCTCAGCCGCTGCTAAGATACAAAGTGATAACATTTGGTTTTCAAGTTGACAAGAGGGTAGACTAGTTCATCTTCGATGTCAATTTGGCAAGATGTAGACTCACTTAGGAGACACATCTCTGGACATGTCCATGAGGATGTTTCCAGAGAGTATTTAACTGAGGAAGGAAGTCCATCCTGAAGATAAACATCACCTTTCGGGGGCTAGAATCCTAAACTAAACAAAAACACTAAGGCCAGACACCCTTGTTTCTGTTCGGTTGTCTTCCCAGATGTAAGGAACTCCAGCTGTGTCTTGCTGCCACCGTGAAGTCTGCTGTACCTGCCTGGCCACAATGTGCCTTCTAAACTATGGCCCAAAGGAAGCTTTCACTTAGGTTGCATTTTGTCGTATCTGTCACAGCAGTGAGGAAAACAACTGTAACAGAGACCGCTGTCCATCACCTCTGCACCGATGCCCTCAACACACACTGCCCTCTGCCTCCCTGTTGCTGTGTTTCCCCATTTCAGGGGAAAGGAATGGTCTCAAGGTCACAGTCCTTCATTGAGGACAGTCAGGGCAGCAACTCAAACAGAAACCCAGAAGCAAGAACCAAGGACAGAGCATGGAGGAGCCCTGTTCACTGATTTGCTAACTGACACTTTTATACAACCCAGAGTCACCCACTCAAGGGTGGCTCCACCCACAGTGGGCTGGGCCCTCACACATCAACCCTTAATAAAGAAAATGCCCCCACAGGACTTGCTCTGATGGAGCAAGGCCAATCTAATGGAGGTGTTTTCTCAAGCGCAGTTCCTTATCCCAGATGGCCCTAGCTTAGGTTGAATTGGAAACACACACACACACACACACACACACACACACACACACACATAGATTTTTCTGTAACATGCATGTGCAGCCCCCAACACTCAGACACAGAGCTAGACAACTCCTATTCATCATTAAAGGCACCAGACATCGATTCATTCCCTCATGAAAACATCGTGTGACGCCATCTGCCTTCTCCCTAACTGCCTTTTCCCCCTGGGAATTCTCTTCTCAGTCCTTCAAACATGTCTCAGAGCACAGCCCCAACTTTCTCTTCCCACATTGTCTCCAAGATTTAAGCACAGCACCTAACTTTTAGGGATAGTCAAAAAATACTGAGTTGTCTATACAGAGGCTAGAACCTGAGACCAGAGCATTTGGCTTATATCGGGTAGTGACAGCCCAGCATAGTTTCACACACCTGCCATTCCAGCACTCAAGACTATAGAAGGAGGACTACCAGGACTTCGTGGCCAGCCTGAGCTACAGCCCTGTCTCAACAACAACAAAAGTAACAAAGACACTGTGGTACAACAGCACTATCCTCCCATCTAAACTGCCACTGTCTTCTGGAGTTTGGCTGGTCCTACTCAGATCATGGCCTGAATATCCACCACCCTCTCCAACCAGGTGTGTGCTGACCTAATTACATGTGGCCTCAAAGTCTTTGTATACAGGTGAGGAATAAGTAGGGGAGGGAGCTCTGTCTACAAAGCCATGCTGGATGTAGACCTTCCAGAGTGGAGGCTTTAAGGTCACCTATGCTCTACCCATAACCCCTCAACCATGCTCTGTAATTTGCCTAATAAACTCACTGGTTCTACTGAGGTGAACCTTGGCAGACTCAAACTTTGCTCTGTCATTGGAACACTGTGAGGAGAGAAGTGGATATTACCTATACCCCTCTCTCCCCAGGAGAAAATTCTCACACAAAAGGTTCCAATCCATAGGACAACATAACAACCACTAAAGCAAGAAGAGGATGAGAACTCTGGCAGCAAAATGCTGAGAGACTATGAGAGGGCCATCATCTATGATGAGTATTGTTTAACTCAGTAAATGCTGACTGAAAAGCACAGAAAACAAACCATGGACTCAATAAATTTTTGCTTCATAAATTAATAAACTCTCCTGTAGCAGGTACGTCAGTGTCTTGGTCAGGGTTTCTATTCCTGCACAAAACATCATGATCAAGAAGCAAGTTGGGGAGGAAAGAGTTTATTATTCAGCTTACACTTCCAACGCTGCTGTTCATCACCAAAGGAAGTCAGGACTGGAACTCAAGCAGGTCAGGAGGCAGGAGCTGATGCAGAGGCCATGGAGGGATGCTGCTTACTGGCTTGCTTCCCCTGGCTTGCTCAGCTTGCTCTCTTATAGAACCCAAGATTACCAGCCCAGGGATGGGCTGGATCCTCCCCTCTTACTCACTAGTTGAGAAAATGCCTTACAGCTGGGTCTCACGGTGGCATTTCCTCAAGAGAGGCTCCTTTCTCTATGATAACTCCAGCTTGTATCAAGT
Organism: Rattus norvegicus; assembly: GCF_021556685.1. NCBI lineage: Eukaryota > Metazoa > Chordata > Mammalia > Rodentia > Muridae > Rattus > Rattus norvegicus. The sequence continues at coordinate 66,516,988 of NC_141540.1, forward strand.
TGGCACACAAAACCAGCCTATACAGTCAGGGTAACCTCTAGGTAAATGCCAGGGACTGTGCAGCTGCAAAAGCATTCCCTGCAGGAGGACCTAATTGAGGACTGCCTGAGAGATCAAAGATTGCTGACACAGACAATGCCAGCCAATCGGGAACTGCTGTTAGAAGAGAGGCTTTCTTGGGACCAATGAGGCACAGGTGGAGGGTATTAAAGAGCCTGCAGCAGTGTTCAGATGAGCTTGCTTCATTGCTTCTCACCTGCTCCCGGAGTCTGCATCTTGACTCTGCACCACCTCACCTCCGACCCCCAAAGGGCAAGTAGGGTGGGTGAGCTGCAGTCCAGGGCAGAGGCAACGCTCTCTGAGAAACTCTCATCAAGAACGAAATGCTAAGCACAGGCCCTGTCCTCAAGGAGCTCGCAACATTATGAGGAAATAAAATGCAGTCTTGGCCACAACAGAATGAGGTCAAGGCTCTCGTGCGAGGCGTGAAGGAAAACATGAAGAGAATGGTGTCCTCTGGGATGATGAGGGGAACCTCATGAAGCACAGAGAGTTCCTGGAGGAAGATGTGTGAGGGCAGGAGAAGCAGGACTGGACAGGAGGACAGGGGGCTGCTTCCAGGTGACGGTTCAAGTGTGGAAAACAATTTGACCCAACGTGACAAGGATGGGGTACAAAAGGAACGGACAGGCACTCTACTTGAGGTGAGGAGAGTCAGAGCAGGGGCTGAGGCTCTGGTGGTGAGCTCTGCGGGCTGTAAGGAGCCCTTGGAGTTCCACAGGTGAGAAAGAAGGCCTTGTCTCTCTCCAAGTCCTACTTTGAGCACAGGATTCTAGCAGTTTGTAGGAATTAAAGGATTTCACGCATGAAAAGTAAGACATGGAACCGTGCTGCAAAGAACAATCTCAACAGAAAAAGAAAAAAGAAAACATCTAAGATGGGACAGCGATGACCAAGATGTATAAGAAGAGCTAGAATCAGAAACCAGCTGTCAAACCAAACATTTCCTCTTTGGAGACAGGAAGGAAGGAGGGGTGAGATTTGACAGAGCACTGACATTCAAATACAAATGCCCAGGGAAGTTATAGCAGACTATCTGTATTCCCAGCAAATCTGACAAGTTCAGCCAGGAGCAGGCCTTCCTGAGAAGGAGCTGGGGTACCAGGAGTGAGGAGTGAGTAGAGGGTGATATTCATTTCTACAGTGGTGCCTCGGTCTTATAGTCCGTTGACTGAATCCCAGTCCCCAAAATGGCCATAGGCAATGTACTGGCTGGTTCTGTGTGTCAACATGACACAAGCTGGAGTTATCACAGAGAAAGGAACCTCCCTGGAGGAAATGCCTCCATGAGACCCAGCTGTAAGGCATTTTCCTCAATTAGTGACCAAGGGGGAAGGGCCCAGCCCATTGTGGGTGGAGCCATCCCTGGGCTGGCATCCTGGGTTCTATAAGAGAGCAAACTGAGCAAGCCAGGGGAAGCAAGCCAGTAAGTAACATCCCTCCATGGCCTCTGCATCAGCTCCTGCTTCCTGCCCTGTGTGGGTTCCTGTCCTGACTTCCTTTGGTGATGAACAGCAATGTGGAAGTGTAAGTTGAATAAACCCTTTCCTCCCCAACTTGCTTCTCAGTCATGGTGTTTGTGCAGGAATAGAAACCCTGACTAAGACAGGAGAGAAACCCAACATACAAGTGAAACCAAGAGAAAGAAGAGAGAAATAGCCGGGAAGAAAAGACAAGTCCCAAGAACGGCTTTGGGTACGATCCATAATTGATTGGGAACAAAGGGGGAGACAGAAACATTAGAAGGGACCCAAAGGACAGGAGGGGGCTGAGGATAAAATGGTGTCCCAGAACCTATTGACAAAACATGCCAGAAAGATAACCAAACCCCTCGCGCCTCTCACGCTGGCACTTGTAATACATGATACCTACCGTCAGCCAAACATAAGCCGAGATGCAGGTTAATCTCCACCCCAAACCTAGTCACTCCTTTCCCCTCATAAATACTTCATCCATACGTCACCATGCACAAGTCTCAGAAGTAGGGCTAGCAACACAGCTCAGCAGGCAAAGGGCTTGCCACACGAGTCTGACAAACTTGCACCTCTCAGTGAAAGGAAAGAAACAAGTCTTGAGGGCTGTCCCCTGACCTCCACAAGGATGGCGTGGTACGCACAGGTCCATGTCCACACACACCAAACAACAAATACAGACGTCTTTAAATCTCAGAGTCGGATTCGCAATAAACACTGATGATTTTTTCCCCCAGCTTTTTTTTAACCGTATACCTAAGCATATTTTAGGCAACAAATAGTCATTTGTGTCTTCCTTTCTCTTGCGACAAAGGTTCTTATCGAATTATAAACTCTTGGCTGGTGGAAAAGCTAAGTCGGAGGACTGGCTGATACGTTTCCCCCAAGGCCAGTCCTCAGAACAACACCAACTGTCTTTCCTTGGTCCTGGGCCTCCCATCCCAAGCTGCCCAGGCTGTCACTCACCTGCATGAGCTCATGGCTCTGCAAGAGATCATGCTCCAGCATCTCCTGGGTAAGGCGCCCCATGGTACCGTAGAACTCGTCTGCTGTTTCACAACATTCTATCTGCCTAGGTGAGAGGAAAAAAAGAGCAGAAAAAGACCTCAGTCAGAGCACGCATGCTGCATGATGGGTCCAGGGACTGCCTCTTACCATCAGTAAAGCGCTGGCCACTCCACAGTGCAGTCTGCTGTGAAGCAAAGACCAAAATCACCAAGGGCAAGGTGGTCCTACTAACGACTAGGAAGGCTGACTCGGGGATCATTAGAGCGCAAGAGTTCAAGGTCAACCATGGAAACACAGCAAGAGCTAATTAAAAAAAAAACGTGAAGATAAAACTAACAGCAGACAGGATTTTTGAGATAGTCATTATAGAATGAGTTCACATCTCCTCTGCATAGCTTCTGGAGCCTCGTAGCCCCAAAGGGTGTCTTTATTTTTCCTGTGAGGAGAGTGGTGTGTTCATCAGAACACACACCAGTGACCAGAAATCAGAACCACAAAATTGGGAACTGAAAGCAGCTACCCCCCCACAGAAATAATTAGTCGGACTTAATCTTCGAGGATACCATGAATAGACTGAATCCAAACCACAGTCAAGCTAAGTAGACTGTGGGAACGTTACATCCTGTCTACAGACTGTCTCCACAGGCTTCGCTGATTTCTCGGGAAGGCAGCTGTCATCTGGGAACCTGTGGCACTGCTGAGACTTTAAACTGCCTTCTAAAGAGGAGCAAGAGGAACGGCATAAAATGGTAAGCTCTGGGTGTTTCCGGCTGATCTGTCACAGAGGTTTTTGCACGGTTAGACGATCCTGTTTGCCTACCGACCATAAAGCTTGTTCTGATCTGCGCTAATGTCAGGCAATTTCCACATGGTCATTCAAAACACAGGTGTAATGGGGAGATCCCAGGCTCAAATCTCTCCCCACTTAGATCTTCCCCAACCCGCTCCCCCACCCCACTGTGTAAGCAAGAAAGGGAAACACAGTGTGGAAGTCTTATTATAAAATAATAATGCCCATCAACCATGTAGTGGCTCACTACCATCTGTAATGGGATCTGGCGCCCTCTTCTGGCCTGTAGGCATAAATGCAGACAGTGTATAATAAATGGGAGGGTTTTTTGTTTTGGTTTTGGTTTTTGGGGTTTGTTTTTGTTTTTGTTTAATGTTCTAGAGGAAGCATTGCAAAGCCTGATGTAGAAGACAGCAGACCTGTCCGGGGAACTTCTTGCTATTGCCTGAGACCAACTGATGTTCATGGAAGGGAAGTCATTGCACAGCCAGAGGGAGCTGTTGAGAGTCAAGACCAAGAGCTAGGAGAGCAGATCCCAAAGGCCCTATCTGCCTTTGGAGCCTCTCCAGGGCACAAGTGACCCAAGGGTTTTTTAAACAGCCATGTCCTTGGCAAGGTTGGTTTAGAGATGGCTTGGCATGTTTGGGCACAGTTAGGAAGACTGAGGAGGACATAGGCTGAGTGTGAGGGAGTGTGCCATTACGGAAGTCTTGAGAGAAAGACAGACAAAAGCATGCTGTTGCAGCGAGCCGGTCAAGAATCCCAAATGGTTCTGCTGAGTAAAAGGGAGGAAGGCAACTAGAGAGGACCCACAGACAATACAAGGCACAAGCATTATTCACATATCCACAGACCCGAGGCTACCCATGCACAGTGGATGTTTTTCCAGCATTATCTGGGGAAGCTTTATACCACCAGGGTCCAGAGCTCCAGGCACAAGTCCCAGCTCTGCTTCTCATTAGCTGCGTGACTGTGAACGAGTTAATTGACCTTCTCAGATAATTTTCTCACTCGGAAAGACAGGGAGGGACAATCTCCTCTGCTCCGAGGGGTTATTGAGAGAACCAAATGAGATAATATACTCAAACTGCCTCATGTAATGACAGGCGCTGTCGGCACTAGATGGATGTTGGTGGCCTTTCCTTGCTCCTCACGAGCCTCGAGCTGAAGAGCTGTGTAATTATCCTCAGCACAGCCCCTGAAACATTTACAATTCATAAAATGCAACCATTCCTGAGCAGGAGACTTGCATAATGAAAAGCACAAATTCTAGAGCCAGGATGCCTTGGTTCAGCACAGTGTTTCTCACTGAACTCATGGCTGTAAAGAAAGGTGGTAGCTCTGTGGTTAGAGTGATCTCTGGATTCAGTCCCCAGGACCCATCTCTAGGAGCTCACAGCTGCCACGATTCCAGCTCTAAGAGACTCTAGCACCCTCTTCTGACATCCCTGAACCTCGGCACACACACACAAGACACACACACTCACAAGCATATACACACACAAGCATACTCATACACACGCATGCATACATGCATGCACACTCATACACATACACACTCATGCACACATACACTCATACACATTCATACTCATATAAATACACATCCATGCACACACACATGCATGCACTCATACACATGCACACTCATACACACACTCACTCATATACACACAGACACTCATACACATACTCATATACATACACACACACTCATAGACACAGACACTCATACACACACTCACTCATATACACACAGACACTCATACACATACTCATATACATACACACACACTCATAGACACAGACACTCATACACACATACACATGTACACATGTATGCATACACACTCATACGTAGAAACATAGATGTGCAGATATAATAAATTTTAAAATGAAGATGGTAAAAGGACAACACATGTAGGATGATGGAAAGCATTAATGAGCTAACACAAACAGAGAACACATGCACGGTACACATGCACAGCACACATGAGCAGCACACATGCACAGCACACAAGCAGAGCACACATGAGCAGCACACATGCACAGCACACAAGCAGAGCACTCATGCACAGCACTCATGCACAGCACTCATGCACAGCACACAAGCAGAGCACACAAGCAGAGCACTCATGCACAGCACTCATGCACAGCACTCATGCAGAGCACTCACGCATAGCACACAAGCAGAGCACACAAGCAGAGCACTCATGCACAGCACTCATGCACAGCACACATGCACAGCACACATGCAGAGCACTCATGCACGGCACACATGCATGGCACACATGCATGGTATACATGCAGAGCACTTGGAGCACACATGCACAGCACACATGAGCAGCACACATACAAAGCACTCATGCACAGCACACATGCATGGTACACATGCACAGCACACATGCACAGCACACATGCATGGTACACATGCAGAGCACTTGGAGCATACATGCACAGCACACATGCACAGCACTCAGAGCACACATGCTGCCCACTTGGAGCACTCCCTGAGTGCTGCCTCTTACTAAAGCAATGATTTCACCAGTGCCAATCCTGCTGCCACACTAGAAATAACTTCTGATGTGACAGAAAGTGAGCAGAGGGGAGCAGTAGGACCCCCCCTCTGTTCCTGCCTCATCACTGAGGACTAGCAGGAGTGACCAGCACTGACCCATCCTAGGGTACAGCACCTACTCTACTGCTATAGACAATTATGCAGTCATGGGCTAGCACCCTCAGAAGGCCTACACTGTGGAGAGTGCAGAAAGAAGGGCATCCTGGGAGGAAGTGGAAAGGCAAGCAAACAGCACCGAGAGCCTCACAGACACAGACTTACTGGCTCATCTGTCTGGAAATCATCATACAGTAAAAGACGACAGCTGTGTAATATTTACAAATACATACATTAATGAGTTTTTAAACCTACGAACTGATGGCTGCCAGATCTTTCCCTTTAAAAAACTACATTCCACAAACAAGTTATAAATAAAAAGGCTAGCAAAAAAAAAAAAAAAAAAAAAAAACCTTAGAACAGAGCAGGCAAGATGGCTCCGTGGAAAAGGAGCTTGCTGCCAAGCCTGGCAACTTAAACTCCATCCTCAGAAGCCAGATGGTAGCCAAAGAGAACCAGGCCTGTGCGTTGTCTTCTACCCGACATACACATGTTATGGTGCCCATGCATATGAAGACAGACAAATAAATGAGTGTAATTTTAAAAACATCTAAAACACTGCCATTGACTTACTAGTTTCTGACATGTTGTCATCGTTACCTACTCCAGTCATTCACTGCAAATTTCTCTGCTTCTTGAGTTGACTTTAAGTGAGCAGAAACATGTCATTTTTCTCACTACTACTACTAGGGACAGGAAGTGAAATTTGGTTGGTTTTATGTTCTGGTAGAACCAGATTTTAATATGTTGAAAATTTCTCATGATGGAGAGGAAGCATCTTGTATTGTATTACTGACTGTACAGGCACAGGCACACCTTCTCCTACCGACTGTACAGGCACAGGTACACCTTTTCCTACTGGCTGTACAGGCACAGGTATACCATTTCCTACTGACTGTACAGGCACAGGTACACCTTCTCCTACAGACTGTACAGGCACAGGTACACCTTCTCCTACCGACTGTACAGGCACAGGTACACCTTCTCCTACAGACTGTACAGGTACACCTTCTCCTACCCACTGTACAGGCATAGATACGCTTTGTTCAGGGAAATTCATTTAGTTTTATCACCGCTCTAAAATCAGAACAAAATAATTATGATTAATAATAAGAGCTGGATGTGGCAATGCACATCTATAATCCCAGTTTGGGGGAGGTAGAGGCTGGGGATCAGGCGGTAAAGGTCATTCTCCATTACATAGTAAGTCAAAGCCAACCTACACCGGATAAAACTCAACCTCAAAGAAAGAAGAAAGAAAATGAAATAATCCCAATTGCGATATGCACCAACAAACCTGCCTATTTCTTTCCAGATACAGCAGTTTCTTCTCTAGCTAATTCCTCTTTCCTCCTCCACAGGAGTGTCCTGAAAGCCTCTGCTGAGGAAGGGGCCAGATACAGAGATGAGGAACCCGGAAGAAGTTTGCAGGTCGGTGTAGCAGCACTTTCCCCTAATTAACTGATTGGATAATAAAGTCAGCAAAAAGCCAATCACTGGGTGACAAGGAGGTGGGGCTTCAGGGTCAGAGAGAGGAAGAGAGGATGCAGGAGGGAGCAAACCCTTTTGTTCTTTTGCCCTAGGAGGTGAAGCGAAAGCAAGCAAGGTGTAGACTGGGGCCTGTTAGGTCTGGTGGCAGATCCACCACCAGCAGATTTCTAACTAGAATAGTTAATGGTTTAGATCGATAGATTCCGCTCCCAGCGGTTGTGTCACCTGTCGATTCTAAACTAAGATTGTCTGGTGTTTTTGCATTCGCAGCGACTCATTTGGGCCAGAGGGAAAAAACATAGCCCGAGTGGAATTTGGCCAGGCTTTGGAACAGGAAGATTGGGCAAGGAGAGAGGTCCAGGGGAGAGGTAACCGCAACAGAGCGCGGGCTGGCAAAAGCTCACCCGCAGCTAGCCACGAGCGTTTGCCAGCATCTGGCTGCGGAGACCAAGAGAGATATCTCGGAGCTCTGGTGAGGCAGACCAGGCATTTGTGGGAGAGGCGTTGGGTCAGGAGAAACACTCGGGCCAGGAGAAACCCGGAGGGCTATGTACTGGGCTGGGAGCAGACCCACATCGCTGGTGCCTAGCTGGCAAGAAGCCAGGAGCCTGCTGAGGTTCGTGGGAGGCCACAGTTCACCCCAGCTCACAGCCTGCTTTCTCACACTGTGTCCTGAGGAGCCCAAAGGCGGCTAACAGCGGAGGACAAAAGAGATAATCACTCACTCTCCCAGTTTTGCCCAGATAGCCAGCGACACCCTCAGGATGATCTCTGAACCTTCAAAGAATACTGAGTCCCAGATCTTCAGAACCGTGTGGTTAGGGAGGCACGTGGCAAAGAGCGTGAGGAACCACTGCATCGTGAAGACATTGGTGAGCGGGGGCTCATATCCGCCTGAAACACAGAAAGGACACAGAAGGCCTTGAGAGAGCAGATGTGTAAGGTGCATGGCCTGTGGCGCCCTTTCTTTCTCCCACGCCAACCCAAAGAGTGCTGCTTCCTGGCTGCCTCCTTTGTATCCCTTAACGGGTTTCTTCCTTTTCCTCTCCCTTGTTTCTAAAGGAAACGTTTTCAGTAGAAAGCTGAAGAACATGAGAGTCCTAAATTCTTTGCCACACTTCAGAAGTTTTTACCCGAACCAGATCTGGCCGTACTTACTAAAGGCTGCTTAAAATGAAGGAGAAAGCTTTCCTCAAAACAAAACAAACAAAAAAAAAAAAAAAAAAGTGAGAAGAAGCCATCGCATCTGCTCAAACACAAACTCTGGGGCTGGTGCTCGCCTGGTACCTATGAGACCTTAGGTTCAAGGCCCAGAAGAGCCAAAACCACCAGCGGACTTTCAAAATCTTACAGTTCCCACTTCAAATGCAGTTAGCTATGAGGACTAAAACGTCTTACCATATATTACTTATCCCTTAAGTTGTATAATTCCGAGATCACAATAGAGTGAAACAGAAAATAAGCCGGAAAAGATTCCAGAATACTTAGGTCTTAAACAACTTTAAATTGAAAAATTGAACTAAGTGATACACGATTTTTAAAGACAGATCCATCCCATTTTGGAATTTCTGAATCCACTAAAAACTCAGCACTCTTTTCCACCCCACGTGACTAGAAGTGTCTATTAGATTTTTACCCTCGTCTCTCCAATGACTGTCAACAGTACAACTACCTCAGGGCAAGCAAAAAAATAATAGGTTCCCTGAACTCATTTTCTTCTCTCCTGTGAACAATGCATGCTCTAAGACTAGAGAGCCCAAGGTTATTCCTCAAGGTCAAGAGCAAAGGGACTTGACAGAAAGCCTGCATGTCAATAACCGGTGTCTGCCACTACCATGAAGACACAGAGTTACACAGCAGCCGGATCATACAAGATCATTAGACACTCAGCTATCTCTAAAACCTCAGGTGTATTTTAATAATAACTAGGTCTTTAGAACCCTTAAATATAGCCCTGCATATTGGTACAAACTTGTAGTTTCAGCATCAAGAGACTGAGACAGGAGGATTTCCGCTAAGCCTGAGGCCAGCATGGCATACACAGTAGGACCTCGTCTCGGAAACAGCATCCTTTAAGGTGCCCCCGTTGTTACTTCATTCCACCTCGATTCTTCCTCTTGCTGTTGCCAGGGACCTAGGACCCTGATACTTGCTGGATAAGAGTCATCACTGGCCTGCAACCCAGCCCTGCGTTCCCAGCTTTAAATGTACAGGTCAGGCCAGACTACGTGTGTGGTCTACCACAGCAACCGGGGATCACAGACAGAAGCTCAGCAAACGTCCGACGAGTCTCTGGTGTTCAGAGAGAACACCATTGCAGAAAAGCAGCCACAGTAGACTCAGGAGGATGTCCACTACCTGTCAGTGACACCTCCCGCTCCCCTAGATCTTCTTTTCCATAACCCTATTGCTTCTACCGAGGTCACAGTCTGTGCCAAAGTGCTCCCCTAGCGCAGGTTTTAGAAAGTCCTATTGGTCCTGTGCCGGTTTGGTTTAACTGAATGGATCGTATTCACCAGTGTGTAGAGCTGAACATATGCTGACCCAGAACCAACGTAGACTCAGGCTCTTTTTTTTTTTTTGGTTCTTTTTTTCGGAGCTGGGGACCGAACCCAGGGCCTTGCGCTTCCTAGGTAAGCGCTCTACCACTGAGCTAAATCCCCAGCGTAGACTTAGGCTCTTAACCGGCTACCCATCCACGTCCTGCCGACAGTTCCAGCATGAGACTCTACATATTCTCGGTATTGTGTTTGTTCTCTGGAAATGAAGGTGTGATTATACCACGCCCTTTAAACAGAAACACCTGGCAACCTGTTTCCCTCCAGAACTCCTAAACTCATAACACAGAGCAGAACCCAGCCAAATGCTTTCGGAAACACAGTAGCCAAGCATCTTCCTTACCTCCGCTCTCTTTGTTTGAAGTTCTCTGAAGAGTGTCGAGGTGCTGAGACAGCTCAGGGAGCTTCAGTCGCAGGAGGTCTCTGAAGACAGCCATATCCACAGACAGTGCCCGGAGATTATTGACAAAGTAGCTTTCAGGGAGCACCTTATCAATCAGGTAAATCATAATCTTAAAAAAAAAATAAATGAATAAATGACAAGCCTGCTTCATACCCGCCAGGATCCCAATATGCCCAAAATAAAAAGGCACAGCAAAAAGACACAGAAGCAGCTGACCAAAGTTCCTCCTGATGCGTCAGAAACCAATTCAGGACTCACCTACCCTCCCACCACCACCCCGCAAGGAGAGGGCGGCATAATTATCTAAGTAACCCAAAGTCAGCTGTGCTGTGAGGGTTCTAGAATGGCTGCCAGACCTGAGTTCACCCCATATGTAACTGCAATTATGCAACCCTCAGCTTCACGGAGAGATGAGAACAGGTTCCCTGCATTCAGCAGGGTCCTCTGTCCTTGCTCCTGATGTCACCGGTTTTACAGCCTGGATATGAATGTCCTGAGAGCTGGCCCATCATAAAACACCCACGCTGAGGCAGGCCCTGGTACTCACAGCCACCTGGGCTATCAGGGTGGCCGACCCAGGCTTCGGAGAACAGAACTAGGTTTTGTTTGCACACTTGCTGCCTTTTTTAATTGTCACTTCTCTCAGAGCCACATCACTCCAGTTCCTCAAATTATCACTTTCTTCTGACTGCTTTCTTCTGCTTGCACGTTGCCTTTCTAAAATGTCAAAAGCCGCTCAAGTGACCCAACAAAGCCCGGGTCAGTTCTGTGCGTAGCCTTTTGCAGGCAGCCTGAATGCTCTGTGATGCCCCGCCCCCCACCCCCTGAAAAGCAAAGACCAAAACCACAGCTAGCTGTTCGCTAGTGGGAAAGTCCCTGCCTCAAAGGATCAAAAGCCCCCTGGCAGCCTTCCATACAGGAAGGTCAGGCCCAAGGAGCCATGACTTTGTTACATCAGAACAAGATTCACTGAGTAAACATATCCTGTGAGAGGCAGCTCAGCCACAGGGAAAAAGGGAGTCCACCCGGTCCCTGGAGGGAGATGGGGATGCAGAAAGCTCTGGTGGACATGGGTCAGGAGAAGGTGATAGAAACAGTCAAGGCAAACTTAAAGGTCATAATCTGCACATCGTGACACTTCTAAGTTATACACATTTAGTTAGTTAGTTAGTTAGTTATGGTGCTGGGGACCTGACCACTATAACTAGGCAATATGAAAATCCCAAGAGCAGGCCTGCATAAAGCATCCACACCAAGGCAGACCTGGAAATGCATTCACAACCACATGGGCTACCAGAGGCCCACATACTAGGTCTCGGGTATTCTAGGCAATTGACCTTGCCGCTGAGCTGCAGCCCAGGCTGGCACATTTCTATTAAGAAATTGTGTCCTCTTTAAAACTACAAAAAAGGAGCTGGAGAGATGGCTCAGTGTTTAAGAGCACTGACTGCTCTTCCAGAGGTCCTGAGTCCAATTCCCAGCAACCACATGGTGGCTCACAAGCCTCCATAATGGAATCTGATGCCCTCTTCTGGTGTGTCTGAAGACAGCTACAGTGTACTCATGTGTATTAAATAAATCTTTTTTAAAAATACAAAAAAATCTCAATTATGCTGTAATTCCTTTTTTGTACATACGCAGGTGTGATGGGGGGGGGTGTCCTGTGGGAACTGCGTGTTTATAGGGAGTACCAAGGTTGACACCGATGTCTTCCTCGATCCCTCTGCCCGTCATCCTATACTGAGGTAGGATCTCTGCCTGAGCCCAGAAATAGTCTGGCTAACTAGCTTGTTTGCTTAGGGATTGCCTGGTTCCGCCTCCAACGGGCAGGCCACACAGTCATCCAACTTTCATGTGAGTTCAGGGGATCTGAACCGTTTTGACTGCTGAGCGGTCCCTCTGGCCCCAATTGTGTTGGTAATTCTATAACACAATAAAACCATCAGCCTAAAGTCCTCTCAAATTCTGATATCAAGTCAGCCCGCCCTCGCTCTACCCATAATTCCAAGCATCAGGTAGCCTGCCCTCATTCTACCCATAATTCCAAGCACCGCGTAGCCCTCCCTCACTCTACCCATAATTCCAAGCATCAGGTCTTAGGTCCTAAATTAAGATGAGGAAGAGGAAGAAATGGGAACGTGTCTAATTTTTAACTAATATTTCTAAACAAAATAGCTACAAAGGAAAAGTGGCAAGGACTGAGGAAGAGGAAAAGTGGCTTGCTCATTTCTGTGAATTAGTCATTTTAGCTTGCAGAGGCTAAAATGGCTACTGGAAAAACAGATCTCCAATAATTTCCTGGGCATCAGGAAGGTCCCTTCATGAACCTTGCCTCTCTCTGCATGTGAGATATCTGCCAAGGTCTACACATTATCATGTACCAACCACAATCCACCATGGCATCCCACAGGGTTTTGTTTTGTTGGTTTTTTTTTTTTCCTTTCTTATTTTGTTTAGCAATGGTTTTGTTTTTTCTTTTAAAGCAGGATCAGACCTTGAACTTGTTATATGGCCAAGGCTGTCCTTAAACTCCAGATCCTCTAGCTGGAGAGATGGTTCAGTGACTGAGGGCACTGGCTGCTCTTCCAGAGGACCTGGGAAGAGTCCCAGCACCCACATGGCAGCCCACAACTCTGATTTCAGGGGATCTGACACCCTCACAGAGACACACCTGTAGGCAAAACATCAATGCACATAAAATAAAGATTAAAAAATCATTTTTAAACCCCTCCATCCTCCTGCCTCCACCTCCCAAGTACCTAGATTAGGTACTACCTCTGCTAAGTCCAGTTCATCCTTCTTACCTGTTAATTTTTCAGGCATTGCTGAGTCCATTTGAGTTCTGGCTGGCATATACACACATACACCTTTCCCTAAACCTCTCCATCCCACCTCCAAACAGAACCACTTATTCCAGCCTTTCCACAGAACACTCCCTATTTTAGACACTCAAATTACATCTGAGGAAAAACACTAGAGGCAGTAGATGGAATACATAAAATAGGCTTTTTTCACCCGGCTAACTTCAAACTCACAGACATCCTCCTGTCTCTGCCTCCCATGTCCAGCTAAAGTTGTTTCTTAATTTAAAGCATCCCAAAGCCATGCATTGGACTGGTCAATGCTTCTCAACCCCACCACCTTTTAGAAAAACAAGTAGCTTCAAAGCTCTGCCTTCTATACACAGACAGAGAAAGAGAGACGGTAAATGCACTCAGGCTGGGTTTATAATTAAGTCAACCGCAATAGTCTACAACCAGGAGGAACATTTGTTTATTTTTCCATATCACCAAGATATTCCCCACAGTCAAGCAGGTGGAGGCAAAGATTAGATCTCATATGGCACAAACTCTGAAATCCACATCAGAGTGAAGGTTCAGCTACGAGATGGAGACTCACTGGGTCCTGGGCATATGAGGCAATGGCCCCTGCCCACCACGTTTGAAAGCCTTCATTTTTCCATCTATACTGGGATGGTTTGAATGCAAACATCCCCCACCCCCGTAGGCTCGTATATTTGAGTGTTTCATTCCCAGTTGGTGGGCTATTTAGGAAGAGTTAGGAAATGTGACCTTCTTCAAGAAGGTGTGTCACTAGGGGTGAGCTGTGAGATTTCAAAATCTCAGACCAGGTCCAGTCAGTCAGTGTCTCTGTCTCTGTCTCTGTGTCTCTCTGTCTCCCTTCTTCTCTCCTCCCTCCCCTCCTTGCCTCCTCCCCTCTGGTTCTTTCTCCCTCCTGCCTGCAGATCCGGATGCAAGCTCTCAGCTACTGCTCCAGCGTAGCAAGGCCTCCCTGCTATGATGGTCATGGAGTAACCCTCTGACACCGTAAGCAAGCCCCCAGTCAAATGTTCTCTTTACCAAGGGTTGCCTTGGTCATAGAGTCCCTTCATAGCAAGAGACCAGTGACCAAGACAGTCTGTGGTGACTTACCCACCCACCTTCAGACCTCTTCTCTTACACCACGAGTGTCTTCAGAATTGCTTTCAACTAAAACAGGTCTTAGACATCGAAGATTCAAAGACACATTTATTTCTGTATGCAGCCACCTCCCATACACCGTCTACTTACATCCTATATACCTTGCCCCAAATACAAACAAGTAAAGCGGCTGAGTTGGGCAGGTCACTTCTAACGGATCCCCAGTGGTCCCTCTCTTCTGCTAGTGTGTGTGTGTGTGTGTGTGTGTGTGTGTGTGTGTGTGTGTGTGTTCAGTCTGTCTCTGTCTCTGTTTCAGTCTGTCTACCACTCTCCTCTCTGTTGACAAGTCTCAAGTAGCTTGTGCTGACCTTGACTTCATTATGTTCTGACTATGGTCTTGAACGCCACCTGATGCTCGTGCCTCTGCCCCCTGAGTATTGGAGTTGCAGAACTACACCACCGCACCTGGTCTGTGCAGCGCTGGGAACTGAACTTCGTGAAGATCGGGTGAGCATTCTGCCACCTGAGCAACATCCCTGGCTTCACAGTCCTTCTATAAGCCCTTCCCCTATGATATAAACTGACCCAGTGACCATGGATACGGAAAAACAAGGGCTACCACAGGGGACATCTGGTTGCAAATCTGTAATCTCCTCTGCCTTACTCTTAGGGATGTAAGTCACCAGTCTGAGATGGGGGACCTTACATGGCAAGGAACTAAAAGGTCTTCAGCCAACCACAGGACACCTGAGACCCCTCACTTCAACAGCCTGTGAGGAATTCCTTGCCAACCACCTCAGGAACACACCGGACAAACACTTCTGCCATGTGAGCCTTCAAATAAGATCACAGTGGCCACCATCACAAATACCAGAGTGATATGTCCCTTAGCTGGCTCAGTCATGCCCAGATGTCCGACTCAAGAAAACTATGAAGTAATATATACTTGGTGTTTTACACACACACACACACACACACACACACACACACACACACACACTCAATATTTAACTTGCTTTTAAAGTGACTTATGGGAGTGAAAACAGTCATAGTTGACAGCTACAGCACTTTGTCACCTCATATGGCTTTAACTTGGGGAAAATCCTATCACAGGTAATTACAAACGGATTGGGAGGGACTAAGCAGAAAAGAGTCAGAAAGAGTCGTACCCCCAACTTCAGCATTCCTGTTGCCCTGGTCTGAACCTGACACTCACCTTCAGCGCGTCCCCCTCGTTGCCTTCCATCACTTCCAGAATGAGGGCAGCCAGGATGTTGAAGCCTTGACAGTACCCGACATTCTTGTTCCACCGGGCGTAAGCCAATAGCACCCGCTTTAGTACCACCCTGTCTTGCTCCGCCTCCTGGCCACAGTAGGAACTACAGCCCGTGCGATGCAGATCCTAAAGAGGGAGGGAAAACAGTTTTTAAATACCTCCCCGCTGTGGTTGGAGCTTGTAGCTTCCTGGCCTCCAAGGAGTGAGGAGCTTGGCTCGACTGTGCACACTTCCCACCATGATGGCTGCCCACACAGACACAAAGCACTGGGTCAACAGACCTCCTGACCAGTGAGCCAAATGCATATCTTGAAAATTGATGGGTATTTGTCACTGCGTGGTGATGTGATTGAAAGCTGACTAGCAAACGTAACACTCACTCCCTCAGGGAAAAATTCCTGAATTTTTTTCTTCATTTCCCCTTTACCTCTATGAATATGGATATTCCCTTCTTTGCTTTTAATTCATAAGCAACTTATACACATGAGCCAAAATACTCGTTTGGATTTTCTGGTTTCCTACTGCTTTCAACTATGCAATCTGAGAAAGAGTCGAAAGGGTAAGGTGCGTGCGTGTGTGTGTGTGCGTGCGTGTGTGTGTGTGTGTATAAATATATATATGTATATATATATACATACATATATATATATATATATATATATATATATGCATCCAGAAGCCATGGATTCAATTCCCAACATCAAGACAGCAGTTCATAACTAACTCTAGCTCAAGTTCAAAGGAACCATTGCCCTCACCTGGCTTCCATAAGTACCAGAATGATATAGACACACATGCTGACAAGAAACCCATATGTTGGTATTCTGTCTAAGCTCCACCCCCACAGTTACCTGGCAACAGCCAGCTGTGCCTGACACTATATAAGAGGCTCCTTGCCCCCCTCCTCACTCTCTTTGCTCTTCTCTGCTCTCTTGCCCCCTTCCCTTTGTTCCTTCTCTCCACATTCCCCTTACCCCCTTCCCTCCACATGCCCATGGCCGGCCTTTAGTTCTCCCCTCTTCCACTCTTCTTCCCTCACTATACCTCTCCACATGGAGCCATGTTGGCTTGGCGTGGTCTGTCTGGACGGTGAGCCGAGATTTAAACCCCAACACCATACACTAAAATAACATAATGTGTTTACAGTGCATGGCCTTAATTTGTAAGGTAAACTGAAGGGGGATATTTCAAATGTGACATTTTGTCTCTGTGGAACCTATGCTGGGATTCCAAATCGAGCACTGAGATGTGAATGGTGCAAAGGGCTTCAGCGTGCAACGTGCAATGCCGTGGCTTTAAATGTTCACTTGAAACAAACCAAGCTAGATCAGAAAGTAGCTCGTTTTAGTTTGTTCATCCTCCTTTAAAGAAAAAAAAATGAATTTAAATGTGCCAGCACATTAGCCATCTTGTGCTGGCCAAAATGTAGATGAGACAGCCTTCCTTTGCAAATCCCAGCTTAGCATCCCACTATGGAACACTCATGAAAATCAGAGCCCACGTGCCTGAGCCTTATGTACAAGGATTATTCTGGTACCAAAGGAAACCAACATCCTTGGCTCAGCACCGGGCTCTTCTCAACCGCCATGATGGAAATATGCTAGAGGAGCTCACCCCATAGTGGACTAGAACACTAAAGGCAGATCCGTCGGCCAAACAACCAACCTATAAACTAACAGTTAGACCAGCAAAAACTCTTACTAGAGCCCAACGTTGCTAATATGAAATAAATTCACCTTTAAATTTCTCAGTCCAATGACTTTAATCTAAAAGTACAGTTGGTATCCCTGACCCACACCAGAGAAAACAAAAAGGGAATCCCTCCTAGCCTGTGGCCAAATTAGATAAACTGGATCTGTATGGGAGCTTGTTCACAGTCTCCCCTTAACTGGCAACATTTAAATTTATGAAGACATGGTGCAGTCAGGTTCTCAATACAAAAGCTACTGATTGATGGAGTGAGGCTGTAGGTGGTCTGGTCCTTCCTCTAGGGAGTGTTTGGCTCTTAGAATCCTTCTTCCTGCATTAGAAAGGGAAGCCGAGGTCCATCGCAGCATTACCTTGACGATCTGAATCCCCATTGAGTCGTCATCGGGGTTGCTCCTCTCGTTGAAAGTGAAGCGCATGGTTTTGTCCCAGTCGATGGCTATACTATGCAAATAGTGATCCGCCAAGGTCAACCAAACCTGAAGCGGTGCAGATAGAGAGGACTGGTGAAGCAGAATATGTTGCTTTTATTAGAAAGCTCGGGTTGCATCTGGGAAGGGCTAGCTGCAACTGTTTGGAGGCCAGGGCTAGCTCGTGCATACAAGTCTCGCTTGCTGTATTAAAGTGAACCCTGTGGGGCTTTTCATTCTTCCTTGCTATAAATATGTGTTGAGTTCCTATTATCTACCAAGTAATAATCCAATCATTAGAGAAGAAAATAAACAGAATTTTTTCCCTTATATTCCAGGTAATTAAATAGACTGTATAATTCTATGACCTTGTTTTGCTTAATTCTAAATCTTTCTCTGCTTGGGCAACAGCTAATTGGCCACACACGGACCATTTTCCCCCCATGGAGACCTCCGCCTTAAACCTCTCCCTACATACCCCACCCACACACACAATTCTGACAGATAAATTCCTAGAGTGAATAACTTCTTAGAGAGTCACTGGATAGTTTAACTCCCTTACCTGACCAAGAAAATCTAACTCTGAACAATGAATTTCATAATCCCATGTTAATATTCGCTTGAGAAACACTCAGTGTTCAAATTCCAATGTTAAGATTAGATTTATAAATTAATAACTTTAGAGTTTGTTTTAAATTTCAATATTTGAACATAATTTGGCAGGAACAGCATTGATTAATATCTCTAAGTAGACTCCCAAGCACCAGAATCCTGCCCAAATGCCCACCAGATACCTTTGTGTTAGAAATGAATGAGGCATCTCAACAGTAAGAGATGTCAGGCAGATTATCTCACACCACACACCACACACACACACACACACACACACACACACACACCTACCTATTCCTCCCAACTACCTTTCCAGCCACTTAAGCCAAAATCCTGACACCCCATGTACATCTTATATCCATTCCACTGAACATTCACCTTAACTCAGGCATCGAAACACATCTAAGCCTTCTCACCACCTCCACTACCACAACCCCGGCCTATTTCTTGCCTGAATTATAATAGTCTACTTGCTTCCTGGTTTGTAGCCTAACCTCTCATATGCTCACCAGCAGACGAAATAGCCTGCTCAGAATTTCCCAGTACTTTGCCTCTCACAATGGCACAGAAGAGCCCTTCCGCTTCTATAGCCTGGGAGGGACTCATGACCAAGCTACTCACACTGCAGCTAGATGCCCCGCCCCCTGCTTCCCCCCAGCCTCTAGGCACCACCCACCTTAGTCTCCAACTTGCCTGAGAAAGGTGCCTAGGTGCTTCCCACCTCAGTGCCTACCCAGGCAGCTGCATAATTGACCTACTTCCTTCAGGGCCCTACTCAGCATCTATATAAAACTCCGCCTCCTGACCCCTATTCTCCCACACTCTCTGCTTTAAGTCTGTTCACCACAGTGCTTATCACTGTGTGACACGCCATCTTTGATTCACTGTTAGTTCTACGAGGGCAAAGTATTCCACCCACTGTGGTTTCCACTGCTGCATCCCTCACACCCAGAATGTTGCCTGGCATGAATAATAAACACCCAGGGTATGATTAAAAAGTGCAAACACTTTTAGATTTCCCAGACACATCGATGGACAGAGCGATGGCCCTTGAGTATTCTAGCCCTGTGAGAAAACACTTACTTTCCTCCTCCATTCCTTCGGGATCCCCGTTGACAGTCTGGCAACTGCCTTGAGAGCATCATACCACTAGGACCAGAAAGAAATATTAGGAAAGGAATAAGATGAACCTGAAGCCATGTTTTCAGTCTTTCCTCATCTTGGCATTTGCGCCGTCTAGTTTTATGTATACTTAACACAAGCTAGAGTCACTGGAGAGGAGGGAGCCTCAATTGATGCCATGTCCCTATAAGATCTGACTAGAGTCAAGCCTGTAGGGTATTTTCTTAATTAGTGATCAATGGGGAAGGACCCAGCCCATCGTGGGTGGGGCCATACCTGGACTGATGGTTCTGGGTTCTCTAAGAAACCAGGCTGTGCAAGCCATAGGAAACAAACCAATAAGCAGCATCCTCCCTGGCCTCTGTGTGAGTTCCTGTCCTGATTTCATTCAGTGATGAGCAGGGCTGTGGAAGTGTAAACTGAATAAACCCTTTCCTTCCCGACCTCTTTGGTTATGTTGTTTCATCCGAGCAATAGTAACCCCAACTAACACAGCAGCTATAGAATGTGAGAAGCTTAACACAATGCCCCGGGACACTGACAGCTCTTGTGCATCAAAATACATGTGAATATTTCCATTTTAAGAATATATAACAATGTACCCTGATACTCCCAAATCAATCAATCAATCAGTCAATCAAACAAACAAAAACCTTAAAAGCCAAAAAAAAAAAAAAAAAAAAAAAAACAAAGTTACCTGCTGAAAACCATTTTGACCCAAAGATGGTTCAAGTGTGAACTTCAATTTTGTATCAACTCCTAGAAGAAAATTAAGTAGTTGTTATTTATGGGCATTATAACAAAGTTACATCTTAGATAAATTCAACACTTGGCTCTACTGAATTACTGTTAAAAAAAGTTAAGTGGTTTTCTTTTTACTACATTTGGACAATTTCATTAAAATTAAAACACACTGAACATTAAAAAAAGAAAAATGACTAAGACAATAAAATGGAATTACAAACACTGGATGGAGACCTCCACAGACGCCTAGAGCAATGCAAAACAGTGATTGACACGCAGGCTGGAGACATGGACCTGCATCAACTTTGCGTCCTGCGCTCGAGCTGCTTGTCCTGCCTGGACGGCAGGCCCCAGACGGCTGAGGTAAGAATAGCAAGCTCCACCCCAGAGGACTGTTGCGGTGACTGCTGCAAATACCCTCACCTGGGTAATTAACGGTTATAAAACACAGAAGGGAGGTCTCTGCTTACAGAGTTTGTTTTTCTGCAGCACCTGCATAGACTAAGACACTGGAGGAAACTTCAAGGGCTGGAGCTGAGGCCTAGCAGTAGATCAACTATTGGGTATGTGTGAGGCCCTAGGTTCCGTTCCCAGCACAAGAGTCGGAGGGACTAGAACACCAAAAGCTATGAAATACCTTCAGGAGGCCGTGAATGTAGCAGGGAGGCAGAGCTGATGCCTGATGTGTGTTCAAGGTGAATGTCTCAGAAGAACAGACTATGTCTGTCTATCTGTTCTTTCTGTTTGCTTTGATTTGGCAATGCTGGAAATGAAACCTTTAGCCCAGCACATGCTAGGCAAGTGCCCCACCCCTGAGCTACACCTACCCACACCTCTTTCTGCTTATTATATCCACTCCATTTGATGACTTTCAGATATTTTAATTCTGTCTCAATATACCTATTCGTTGATGCTAAAAGTATGTTAGATTCTAGACTATAACTTAAAGATAGGACGGAATTCTAATCCTAAGTGATCCATCACTCTAATTTTCTTTGCTTTAGATCCCAAATCTGTACACCAGAAGTGTGAAAGTACATTAGAAGAACAAATTTTTATTACTTTTGGTTAGCCTTTATTCAAAATCTGCCACAGAATTATGTGTTGTTATTGAAGAGAAATTCCATAACAATTCTTATTCCTGTTTAAATTCTATAAATATATATATAATTAAATATGAAAATATGATATATCCTTTTTTTTCTTTTCTTTTTTTCGGAGCTGGGGACCGAACCCAGGGCCTTGCACTTGCTAGGCAAGCGCTCTACCACTGAGCTAAATCCCCAACCCCGATACATCCTTTTTATATAGTTTCAAAATCATTTGAAAGCACTGTTTGGTTTCTGAAAACAGAGTTGCATTGTTTCACCCCTAATGGCCTGAAACTCTCTGTGAAGATCTACCTGGTCTTCACTTCCTGTATCTTCTAAGTACTGGGCTTATAAATATCCATCATACCTAGCTTTAAGCGCTCGCTCGCTCTCTCTCTCTCTCTCTCTCTCTCTCTCTCTCACACACACACACTCTGTGTGTGTGTGTGCATTCATGTGACTGTCTTCACATATGTCTGTATGTGTGCACATATGTGCAAGTAAGCATACACAAGGGGATGTCTTCCTCAATTGCTCTAACTTTATACTTTGGAACATAGTCTCTCACCGTGGAGCTCAGTCAAGCTGCTAAGCTAATCGATGAACTCCGGAGATGTGATCAATCCTACACACACACACCTGGAATCCTGAGACTACCAACAAGCACTGTGTAGCTTTTACAAAGGTTCTCAGGATGCAAACTCAGGTCCTCGTGCTTGCAGAGCAAGCACTTAACCATTAAGCCATCTACCTCCCCAGCCCCCTTAGCCAATTTAGAAAATGCTTATTCCTTACAAGTTCAAGGACCAAGAAATGTCAAGCCTCCTCAATAATATTCAGAAAAATCAAGCCATCTCATTGTTGCCTCCATGTTAAAAACCTCTTAACTTCCACTACTTGGATACTGACGTGGACAGGGGCATTTAGAGATTAGTATATAAAGGAACAGTCTACAGGGCATATGAAGTCGAGAAGTGGGAAACACATGTCCGCATTGCCCAAGCCCATGACTATAAGCAGACGGGTGGTGGTGGTGGTGCTGCTCTTGTTGTTCTTGCCTTTGGTGATGATGCAGAGCCCCGAACAAATGTTCTAGTGTACCGACACCTAGATTTCCCATGTCAAGAATCCAGGGCATCTGATAATACCCTGACATTTCGAAGCTTTAAAGTCAAAGCTGTGCCATGACTGGATAGGTGATTTTCTTCTCCAAGAAGATATCAAGTACCCACTGATTCCCATCTCCGAAAAATGATTTTAATGAATTTCGTCCAGTCTTTGTAGTTGGGATCAAGACAGCCTAGCCTCCAGCTCCAACCAATGGCATGGACTTTGTAGAGAGAGTGCTGTCCAGGCCTGGGGTGCTGAATGCAAGAGCTTATGATTATGATTCTTGCGTTATCACAACAAAGACTAGAAAATTCGGCCCTATGGTGACTTTGCCACTGCCCCCCCCCCGCCAAAAAAAAAAAAAAAAAAAAAAAAAACACTGGATTCCCAGTGTGTTTGACCAAATATGCTCCTTTGACTTTGGGGAGCCACCTACTGGGCATAAACCATTGCTTTCCTGTGCTGAAACGCCAACTGGGGCTAGTCAAGTCAAAACCACAACTATTTTTCTTGTAATCAACAATGAGCCAGGTTTTAAGTGGAATTGATCATTTGTACCCTCACGCAGAGGCTTTAATCGGGCCATTTTCACCCGCTTTTCTTCCAAGTGAAACGAGAGGAGAGGTTTACGTTTCATCTGATAATCACAGCTGTTCCGGATTCAGAAATACAAAACACTATTTAACGTGGGAAGGAGATTTAAAAGGGAGGGGGGATGGTAAAAGAACACGGCAGATAAATACTACAGTCTCGGCAATTAGACACTTCGGTGGAGAGGAAAAAAAACAAAAAAA
Organism: Rattus norvegicus; assembly: GCF_021556685.1. Classification (NCBI taxonomy): domain Eukaryota; kingdom Metazoa; phylum Chordata; class Mammalia; order Rodentia; family Muridae; genus Rattus; species Rattus norvegicus. The sequence goes on from NC_141540.1 coordinate 66,540,230, forward strand.
AAAACAAAGAAACCACGAGGTTCGGAGAGGCAGCAAGGCATCCCACCCTCTAAGACCCAGTGCCTGAGCAGAATCTGCAGGCTGGGTGGATGCAGGTCACAGAAGGGATGGGGGTTGGGGGAGGGTGCTGTAAAGACCACAAACTGCCTGGGGGCAACTGGGGCCACTCAAGGGAAAGGTAAGCGCGGAGCTTAAACTGCGTTCTCTGCGGCCACCCCTTGCCAGAATCCTCAGCGGCCAAGCGCTGGTGCCAGAGCCAGGCTCTTAAAACCCCCGATCAACGACGCCAGGTGACGGAGCTGGTGCGGAGACAGGCAGAGCCTGGAGAAGCAGGGAAGTGTAAATACAAGCTGATGGTAGGGAGGGCCTGTGCTCACCAGGCTAGGCGGGCTCCTGGACCTTACCTACAGAACCGAGCTCGTGCCCTCTCCTACCCCAACACAAACACACCACAGGCACTCTCGGGATAACATGCCCTCGATCGTTCGCCCGCCCTTCGCAGTCGCTACCTTTCCCTCTGACCTGTAGGGTCAAGGCTGTTTCAGCCAAACCCACACACCTCTCTGGAGGTCTGGCTTCCAGGGAACCTGGAGCACAATAGGTGACGCGGCCTCGGCTGGCGGGGGCAGCCTCCCTCGCTCCCGCACCGTGCATGGAGGCTAAGCTCATAGGCCGCGGGTGGCTTCTGCAGAACGGCGCATTCTCCGTGCCCGGGTGGCCGCTGAATGCACCCAGGCCAGGGTCTGCTCCCATCCCTCCCAGGCCGACGGTGTTCCGCAGACACCTGCACCCCTGGCGCCCATCCGCAGCCCGCGCCTCACCCGGCTCCAAGGTGCAGAGCAACCGGGGCGCGGTCCGCGAGATGCAGCTGCGCTTCTTGAGCACATTGCTCAGGATGGTGCCCACGCCACCGCCGCCCTGGCGCTTCAGGCATCGCCCGCCGCGACGCAGGGAGCTGGTCAGTTTGTCCTGCCGCATCCGAGAGCGCCGTCCGCCGCCCCGGTGCTCGCTGCTGGTGCTGCGCTGGAACGACTCTGCACGCAGGGCTCGGCGAGTCCAAGCCGGCGAGGCTCCCTGGAGAGCTGCGAACGCGCAGCCGGAGCTCCGGAGTCGAGAGGATCAGAGAGAGCCGATGAGCTTCGGGAGACCGGCTGGCATCTGCAGTGCGGAGCCCAAACGTCTGAGACCCGAGCGAGCTGGGGCGGGGAGGAGGGCGGGAGCGAGCGCGCGGGCACGCAGAGACGGAGGCGGCGCCTCGGCACCCAATCCCGGCATCAGCCTGAGAAGACAAGGCGGTCTGAGCCCCGGAGCTCTGAGCCAGCTCCGTGGACAGAAACCAGAAACAAGGCAGGAGTGTGCCCACACTCCTAAGCTTGGGCGGGATGGAGGAGTCGCAGGTGCAAGACAGCAAGTGCCCACTTGGTTTGAGCAGCCTGGGGAAGGCCAGGCCTGTCCAGGGCAGCACGAAGCCTCGGGGCAGAGAAGCTGGCAGATGGTGACCTCAACCTTCAGCCCAAATTGCGTTCATGTCTTTCCAGGCCGCTTCGAGAGGCAAAGAACCATGTTTAATAACAATATAGTTCCTCTTGGGAAAACGGAATCCTAAGAAAATGTTCCTGTTGAAGAAGCAGTTTTCAAAGGAAGTGTTTCCGGGGGGCGTGGTGGGGCCAGGTTATCTGCCAGACTTGAAAAACTCAGAAGAATCTTGAAAGAGTGTAGTTCTGAGTCAAGGCTTAAGGAGACGAACTAACTACCGCGGGACTGGCGCCTTGACATGAAGGTTGATGGCCACATCCTGACAAGTCCCAAAAGGCCTGAGCCTATCCATGTAGGCGCTCCACCTCCCATGATGCTGCTACCGGAGCTGTTTCAAGCTAGCAAGCCTGGGGAGACAGGGAGACCCGGCTGCCAACCTGAATGTCGCTCTGCTACCTGTGCAGCCTTCGTCCAGCTCTATACTCCATTTTTCAGTCGTGGGTCTCACTAAGTAGCTCTGACTGGCCTTGAACTTAATGATTCGCTTGACTCAGCCTCCTGAGTGACTGGTATTACAGCACTATATCTACCCCCCAACCCCTGCCGGAAGGCCTGGCTTGATTGATACTTTTTTTCTTCTGCTTATATTTCATGTAAAATTAATATGGTAGCCAGGTATGGAGGTGTCTAGCGCGTGCTAGGTGTCTTTAATTTTCAAAGCGCCCCCCTTTCTCATTGCATTCTTTGAATCTCGGCTCTCAAATCTTCCAAAGCTCCAGATATCAGCAAAGTCTGGCTTCATAATCATTAGCAAGCCGTCTGGACAGACTCCTTCAGAACCTCCCTTGGCATGCCTGTTCCACAATCTCTTTCCACCGCCTTGGGCCTACAGAATGCCCTTCCAGACTCTTCAGCAAAGTTCTCTGGGAGTACTGATCGACCAACTAACCTTCATAAACATGTGGCCTGGACCTAACAATTTATGAATGAAAGGATGTTTCTATTAACTCTAGCCTTTCCTTGCCTTTGCTGATGAGATGAGCTGGAAACCGCTTCATTTGTTCTCCCTGTGGGAATTTCAAAGGTTTTCTGCAGCTCCTGCAAGACCCTGATCAGGCTCCACCAACACTTTACAGGTGCCTGTGTTTTTCATGCCCAGGTGGTACCAAGTCAACACTTAATTAGTTAAGATACAATGTTTGACCTAGGACCTGCACTCCAAAGGTCCAGTACATTTTCCACCTGAATCTTTTTTATCAGGAACAAGACAATGGCTCACAATTCTTTCCACAATGGTTTCTCCATAGCAAGTTCCAGGCCATCTGGGGCTACACAGTGAAACCCTATCTAAAAATAAAAGACAGAGAGGAGAAAATTGTTTCTTAGCAACCCTTGGAGATATAACTTGAGAGTTACCAAAATAGAATATATAACTGATGCTAAGGTACTTAATTGTGACTCTCCCTTGAGAACCCCAGTCCACACTTGAGTGTGTCATCTTCTTTCCCTGAGCACCCCCTCCTCCACCCCTCCCTCCCTTCTTCCCTCCCTCCCTAGAGTGCATGCTAAGCTTACCATTTGCAAACTCTCAGTGTCCTTTGACAAGCCCTCTCTTAGCGTGTCATACATTCCTCCTGAACATCTATCCTCCTCTTAATCTTTCTGTTTAAAATCTATATTAAAATATCTTTTAATAAACTGAAACTCTGCTTCAAAAAACTATAGGTGTTTCATCATCATTCATGCCCTCGGTGCTCCTGAACTCATGCTCACCACTGTTGCTGTTAGAGAAGGAAATGTCTTTCTTAAAGCACAATGGCATGTTTGCCTTCATAAAGCAAGAGCACTAGAGCATCAAAAGGGTTCATATGTGGTAATCTTTAGGGAGGGGGAAAGTAGAATTTTTAAAACCATGGAAGAGGAGGTCAATGAGAGTCTCTGTTTCAAAAACTAAGGTGGACAAGGTCTGAGGAAGAGCAGTAATGTCTTCTGACCTCCATCTACACCTGCATACACACAAACACATACACACATGTACATTATGCACATGTACATACACATGTACATGTACAAGTATACACAAACACCCACATGTACACACATGTGCACATACACAATGCACATACACATGTACATTCACAAGTACACATACACACGTGTGTACATATGTACACATACAAACATACATATACACACGTACATACACATATGCACATACACATATACACATACACATGTGTACACACATGTACCCAGAACATATACACACGTGTACATACACACACGTGAATACACAAAAACTTTTTTCAAAAGAAGGAATACTGTGGGGGTTGGGGATTTAGCTCAGCAGTAGAGCGCTTGCCTAGCGAGCGCAAGGCCCTGGGTTCTGTCCCCAGCTCCGGGGAAAAAAAAAAGAAGGAATACTGTGGATACAAGAATGGAATATTGAGATTTGCCTAGATTGCCTTAAACAGTTTTGACTTTGAAATCATGTTTAATTAAATGCTAACAAATTTAAATTCTTAAATGAAACTATGGAAATGAAGAAAAACAAATGAACCTAACTAAATTTATAGCATAAAAATATGGGGGAAATGATTGTACTTAAACAGGGATATATACTGTAAAGTAGAGTTGAAAAATTGAAATTTTACTCAGCAGTTATCAATACTGGTATTTTTTAACTCATGTGCTATAGGAGAAGGCAAATGGAGCCAGTATTGTGTATAACTATATAATGAAAAATGTTTTCTTTAAAATACTATATAATGTTTGTTTGGAGGAAGTTTTCTGTTTTTGTTTGTTTGTTTTGTTTTTGTTTTGTTTTGTTTTGAGACAGGATCTCCTTGGGTAGCCTGGGCTACATAAGCTTGCTATCCCCCTCCTTCAGCCTCTGGAATACTGGGGTTAGAGATATATGATACCACACTTGATTTACAATTAATGTATACAAATTGGAAATACTAGCATAAACTAATTTTTCCCCTCAAATATCAACTGGCTCGCTGAATCCAAACTTAAGGGCAGCCAACTTTGTAGTTGTAAACATCCAGCACCCAGGTCATGGTCTCTACACCCCACTAAAAGGAGCAATGGCTTCCTTGAAAAGTGACTGACTCAGGCCTGAGCCAGGGAAAGCACGTGTGAGCTACAGCCTCTCAATGCACTCGGGGTGAATAAGGTCACATCACAGGGGCACAAAAGCCACATAAACAGGGTCCTCCATTGGCAAACATGAAACAAGTCAAGGAGAAAATCGACCTCTGCATTTGACTGAAGAAACCCTGAGCATCTTGTGAGAGCTTTAATAATGCTACGCTATAGGGACCAGGCAAGGGAGTCCTCCCAGTGACTTTAGCACACTTATTTGTCCACACATCACAGGCTTTGTGAAGAGTCCCACCCAGATTTGAGGACACTGCCGGGAATGGTGTAACTCTAAGAATGAAACTTTGTGGGGCTGGGGATTTAGCTCAGTGGTAGAGCGCTTACCTAGGAAGCGCAAGGCCCTGGGTTCGGTCCCCAGCTCCGAAAAAAAGAACCAAAAAAAAAAAAAAAAAAAAAAGAATGAAACTTTGTAAACATGAGGTTAGCTGCTAAAGCAAGTGGGACATACAAAGCACATTGGATACATGGTTTCACTGCCTGACCTGTCTTTGAACTCCCAGAAAGTGTGGCTTTAAAGTGTTGCTTTATGCTGGGTAGTGGTGGCAGACACGTTTAATCCCAATACTCGGGAAGCAGAAGCACGTAGTTCATTCAAGGCCAGCCTGCCCTACAGAGTGAGTTCTAGCAAAGCCAGAGCTACACAGAGAAACCGTTGCTTTATAAAATAAAGCCAGAGTATCCTCCAGATTTGCATCAGATCCAACCTTCCTCAACATGCTCAGGTACAGAAGTCTGTCGATCACTGGACCAGTGCTTTTACACTGTGTGTATTCATTATCCTTTAGCTTTCCTTCACCATCCCAGCCTCTCGGTGATGTTAAGGACCACAGGAAGGTCTGGTGTTTTACACAATGTTCTAGAGGGTCCTGAGGCTGAAGACGATGAACTGCAGGAGAGAAAACCCCAGGACAAGTGCACACAGTCTTACCTTCCAGAACTCTCCTCAGCCAAGCCTTCGTTAGAGGGCTTTGTGTCTTCTTAGAGGGCTTTGTGTCTTCTTTTAACAAAGGATGCTATTCACGACGCATCTCACTGAGCCAGCAAGAGAGGCAGCCTCATGGGCCAAGAGAATGAGCCTCTGGTGTGGGAAGGACAGCCTGAGGCTTCGTGACACATGCCATTCAGGGCACCCCACACCCTTTGCCTCAGACCTCACGCTCATCAGGCAAACCTCTGATTATCATTTGGCTCCAGAAAGGGCTGCTGCCCAGAAGGGAACACAGCAAATGACAGCCACCACCCCTGAGTTCAGCTGATGCTGAGCTGGCCGAGGAGACCAAGGGTCTAAGCTATTACAGCTGAACTCCAACCCTGGGTGGGGTGAGGGGCTGGTCAGGGCTGACAAAAAGACTTTTCTCTGAAATTCTTCACAATGCTCTCCTTCCCCATCGTGGAGGAGCTTACTCCCCACAAACAAACATTCCATTTTGTTCCTTTCAGATTACAAGAGAAAATGAGCTTTTAAAAAAGGGGGGGCTTCCTTGAAATCTTCCCATTCTCAAATTGCATATAAGATAACACTGTGTGTGTGTGAGTGTGTGTTAGTGTGTGTGTGCATGTGTGTGTATGTGTGTGTGTGCAGTGTTTCTACTATTATAGCGATAAATAGCGGAGGAATTAAACAATGTTATTTTGTTTACATTGGGGAGGAAAGACAGGACTGCCAACTTTTGTAGCAAACAGATAATTAAGTTAGTGCTAAGATACAATACTCTAAAAGTAGCCCCAGCACAAGCCTGGTATTATATTTATTATGTGACTCATGGTTTATTTCATGTCTGGGATATTGTTTTCCAAAAGCAAAAGATGTCATCTGAAGTCAACTCAGAAAAAAAACCAGCATGGCCTTTGCCTGAGGCTACCAGCAGCGGGGCCAACCCATCATTAGTCTCTCCTCAACAAATGGCCCTCCCTACTAAATAATGTCAGTGAATTCCCATTTGAGTAAATCACACCTTGGAACTATCCAGAGGAGCTATGATTAAATCTGAATGTGTGGAAACGCTCAATGTAAAATATATAGTGGGTGAGTCTGGAGGTGAGGCAGGGGATCACAAGTTTGAGGCCAGCGCAGACTACATGTCAGGCCCTGGGCTAGCTTGAGCAGTGAAACTCTGTCTCAAAATACTCCTTTATACACATAAGAAAGTGTCTCTCCTATTGTTAAGGAAAGGGAACATTTCGAGGAGGCATCCTGAACATTTTGAGGAACATCCTAGAAGCTGACTAGTGACCTAAGGACCATTTGCTCACAGGGCATTCTGTGAATCCTTCAGCCCATTGGCTGGGAATGAGCCTTCTTGAAAAGAAACTTTGCCTTGAATGGGAGACAAGTAAGAAGTCTGAAGGAAAAGCAAGCCCAACACCAGAAATAAAAGCCTCGTCCCAAGGGGCTTCCAAAAAGAAATTGGGTCTGAGACATTTTTCTGATTTCCTGTTGCTATTTCTGCTTAACAACAAAATCTCAACATAAAAAGGGCCTACGTGCTTATCCTCAGGGACAGCACAGGGCTGGTCCTGGCAATTACCAAGGAGAAGAGGCCCAGAAAGCCTGCTGCTCAGAGAAAGGGAAACCACAAGGGAGTCAGGCTGCTGTGGGAGCCTGGGCTTGGAGCTCATCCCCAGGGCAGCCTCCGAGGGTCAGGGAGATCTCACAGATCATCACATCCAAGGCACCTCATGTTGGGCAACAGATGAGTACGGATGTCTTGCCCTCACAGTTACTAAAAGCAACAGGCAACCGCCGGCATAGAAAAAGCTTCTTCCTTCCCCCTTCTCCCTACTGCTTGGTAAAAGGCAACATTTCCATGCATCTCCCAGTGTCTGCTATAGCCTGGCTCATCGTGAGTGGTGGGCTTGCCCTCGGCAATAGTGAGAGCTGGTCAGCCTTTTGGAGAAAGGGCCTCTGAATGGCCATTCCTGAGGTCATTGGGGACATGCCCTTTCTCTTCTCTGCCCTGTGGCTTGTGATGAGGGGAAGCATTTTGCACTCCTGACTCACCTCAGGCTCAAAGCACAGAGACAACAAGATCATGGACTGGAGCCTCCAAGACCGTGAGCTAGGATAAACCTTTTCTCTTTATGTCTTAATTATCTCAAGTGTTTCATTATAGGGATGGAAAGCTGACAGAATACTGACAGCCACTTCCCTAGAAAACTAACACTCTCCTCAAGCCTACTTAAAAGTAGAGTTTAGGGGTTGGGGATTTAGCTCAGTGGTAGAGCGCTTGCCTAGCAAGCGCAAGGCCCTGGGTTCGGTCCCCAGCTTCAAAAAAAAAAAAAAAAAAGTAGAGTTTAATAAGTGGTTCGATCAACTCATTACCCAGGACGCAGCCATCTGCGTCGAACTCACAGTGATCAGCATTGTTTCCCTCCACCAAAGAGACCCGGGGCTGAAGAGCAGGAAGGAACTGAGGGGGGGAGGGGGAAAATCCCACAATTTCCTGACACTGTCACGTGACGCACACGGAACATTTTACTTTCTTTTTATGTGATGTTTCTCATCTTAGTCATAAGAACACTTTCTCTATCTAAACACAGGCGTCCTTTTTAAGACAATGAGGCGTGGCTTTTATATTCTGTTAAATGCAGAGAAAAATCACCAACACATGCAGAACAAAGGAGCGCTGAGATTCCAAAAACAAGTCGCTCAGCCCCGTCCTTCCACTCTCCGTGGTGCTATTTATGCTTCCCAGAAACATTCTCTTCAATAAGATTTAAAAAAAAAATGCTCCCAAGCATATATTCTCCCTAAACACACTCATTCTGGAAGACGTATTTTAAGAAACAGAAATCACTTAATTTATAGATCAGAAGTTCAAATTTTGGGGGCTGGGGATTTAGCTCAGTGGCAGAGCGCTTGCCTGGGAAGCGCAAGGCCCTGGGTTCGGTCCCCAGCTCCGGAAAAAAAAAAAAAAAAGAAGTTCAAATTTTTAAATGTGTCTAATGTTATAATTTAATTCGCAGTGCAGAATTGGTTTTTTTTTTTTTTAGTATTACACTGGGAGTGTACATAAAGCCTCTGCAGCCACTACTCTTTTAACCTATTATTTTAGGTGAAGCACTTTCTCTTCTCAAAATGGTTTATATGGATTTACTATTAGAGGACCAGGTGCCTTTATCCAAAACCTTCAAGACCAAATGTGTTTGGGGTTTGTTAATGTTTTAAAATATTTTCACACAGGTATACAGGTAGGTAAGTAGATAGATGATAGATAGGTAGATAGACAGATAAATAGATAGATGATGGATGGATGAATGGATAGATGGATGATGGATGGGTGGATGGATGGATAGATGGACAGACAGATGGACAGATGGATAGATCTGTATATATAGATGGGGTTAGCGTGGAGGTAGACATCAGTCTAAACTGCATTTCTATTTCCCTCATGTCTTATACACATGATGTTGAGGTGATCTGGTAGAATATGTTTAGCCTGCTTATGTGTTAAGTATGGCCCATCCCATGAGGTCATGTGGAACTTTCCATGTGTAGCAGTGGCGTCCCATCAGCTGAACAGCTTTGTGTCTTGGAGTACTTCGGATTTGGGATTTTCTCCAATCTTCCTCCTGTACTTGAGCTAGGTTTATGTTGACCATAAAAAGATTTCTTTTTGAGGGTCCTCAGTTTACCACTGCCTCCGTTAACTAACCACCAGCCTGTTTCCTTTTTGAAATGAGGAGGGTTAGTTTTAGAAATGATCTCTGAAGTTTCTTGGGAAACTTGAAGGTTGACCAGAAGGGGGTGTCTGATGACTTGAAGCTGGAGTTAGAGGATTTTGTGAGCTGCTTGATAAGGTACTGGAGTCCCAACCCCAGCCTCTGAAAGAACAGAGAGCATTCTTACTCCTGTGCCATCTCTCCAGATGAATATGAACGACTAAGAGGCTCGTTGCTTTGGCAAAAACAAGAAAGAAAGAAAGAAAGAAAGAAAGAAAGAAAGAAAGAAAGAAAGAAAGAAAGAGAGAGAGAAAGAGAGAGAGAAAGGAAGAGAGAGAGAGAAAGAGAGAGAGAAAGGAAGAGAGAGAGAAAGAAACCACTGCTTAATATGTCTAACTATCTAGCTTGGATCCCCCCAACACTTTACAGAAAACTATTGTATGGTTCTTTCCCAGTACCAATTAATGCAATTTACTTTAGCTTAAAATATGCACAATGATGGACGGGAGCAGGTCAATGCCTTTGAAAGGAACACAATTGGGGCTGGGGCTGGGCTCAGTTGGTAGAGTGCTTATCTAGCACAAGGCCCTGGGTTCAGTCCTCCATGCCACAAAAGGCAGATGTGATGGGACACATCTGTAACCCCAGAAGTCAGGAGGAGGTAGAGGCAGGAGGATCAGCATTCAAGTCATCTTTGGCTACATGGCAAGTTCAAGGCTAGCCTGTGCATAAGACCCTCTGTCTCAATTTTTTTTCTTGGTAATGAAAAAGAAGTATCAGAAAGCAGAGAAAGGTTACAATCGACAAAAACAGTGGCTTGGCTGGCCTGGACCTCTTCTCTCAACAAACTGAGTTCATTCTGCAGAGACAGTGCAGATGTATGGACTGAGGAAGAATATATGAGGGCACACAGGTGTCAGCTGAACCCCACCCAGGAGTCCAGGCGGGGCAGCCGCAGCAGGCTAAGGTTTAAATTCTAGCACCAACACTTGTCTTTGGGCAGGTGTGGAGGTTTGAATATGCTGGGCCCAGGGAGTGTCATGGCTAGGAGGTGTGGCCTTGTTGGAGTGGGTGTGGTCTTGATAGAGTGGGTGTGGCCTTGTTAGAGTGGGTGTGCCCTTGTTGGAGTAGGTGTGGCCTTGTTGGAGGAAGTGTGAAGTGGGTTTTAAGACCCTCATCCTAGCTGCCTGGAAAACAGTCTTCTCCTGTTTGCCTTCAGAATAAGATGTAGAACTCTCAGCTCCTCCTGCACCATGCCTGCCTAGATGCTGCTATGTTCCCACCTTGATGATAATGGACTGAACCTCTGACCCCAATTAAATGTCATGCTAATAAGAATTGCCTTGGTCATAGTGTCTGTTCACACCAATGGAAACACTAACAATGACAGCAGGTGACCTAGTTTCTAGGTTTTAGCCTTGTCATCTTTAGAATGGATGATATTTATGAGAACTGATGACAAAGTCAAGAATGTAATCCAGTGCTGGCACAAAGCAGGCATGGAAGACACTTGCATTCAAGTATCCTTCTGTGACAGTTTGTATAGGCCTAGCCCAGGGAGTGGCACTATTAGAGGGTATAGCCTTCTTGGAATAGGTGTGGCCTTGTTGGAGTAGGTGTGTCACTGTGGATGTGGGCTATAAGACCCTCATCCTAACTGCCTGGAAGTCAGTATTCTGCTAGCAGCCTTCAGATGAAGATGTAGAGCTCTCAGCTCCTCCTGCACCCTGTCTGCCTGGATGCCGCCATGCTCCTGCCTTGATGATAATGGACTGAACCTCTGACCCTGTAAGCCAGCCCCAATTAAATGTTGTCCTTATAAGAGCTGCCTTGGTCATGGTGTCTGTTTACAGCAGTATTACCCTAACTAAGACACCTTCCTTCTGTCCGTGTGGCCATCACTGAAGGGAAAACCTGGCACTGTGAGTTCTATACCTTGAGGTCTGCCCAGTGCAAGACCCAGGTTCACCACTAGATCCCTTCCAACTGCCCGAGACACCATCGTCCTTTGTTTTTGACCCCAGAACCCTCACTTGCTTCGTAGGAACACAATGACTGTCTCTGTGCTTCTCCAAAAAGGGGTTAAGTTTGAACTGAATGGTGAGATCTATAGAGAAATAGATACCAGCAAAAGTGTAAGGATGTTCCCGCTGTGACGCAACACATCTCTGGGATCAAAGACTCCCTCTCCCACAGAGTTCGGGGGCAGAGGCTGCAAGGTGGGACACTAGGAAGAACATGTAACTTAACATGAGGCCAGACCAGCATGCTGTGTGCCTTCATATCCCTCTAGCTCTCGGTGGTTAACCCCGCTGGTAAGTAACGATTCTATTACTGCATTGGAATCCTGCAATGCTGCACGAAAACAAATATCTAGAGAAGATACCTGTAATTGTTATGTTCTCAGACAAACTGAAACTTAAACAAAAAATCCTTTGGGTGTAAACTCCTCCTCGTTATAAAAGGTTTATAAATATATTATGTATTCTTGACTTAAATATCCTGAGCAAGTAAAATTATTTCTTTCTTAAGAATTTATGTTTCAGACCTAGAGAAATGACTCAATGGTATATACCACTCTTCCAGAGGATACAGAGGATTCCCAACACCCTCATGGTGGCTCAGCTCACAATTGCCTGTAACTCCAGTTCCAGAGGATCTGACATCCTCTTCTGATCTTTGCAGGCACCAAGCACACACATGGCGCACAGACATACATGTAGACAAAACTCTCATATATATAATATAACTTTAAGGTCACTATTCTAATTCATATGAGTCCAAGACAGATTCTGTAAGTTCAGGCAGTCAAATGATGCCCAAGTCATCTTTCTCACATGTGCTGCTTGGCTTAACTCTTTAGGTACATGTATTTAAACTGGTATACTCCTTCCCTCCCTCCATCCCTCCCTTGTGCATGGGTGTACACACACACACACACACACACACACACACAGCAATCATCTTCAATGAGGGGGTAAAAAGACTGTCAGAGTAATGGGTAGTACACATAGGCAACAAAACAGCATTTTCTGTAGGGCTGTTGTACCCAGGACTCTCAATCCCAGCATGGCTGGGAGGAGGTTCATGAAGACCCACCCCTACCTTAGGAACTACTGATAGCTGGTGGCTGCTAGAGGAGGGGAGGCAGCTCTCTTCAGGAATGTGGCCTCAGACATACTGTGTATGCTCCAGTAGATGGTCCTATGCCCACACACAAGAAACTGCAGTATGTAGACTCTGTATGTGACAGACAGAAACTGAGAGAGACAGAGACAGAGAAACGGAGAGAGATAAAGAATGAATAAAAAATTAGGAGGGAAGACTGAAGGAAAGGCCCTCCAGAGACCATCCCACCTAGGGATCCATCCCATCTCTAGGCACCAAATCCCCACACTATTGCTGATGCCAAGAAGCACTTGCTGATGCCAAGAAGCCTGGTATGGCTGTTTCCTGAGAGGTTCTACCAGCACCTGACTAAGACAGATGCAGATACTCACAGCCAACCGTCAGACTGAGCCTGGGAACCACAATGGAAGAGCTAGGGGAAGGACTGAAGGAGCTGAGGGGATTACAACCCCATAAGAAGAACAATATCAACTAACTGGACCACCCAGAGCTCCCAGGGTCTAAACCACCAGCCAAAGAGCACACATGGAGGGACCCATGGCTCCAGATGCATGTGTAGCAGAGCATGGCCTTGTCTAACATCAGTGGGAGGGGAGGCCCTTGGTCCTGTGGAGGCTCGATGCCCCAGTGCAGGGGGATGTCAGAGCACTGAGGTGGGAGTGGGTGGGTGGGTAGAGGAGCACCCTCATAGAGGCAAAGGGGAGGGGGAGAAGGGATGGGAGGATTGTGGGGTAACGGGAAGGGGGATATTATTTGAAATGTAAAGGAATAAAATTATTAATGAAAAAATTAGGAGAGAAAAGTGTTGGGGGCAATAAGGGAAGAATTGGAGGGGAAAGAGTAGGTGATGGGTTTGATCAAAACACATTGTAAGAAATTCTCAAACAAGCCTTCAGTTTTAGCCTTCAGGAGCAAAAACACTCACAGGAAAAACAGACAATCTCTGAGTTTGAGGTCAGCCTGGCCCACATAGCAAGTTAGCAAGTTCCAGGATAAGCAGGGCTACGTAGAGACATCCTGTCTAAAAAAAAAAAAAATTCCCAAACACTAAACACAATTTTAAAAGTGAAATATGAAATGCACTTTTGAGAGGCACGACCTGAGGGAGAATGTAAATGGAGCAAGGCAGGGGTCAAGGTCGATACACGTGACATTGTGCAAGCTGATAACTTAGTCTCCATGTAGGACATCCCCTGGCACACGCGCCAATAGAAAAGAAGCCTGGGGTGGTGTAAGCCACAGATGTATCCTAGCCGAGGTCCACATTTATGTTCTGGAGCGTCGGCGATCGAAAAGGAAACCGACATCTCGACAGATGCTCTTTCTACAATCCTTCTCTCTGCGAGAAGCAACGCAGGCGGCAGAGTCTACTTGTGAACCTAATACAGCTACGGTGGCACCTTTAATTACCACAGCTTTAGTCCTGCTTGCCACAGAGCATCACCTGGCAGAGTGTCAACCTGGCATGTTGCCAACCCCAATCATGTGCGCCAGCTCCGGGGGAGGAAACATATTACGTCTTTTTAAAAGAAAAATTACCCCTGGTGATTTTAAACATTTCTGGCACCTGATGCTTACTGAGAGTTTCGGTATCCCTTATCCAAGACGGTTGCGGCCGCGCGGGTTTCAAACTTGGATTTGTTGCTGCTGTGGTTCAGACTTATCTGGCTATTGTAGTGAGAAACCACAGGATGGGACCTGAGGTTTATTTTCGCCTTAAGCACATGGCTGGAAGGTGGCATTGGGCAGCGTTTTTTATTGTCCTGAGTCCAGGTATGGTGATCCATGCCTATAATCCTGACATATAAGAGTTTGAGACTGGGGCTGGAGAGATGGGTCAGTGGTTATGAGCACCGACTACTCTTCCAGAGGTCCTGAGTTCAAATCCCAGCAAGCACGTGGTGGCTCACAACTATGTGGAATGAGATCCGATGTCCTCTTGTGGTGTGTCTGAAGACAGCTACAGTGTACTTATATATAACAAATAAATCAATTAATCCTTTTTTAAAAAACAAATAATTTGAGACTGAAGAATGGACAGTTTGAAGCCAGGTTAGGCTGCCTGGTAAGACCCTCACTCAAAAAAACAAACAAAAACACTGCACATAAAGTTTCTGGTGTGGAGTTTTCTCCTTGTATTACCATCATACTAGCACTGCGTTTTTTTAATTTTGGACTTCTGGATTAGGGTTGTTAAATCTGTATATTCTGAGAAAATGGGAAATAGCTTTCTAACATCAAAACTGATACACACAGCCATTCTCTTACTTGTCTTGGCTGCCTGTAACTTGCTATGTAGGCCAGACTGGCCTCAAATTTAGAAAGCTCCTCCTGTCTCTGCCTCCTGAGTGCTGGGTTAAAGGTGTGCACTACTGAGCCCATCTTGTAGATGTCTTTTTAACTCTGCCTAGAGAACACAAAGTGTATCTGAGCGGGGTCCTGCTGGTATGACATTTAAAAATGGCACCTGCCTTGACACCTGTATTCCATGCCCTGCGCCTCCCTCCCCCACCCCCGTGCGTACTTCATCAATGTGGTTGAATTATTTATATGAAGACTTTTATCCCCTCAATAAAGCATAAGCTTCTTTGAATTTTTATTCACTGTTTCCATCTCTCTCTGCCCATGCCCGCGGCTATCATGGGGCTGGGTACATACTTGCTACCCAGTACATGACTGTTAGAGATAAATAAAATCAGAAAGTCATCATGTCAAGAAGAGACATGTGCTTTCCACTCACTAAAAACTGGCGTTCCATTCAATTACGAGAGAAACGAGCAGATGTGTTTATGGACAGTTATTTTGACTAACATTTGTGCAATGAAGAAAGCCCACACGCTATTCCTGGTCTCCTGACAAGATGCGTAATTCTCAGCCATCACACACTTGCCTGCTCATCCTGTCCGTGTAGATGCAAAGGGAGCCAGCATGGAATAGTGGAAAACCCACTCTTCAAACAGAAGCTGGGCTCCAACCGCTCAGTAGCAGTGGTAACCTGGGTAGCATCTCAGTCTCCTTACCCTGAATGTGGGACAAGTGAAGTACCAACTCTATAGATGCTCTCTGAGGAGAATATACCGCAGATAAGACATTTAGCACATGCCAGCCATACAGTGAGCTCTCCATAGAAATGTTACTTGTTCTATTGGTAGTAGGCTTGTATAAAGGCATGTGGGTTACTCTTAAAGACTTGTTTAAGTTTGCTTGCTTGCTTGTTTAATTGCTTAATTGCACTATGCAGCCTTGGCTGTCCTGGAACCCATTCTGTAGAACAGGTTAACTTGGAGGAAGCTCACAGAGATGCACCGACCTCTGCCTCCTGAGTGCTGGGCTTGAAGGCATGTGCTACCACACTGGCATGTTTGCCTTATAGCAACATTGTCACAGATTCCCCGCACTGCCACTAGGTCACTTCAGCAGGATCCTATACCTTTTAATTCCATTACATCCCAGCTTGACCTGGTGACCCCATCTAAAATGCCAGGAAATCAATTTTCAAAAGTATTCATTTCGACTGACAAATTGGTCCCATCTCTCATCTTGGTTTTCTAAGATGTCACTCAAACAGCATTTGCTTCAATGCAGACAAGTCAGCTTTTTCCTATTCGTCAAAAGTTAATAAAGCCCCAATATTAATTACTTCATAGCCATTGTCTTGGCAAGATCCTTGCAAACAGGAAATCAATGTTTCGTAGCAGAATCTAAGTGAGCCACTTTCTTTTCAATCTCTCTCTCCAATATTAGAGCTTTAAACAATGCCTGCAATTATCAAAAATTGAGTCATTACGTATTTTTTTTTAAGTTTGCCAAAAATGGCCCACCATTTATAGGAAGTTTTCTAGTCTTTGGAATTTTTTTTTTCATTCTTTGCAGCATAGATAAGTTTTCTGGTAAATTCCACATGCCTACACGTACTAACAACAATCTCCCAAATTGGCAGTTACCAAATACATACTAAAAAGAGAAATAACTTGTTTCAAAAATGGGGAGAAACTTGGGACCTGGAGAGGAGTTTCAGCACTGGCTGTTCTTCCAGAGGACCCTGGGTTCAATTCCCAGCACCCACAGTGTGGTTTATGATCTCTAACTCCAGTTCCTATGGGATCGAATGCCCTCTTCTGGCCTCTATGGGTACTGCATACATGTGGTGCACAGACATACATGCAGGCAAAACACCTATACACATAAAATAAAAATAAATCTCAAAACGAAAAAGCATTTTTCTAACGTCCTCAACTTTCCAGGATTATATATCCTAAAAGAGACACCTACAAACAGGAACAAAGCTGGAACTAGAATAGCAGTATTAACCATCAGGCGTCTAGGAGAGCAGTATTAACCATCAGGTGTCTAGAATAACAATATTAACAGTCAGGTGTCTAGAAGAGCAGTATTAACCATCAGGTGTCTAGGAGAGCAGTATTAACCATCAGGTGTCAGCTGCTGACCATGGATCAAACACTGAACTGCAAGTGCTTTGCCTATGTATGTAACTCAGCAACACAGAAATCCAGGGAAAAGTGCAGATATTAGTAGGGTGAATTTTATTAGGAACAGAAAAAGACAACTATAATATAACATAAGCAACAGATATAAGTAGTTAACTCTTACGGGATTTTTTTTTTCAAATTGTTGTTTTCTTTTTCTCTTGAACTCATTTTTTTATCCTAAGAGAAGAATGTCATCTGGCTTCTGAGACACTCCCCTCACCACGGATGTCAATGGTAAGTAACTGCTGGGAAGAAGCCTCCTTGGTGGTACAACAGCCCATACATTGTACAGGAAACTGCAGTGGTTCAGTTTGTAGGAGCCATCGCCCATGCTAGGGTGGGCTCTTTGGCAATGCAGCTGCCTTCTATCCTGTAAATAAGCTCTCGTCCATGCACAAGTAGCCCCAGTAACTCTTTGGCTCAGCAAGCTGATCTCAGGTGGAGTCACTTCTGTGGTCTTTTGGTATCCCTTCCATGATGAACAAACATTGCTCACATCTCCCAGGAAAAGTCATGCCACAGGGAGAAATAAAAAGAGCGGGAATAAGTTACAAGATTAAATAACTTCCCCCAGAGTCATACAGCTAGTTAGTTGGGACATGAACCCGGTTTAATACTAAAGCCATACTCTTAACAGCTATGCTAATAAGATACAGTCAGATGACTTGACTTGAACATGATCAGAGCATTCTGGAAAGTTCTAAAACAGATTTGCTCTCAGCCCCATTTGTGTTCCCAACTGAGTGTGGTATCCATCAGGCCTGCAGCTCCTTCTTAGATTACTTATTAATACAGTGATGGCACAGAAAACCAACAGCAACTTCAACACGGTCAGTCCAGCTGCGTTGGTTAGCCTGAGACCCCGGAAGAGCAGAGGGGATGTACAAGCTCGTAGATGAGTGCAGGAGACCTGGCTGTTGCACATGGGGCGCCAGGATGAGACCTACAGCGGTCAGTCAGGATGTGAGAGATAAGCTTTACTAAACGTTTATGAGACACTTAAAACATTCCTCTCAGCAACAACCCATCCTCTAAGTTACACAAGAGAAATCTGGTCAACCTTCAAGTTTCCCAAGAAACTTCAGAATCGATTTCTAAAATTAACTTGCCTCGTGTCATAAAGGAAACAGGCTGGTGGTTAGTTAACCGAGGCAGTGGTAAACTGAGGACCCTCCATACAGAGATGTTCATGATGCAGACTCCGGGTATAATCAGTTAGGAATCATTTTTGTGCTAATGCTGTGTTGCCTCTTTGGTGAGTAGCAGCTGTTGTAATCACTGTGTCACAGAACTAAGAAAGCATTTGAGATGATTCAACCTAAAACGCCCTGGGTTTGTTTTTTTAAGTGCTTAAAAAATCTTGCATTGTATTACACACTACTTAGTTTAGAAAATTAAAGACCACATGAATCACTTATCATGTTGAAGCTTTGATAGAGTCAACATGGGCCGTATGTCCAATGTTTGCATTACAGTACCTGGTGCACAGTTTGGCTGAAAATGAACTTTAGTTAAGGAGAAATGTTTAGAATGTGTGGAGGTCAGCTTTAATTATCAAGTGGACAGAACCCACACTGGGTTGACCTATGAGGAGTTGTCTTAAGATAACTGATATGGAGTGCCCGTCCCACTGTGAGCGGCACCATTCCCTAGGCAGGGACTGTGTAAGTATAGAGAAATAACACTAAGCACAAGCAAACAACTGCCTGTGCACACATTCGTTTCTCTCTATTCCTGACTATGGATGTCATGTGGCCATTCTAAGTTCCTGCTGCCTTAGCTTCCTATGCTCTGATGGACTGGAACCTGGAATTGTGAGCTAAGTAACCCATTCTTCCCACGTTGCTTTTTGATGAGGTATTTCACCTTGGCAGCAGCAATGAGACTAAAACAGAATCCCTTCACTATCCTGTTTGAACTTATCCAGGTCAACTGCAACCACACAGAGAGATGTTACATGCAGCAAAGTTATCTATGGCTGATTCTTCTTGCAAGAAAAAATAGGTTACACCATGATGTAAGTTTGCCTCTTGGAACAGGAAACCTGTGACTTAATACATTGTAAGGTTCAATTATTTTGGTGGGGGTTGTATTTGTTTCTCTGCAGGACTGAGGTTTTAACTCCAAACAAAAACATTCTACCATTGAGCTGAGGTCCAAGCGCTGAATTTGAATTCCTAAAAGTGCAAACAGCTGAGCTATAAGATAGACTATGAAGATCTAAGGAGAAGGTTCTTAGAGAATTCCACATCAAAGAACAGATGAGAGCAACACTATCGCCATTTCTTATTATCTCCGGTGCTACAGTTTCCCTTCATTACCCCAAAACCTTTAACAAAGTGTCTTTCCAGCTTCATGGTGGCCACACTTAGGAGAATGAAGAGGAAGAGTGAGAACAGAAATCCCACAAGTAAAGTAGGATGACCCAATGCAGAACATTAAAACAAACCACACACACACACACACACACACACACACACACACACACACATATATGCAGGCACCCACGCACGTGCACAGACACGCACACACATGCACGAGCACCACCTGGAAGTGAGGGGTTGGACTGACTTTGCTATGGGTTGGCTCTAATGCAAGAGGACAACTTTCATTCACCAAAGCCTCAAGGTCATGGGAGCAGAAGGGAACTAGCAGGTCCTAAGGAAGGACTTCATGCTGACTTGGGGAAACTTGGGTCATTTGATCCCTCTAACATTAACTACATTTGTGACACTGATATACACTGTCAATACAGTTTCCAGGAAAAACATGGATTAAAACTGAAGCATGAGGGTGGTTAACGGATTTAAGGAGCTTAAGGAATCCTGACCCCAACTACCTGTGTGGTGAGCATGGCTTCGCACATGACACTAATGCTAGATGTCTACACAGTGGTGTTTCCATTTCACTAGCCTTCACGGGGGCTTAGTTGAACCACACCATAGACAAAAGTTTTCCTCCACAGAAATAAACTTGCAGTTATATTTTCTGAGACAGGGTCTAGCTATGTAGCTCATGTTGGGCTTAAACCTGTAGTTGATCCTCCTGCCTCAGGCTCTCGAGGGCTGAGATTACAGGTATGTGTCATGATGAATTACTCTATTTTTTTTAAAGTGTTCAGGAGGAGAAGAGCAGAAAAGACCATTTCCCCAGGAACTCTGATGTAGACTTAACCCACCGAGAGACAATATGTAGAAAAGATATTCTTCCAATGAGATAGCCTGGAATGGAGTCGCCAGTCACTGGTAAGTCTCTAGATAAATGACTGCTTTACAACATCGAAACAAGACAAGCAGGGTGATCTAAAATAAACAAACAAACAAATACAGGCTCCTGAAAGAGAGAGAGTCCGGCACAATGAATCCACTCTTCTGTAGGCTTAAGCTGGAGTCTCAGTTGAGCCCAAACCTTCTGGGGCAGGATGGACAACACAAGTCCTAGTGTCACAGACAGTACAGGCCACCATGTGCACAGTTGTAACTACTACCCTCAGGCTACAAAGGCAGAGGGATGTTAAGTTCAAGGCCAGCCTAGGCTACATAGTAAGTCCTCATCTCAAAAGAACACACACAGGTGCATGTGCAGGCTCACACAAGACACACACACACACACACACAGTAGAAAACTCCTAACTTCACAATCTCATAGCTCAGTGCTGTTCACAAATGTAGCTTCTCCATGTAAAAGGACGATTATTATCAGACCTTCCAAGAACAGAAGCAGCAAACCTTCTTTGTACGGATACGTAAGGACGTTTAGCTACATAAAAATCATAGCTTCTGTAGAAGAGAGAGTCGCAGTGTTGTGGGTCCTGAAGAGGAGGTGTCACTGTGATGACACTGAGAGTCATCACGCAACACTTGAAGACCCCAAACTTTTCCTATTTACAGAGACTTAAGATTTAGTCCCTTATGCCTGTTATGGGGAGAGCCTCAAGACGGAACATTCTGAGAGAGCCGTGAATGCGCACTGAAGAGGGACTTCCTTCACATGTCTAGTTGCATGGGGCGGGGGGAGAAAATAATTCTGTACCACTTCCCTACTAATTTTTAGTCACACGACTGAGTCTAGAATGTTGGTGATCCTGTAAGTTGATAAACTGATGAGAACTAAATAGAATCAGAGCAACGGAGTCAGAATCCCACGTCCCCTGACAAAGGAAAGGAGCCGGCTCGCCCTCTACTGGACATACCAGGTAGTGTCAGCAAGATGTGAGGTAACCTTTCCTACCACTTTGAACTGAGAGACCCGGACACGCCCTGAAACCACATTACGCATCTACACAACTTCCATCCATGACCGAAACCTTACAAGGAGATCACAGCCACGTGTTATGCTTTACAGCTAAGCCCTGAATGAATCATTTTCTGTGAATATATGAAGAAGACAGTATTGAACAAAGAAAATGGAGGTGGTGGAGGGTGGGGAGAGAGCTACCAAGATGGCTCAGTTGGAAAACACTTGGAGCATAAGCAGGAGACCTGAGCTGGGTCCCCAGAACAACACCAAGCATTCTGGTGTAGACAGGTAACCCCAGAACGGAAGAGACAAGCCTTGAGATTTGCTGACCAGATAGCAATTCAGTGAATTCTACATCAGCGAGAGACCCCGCTTCAAAAATAATTAATTCATGAAATGGCATACACGCGCCCAGATACACACAACCATACACAAAAAGAACTTGAGTAAGCCAGGTGTGAAATACATCGGAAAAGGTTCCTTTCCATCTGCAACATCAAAATAAATTTCTCTATATGGACCGCTATGAACAGGTATTTGCTCATCCCATTCCCAGGGGGAAAAATTGGCATTATGCTTCAGTGGTAAATCATTCGTTGTAAGAAAATGTCAGTGGCCAAAAATGTTACAGAAACAGGTTAAAAAGGAAAGAAACAAACACCTCCTACCACTAAGGAGAGAGACAGGGTCGACTCATTAAACTCGGCCATGCTGTTAGAAAGGTGATGTGTAAACAGCACATTCCCATCTCACCTGTGCTTGCTACTCTGTAGCCCCAGGAACAACTCTTTCACTGGCGTCTTTCCACCCACATGCAAAGATTGCATCGACATTGTCATAAGGCAAGGGTTTGCTCAATGACACCGCCACTGGCTTTAAACCTAAGAAAGCAGTTGCTACACGCCAATGTCCTACAGTCCTGTAATAAGTCGAGGACTCAGCAGCTGAGTACGAGCTCTTCTTGCAGAGAACCTGAGTTTGATTCTCAGCACCCACATCAGGCAACTCACAACTGACTCAGCTGAAGCCCTAGGGTGTCCAATACCCACATTTCACACACACACACACACACACACACACACGCACATATACATACATACATACATACATACATACATACACATTTTACATTTCAAAACACTTCTAGTTTTGTTTCCAAAACATTCTTCCATAAGATCAATATTACTGTTCATTTCAGAAGTTAAGAAAAGCATAGAAAAATGGAAAGGTTGTCTAATGTTCAAGTACAATTTTAGTGTTAGTTTCTGTTTGCTTTGTTTGTTTGTTTGTTTGTTTGTTTGTTTGGGGAACTTTTAAGACAGGGATTCTCTCTGTAATAGCTCTAGTTGTCCTGGACTTGAGTTGTAGGTCAAGCTGGCCTCAAACTCAGAGAGATCTGCCTGCCTCTGTCTCCTGACTGCTGGGATTGAAGGTGTGTGCCACCAGGCCTGGCCTACAATACCACATTTATTTTACTTACTAATTTTTTCAAACAGCATCTCACTGTGTAACCCAGACTTTATGCAAATTCACAGTCCTTCCCAGGTATTGAAATTACAGTCGTGTATCACTATGCTTGAGTTACCCAATTTAATTAACTAATTAATTAGTTAATCTTTTGGTGCTGAGAATTGAACTCAGGACCTTGTGTTTGCTAGGCAAATGTTCTACCACTGAGCTAGTTGGCCAAAACCTAGTGTCGGTGTTCATTAAAGATATATAGAGATAGAAAACTGATAAAAAGGGACCAGAGACATGGCTCAGTGGTTAAGAGCATTGGCTGCTCTTCCAAAGGACCTGGGTTCAATTCCCAGCACACACGTGGCACTCACAACTGTCTGTAATTCCAATTCCAAGGGCTCTGACACCCTCACACAGATATACATGCAGGCAGAACACCTGTGTACATAAAACGAATTTTTTTTAATTAAAAAAAATTGATTCAAGCAAACAGTTAAGAAGTGTGGAGATTCCTGGGTAGGGAAGAGACGACCGACCCAATATACACAAAGGTGTGGCCAGTTTATCCCAAGTCCTAGGAAGAGAGCATGTCCACTCAAGACAGGGCTGTGTGTAGATCGCTGTCTGTAAGCAGGTGAGGGTAGGTGAAAGACAAGGCAAGAGCATGTGATTGGGCAGTAAAGGGGGGGGGGGAGGTGCGGAGAATTTTAGAGACAGGTGGAGAGTACAGAGGGGAGAAGGAAGGAAGATGGAGGAAGAGAAGGACGACTCAGATACATGTGGCTTTAAATAGCCACAGATACCTATGAATATCATATAAGGGATGGATTACTACAAGACAACTTGTCCAATCAAGGCGGGCAGCTTATATCAACATCAGTTGGCCCTGAGTTCATTGTGTGGGTGTTTTGTGGGGTGAGAATTTACTGATCTAAATCTGACTGATAAGTTACAAGCCTCTAGAGTTTTGGTTTTTACCAGGATACAAGGATTTGTGACAGCTAACCACGAGATGGGCGGTTGCTGCATGGGGCTGGTGTGGCCATGGGAACTTAATGAGTCAGGTGGAGAGAGTTCAGAGCAAAAAGGTCAGAGAGTGTTGCCGAGCACACCGCACTGGTACCGTGTGGCCGCCGGTGCCCAGCATAGTGTGCTATGGTATATCCATGTTTATTATTTAATGCAACAACTGTGAGGACAGTCTACCTCTCTCACTTCTTTTCAGATAGAGCCCTGCTATAATTGCTAAGGTCAGCCTTCAATGTACTATCTGCCTCCTTCTGCCTCCTTTTGGACTTATGGGTGCATTTCCACTACACCTGGCTTATAGAACTGTTTTTGATGGCTTATATTCTGTCTATAAAAACACAAAGTAAGGTGAAATGAAAATTTCTAGTTTCTTTGGAGACTCAGTTGTGTCATGTGACAATGTTCTGGAAACTGTCTTATGAGAGGATGTTTTGACACATGGTGGCAATTTTCTGGACGTTGCCTGGAAAAGAGGCATAGGCTCGGCTTTGCTAGAGTGGACGTCTGAGAGAACACTTGATACTTGGAAAGGGTATAAATAGAGCCTGACGGGCGGTGGGCGGTGCTGGGTGACATTGTTTGCCTTGCTGCTCTTTGCTGGCCTTTGCTAGGCTTTGCTGATAACACTGCGGCACTGGGTCACCTGGCCTTCCTCGCCACTGACCTTCATTTGTTGTGACCTCGTAGAAAGACACACAGCAGAGAACTTCTCGTGATAGTCTAGTGGCTTCTCGTCGCTTCCACAGACTCAGGCCGGTTGGCGGAGCCTTGCAGTTTCTTCTGGATCGTGCTGCATTGCTGGCTCGTGAGTAGCATCTGCGAGTGGACGGAGCTACTGCTGCCGATTTGTGTGAGCTGAATTGCTGATATCCTGACAACGAAGACTAGAATCACCCCCAAAGAACCATTCCTAAACAGGTCCGCATCCTCCTTTGCCCTATTAACCTTTCCTTTCCACTACCTCTGGTGGGTGGTGGGCTAGAAGGGAGATTAAAGCATTTAAGAACCCTTATTAAAGTATGTTTTGGTAAGGAAATGGAATGGGATGTAAATGTGGGGCAGAGGCAGGGGTGTGAACCTGAGAGATAAAATAGGTGCGACAAAGGTCGCACAACTGAAGAGGGGTCAGATAATCTGTCTCTCCAGCCACAGTCAGCAGCAGTTGCTTACACAAGATGCTAGACATATGAGGGAGATAGGGATTGGGGCTTTGCCAGGGGAGACCGAGACAATCGATCTGCATGTGTATGGAAGTGAACTGTGAACACGCAGGATGTAAACTCTACACAGTTGAACAAGCCATGGTCGTTAGTGATCCCCGCCAGGTCAAGTGTGATGTCCACGGTCACAAAACCAGGATTCGGCTGAGTGTGCTGGTCCGTGCCTAGGATCCCTGAGGGTCTGCAGCAGCCAGCCGGGGATTTACAGTGCGGACTGTCTCCAAAGCAGGAAGGAAACTAAGGAGAATAAGTTCTCCTTCTTCTCTTCAGGGATCCGTCCATGTTGAGGAATAGTTTACGGGTTTCCAAACTTTTCTGTCCCTAAGAACAGCTTCAGAGGCTTAAAAATCAATGTGTCAATTCACGTCAATCAAATCTAAATGTCGGGAAGTGGGGCAGGGGGAGACAAGCATTAGATTTTTTTTTATTTTAATCCCAAAATAACTTCAATAGACATGAAAAAAATTGGAGCCCTGTGATAATTATTCCTCGCAAAGAATGGAATTGAAGTCTGTATTCAAATTCCTACAAGCAAGCATTCAGTGTATGTCACCGTATCACTGTGCGCGCTGCTGTAGACTCAATACCCACCTCGAGAAGAATGCAGACCGTTGTTGTACAAACAGTGACCTATGCTTTGCGGAAGAGAACGCACACTCATCTTAATGTTTACTTAGGGTGAAAGGCGCTTGGAGTCATGGGATGTTAATCTTGGACATGTTGCTCAACGCCTATCACCATGTCTGGCAAATCGTAAACACATGTAAATTTCTGTCCAGTGAATAAGTGATATCTTCACACACATAGTCTAGGAAGGATATTTCTAAATGGCGATCTTCCTTTTAGCATTCGAAAGGATTGACACATCTCACTTCAAAAAGTATTCAATCATAACCAAATGTGAAAATAGTAGTGTGCACAGAATTATTCAATTTATGTATGAGTACACTGTAACTGCCTTCAGACACACCACAAGAGGGTGTATCGGTCGGATTCCATTTCAGACGGTTGTGAGCCACCATGTGGTTGCTAGGAATTGAACTTAGGACCTCTCTGGAAGAGCAGTCAGTGTTCTTAACCACTGAGGCATCTCTTCAAGCCCCAGAAAATGAACTTTAAAATGACTCCCTCAATCTTTTCATATACTCTGTCCCAGACCATATCGGTTTCCATTTTATAGGCTTTCTTACTTCCTGGGATGGCACAACACGAGTAATATGAACTTTAAGACCTTTCTTATGAAAGCCTCAGAGTGCTCCCCCTGCTGGCTGTAACTGATAATGACCGCATCTGACAGCACAGTCCTGGCTGTGTCACGGACCAGCTGAGAGTGTCAACACTCTAACCCTCGGGCCTCATTGTGTTCAACCAAGGCTTGTGGGTAAAGAGAGACCACACTGAATTCCCCTTCTCCTGAAACAGTTTTCCTGAAACTCTGGTCCTTTTTAAATGAGGCCACCAGGAGATGTATCACTTATCTCAAATCCACAGAAACATCTCAAACATGGTGTAAATTCTCAGTATACCTTGGAATAAATTGTGTCAAGTGGAAATACAATTCTTACCCATAAGATGCTCAAACGTTTTATTTCTTGAAGAAAAGAAACTGATATTAAAGTATAAAAAGATTAGATAAACAGGCGAACAGACACACAAAACTTCTCTTTATACATCAAACATAACCTAAATGTTAGCTTCTTTTTATACGTCAAATGGAATGGACTTACACACACACACATACAGGTGTGTACACACACACACACACACACACACACACACACACACACACACAAAGCATGAGTACTCATACAAACGAAGAGAACATAAGGTTACAATGGCCGATGGGGAAAGAGTGCATCTGATTCTGATTCCCAAGGTGGGGAAATCACACTAAAAATATAGTAAAGGGGATTTTTAAAATCATAACCTCCATCCAGTTTACTTTCAGTGGTCCTCACAGTCAGTCAGCCCTGCCCTTGAGCCCCATTACTATGAACAGATGGACCAGAATTACCAGTCCGACTGAGAAAGGACTAAACCTAACGGCTTTTTTGAAAGTTTCTTCCCTTCTGTATGACTGGTGTCCTGGTTGGTTTTGTTTGCTTGCTTGACACAGGCTAGTATTATCTGGGAGGAGAATCCTCAGTCAAGAAAGTGTGTCTATCAGACTGCTGGTTAGGCGAGTCTGTAAAGGTATTTTCTTGATTAATCATCAATGTGGGAAGACCCAGCTCGCTGTGGGCGGTTCCACTGCTGGGCAAGTTGTATAAGAAAGCAGTCTGATTCAGGCATAGCGGTGGACACCCTTAATCCCAGCATTCAGGAGGCAGAGGTGGGCTGATCTCTGTGACTTAGAGGCCACTCTTGCCTACGTGGTGAGCTGCATAGCGAGAGATCGAAACACAGTCCTGAACAAACAAACAAGACAAGAAACGCTAGGCTGAGCAAGCTAAGGGGGAGCAAGCCAGCAAGCAGCATTCATCCAATGGCCTCTGCATCGCCTCCTACATTGAGTTCCTGCCTTAATATTCCCTTACATTCCGTTACAGTCTATGAGCTGTAACGTGAAAAAAATCCTTTCCCCTCCAAGTTGCTTTTGCCCAGGGTATTTGTTTATTACAGCAAAAAAGTAAGATAAGTGGACTTCCCACAGCTGTTTTCTAGTTACTGTTTCAATCTCTATCATAATAGATTTAGAACAGTAAAAAAAAAAAAAAAAAAAGATACATCGCACTGGGCTGCTGAGTCACTTGCCACACAAGCCTGATGACCTGACGTTTGATTTCTCCTAAACCAGCATAACGGTGAAAGGCAGGAGCAGACTCGTGAACATTGTCCTCATTCCCACACACAAGCTGGGCTACACTTCTGGACAGACTGTCCATGAGGCGGGGTTACTTCATCCTGCAAGGGGCTACTGAAACGCTGGCTCGCTCTTCCCTCCATACCCACAGAAATGGGCATTCACTTACTGCTAAGAGCTAACTGAACCAGAGTATGGAGCTAGGAATGGGGGGGGGGCGGAGAAAGGGAGAGGGAGAGGAGAGAGGAGAGAGGAGAGAGGGAGTGCTGACCCTTCCAGCCTAGATGGTCATTTGGTAACTAGCCTGACACATGATGTTGCAGACGTTGTTTTTAACTTTTCCCTCTGGTTCCCCCACCAAGAGACAGCATGTGAACTCTCCCAGCAATCCAAGAGCAGAGCTCCAAAGGCCTTGTGGCCTCTTCTGAGAGCTTTATCTCTCAGATAGAAGCCTTACCTCTCCTTTCACAGACAGCCTTGTCCTTGCTACTTACTCTTTCGGAACCGCATCTTTGCTTGGGAATATACATAAAAGCGGAAGTATAAACAAAGTCAAATTCATCCTTTCACAGAAGAGAGATTTCCCCCAGTGAAGAGCACCTGGGAGCTTCCGGAAGACTCGTAGTGTCTGTTACTTAAGCTTGAAAGCAAATGTCCACACATGTAGACCTTCGTTATTCCTTAAAATAAAAACGGTGGGGGCTGGGGATTTAGCTCAGTGGTAGAGTGCTTACCTAGGAAGCGCAAGGCCCTGGGTTCGGTCCCCAGCTCCGAAAAAAAGAACCAAAAATAAATAAATAAATAAAATAAAAAAAAACGGTGTCTGAAACGCCCCTCTGCACAGTGCTACGTTTTGTAGTAGAACGTATTGTAAGGAGTACGTGAATTGTTTGATGAAATTGCTTTAGCCTTTTGACATACTACAGAACCAGTGTGTATGAGGGAACGAGGGAGTTTGGCTACTGACCTCTACCTCTAAAACATCCTCCCCCCAAATATTCTTGATAATTTTACACCTATAAGTGCAAAGCACGTGATGGAGCTAGGATACAAAACTGTTATGCAGTGTGATGTCTTAAGAGAAAAACTACATGTGGGCTTGTGTCAGGATAACAGAAAACTCATGAAATAATAAAACTCTTAGGCTGGGGTTGCAGCTCAGCTCGATCCTCAGCGCTGTACAAATAACGTAAAATAAAACAAAATTTCTAGAATCTAACACGTCTTTGTGAGTTTGCGGTTAAAGAACAAGAAGGAAAAGATTTTTTTATACAGGACTGAAAAAGCACTAGACTTAAACGTATTGCTGACAACATGATTTACTGAGTCTCTTGCACAGAAATGTTATTGAGGGGCTAGGGAAGTAGCTCAGCTGATAGAGTGTTTGTTGTCAATTTGTCTAGGCTCCGCCCCACAGTTGCTTGGCAACAGTTACCAGGTGTGCCTGACTCACTGTAAAAGGGGCTGTTTGCCCCTTCTCTCTTGCCCTCTTGTTCTTGCTCTATCCTCTTGCTCCTTCTCTCTCTCTCTCTCTCTCTCTCTCTCTCTCTCTCTCTCTCTCTCCCTCCCTCCCTCTCCCTCTCTCTCTCTCTCTCTCTCTCTCTCTCTCTCTCTCTCTCTCTCTCTCTCTCTCTCCTCTCTCTCTCTCTCCTCCCCTCCCCATCCCCTAAATAAACTCCATTCTATACTATACCATAGTGAGGATGCCTCAGCATGGGCTGGCAGAGGCGCCCCCTTCCCCCACACCTTACTGATCCTCCACCAAACGTATCCCTTCTTTCTTATTGTTTTATACAACACGACAGTGCTGGTCTGACACCCCAGGTCTGCTCTGCAACCCCACATAACCTGGGTATGATGGTACATGCCTGTAACCCCAGCACTTGGGAGATGGTAGGATCCAAAGTTCAAGATCATATAGAGAAATCAAGCTAGAAGCCTGAATGCTTCCTCCCTGCTGGCCAGCTTTCACAGTCCACAAGGTGCTACACAAGCTGCTGGGGCCAGTGGGTGGGACACAGTGAGTGTCAGACTGTTCGTTAAGGGAAACAGACGCTTCACATAAAATATTATCAGAACAGCCTATAATATCATGCAAAAAATGCCAAACTACATCAGTGACCAGCAAAATGAAACCCACTCAGTCTTAATTAGTTGTGGATGCTGCGTGCTATACAATCAAATGGCCAGGTAAATTTATGTCCACTCCACAGGAGGAAATCCACACATGGTACTTTAAACCTGATCAAAAGCCCATGCCGGGGAGGTCACAGGCCCTAAAGGGGGCAAGCTACTACTGTTATTTTCCTAAACTGGCATCTTGTGCCCTCAAATTATCTTCTAAATACTTATTTAAACCCATAAAATATAGTGTTGCTGTCAGAGTCAAAGAAGCCTCATTTCGCCATGGAAAGCAGTTGGGACTAGTTATACTCATAACTAGTCAAAAAGTGCTGAGAAGAAATAACTGTTGAATGTTCGTCCCTAAATGTCACCATCAGCCCTGCCAAGGCTTGACGAAGAATGTGAAAGAAGAGACAGGAAGCCGGTAAGGACTGAAGATGGGGAGGATTGCTGTAAAATCCCATCTTCTAGCCATATCGTGACCACTTCACAGATGAACTTGGCAGCTATAGTGTCCTGCTCAGGAATGGGTCCTTCAACATTTTGTCATAGTTGGCGGAGGAAGAGCTACTGAAGAGCTACTAGCATGTGATAACTGCGGACGAAGATATCCCTGTCTGCCAATTTATGTAGGCATTAGAGCCATTTTAGATGTGTTCTTTCTGTAAGCCATTACTGAAAGAACGCTGTTTACTATTATAATGTTGTGACAAAACAAAATGACGCACTGTGAAACCATGATATGGCTCTGAAGATGAAGGCGTCCAATGAGATAGCTCTGAGGATGAAGGCGTCCAATGAGATAGCGCTGAGGATGAAGGCGTTCAAAAAGATGGCTCTGAAGATGAAGGCGTCCATTGAGATTGCTCTGAGGATGAAGACGTCCAATAAGATAGCTAAGATAGCTCCAAGATTGAAGGTAGCCAATGAGATAGCTCTGAGAATGAAGGTGTCCAATGAGATGGCTCTGAGGATGAAGGCTCTGCCTTCAAGCCTGATCACTTGAGTTCAGTCCCCTGGTCCCACACAGTAGAGACAGAGCACCAACTCCCACCAATTGACCTCTGATTTCACATACAAGCACACACATGTGCACAACAACATGCACACACCTGCACAAGTACACACCTGCACACGTGCACATATACACACAAAGGACTCTCACCTTTTTGACAAGATACCTGGCCCTTACAAGCATTTCTAAGAAACTGTAAAAATGCAGGAACCCTGTGCATGTTGGCAAGGCTTCCGTATGGCTAGATACGTTCATATTTTGCTCGTGTTTTCTCTTATCACACCTTTAACGTCACCGCCATGTTTTATTGCTGGATTTGTAATAGCATTTCACTAGCTCAACCAGTCTGACGTATTTACCGCACCAAGGCAGATTGTAAAGCTGTGTGGCACTAATCACATGGCTTCTGCCTTCAGGAGAAGGGGATTAAGGAAAAGATAAAAAAAAATCTCAGCAGCCCATTCTTAGATGAACACAGAAGGGAAATATCCTTTTCTGTCAGACAAATACTGATCCTGAATCACTCTTTTTCTGTGTTTTGTTTGCGTGTTCAGAGTTTGAGGGAGGTTTCGCATTGTTAATTCTGAGTCAGGGTCTCACTGGATAACACGGTCTCACCTCCAACTGTTGATCTTCCTGGCTTCCCTTTAATTCCTTTCATTGTCTGAGCCTTCAAGTGGGTTTTCCTACACGCCAAACTACGTTCATACAATGCAATCATTTAGCCAAGATAAACACTTCCTTCCTGTGCAGACTGTGCTGTAAAGCAGGGCTAGTTATCAACCAGGAATCATTTTGTTCTCTGCACATTACGAAACTCAGCAACACTCCAGAATTATTGCAGAACTAGAGTGGGAAACAGGGAAAATGAGGAGTTTCGAGACTGCTGTCTTTCGATTATTTCTCAATCCCTCAACAAGGTGACTTTTGACCAATTAGTTAAACTTGCTGAATCTGGACCTTATCACACAGTGTGAATGAAGGAGCTGTTGTTAGATAGGAAAGCAAAAGTTGGCCATAAGGCATGCGCTCAATAAATGACCGCAGGTGCTGCTATTTTTAATAAGTATTAAAATAATTATTAAAAGTAGATATTTTTAAGTGATATGGAAGGAAAATACATTCTTTTGTCAGACAAGTATTGACCCTGTTACATTGCTTGCTGGTGTTTTTTCTTTTTTGGTTTTGGTTTTTGGGATTTTGGGGGGTTTTTTAGTTTTGTTGGTTCTTTGAGAAAATCAACAAGATAGATAAACCCTTAGCCAGACTAACGAGAGGACACAGAGAGTGTGTCCAAATTAACAAAATCAGAAATGAAAAGGGAGACATAACTACAGATTCAGAGGAAATTCAAAAAATCATCAGATCTTACTATAAAAGCCTATATTCAACAAAACTTGAAAATCTGCAGGAAATGGACAATTTCCTAGACAGATACCAGGTACCGAAGTTAAATCAGGAACAGATAAACCAGTTAAACAACCCCATAACTCCTAAGGAAATAGAAGCAGTCATTAAAGGTCTCCCAACCAAAAAGAGCCCAGGTCCAGACGGGTTTAGTGCAGAATTCTATCAGACCTTCATAGAAGACCTCATACCAATATTATCCAAACTATTCCACAAAATTGAAACAGATGGAGCACTCCCGAATTCCTTCTATGAAGCCACAATTACTCTTATACCTAAACCACACAAAGACACAACAAAGAAAGAGAACTTCAGACCAATTTCCCTTATGAATATCGACGCAAAAATACTCAATAAAATTCTGCCAAACCAAATCCAAGAGCACATCAAAACAATCATCCACCATGATCAAGTAGGCTTCATCCCAGGCATGCAGGGATGGTTTAATATACGGAAAACCATCAACGTGATCCATTATATAAACAAACTGAAAGAACAAAACCACATGATCATTTCATTAGAATTTGAGAAAGCATTTGACAAAATTCAACACCCCTTCATGATAAAAGTCCTGGAAAGAATAGGAATTCAAGGCCCATACCTAAACTTAGTAAAAGCCATATATAGCAAACCAGTTGCTAACATTAAACTAAAAGGAGAGAAACTTGAAGCAATCCCACTAAAATCAGGGACTAGACAAGGCTGCCCACACTCTCCCTACTTATTCAATATAGTTCTTGAAGTTCTAGCCAGAGCAATCAGACAACAAAAGGAGGTCAAGGGGATACAGATCGGAAAAGAAGAAGTCAAAATATCACTATTTGCAGAGGATATGATAGTATATTTAAGTGATCCCAAAAGTTCCACCAGAGAACTACTAAAGCTGATAAACAACTTCAGCAAAATGGCTGGGTATAAAATTAACTCAAATAAATCAGTAGCCTTCCTCTACACAAAAGAGAAACAAGCTGAGAAAGAAATTAGGGAAACGACACCCTTCATAATAGACCCAAATAA
This sequence comes from Rattus norvegicus, assembly GCF_021556685.1. Lineage (NCBI taxonomy): Eukaryota > Metazoa > Chordata > Mammalia > Rodentia > Muridae > Rattus > Rattus norvegicus. The sequence continues at coordinate 66,573,470 of NC_141540.1, forward strand.
TATAAAGTACCTCAGTGTAACTTTAACCAAGCAAGTAAAAGATCTGTACAATAAGAACTTCAAGACTCTGAAGAAAGAAATTGAAGAAGACCTCAGAAGATGGAAAGATCTCCCATGCTCATGGATTGGCAGGATTAATATAGTAAAAATGGCCATTTTATCAAAAGCGATCTACAGATTCAATGCAATCCCCATCAAAATACCAATCAAATTCTTCAAAGAGTTAGACAGAACAATTTGCAAATTCATCTGGAATAACAAAAAACCCAGGATAGCTAAAACTATCCTCAACAATGAAAGGACTTCAGGGGGAATCCTATCCCTGAACTCAAGCAGTATTACAGAGCAATAGTGATAAAAACTGCATGGTATTGGTACAGAGACAGACAGATAGACCAATGGAACAGAATTGAAGACCCAGAAATGAACCCACACACCTATGGGCACTTGATTTTTGACAAAGGAGCCAAAACCATCAAATGGAAAAAAGACAGCATTTTCAGCAAATGGTGCTGGTTCAACTGGAGGTCAACATGTAGAAGAATGCAGATCGATCCATGCTTATCACCCTGTACAAAGCTTAAGTCCAAGTGGATCAAGGACCTCCACATCAAACCAGATACACTCAAACTAATAGAAGAAAAACTAGGGCAACATCTCAAACACATGGGCACTGGAAAAATTTCCTGAACAAAACACCAATGGCTTATGCTCTAAGATCAAGAATCGACAAATGGGATCTCATAAAACTGCAAAGCTTCTGTAAGGCAAAGGACACTGTGGTTAGGACAAAACGGCAACCAACAGATTGGGAAAAGATCTTTACCAATCCTACAACAGATAGTGGCCTTATATCCAAAATATACAAAGAACTCAAGAAGTTAGACCGCAGGGAGACAAATAACCCTATTAAAAAATGGGGTTCAGAGCTAAACAAAGAATTCACAGCTGAGGAATACCGAATGGCTGAGAAACACCTAAAGAAATGTTCAACATCTTTAGTCATAAGGGAAATGCAAATCAAAACAACCCTGAGATTTCACCTCACACCAGTGAGAATGGCTAAAATCAAAAACTCAGGGGAAGGGGTTGGGGATTTAGCTCAGTGGTAGAGCGCTTGCCTAGCAAGCGCAAGTCCCTGGGTTCAGTCCCCAGCTCTGAAAAAAAAAAGAAAGAAAGAAAGAAAGAAAGAAAGAAAGAAAGAAAGAAAGAAAGAAAGAAAGAAAAGAAAAGAAAACTCAGGGGACAGCAAATGCTGGCGAGGATGTAGAGAAAGAGGAACACTCCTCCATTGTTGGTGGGATTGCAGACTGGTACAACCATTCTGGAAATCAGTCTGGAGGTTCCTCAGAAAATTGGACATTGAACTGCCTGAGGATCCAGCTATACCTCTCTTGGGCATATACCCAAAAGATACCCCAACATATAAAAAAGACACGTGCTCCACTATGTTCATAGCAGCCTTATTTATAATAGCCAGAAGCTGGAAAGAACCCAGGTGTCCTTCAGCAGAGGAATGGATACAGAAAATGTGGTACATCTACACAATGGAATATTACTCAGCTATCAAAAACAATGAGTTTATGAAATTCATAGGCAAATGGTTGGAACTGCAAAATATCATCCTGAGTGAGGTAACCCAATCACAGAAAAACACACATGGTATGCACTCATTGATAAGTGGCTATTAGCCCAAATGCTTGAATTACCCTAGATGCCTAGAACACATGAAACTCAAGACGGATGATCAAAATGTGAATGCTTCACTCCTTCTTTAAAAGGGGAAAAAGAATACCCTTGGCAGGGAATAGAGAGGCAAAGATTAAAACAGACACAGAAGGAACACCCATTCAGAGCCTGCCCCACATGTGGCCCATACATATACAGCCACCCAATTAGACAAGATGGATGAAGCAAAGAAGTGCAGGCAGACAGGAGCCGGATGTAGATCTCTCCTGAGAGACACAGCCAGAATACAGCAAATACAGAGGCGAATGCCAGCAGCAAACCACTGAACTGAGAACAGGACCCCCGTTGAAGGAATCAGAGAAAGAACTGGAAAGTTTGAAGGGGCTCGAGACCCCATATGAACAACAATGCCAACCAACCAGAGCTTCCAGGGACTAAGCCACTACCCAAAGACTATACATGGACTGACCGTGGACTCTGACCTCATAGGTAGCATTGAATATCCTAGTAAGATCACCAGTGTAAGGGAATAACACTCGAAATGTAAATAAGAAATACTCAAGTTAATAAAAAAAAAAAATACGTCAGAGGATGCGTTCAGAGATTCACACGTTGAGTGCCAGTGGGCACATTTGTCTAAAAGACACAAGTACCAGTGCTTCTGTCAATCAAATGCATCTAAAGTCTAACATTAATCAGTCTCCAGTAGATAGAGATGAGTCCACCAAGCCCGCCTCCTCTCACCTGCTCCACCTGTCTTCCTACACGGGCTTCAAAACTCCATGCTTTTAGCTTCATATAGAAAAGGTAATAACTAAGTAGACTAAAAGCAAACTTGAAAAAAAAAATCAAAGCCTGTCTCTCATATTACAAGGGGGATATAATTTTTACTTAACACATTCAAATCAGTCAGAATCCATGAAAAGTTATCACATATGATGCATGCCAACATGCATGCATGTGCGTGTGCAAGAGCGCGTGCACACACACACACACACACACACACACACACACACACTGCCTTCATCCTTCTCTAGCTCTTCAGATAAGTGCCCAACTAGAGGAAAGCCGGTCTACTCGGCTGTATTCCTCTTGGCATGGGCCACCATCACACCACTCTGATCTCTAAACAGCGTTTGGCTTTCTGTCCATTATATCTCAAAACCTTAGATAAGTTGAGGATAGCAAGTGGCAGCATATTGGAAGGAGGCAATTAGATGGGATTCTAAGCTGCTAATGTTATTACTGAAAACTAACCAAGCCCTGGACACTGTTTCATGAAAACAGGCACATCTTCATTTTGGAATTAAAAAAAACAAAACCAACAACTTTTAATCTGTTACTTTACATATAAACTATTACTTTATATATAAACTGTGACAGAAGAAAGACATAAGAAAAAGCAACTCTGACATGCACCCCAGCACTGCCCCAGGCATTTTATCAGAAGGACATTTGCAGCTGTCTTTGCCATACCTGGACCCCGCTTTGCCACGCTGCGTGTTAACAAAAAAATGCAAAACAAAAACAGGGACACGTTAGCAGAGTAAAGCACAATGCGACTGTGTGGAGAATCACAAAATTAACTCACAAGTATCTAGTAAGACGGACCGGTAACTGAACACTTTTTTAATTCAATTAACCAAGCTAAGCAGCTCTCAGCAAAAAGTGGGTAACGCAAGACAAGAAGACAAAGGTTTCATTTGTTCCAATACCTTGCCCTTCTTGGGTTTCAGAGCAGGCTGTAAGCCGCTCTCGTTGGTTAGGCCCACTGTTTAATCATTAGAGCACGGAGATCAAAGGAACAAGGACACTACTTTAAGTCCCATCCATTTGATGCTTGTTTAAAAAGCCATTTAGTATCACATAAAAAAAAAGTAACCATTGTCAGAGTGAAATGTGACCTCAACTCGTGAGTAATAAAGCTGGGGATTAACATTAGACATCAAGCATTCATTTTAAATTTAAAAACAAAAAGTTGCGCTGTTTGGTTTGTTCCTGGACTTTTCAAAGCAGTGCAAACCAGCGCCTGCTGCAGGCTCACTGCTAGCCAAAGTGGCAAGGGATGACAGACACCCCGTACCCCTGAACTTACTTCTCTTCTGTGACACAGCCTGCAAGCAGGCGGTCACAATGTCGCAGTTCTTCTGAACTTTATGCAAAAGCCTGTCTTTCTGCTTCAGCTGCCGGAGTAACTTTGCCGACTGGATGCCAACCCTGGACTTTAGCTCGCGAAGAATGGTCTTCAGCTCACTGGAGTCTATCAGGAAAGAAAGAAGAAATCCCTTGAGAGGGCTGTAAATACCTAGCGCACTATTAGTCAAAAGGTACAAGCCTAGAAATGAATTTAAATCCACTAATTCTAGCTTTTCATCCCAGATAACATGTACGGGATTCAGCGAAGATGTTCCAGTCTAATGAGCCACCCCTCATCTCCCGCTTTGCTCCTAAGAGAAATTCTATAAGATAAATGTTCTCCTTGCTGCAATATGTAACAGATAAGCAAAGACTCCTGCGTTTACCCTTACCTCCAGGTATGCCTTATTTTTTTTCTTTTTTTCTTTTCTTTTTTAATGTAGGACTTTTAAAAAAATTTTTTATTTTATGTCTATGAGTACACTGTTGCTGTCTTCAGACACACCAGAAGAGGGCATCAGATCCCATTACAGATGGCTGTGAGTCACCATGTGGTTGCTGGGAATTGAACTCAGGACCTCTGGAATAGCAGTCAGTGCTCCTAACCTCTGAGCCATCTCTCCAGCCTGCATTTACCTTTCAATGCTATTGAACCTGGTGACACAGACCTATAATCCCACCTACTCAAGACGCTAAGGCAGGGGGATCGCTAGTTCAAAGCCAGATGATACAACCAAGATACTGTCTCAAGACCTTACATGCTGTGGAGACAGTAAAGTACTTACTGTGCAAGTTTACCAACACCAGCACCACATAGAAAATGCCATTATAGGGCTGGGGATTTAGCTCAGTGGTAGAGTGCTTGCCTAGGAAGCGCAAGGCCCTGGGTTCGGTCCCCAGCTCCGGAAAAAAAAAAAAAGAAAATGCCATTATAGTGGCCCATTGGCATCTGGCCTCTGCAGGCACACATACAAGCACACACATACATACACACATACAAGCACACACATACACACACACATACAAGCACACACATACATACACACGTATAATCAATAAAAAGTAAGAGAGGGCTCAATGGTAGAGGCATTGCCTAACATGTGCAAGGTCCTGGTGGTTCAAACCCCAAGACCTCAAAAATAAGAAACAGCTAAAAGAACCCCATCAATTGTGAATTGAAAGTAAGTAACCAGCACACTGGGTAATGAAGATGAATGTGGCTATGCCGATTTTGTTTTAAATATGTGATCTTCGAATGATCTGGTTAGCACACTTCATTTTAGAACAGCAATAATTTTCATACATGGCAGAAAATGTATTTCCTCTAAAGGGATCAAATACTTCTACGTTCTTGGGCTGGAGAGATGAATCAGAGGTTAGGAGCGCTGGCTGGCTCTTCCAAGAGACTGGGTCCAACTCTAGTATACATGGTGGCTCACAACTTTCTAAAAGTCCACTTCCAGGGGATCTGACCCGTCTTCTGACCTTGGCAGGCACTGAACACCCAAACACTTAAAAGATTTTTTTAAAACTCGAAAGAACTTAGAACTTTAATAATAAAACTAATAAGGTCTACAGCCTTAAAACTAATACACCAGTAGGAAGTGTGTGAAAACCCTAACTTATTTTCGCTGTTTCTTAAAGTACCTACAAGTCTCTATCTCTCTACATTATATACTACTTATAGGGACATATTCTGATTGTCATGTAGAAATGTCTTCCACAGTAATATCAAAAGATAAATAAACATCCCACGCTAGAACCTGTATCTGTGTGGACCATGACCCCTGCTTCTCACTAGGTATGGGAGAATATGGTCAGCTGAAAAGCTGACCAACTTCCTCTCGAAATTCCCCTTCTATGAAATGTGGGCTTGAAATGATGCAAGTATTCTCTAACACCCACAGAGCGCCTAGCACACATTAGCTTAGGTAAATAGCCTGCCCGAGGCTGCACAGCTAATTTTAAAAAAGGGATAGCGAGATAACTGAGGAGTCTGACTCCCAGTTCGTCCCCTCCACCACAGACAATCCAAGTTCCATTACAAGCTACTTTGTTGTTGTCCCTGGACCACAGACCCACACCCAGCATTGTCTGGATACAACACTGAAACATTAAACCAGGAGAGAGGCAAACCAGTGCACAGGTTAGCTGCATTGGCCCCCTAAGTGAACACAGCCCTTAGGTTGGAACCGGTAACTACCCAGTGAGCATTATTTCCGCAAACAGCTGCATCCGTGACCCCTGATCCCAAGGTTGTAGTGATGTCTGTCCACAGAAACAGTGTGTTGATATACAGCATCTTGCTCATCCAACTACAAGGAAAGAAAGGGTTCACAGGCAACGGGGTCAGCAATGAGATGAGAACTAGGAAGAAATGGACGCTGGCAGGTTCTGCGAGTGATCAGTAGAGCCGCCACTTATGCCACACCCACTCGCAGGCTGTCGGCCTCTCTACACTCTGGCTTGCCAGTTTCCCTCTTCTAAAAGGAAATTATTAGTTTCTCAAAGCTTCCTGGTAACAAAAGTGAATAGCCTTCTAAAAGGAGGAAGTCAGGTCACAGTTTTCAAAACTGATTGTTAGAATCTGCCCTACAGCATGAGTTTGGGCATAAACACAAATTTTTAGCAGAGTCAGGTAATTACATAAAATAAAATGTCTGCTCAAAGTGGGGGTTGGGGGGCACTTTACTAGGAAGCCGGAAA